>NC_090938.1:268829903-269454903 GCF_040938575.1 Ambystoma mexicanum
AAGTCCTGGTATATATGGATGAATATTGAATGCTGTTAAATTCTCCACCCCTGGAGTATATCACATTAGTCAGGCTATAAGCAGCCTCAGTTTCTTCCCTTGGGTACCAGTTTGTGTGCCATCATGTTGTGCTCTTTAGATCTACAGGGGTGGGGGGGATGACTTGTAGTGCTGATGGAAGCCACTTTTCCGAGTAGTATATCATTTTTTGCCACTCCATTTTCCATGGAATCCCAAAAAATTGACATTATTCTGCCTGTTCCTGTCTACCAAATTGTTAACACTGGCTTCTAATTTGTGGAGTCGTCTCTGGAGATATTTCATTCCCTCCATTATGTCTTCTATCATAGATATCCTTCACTATGCATTTAACAGGCATCTAGTCAATGGATTCATTTGCGGCTTGATGGGTTTCACCTCATCTTGAACTTCTTGTATGCGCAGATCCACTGAGGACATTATTTTCTGAATGGCATCAAGTTCGGCCAAGATGACATTCAAGTCACTTTACCCCATTGTATCCATAGGAAGAGATGCGGCAGGGTCCGCCCACCACTGGTTAGAGGATGTCGAGGCCATTCTCACTTTGGAAAAATGTAACACTCTTTTGGAAGACATGTCCTGCAGGTGCCTCTGCTTTTAGTAGGTGCATAAGAGAAAAGTCAAGAATCAATAACAATTATGTTGGCAAATGATTATTTTTCTTTGTGTTGAAAAAGTGCCCTTTCAAATATTCAATTAGTATCCATATCATATTATGTTATCTGGCAATTGAATAGCACCTAATGCCATTGGTGTGGCCTCAAGGTGCTGTGGGGTGAATGCCCTGGGAGGACCGTAGTCCGAGGTATGAGTATTGAAAGGAGGATTTTTTTGAATGTGTGTGCATTTTAACCAGCAAGAAGGTAAAAAGGGGTGGTTAAGTCCCTGCTAGTGACCCATGAAGATCTGGTCATGAGGATGAGTTAAGATTAGGTATTTATAATGCGTTTGTTCACAAGTGTTTCTAGGTACCACAAGACAGGGGAAAGGAGACAGAGGGATGACAAAACAAAGATCCTGCTAGACCTTGTGACATTTGTATTGTGCAAGTGTGACAACGAGAAGTGCAGGGGGAAGGGAGAGGGGGAATTCAGGGGAAAGGGTAGGGGGAAGTGCAATTAGGGCAGCATGGCTCTGAGTAAGTGCAGCCAGGGCAGCACAGCTCTGGGTAAGTGCAAGGAGGCAGGCGAACTGTAGGTTACAGTTACAGCCCCTAAGTGTGCGGTAGGCCAGGAAGCAGTGCAAGGGAGACGGGTCATGGAGAAGCCTGGTACCCAGGGATACTCTGAGGGTACCAAGCAACCAGTCAGTTCAGCAGACAGGTAAGTTAGCAAGGAAGCGAGAGAGAGAAGACAGAGGAGAAAAGGAAGGTCATGAGCCGCTTCCTGAAATTCTGGTGGTCTGGCCCAAGTCTGAGAGGGGCAGGGAGGCCTTTCCAGAGAAAGGCACATGCAGTGAAGAGAGATCTACCCAACTTTCTGCTTGGAGAAGCATCTGACCCTCAGAGAGTTAGAGGTAGCTGAGAGAAGGGCTCTAGAAGTACGGTATTTAGGCAGAGAGAGTTGGGTATAGTGGGGCCCCCGCCCCAGAAAGCCTTGTGGATGATGCAGAGTGTCTTGAACTTGTTGCTTCCAGCCACCGGGAGCCAGTGAAGGGATTTGAGGGCTGGAGAGGTGCAGTCCCTGGGCTTGATGCCAAGGATAAGCCTCCCAGTCCTGTTCTGTATTAGTTGCAGGGGACAAAAAGTAGAGCTAGGCAGATTGAGAAAGAGGCTGTTGCAGTAGTCCAGCCTAGAGAGAACCCAGGCTCTGGAGACAGTGAGCTTCTGTGGGAAGGTGAGGAAAATGGGAATACCTCTGAGGAGGTACAGCTGGAATTGGGCCTTCTTGGCAAGGTCTGTGATTTGAGGAGATAAGGAGAGAGTGGAGTTGAAGATGATGCTGGGTTTTTTGCCTTCCAGGAAGACGAAGGTAGAGGGCCCAATGAGGGCAGCCAGAGTGAGAGAGGGAAAGCGGGAGCAGCGGTCCCAATTAGAAAGATCTCAGTTTTACTGGCATTAAGGCAGAGATAATTGGAAGCACACCATTCCTGAATCGCAGATAGACAGTCTGGAAGGAAAGGAGGCAGAAAGAGAGCTGACGGTCATCCGTATAACACTGAAACTTTGAAGAGAAGGTAGAGATCAGGTGGGCCAAAGGGGCCAGATAGACATTGAAGAGTTAGGTTGAGAGGATAAAGTCCTGGGGGACACCACATGTGGATAGAGAGGAGGTGGAGAGAAAGGACCCAAGTTAGATCTGGCAGGGTCGGTTCAGGAGGAAGGAGGTCAGCCATGCCAGGGCCTGATCCGTAATACCCATGTTCTGGCAGGGTCGATTGATCAGGATGGCGTGATTGACCATATCAAAAGCAGAGGAAAGTTCAAGGAGTGTGGGCTATATTGACCCACTCAGCAGAATTCCCATCCATAACCAAGCTGCGCTTCTCCAGTCAACAGCAAAATGGCTGTGCTGGCTCCTTGGAGCACCATTGCATCAAAACTGCATTTTTTTTCCAGCAACAAAAAGGATGGCTGCACCATCTTGCCAAACACGTATTGGGTGAGTTGGAACAGGGGCACACCGAGAAAGGTGCAAGTGTGTTCTTGGGAGCACCCAAAAGAAGCAAATCAAAGCAGCACTGCTCTACTCCTTGCAAAAAGTTCCCATTGAAAAGGGAATCGTTTACACTAAAAAGGATGCTGCCCTGACGCTATTTTCATCTATTCCATATCACGTTGCTTTTATCCATAAGGCCCTCCAATGCCCATCCATATCCACATTGTGCTTCAGCAGAAGAAAGCATGATCCCTGCATGATAGGCTGTGTCAGCCAAATCTGAAAAAAATCAAAAGAAACTTCACTTTCAGCTGCAGAAAACGCTTGACATTTAAGTCACAAAATGTTAAAAAGATCAAGGTTTCAAAGAAATCCTAGCTCTCTGGGTCTATGTCAATTTCAGTGCATCTGTGTTTCAAGCAAATTGCTGTATAAAAGTAATTGACTATGGTTGCAAAACAATATTGGGAAGTCAGATGAAAGAACCGAATTTAAAAGGGAAATCCTAGCAGTGTTTACCATGTGTCAAAATGGGCTTTTGCAAACCAAAAGAAAATGCCTATTTTAAAAGTACAATGTTGAATAAAAACATATCCTTGCATAGCAATGTGAAGGGGGTTTTGCTGGTGAACATATTTGGGATGTTTTATTCAACAGGCTTGTTTTTGATTCAGAACAAAATAACAGAAAATAAAAGAATTAAAATATATTGGCTGGATTTTGCAAGCTCCTCAAGGTCATTCTGCTGGCTAAACTGAGGCCTTCCCCCACAAAATGGAGCCACCATATACGTCTAGGACACAGGCATGAAAATCGCCACCTTTGAAAACTTGAATGGACCCAAAAGCACTAAACAGCCTGGGCTCTTCAGACTTTTGTCTGGGCTGAGGCCTCTTACAATAGAAATTCTGGTACACAGACATGTGTAAAGGGAAAGCACACTTCCCTGCAACTTCTGCATGGAGCTGCAAAGTCAACTCAAGAGCAGCCTAGTAAGCTATGCCTAGATATGGTGAACAATGCTGACATTTGCCTCAAAAGACTATTTTATAAATAAACTTGTAAGACTTTTATCTTAGCAACAGGACTTTGCAAAAATGTAAAAGTGGTACAGTTTAAATGTAATTTCCATGGGTTTCAAATAAGACATCTTGGCTGTCAATAGCATGTATGGGACATAAATGCCAGAAAAAGGTGAATCATGGGGAAAGGACATATGATGGAACGTTAAAAATTAACAGAGATATGCCCCATGATAATATGTGCACACACCTAAAGTGATGGAATTTTAAGTAATATATTTCTCACCAAAAAGTGTGAAAAACTGGTAGAAGGGGCGAAACAAAGTCTGATAAACTGTAGAGTTGGACTGCCATGCTCAGCGTGAAATATGTAATCTGCCTAGGTAATTTGTAAAGATGCCAAAATTGCATAAATGTGTGATTTATGTGAAGAATGATTTTAGCTAAAGTAACTGTGCATAGAAAACCCACATCATAAAGCTGATGTCAGGTTTCTAAATGTCCAATCAATTGACAGGAAGGCAGTAACAATCACCCCTGACCAATCCAGTTGTTTAGGGGCGTACTCACCCTAAGCCTGCACTACTATATAATTCTATGATGTTACCATGCTTTATATAAAGGGTGGCTGCCAGAACTCTACACACACTCGTGAATGTCCAGCGCCTGCATTCCTGATCTTCTACATCCATCTTGCAAGATTTCAGATCCCACTGCAAGGCCAAAGCAAAGCTGACCCTATCCCAGCAAGGCCTAGATTCAGACAATCCCACTAAAATCCCATTAACCAGGGGAAGAACTGTGGTACCCTTTTTGGGGGGGGCATCCTGAGACCAGACCAGCTTGTTGCCCGCTAGCTACATGCCCGCTGTATCTCTGCCATCCAGTGGTACTTGTTATCCGTGACCAGAATTGCCCAGCTGTTTTTTACCTGGTGACCCGTGCAATGCAGTGACCAGAATCCGGTTGACTGTTCCAAAATCCAAAATTCAAGCGTGGACTGTGAGTATTGCTCATCCCATAGAAACACATAGCCTGCCTCATCTTGAACCTTTTGTCTTTATTCCACTCTTTAAGCAATCCTATCCATGCCTTGGTAATGTGTCCTACTATCAGAATTCTCTGTGCATTTTGTCAGTGATTCCTAGTGTTAGCGCCATTCCTTCATTCATCCCATTTTTTTTACTCCCTGGCAATATTTTTAATAATTTCATTAATTTCCCCAGAAAGGGAAATGGAGCGTGGAGCAGGTTAATGCGGCAGACTTCACCTGTTTCATGGCCAGTGCTATCTAGCCTTGATAATTTAGCTTAAGTAAAACTTGTTTTTGTTCCCCAGAAGATTTTCTCTCTTTCACGGCTTCATTTTACCAAGACCGAACCTCTTTTTATCTTGAAAATCTCTTCCAAATCTTCCGCTACAACCATCCTTTCATTCCTATATTGTCCTTGAGATGTGCATCTATCCCCCAGTCCAAAAACCGCATACCAAATCAGAGTATTTCACCCGTTTTTCATAGAAACCATTTGTGTCATTTAAAACGGCAGTTGACAAAAAATGCAACTTTCCAACGTGTGATTTGGCTGCATCGTGTTCTTACTTGTAACTTGTGTTTGAATTGTATGCCTTTCGTTGAGAACTTGCCTTGTGGTTGATAGTGTTTATATATTCCTGCTATTGTCAGAAATCATATTTGCCTCATAGATTTTACTGCACATTAATTATTTATTTGCCAATTTCTGAGTGTCATTTTATGCCATTGCATGAGGGAAGGTCAGATTTTGATTCTGTTTGCTGCACAATATCCCTGACTCCCTGCTGATTCTTTCGGTCCATTCCAAATTCGATTCATAGGTGTTTGGGAGAGCATTGCTGGGGGAAGTCTTAACTCGGGTGCCATCTATCCAAAGAGAAAAAGTGCTCCTATTCATTTGTGCTTTGTATATGCTCTTGTAGAAGAGTAACCACATGTAGTGCTTCAGTTTCCATTGTAATTATCACCCCATTGGTGATTGCTGCCCAATATTAAAATGTGTATGATTTTCTTTGAAATTTAAAAAGAAATAAATATTGCATTCCCACCAACCGGCCTGGTTCATGGTCCATTGTGACCCGGGGTATTTGAAAAAGGGGGTGTGAGACGGGTTGTGTACATCTCAAATTGAATTCGTAGAATATACATACTACATACATACTACGTTAAGACCAAGCTGTGTCGCCCGATTGAAATACTTAACAGGAGGATGAGGACTGTTAGGGAGAATTCTCAAACATTTTCTAATTCCCTTCACCTTAGAGACCCCCAGCAACTTTGCTGGATTTTGAGGACTTGATTTTTTTACCTGGAGAGAGTGTGACCCTTTTTCCCACTCTCCATGTGTTTTGAAATGTGTTTTACCCTTGTGTTTTCTTTGGTTATGGAGTTTTAGACAACTCCATAGGTATCATCTTTTCATTTGTGTCACACAGCACCCTCAGTGCGGTGGCACAGGGAAGCCTTTACAGGCTTTCCCAAGGTTTAAATACCTTCTCTGGGATAAACTACTGTTTCCCAGAGTAAGTAAAGTGAAATTGACTTTGCTAGTCTTTTTTCATTCCTAGACCCAGCACAGCCTATCTTAGAATAGAGTGCTGGAGGGGCTACTTAGTATCCCCTATGTCTAGATACTCATGTAGCAGTAAAATGCTAACCTTTCCTCTCAGAATGGCTGGTGGCAGTGGTTTTACAACAAACTACCATGATTTTCCCCATCCGTGAACACCGGTAGCGTTAAATCGCGGGAGTCATGTTTTTCAAGATGGCGTCTGAGCCCCCTCTGTAAAAACAGGTCCCGGTCTTCATTTTTCACCATCTCTTTGTGGAAAGGTCCTTCTAGAGTTTTGCTCTGTGTGCCAAACTTAGTTTGATTCCTTTGTTCATTCGCCTTTGGCGGGCTTCAGGACTGAAGACCGCCTCTGGTGCCCAAGTGTCTGGGCTGGGCAGGAAGTGAGGGAGGTGCCCGAAACTCCCTGTGCTTAGTGTCCTAGAAGTCCTAAATGCACTCTGTGGTGATTGGCTGGCTGACTGTCCGGCAAGGACAGCCACCCTGCTGGGTGAGTGACAGTTAGGCTGGAATGAATGCGAGAGAACTGAATAAAAGGTGAGTCTCTTGACTTGGAAGGCAGAGTCGACAATGGAATGAAAGAACCGAAGACAAGCTTGAAGAGGACAGCTGCTGCAGCTCCTGGACCATTGGTTTGCCCGGTGAAGCCCTGCTGCAGGTCTGAATCGCCAAGTTCATCCCAACAGAGAAGCCCTGCAAGGAGGACTTCTCCCTTTGAGTTGGGGGGACCAATCAACTCGACACTAAGCCACCTGGATACCAATCTCAGAGCTGGTTGATTTTCCTCAGAGTGCTGCAGGAAACCGAATAATCAGGGAGAGGGACAAAAGCTTGCGTGCTTGACTAAAGCTAGCAGAATTGTTGATTTGCCAGTTGCCAGCTTTTTGACCAGTCCCAGTGTAGTGCAGGAGTCCCCCGACGTCCTCCCTCTTGTCCCCACGACTGAGGCCCAGGAACAGCGAGATCTGCAGGAACTTCCAGGAACAGAGTTCATCAGCTGCATCTTTTTCTTCATTTGTAAAGGTACTGTAAAACCAGACTGAGAGTACTTACCTCTGGTAGTGAAAGTGCTTTAAACTTTTCCCAACTCACAGGCCTAATCAGCTTGTGACCCAACATATGATTCATCTTGCTACAAACTATTCCTAAGAACTTTTGCAGAGACTTTTCCTTTTATCTACCAGAACTGCTTTATCCTATCCATGACTTTATCCCATTGACTTTGGCCTAGCCTATTGAATTGAATTGACTCTTCTGTTGAACTCTAAATATTTGCACTGTCTAAGAATAACTGTAACCTTTCATGTTCTAATAATCTTTGCCTTTTACTCCTCTTGAAAAGTATTTCTGAAATAGTGTTGAAGTGTATTTGTGTGTGATACATAATTGCCTCCTTCTTATGAATGTTTTATAACTGACAGATGCATAAATTAATAAGTATTTATCAAAGAAACCTTGAGAGTAAGAGTTTATTTGAACACTTGTGATTGTAGACCTCTGTGAAACATCATACAGCCGACATTCCCTCTTGAGAGAAGCCTGGTTGCTCAGTTCCGCTACCAAAACTGTGTAGTACAGACTTATACCAAAGGTTGGTTTTTCTTACACCTGTAGTCATTGTTGTGTGTAGTGGTCTCAAAGGGTACTGCATACAGACTTTTCCTAACAAGGACAGAGGGAGAGCTGGAATCAAGATTAGGGAACAGATTGTCGCAGGTGTTCAGGAGAGCAGTTTCCTTGCCTTGTCATGGAGACGACCAACAGATTCAGTGTGGAGAGTAAGCTGGGAGATGGCCAGCTTTTCCAGGAGTTTTCCCAGGAAAGGAGTGATAGACATCTGGCAATAGTTTGTCGGAAAGGTAGGATTGGCAGAATGCTTTTTTAGGGGGGGCACAAGGGAGTGCTTTAGGAGAGAGGGAAAAGATCCAATGGCGTGAGAGCGATTACAGAAATCAGTCAATGCTGGAGCGAAGGTGGAAATGTGGTCCTTAATAATTCTGGAAGAGTAGGGGAGCACCTGTTTGGACAACTCTTTCATTAATCGGACAAGTCTATAGACATTACCATGTGTTGTCAGAGAAGGAGGAAAAAGGAAGAGGAGAGGGAGATGCGGCCAAAGGGGTCCTGAGAGAACTGGAGGGAGAGCAAGAGGAGGAGGAAAGCGAGGACATGATGTTGTGAGTGTTAGTGGTGAAATGAAAGGCCAGAACCGTACAGAGGGCCTGGGAGGGAACAGGAGAGGTAGTAGGATTGGCCAGCTCCTTGAAGATTTTAAAGAGTTTGTGGATGGGTGCTGGGTGATAGGTGCTGTGATAGACTGTCAGGAGGGCCTGCAAGACAAGGATACTTATTATGAGCCCAGCTGGGCCGGATTCTTTTTTTGGAACTCAGCTGCATGGCAGAGGTGATGTGTGTTACAAGTAGTGAATTGTTGGAGATATATGAGGGTGGCTGTGCACCAGGAGGGTTACAGCTATGTTCCGTTGAGATGGAGTGCTATACGTACCAGAGAATCAGGCGGATATCTAGTTGTGATGAAGGTATGCAGAACGTATCATACAGATTTACTGGAATCCTTTTCATGCTGGCTATGTACTGCCTTGTTGTCTTATTGACTCATCGATGCCCCCACCTAGCTGTCTAGGGGTGATAGTTCACCCAGGTGGTGGACTAGGTCAGTCAAGCTACATAAGGGAAGAGCCGGGTCTTGAGTGCCTTCCGGAAAGCTGCAGATTGATTGATTGATTATTTATTATGCGCTTATACACAAGTGTTTCAAAGCGCAATCATGCATGGGAAGGGAAGACATAAGTAAGACAAGACAAGCGATCTTACTAGGCATGGTACATTCAGATCATGTGGGTGCACAGAAAAGTAAGTGCGTGGGGGGGAGTCAATAGGGACCAAGTGCACCCAGTCCTGTCAGAACATGGGTTACGTGCAGAGAGATACCACTCTGAGGGGTAGTAACCTAAGTGCAGTAGTGCTGCGGCAAGTGCAAGGCCTGGGGGCAAGTTCAGGAGACTGTCGAGGAGAGCTTGGGACCTATGAGGCTCTGACTGCACACCAGGCAGCCAGTCAGCGAAACTGAGCAGAAGTAGAGGAGAGAGATTGACAGAGCAGAAAGAGGTGGTTGGCATGGGAGAGGGAGAAAGAAGGAGGAGGCAAAGAGGAAAGTCTTGAGGAGTAGGAGGATGCTAAAAGTAATCGAGCTCCAGATAGTGGGAGCTTAGACAGGGAAGAAGGATTCCCCTATTCTGGTCAATTTCGAAATTGGTATGATGAGAAGGAGATCCTGTTCCTCCGTTGTGCATTTTGGGCAAGCAGCAGTTTTGGGGGTAGTAGGGAATTTAGTCGAGTCATGATGTAACTCCTGGTCCAACTTGGCGAGTGACTAGCAGTTCAGTTTGTGTCCAGTGCAGTGCTGTTGATTCAAGTCTTGAAGGTGACTGGCTCTGCAAGGGCATGAAGCAGCATAAAGCGGGCTCAATGTGCAATCAATTGTTCAGAGGAGTGACAGAAATTAGCACATGAGAGATCCCACGGTGCAGAGATCTGCTTAGATTTTGGCTTAGATGGCAGCCTGACCGGTTTCACTATGGCACAGCAAGGAGGCCTTAGCTGATCTGGTACTCCAGTTGCAGGGTGAGTCCTTTCAGGGTCTGCTCTCCCAGCACAGTGAGATTCTGGTATAGAATGGGAGGTCCTGGTACAGAGCAAGTGTCAACCACAATGCGCCCCAGGAGTAGGTAGGGAGCAGAGCTCTCCTCTGCCTTGGACTGCCCTTTCACCTCAGTGGTTGAGAGCTTTTGAAAGTACAACTCTCCCAGAAACAAAACCCATGAATCCTATTAAGGTGTTCTAGAGTGAATCAAAGAAGTGGTGGGACTCTTCTTTTAAAGGAAAAATCCACAGGTTATTGGACTAAAGATAGCCTGCCTTAGTGGTTGAATAACAGTTCTCGAAAGAAGTGGACTGTGCCCTTCTGACATCACACTCAAAGTGCTCTGCTCTAGAGGAAGTGGAGGTGACATGAAGGAAGAGAGGCAGAGAAACACAATGGTGGAAGTCTCCTTCACTGAACAAAGCACTCCTGACTAATCTGACCCCTCCACCTTCCCTTCTCAGTAGTATTAAAGGACTTTAGAAATGCACCACCATGGTGTGAGGCTACTCCCTTTAAATTGTTGCTTGAAAAGTGCTCCTTTGATTCCTGGGCAATGGTCAGCTGCCTGGTGGGTGGCTTTCTCTGGCGGGGGCTGTTACCTACCCTCACAGAGGTCAAAGGAGAGCTATGGCCAATCAGGTTCCTGTCCTGTCACAGTGCCCTCCCTTTCAAAATGACCACCCATATTGGCAGCTCAACCGACAGGATCAGTCCATAATTAACAGTAAAGATGGACTTGGAGCACCGGCGCAGTATATGTAGCAGGGCCTTGCACTGCAATTTCCCAGATGCCACATTCACACTGCTCCTCCCCAGGATGCAACGGTTCAGAGAGAGCATTGCAGTGGAAGCTAAGGATAAGTTCCATGTGAGTCTCACACAGCCTGTGGTGCAGATCACTGCCCCACAATGCCCTCATTTCCGACATCTCCTCTGTTCTCCATGTCTCCTCTTATAGCCTGCCAATCATGCTCCTGCCTCTCCACCATCTTTAGGTTTCATGGCATGGTAAGTAGTGCTTTCAGCTTTCACAATCCCCATTTTTTTTATCAGTTTGAGCTATTAGGTGTTGCTTGCAACACCTTTAAGCCAAACATATTACATTAGAGTACAGAGAGGGAGAAATGTTGCATAAGGAGTGACACTCAGTTTGAAGTGTTGTTTGGTTATTTGACCACCCTTTGACTGCCCATCCCTATTGCTATTCCATTCAATTCTTGCCCCTCCGCTCTCAAAACACCTCCTCATGGGAACTCTTTGAGCTCGCTTTACTCAAGCCTTACAATCAAACTTTGCTTTGAAAAAACACTGGCAGGCACTTCAACTGCAGTCTTCAGAGAGTTAGTGACTTAATTGGAGTTGTAAACTCACTACAGGTGTAATAGAAATGTCTTGACTAGGTCTGCCTTCAGCCACTCGATTTATAAGCACTATGCATTTCCTTCACTGAAGTTCTGTTAAAAATAATAATTGGCAAAGCCAACAGTTTTAGCTTGTGTATACATTTTAGGCATTTGCCAGGCACTGCGATTAGATGCCCAGGTACTCGCATCATTTTGCATCTGTTACCATCAATGGCCAGTTAATACCACTATGGTGAAGCCCTGTGGTGGAAAGGGCTGTGGAAGCAAGCTGTTTGCTGTTTGGCGAGCGGCGAGTAATGGCGTCTACTCAAACCCCCGTGCTAAGGACCCGTGCACAGAAGCGGCGTGATGGCGCGGCGGCTCCCGACGAGACAAAGGCTACTTGCCGACTTCCATGTTCTCGTTCACAGAAAGTAAGTTGCTATCATTCCTGTACTTCTGAACCTGAGTCTGCCGAGCTCAATGAAGGTCTCACTCAAGCACACGAGGCACTTGAGTGTGAAAACGCAACAATCACCATTGCTAATCTGCCCCCTCGCTCCGACGATGTATTTGAGAACACATGCAACGCTAGCACGGACTCTATCACAGGTTGCACTATTACTTACGGGCGGCACGGGGAGGAAGGTGAACGCCGTGCGCTGGACGCCGGCGAGCCCCTGCAGGCGATTGAAGGACCTGGACGCCGCGGTACCTGTGAAGCTCCACCGAAGCCCCACAATAACGACGGCGCCGAACCGCCTAGTGGCGGATCCCTCATTCCAGCTCTCGTCGTAGGGTGTGCCTGTCTGGCCGCCGTTCCCGTGAGTGATGATAACGTGGGGGCGGGTTTCGGAGCGCGTGTGGCTACGAACACGCGCGGCCAAGGTAACTCAACCTCAGTCACTGCACGAGGTCTCGGAGTCAATGGAGCAGCGCCCTCTAGCAGCGAATTCACTATAGAACAGGAATTTGATCAAGAGAAGGAGCTGATCAGTGCCGTAAATCAGACTGCTGGGTCTCGGCCGTCCCCCTACTCTTTTCTCAGTTTACCTGGCGACGACGCGGGTCCTACTCCAAATGACGCTAGCACAATGAACAGTGTGAGTTCTCCTGTGAGTGTTATTACGAATCAGTTCACAGAGGGCTCACATGATGAAATCGCATGCACGAATGCGAACAACTTTAGCATTCAACACAACTCTTCCAATTCAAGCCTGCACGGCTGTGATCGAAATTGCGTTCTTAATCTGGAGAATGGCACAATGGGCGAGCTAGTGGCACGTAACTCATTGCCTGCAAGAAGAGACTCCCTTGGGGTAGTGAACAACGTCCTGCAGAACTTAACGCTCTTGAATAAAATGTGCGCAAGTAAGACACCGAAAGCGCCGAATCTCTCAGCCCAACCGAAAGTAAAATCTGCAGTCAAACGTGATAACAGCCAGTTGTTGGGAGCAAGTTCTGATATATGGCCTGACTCGTGCTACAAACGGTTAAAACCAACCGATCTGTCCCTAAAGGCCGACTTGAGGCACGAGACATCTGAAATATACCTGTCTTCCCAAAAAAGACTTGCCTACTCCAAACGGAAGTCTGATGGAGACATTGATGAATCCGGCGGCTACGACCACTCCTTTCACAATGTCTCCACAGATTCTTCATTAATGGAACGCCCATTTCCGAAAATTCGGCGTGAGAAGCCGATTCGTGTGGCCAGCCCTTCTGAGCCTCAACCCAATTCATCTTGTATAACTCTGCCGACGATGCCTTCATCAACGGAATTACAAGCCCTTTTTATGGCCTCTTCGTCGATCTCATTGGCCCCGTTCATGAAACTGTACGAAAACATACATGAAGCCACTAAGGATCTAACAACGGTGGTCGCAATGATGAGCTCAAAACTAACTCAAATAGAAAAAACTTGCGACCGCTCGTATGTTGAGCAACACGAGTGCCTTAAATGACTGGAAGGAGCGTTTGTCTTGTTAAATGAGAGCAAGAAAACCGACGCATCTGATAAAAGATTGTTCGCCGAAGTGGCGCGAGAGACCCTTGCCCTATTTAAACATGACATTAAAACTATAGGCGAGCGGTCGTCTGAAGAGCACCCATGTAGTAAGTTCTCTAGCACGAAAGTTAAACCTCAGGTCGAACAAGTCTTTACTAAACCAGCAAAACAACAGCATGCTCCATCGGACGCTGTCTCTAACCAAGATCTTCTTTCCTCTCAGTCGTCTCAAGAAATGCACAATACCCTAACGGAAGTGGTCCTTGTTTCGACTCCCGTAAAGGCCCTTGGAGTCCCCTATGTCTTAGGGCCTCCGATTATCTTACCTACTTCATCCACTGGGCCTTGCTTATCGGCAAGCTTCCCTGTACCAAACAGGGCCAATTTGTCCTTTAATACAGTATTCGAGCAGGCTAGAGGTGCTGCCAATAAGGCCTCCGTTGACCCCCAAATGGCGTCACCTTCGGGCATTGATACTGTAACTGAAACAACTACCGAAGTTGGGAGTATCTCCGTAAACGAAGGTCAACCCAAGGTCTTTTCTATTTTTACACGATCCTCCAGAATCACAGGGAAGTTGGCAACCTCACCTACAAAATCAAATCACGTTGTAACCAGCAAGAAACCTAAGAACCAAAAGCCAAAGAAAAACGTCTCAAATGGATCTCAGAAATTTTTACGAAATATAAAAATGGCACAAGCTTGTTCTAGTGTCTCGGACAAAACTTCAACGTCTCAAGTCCCTGCATCGAGCAACACCTTAATATCACAAAAAACTGCTCATTTGATCTCAACTAAACAACCACAAATAAAGAATACCTTGCCGCCTGAGGACGGCTTAAATGAAATCCTAGATTTTTCAACTTATGACGATTCAGTACTCGTAGAGTTAGAACCTGTCTTACTGACAAGCTGTGATGTGCCCCAAATCTCTGTGCCATTACCCAAAGTGGTCTTGACTCAAGGTATGGAGACACCTGTATTATTATTGGATAAAGTCGCTTCAAAGTCTGTAATAATGAAGCAGCCTCACACAAAGGAGGCTATTGGTAAAAATTCTACTCATAAACACAAGCCTCACGAAAGACACTGTGAATTGATTTAAGCTTGTGATAATCCGATTACTATGTGTCCGCCAGCAGGCAGCCCTGTGTTTATGACCGTGGCCGATAAACGAAATCTTTGTATGGCTCAGGCGCAAAGCAGCAGATCAAAGGTATCCTTGGCATCGTCATGCCCCTTGACCAAAACAGACAAGAACAAGGAGCCCGAAAAGTCTCACCTGGAACTTTTTGTGAATGATCCCCCAGAACGTTATCGAAGAAGCTTAAAAGAATTGGTGGGTGATAGACGTTCCCACACTTCACACGACAAGGACCTAAAACCAGTGCCGAATAAAGTGTGTGTACACAAACTGGCAATCGAGAGCTTGAATCCAATTGCGAATCTGATTCTGAATCGTAGAACGGTTCTCCAATTACTTCACCTGGTACCAAGCATACGTGCAATTACCTCGAATGACATTAAAGTCGTGGAGTTTCCTGCGGAAGGCACGAATGATAAGGTGTTGCTTCACTTTTCATCGAACCTTCTGATTACGTCAATATTAGAAGAAAACGTGGCATTGTTTTCATTAGGCTTTGACGTCTATAAACTGAACGACTCTGATGAACCACGACAAAACTCCAGTGAGGTCGTCAACGATAGAAAGGAAGTCCCTTTGTTCGCCACTGCAGCACCATCTGTATTGAAAGAAGTGCCACCAAGGACTTTGGAAGGGTCGTTTCATTCGACAAATATCTGCACTCAAAGTCTTAAGCAATCACCGCGCCGGCCAAGGAATCCTCTTTTTTCATCTAGCGAGGCGTTTGCTAAAAGCAACGGCTCCAATGCTCAGATTAGAATAACAATTAAAAGAAAGGATTATTTCAACGGACCCTGCAACGAGCGCCTGCACTCGACAACATCAGCAGCTGGAAATCAGGAATGGAATTGGCTTGCTGGGGCTTTAAATATTAAGAAGAGCCAATAATGCCAGGCCTCAAAAGCCCCTACCATCTGCTCTGTAGTCTCCTGGAATACTCGAGGGTTCCTGCACCTGTTTAACACACCTTGGTTAGAAAACCTCCAAATTGTGTGTCTTCAGGAAACCTGGCTAAGTGATCTACCACTCATAGCTAACTTTGAGTCGGTACTAAATCCGGCCATAAAAGCTAGGTTGGGTCGCCCCATGTCAGGCCTCTTAACGATGGTCAGAAGAAGTTCTGGCTGGCGTGTCTTGAAGTCTGTTAATCATTCTCCATATATTCAGGAAACCATCATAGAGAATTCAGGAAGACGAGATTTGAAGAAGGATACGATTGTAATTCTGAACGTATATTGGAACCACCTACGCGCCGGTAAAATGGAGTTTATAGATCTGATAACCGGTGTAATTGATCATCTGATGGAAACCACAGACTCTCCAAATATCCTTCTGTGTGGGGACTTAAACATCGATCTATGTAAGGAACCACAGTTAAATCATAATTCACTGGCACACGCTTGGGCAACTGAAATGAAGCTACGTAATTTTCAGATGCTGAATGGCAACACGTGCGGCGATTTACCATCGAGGCAAACATGGCATCGGATGGATTCATCCTCGACAATCGATTATATGTTCGCATCCGAAGCCTTGCATCCGAGGATTCAATCATTGAGGATTTGCGTAAAAGATCAGAGCGACCACAACATGTTGCTCATGGTATTTGTATCAAACAGCTTCATTCAAAGACCAAAATGTATCTCATAATCTCATGGTTGAATCGAATAGGGTTCGCCTGAGATTAGAAGAGAGCGAAGTCAAGGGGGTGTTGCTCCAGTATTGTCATCTGAGTGCAGACCTGGAATATGAACATCTCTTGACACAATTCAAAACGGCAAAAGCGGGTTCCAAAAACTCCAACATGGTTCGTGTTCACCATTTTGATACTGAGATATTGACGCAAAAACGAATGATGCGCACTGCCATAAGGAGAGCTAATGCTCTTGATATGAACACCCGTAAACTAGAAACAAAGGCGGCAAAGCAAAAATATAAAAATTGGCTGAAAATGCACAAATATATACAAATACAAAATGATGCAGAACAGATGTTAAACACTCTGAAAAACAAAAACACGAGCGATTTTTGGAGAATCATTAACAACTTTCAGGTTCCTCAATTGGCACTACAGTCCAACATGGTTTCCGAAGAAACCTGGATTAATCACTTCGAGGACTTATATAAAGCCGATATACCTGAGACCATCACCTTGGGACCGACCGCGACACCATGGAATTTGACGTTTCCAAAAGAAGAGATAGTGTCTATCATAATTAAAGCAAAAAAATCAAGAGCCCCTGGACCTGATGGGCTTTCCAATTTCACCATTAAACAACAGCCTGAGCTATGGGCGTCCATATGCGTATCCCTATTTGACAGGATCTGCAAATCTCAAAAAACTCCGAAATCCTGGAAATCTGCTGTGATTGTCCCAATATTCAAGAAAGGAGACAGAACTTGCCCAAAGAACTATCGTCCTGTGGCTTTACTCGACAGTTTGGGGAAAATTTATGCCACAATGTTACAACACAAACTGGTAAAATGGGCAATTGAGTCTAACCATGTAGACAAAAGGCAATCAGGTTTCGTAAAGCAAGTGGGCTGTTCTCTAAACTTGCTAGTGCTAAATCTGTTGAAAATGGAAGCATTAAAATCTAAATCTAAGACCTACTTGGCCTTTATCGACTTCTCTTGCGCCTTCGATACCATTGACAGAGCCCGCTTGTGGGCAAAACTCCAAAGTTGGGGATGTCCAGTGGACTTAATGGCAGCAATACGCGAACTGCACTCTGAAACCTCCATAAAAATCCGGTTGGATCAAGCTGGAAACGTATCAACCCCAATCAAGACCTATAAAGGGGTGAAGCAAGGCTGTCCTTTAGCAGCTGCAATATTCAGTTTATATATATCTGATATTGGACTGGCAATTAATGATGTAAGATCTTTTCCGCCTAAGATTGGAAAGTCCTGCTTAAGCTGGCTGCTATATGCCGATGATCTTGTCATCATGGATCTAACTCCCGTAGGTTTACAGAGGAAATTGAATGCAGTTGCACAATATGTTGCATTAAACCACTTGGTAATAAACACAAGAAAGTGCGAAATTCTGGTGTTAAAAAATCTTAACAGTGGAAGTCGAAACTCGAAAAACCATCCAAGATGGTATCTGGGTAAGGAGGCCATTCAGACATCTCAGAACGTAAAATATCTTGGAATGTTACTAAATTCATCAGTCAACGACGGCCCTTGGAAGTCTGAAAACAAAAGTAAATGCAAACAATTGGCCAGTCAAGCTGTCTCCATACGGAATAAATACGGGAAATTTTCATTAAAACCGGTTCTTGCCTTTTATCATCAGAAGGTAATCCCAGTACTACTATATGGCGCAGAAAACGCCCTGGGCTGTAGCGCTGACACATGGTCTTCGCTGGAGCACTGCTTTTGGTCAAAGGTACTGGCGTTGCCTAGGGGCATTGCAACAGCTTGCGTGAGGTATGAACTTTCACTTATCTCGTTACACGCAAGGGTTTGCTGGGCCCTAATAAGTTTATTTCGGAAATCAAGCCAGCGTGAACACATTCCTCAATTTGATATCTTTCACGATCCATCTCCGGCAAATAGCATGGTATCATTATGGTCGAAAAGATGTGAAGATATCTTAAGAAATCATGGGATTAGCATGGACCAGCTGCATAATGACCCGAACGCTGCCAAATTAAAAATATGGCGCGCAGATTGGGAACAAACTTGTACGCAAGGCAGCGCAGCTTCCATGATGAAGGATATCCCGCTTGAGACAAGGCCTTTTAATGTTTTGCAACGTTACGTTGAATTATTTCCAGACCCACAGGCTCGAAGAGTGTTTATGCTGATGCGGTTGAATGCATTTAGAACCAATGAACGGCTGATGTCTTGGCGTTCAAACAAAGTTGAATCCTTGACATGTAGGATATGTTCCAAAGATAAGGAAACCTTAAAGCACTTGGTCCTATTTTGCACCAACCTCCGCTCTGAAAGGACAATCCATCTGGCCACGTGGGGAGCAACCTATCCGTCCCGTTGTGCGGACGATTGGTGGGCCAATATGTTTCAAGGATGCGACAAAAAGCTGATATTACCATTAACTCGATTTCTGATGGTAATTGAAAATCGATTGAACTCATTGTCAGTGGAAGCACAAGGGGATCAATGTTTTAATTAGTTGGCTGTGCCCTTGGCGGCTGTGCTCTTGGCAGGAGTTTTGCTAAGTGAGCGCTAAGGGATGGCTAAGAGATTGTCAATTGACAGTTCTTTTTCTGATGTAGTGTACTATTGTGTTTGTAAAATATTTTTAAAGGTTTGTAATAAACCGAAAAAAAAAAATATACCACTATGGTTGTTCTTCGCAAGTGAATTTACCATGCCTACTCAAAAGACCAATCTTTTGTCATTGCCAATGCTTGTTTTTCATTAATCACTGGGACCTTGAGCTCATTGCCTATGTAGCCATCATGTGGGCCCCTGGCCACGGCATCAGAAATTTCTGAATATGACAAGGCAGTAGACATCGGTCATGTAAACAGAAATATAATATGTGTTTGGACTCTGCTAAGACTCATTAGGAAGGCATAAACTGATTTAACTGAAACAAATGTTAGCAAATCAGTGGTTTATTGAAAATAAACCAGGCATAAAATGGGAAATAATAAGAGTATAATTTGACTCCGAAATCTACTTGAAAAATTATCTACAACCTTTAGGTTCGAGGGAAAACATAAATCACCTCTCGAGCCCATCAGGCAGCTAGTCACCACCTGTTAATTGCCTATATCTCTTCCCACCTGCCTCATTAAAGGAGGATAGTGTATTACAAACATCATTAAAATGTATCCTCTTTTCTTCATTACGGATAACATGCCAGCTTAACTGGACCAAAATGCACTTAGGCAATCCCAAGGCATTGCGGCCCGCTACATCCTTCCATAGATTTGTCACCTGCACACTCTCCACTGCTCTCCTTATCTACACCCAGCGAAATGTTCCTTCACGGTGTCTGCATATCTATGATGGGAGCTCAGTACCCCAACCTCATGACAAGTCTTGGCGCTCTGAGACCACTAATGTAGTGATTTGACAAGGTATAAAAGCTTTGTAATATGACAAAGCATAATTTATTTAACCTCACCTAAAGCTGATCCCAATTTAGGAAATGTAGCTATATTACCAGCACCCTCTAATTTGATGATCCCTTAGGTTTGGTCAGCCTGTATTGTTTTTCAAAGCTGTTTCAAACCAAAGGTACTTCCTCCACATGACAGGTAGCCACAGTTTATATATGTTAAAGCCATCATATGCAAGGTCGCACTAGGCAGCATGTTCTCTTATTTAGATCCATTTTGTGAACCTTTTCAATTATACATTTGCTGAATGTTGAACTCCTTGCCTCCAGTGCCGGTGAAAATTCACTGCCCCTGAATGTTGGCAAAGGCTGAAATCAGTGATGTAAGATGTCAGCCCCTGGTTAATCGGTCTATTATTATTATTATTATTGTTATTATTATTATTATTGTTATTATTAATAATAATAATAGTAGTAGTATTATTATTAATAATAATAATAATAATAATAATAATAATAATAATAATAATAATAATAATAATAATAATAATGAAGACATCTTGTGGTATGCTTTATTTTGCATGGGTGGGAGATGGGGAAATACATCACAATTATGGTAAATCCAACAAACTTTACTTTTTTGACAAGATCTATAAAAGTACACTAAACGGTCTTGGAATGATAGCTCAGGGGCAATGCACTCGCCTTGTAAACAAGAAGATGCGGAGCAACCCAGGGCCGATTCGCGCATTTAGAAACCTCTGGGTATGAAGTGCGTTATAAATAACCAATCACAATGAAATTGTACATACAAGTACAAATATATAACGCAGATTTTTGCAAATAAACACTTTTTAGGTAGTATGCACTCAAATTAAATTTAACAATTATTTAGCACTTACAATCCAAACAAAGTTTTGAGTTCCAGCAATTATCAACAATCACAGGTTACAATTCAATTGTGGGCCACACACAGAGTTGGGCGGAGCGTTAAAAATGCAGCGGTAATGCTATTTCTGTTGCATTGCCGCTCTGCACAATCTCGAGTTTGGGCGGACCTCGGAGCATCCAGCTCCAGCTTTCAGCTGAAGGTGAATGCGTCGACCTTTTGCCCATGTGCAGCGCAATTAGCGCTGCGCTAGTTGCGCCCAAAATGCCCCATTGGGTCCAATGGACCCAATGTAAATGGGGACTTCCTGTCCCACCACAACTCGTGATCCGGCACAAATAGCACCAACCGAGTTGTGCTAAAGCTATTTGCATTGGGCAGTATCTAGGCGGATTTACCAACGGGATACAGACCAACTTGTGATGAGGACATTGTCAGCAAAGCACAAAGCAAATGAGATTTCTTAAAACATTGTCTAGGATTTAGCCTCATTCTTACAATAGTGCAGATATGTAATTGTGTCATTGTTTTTTCATTTAATGGTACTTTTTTATTTGGCAAAGTGTGCTACAGTTCTGCAACAGGGGCTTCTCCGTGAGCTGTATACATGTAAATGTTAGGGTGGTAGGTTACTATGCCTGATCCAGCTATCATAGCAGTTAACCTTTTTTGAAAAGTGTGTGTGTGAAGGATTGCCATCTGTCAAGGGTGTAGAAGCCCTGGTCTTTTTGATTGTTATAAAAAAAAAGATGCAGGTAATTCTATCTCCGAAAAGGTAGCCTGCTAACCAGACTCCACTGTCAGCAAACATGGCATAATACATACCTGTACCCTGCTGATAAAGTATCCAAATTTGCAACACCTGTCCTCCATTGTCATACGTGTGTCAGCCCTGTGATCTCAGCTCAGCTCTGTAAGGGTTATGTGTATTCTGGTCAGACAGTCTGGCCCTACCCGCTTGCAGGGTAGGAAACTGAATGACTGTGCCTCTCATTTGATTCTTTGTGAGGCCTGATAACACCTCTCTCCTTTAGGACAGCCACTATGTAGGAGTTGCACAGTGAAACTGGATTCAAAGGGTGCACCCATGGCAAAACGACAATCCTCAAACCACAGTGCTGCTACCAAAAGGACCTTTTAATGCTATGGACAACGGAAGGGGCAGCGTTAGTGTAGACACACAGAGATCAGCATAATTGGAGGAAGATTCAACACTCTTGTTTCTCTTAAATATCTCTTGTTCCTTCATGTCTCCTCCATTTCCTTTAGCGCTATTCACATTGGGTGTGATGTCAGAAGGCAAAAACCCCTTTTCTCAAGAACAAGAATTGGAACCCTTAAAGCAGACTTGCTTTAGTCCAATCACCTGTGGAGAACTAACTATAAAGGAAGGATTCATTGATCCTCTGTTGGGAGAGTTGACTTTCCAAAGCTCTCTGCCAGTGAGGTGAAGACTGAGGGGCTCATTAAGAATTTGGCGGTGCAGTAAGAAAGTGGCGTTAATTCCATTAGTGCCACTTTTACCTCACCGTCAAATTATAAGAACAAAAAAACTGCTGTAATTTCACTGGTGGTAATTTCAATGGCAGAATTAGCGCCAGCGGAATTACCACCAAGAAAGCCAGTGGCAAGTCTGCCAGTGCTAATTCCACTATTGGAATTACCACCAGAAAAAGCAACAGTAATTTCTACGAATTATACAGTGAAATACTGCCGAATTACTGCCAAAAACAGGCAGTAATGCCTCTAAAAATGCATTTCAGTTACCACCACCTAAGAGATGGAGACAAATGAATGCAGTTGTAGAACACAAGCCACAGATGCATCCAATTGCAGCCCAAAGAGTATCTAAGACCCCCACCTTCCACTAAACCCACTTCAAAGCAATTTGCAGCAGCAAGTGGACATGGATTATCAGCTCCACAACTTGATATTATATATTAAGCTGGAGAGGCATGCATTGAGGCAGCTGCCAGGGAGACTGCCTCCGCAGACGCAAAGCAGACATGCCATAAGCAGACCACCCATACCCTGAGTCAGGCCCTCACCCTAGAAAATGATGGATGACCAGAAAAGAACATTCTACTGGCAGAATAGGGACACCATAGCTGACCTGCATAGACACGCACAGTAAACCTCCAGAGTGAGATCCGAATCAGAACAGCAATCTCACCACTGCTGAAGCAGGGGCAGTCCTGAACTTTCAAGCTATGGGCACATTTCAGCAGTTGGATGCTACATGGCATGCTGCAGCCAACTTTTTCTAAAGAACTGGCACAGGTGCTTGACACACTAGTGCAGCATGCACTAAACGACTTTGCTATTACACAACCCCACAGCAGGTGCATGCCACCAGGGCAAGTTTCTTTGCCACATCACACTTCGCACATGCGGTTGCTGCTCTGGACTGCATGCAATAATATGGCATTGGTACCACCTCAGGCAGAGGAGGAAATGTACTGCATCAGAAATCAATACCACTCCATGAACGTACACATCACATGCAATGCTGCTCTGACAGTGAGCTACTGCTGCACCTGTTTCCCGGGTTCAACCCATGATGCCATGGTCCTGAGGAACAGCACCCTGTCAGCGTTCATGCACTCCCACAGGAACCAACAAACATGGATATTGGGTATGTAGCAACTGTGAAAATGCTATGCACAATGTGGGACAAATAATTTGAAGGGGTTAAGGTGAGGGGACACAGGAGTACTGCCATACATATATGACACATGTAAAAACAAATGCAAGAACATGATGCATGGAAGTGCAACAATGCAAGCCTACATTGGGCACAAAGATCTACATTCCAGAGTGAACTGCCCTATGCCCACAGCTCTCATAGCAACAGTGACATGAGTGGCCCTGATAGTAGGGTACAGTTGATGCACTGATGTACACCCTTTGAAACGTGACAATAACTGTATCACATTAGCAGACAGAAAGGCATACAATTGATAAAACTGCCCGACTATGCCCAGCACAATGCCAAATCAAAGAAGCAGTAGGCCAGTGAAGAGTTACAGTACGTGCACTTGTGAAAGGAGGCAACAAAGGAGGCAAACCCATTCACCATGCAGCTGAATCAACAGCACTCCCCCACCATCAACCATTGTAGGGTCAACACCATGAGAGGCAAACTGTATTCCCAATGACGTAACTGATGTAATTGTAACACATGCTTCAATGTTCAATAAGGCCTGTGTACAAAACACAAACGTCATTCATTAATCATGACACTTACTTATTGCATGTGACTCAGGCTATCCACTGCGGCCATGGCTAATGACACCCATCAGAAGGCCTGTGACTCCACAGGAGATGGCTTACAACAAGGCACATGCACAGATCAGGGTGTGCATTGAGCACACTTTTGGACAGATCAAGTGAAGATTCTGGTGCCTCCACCGGACCGGTGGAGCATTCATGTACTGTCCTGAGAAGGTGAGGAAGATGGTCATGGTCTGTGCCATGCTGAAAACATGTACATTTGTAGGGATGTCCCCATACCTCCTGATGAAAATATTGACCACCCAGAATCTGACTCTGATGAAGCAGGAAATCGGAGGCCACCTCGAGGAGGACGTGAGGAGGCGAGGGAGGGTCACATAATCTGTTATGAACTGATTCAGAACTTTTTTTGATTACACTTATGTTTGCACTGTAGCATAACACTACTGCAAATAATAATATTTAGTACACTCACTGACTATTGTATTCATGTTCTGGAGTGAAGCATTTTATTGTATTTGAACAGTCCTTTGCCGATCCAACACCCACATCCCCAACTTTCCTTTGCCCACCCACCACACACATATACCCAACTATCTCTTGCCTACCTATCAAATCAACCACATACCCAAAACAATGACTGCAGCATGGTCCCTCCTATTTATTTTGTCTATTGTCACATCCATGTGTCGCATCTGGAGAGCGGGGTTTTCTCCTTCGAGACTGCTTCAATGGGGTGGCAGGCAATGATCCCTTAGTGGGCATATCTGAAATGGAGCCGGCTGTGTCTCCCCCATGAATGCGCTGGAGTGTCAGAGTCATTGCACTCACCAAGGTCTCATTGACAGAGGAAATCGACCTTGCCAACTCATGCACCCTTTGGCCCACTACTGTCACTGCAGCTGAGGCATCAGCAACCCTCCTGCTATGCCTCTCCACAGTGGCACCCTTCTCAAGGCACTCTGAATGCCATCCCACATGGCGTCAGCATGCCCCAGGTGTTCCTGTGCGATGGCCTTCATTCATTCCTGCCTCTACTCGTGTCCCCTGGAGATATTTATTTATTTTATTTATTGGACATTTCTATGGTGCCTATACACTAGTGTTTCCATGCGCCACAAGAAAAGTTGGCAGGGGGGTGTGAACATAGGAAAGAAGTAGAACAACAGAACGGTTACATTGGCCTTGTGACAATCCTACCATGCAAGTGCAAGACAAGGAGAATACAAGGGGAGGAGAGAGGGAGAAATGCAGGAGTGGGGTGCCCAAGGGAAGGGTTGAGCAAGTGCTGGGGGACCAAGAACGGAAGTAGCAGGGGATGGAGAGGGCTCGGGAGGATAAATGCGGTGGACAGAGTGGTCCAGGTTGTGTGTGCTCTGGCCCCTGTGTGACTAGGCCCTAGTCTCAGCAGCAGGTCTCAGCGGCAGAGGGAATGTTAGCACAGGAGTGGGAGAGTGGAGGAAGAGGTGAAGAGGAAAGTCTTGAGGGGTTTCTGGGACTTTAGAAGATCAGGCTCAAGTCTGAGGGGGAGTGGAGAGGCTGTTCCAAAGGGAGAAGCCAGCCAAGGAGAGGGATCTACCCTACCTCCTCTGCTTGGAGAACGTTTGACTTGCAGGGAGTTGGAGCCAGAGGACCGAAGGACTCTAGGGAGGAGGTATTTAAGGAGGGAAAGCTGGATGTAGAGAGGTCCCAGGTCACAGACAGCTTTGTGGATGATGCAAAGGGTTTCGAATGTGATCCTTGCAGTCACCGGGAGCCAGTGTAGAGATTATAGGGCTGGAGAGATGTGATCCCTGGGCTTGATGCCAAGGATAAGTCTTGCAGTCCTATTCTGGATTAGTTGAAGGGGGCAAAGGGAGGAAAGAGGCAGATTGAAGAAGAGGCTGTTGCAATAGTCCAGCCTGGAGAGAACCAGGGCACTGGAGATGTTGAGCTTCTGGGGGAAGTTATTTGGTATTGATAGCATAAGGGCATGGCCTTCTGCGTCATGTAACCATGATTCTGTGACTGCTAGGATATCCAGGTCATCAGAGGATAGAAGTCTGCTATTTCGGTAGCATGTGCCACTAGAGATCTTGCATTGATAAGCGATCCAGAGATAGTAGTTATGTTTATGGGCTCTAGTAGTCTGGTGGGGCCCAATCTGGATTGATTGGTTGTGGTGTGGGATTTGAGCTAGTGGTAGGTGAGGTTCTGTGTTTTAGGCAGGCCCTCAAGGTCTAATCTGGGTAGCAGTTTATGACCAGGGACAGTGGTATTGTAGTTACTGTGGGGGTTTAGGTTTGAATTATAATTAGTTGTGGGCTCGTAGAGACGGGTTAGTCTAGCTCGAAGTGTGATATTTCTATCATGTAAGGGACAGGGTAAGTGTTTTTCTTCAGACATTATTATGTAGATAATAAGTACGATCAGCAGTCTGGGGATCAACAGAATCTCTCTAGTGTACATAATTTAGCACTAGTAGCAGTGATAATGAGTAGTTAGCTAATCGGCAGGGGGGCTAGTCAGAAAGACTGTTGATGTGATTACTTAAATAGATTAGTCACCATGTGGTCAGCAAAAGTTCTGATCAGCGTTAGCATATACAAGTAAGATCAATGGAGAAGGCTAAGCTGGTGTTTGTGTAGGCTAATCCCACCATACGCCTAGGCAGGTACACTCAATGAACTAAGCATGGGCTAGTATATTTATTGGAATGTGCTAGTCCAACATTAATCCAACAAGTACAATCAACGGGGTGGGATGTGAGGAGAGAAAGTGAGAGAGGAGTCAAAGATGATCCCAAGGTTTTTTGCCTCACAGTGGGTGAAGGCAGGGGGCCCAAGGAGGGTGGCCAGAGAGTGGTGGGAAACAAGGAGCAAGCATTCCAATGAGGAGGATATCCATTTTACTGCCATTAAGGCAGATATCATTGGCAGAGCACCATGCCTGAGTAGCAGTCAGGCAGTCAGGTATGAGAGAGGAGGAGAAGGCGGTAGAGGATTGCACCTTAAAGGAGAGATGTGTGTCGTCTGTATAACACTGGAGATGAGGGTAGAAGGTGGATATCAAGTGGGCCAGAGGGGCCAGGTAGATATTAAAGAGCCATGGCGATAGGATAGATCCCTGAGGGACACCACAGGTAGCGAGTGAGGTGGGGAGACAAAAGGTCCTATTTGCACTTCGGAGTGTCTGTTTGAAGGGAGGGATGTGAGCCATGTTAGTGCCCGGTTTGTGATGCCAAGTGTATCCTGGAGAAGATTTATGAGGATGGAGTGGTTGACTGTGTCAAAGACAGAAGAAAGATGAAGGAGGATCAGAACAGAGGGAGGGTTTGAGTTCAGGTTTCAGAACAGGTCTTCACAGGTGTGCGGGAGAGCTGTTTCCATGGCTCTGGACTAGTTGTCATGGAGGCAGCCGGCCATTTTGGAGTGGAGGGCCAGTTGGGGGATTACCAGATTCTCCATGAGGTCACCCAAGAAAGGGTTGATAGAGGTAGGATGATAGTTAGCCGGGCATGAATGGTTATCAGACATCTTTTTTAGAAGAGGGTGCAGATGAGAGTGCTTAAGGGGCTGTCGGAAGGAGCCTGTGGCAAAGGAATGGTTGCACAAGTCAGCCTGGGCTCGGGAAAGAGAGGCAATGTTGTCATTGATGGATCTGGAAGATCACAGGAGCACCTGTTCAGAGGAGACTTTCATAGAGTGGACAACTCTAGAGATCTTGTCTGGTGCAATGGGAAAGGAGGAGGAGAGTGTGGGGAGGCTGGAAATTGGGGCCAAGGGAGGCAAGAGAGGTGGGGTAGATTGGGGAGTGGAGCAGATGACAGTCAGAACAGGATGTGCAGGGATTTGGAGGAGACGTGGATGGCCAGTGCAGTGCAGAGGGCCTGAGAGAGAGGAGGAGAGGAGACGACTGCAGTAGGATTGGCAAGTTCCTTGCCGTTTAAAAAAAAGTTATGGGTGGCTCCAGAGATTCAGGCTTGGACATGAGCCCTCTTCTTAGATCGTGAGACGATATTGCCTTTGGAGTAGGCAGCATGCCAGTTTGTCATAGGATGAGCTAGATGCCTGCCACTTCTGCTCTGCAGCTTAGCACTTGCGTTTCAAAGCTGCCAAGTGAAGTCATACCAAGAGTTGCATTTAGAGGCAGGCTTCATGCAGATTATCATGACAGGGGCAAGAATGTCCAGGGTGTTGGAAATAGAGAGAGGGAGGCTAGCTAGAGCAGAATCAGTGAAGGGGGCAGAAGATGGATGAAGGAAGAGGCAAATGCAGTGACTGACACACACTTGCAAGTAATGTTACCTGCAACAGAAAGGTTGATACCTTTCTTCTGTACAGTTTTGCTTGTTTCATTGAACCATAACAGAATGTCATTCCAAACAATGGTCAGAAAAATGGTTTCCAGCTTGTCCATTCTTTTAGGAAGACTTAGTGCATCAAGTGGGGTGTCTTGTAAGGGCTTGGGCATTCTTAAAAATCCCATTGGTCCTTAGTTTACAACCTCCACCTAAGAGAAATGCACTTGCCCCAAGGAGACTGGTGACAAAATATTCACCAGTGCTATTTGTAAAATGGTGCATGTCGCCATAAGCATACTTCATATTTGCTGAAATGCTGCCCAGCATGCACAGTGAAACCTGTATTTGCCATTTACTGCAAACTAAGGGCCTGATTCACAGAGCGTTTCCTATGGGGTTGCACCATTTTAACACGCTTCTGTGAATCAGGCAGTAAATGTGTTTGCAGTAAATGAAAAATATGTTCCTACCATCCCCATACTCACCAGCAACATTGAGTATCTTGCAAATGGTACTCGCCCTGCATAAAAACTTTGCAACAAAGCTAGTGGGCTAGTAGATTTTGTGAGCCCTCTCTTATTTGTGGGTTATCACTGCTGAGTGAATAAAGAGTAGCTTGAATTTTTTCATTGCCATCACACAGAGCATTGATTGCATCTGCATGAGGTGACAATCTAGTATTAAACAAGCGCTTCACAATATTGTGAGCTGGACCTACAGAAGAAGCCAACACATTCCAGAGATGAGTGGAAGCAGAAACAAATGCATATAAATGTTGAACCAAAGTCAAAATAAGAAAGTACCTGCATGCTGCACTCAGCAGTCTTGACACCAACTAGATTCAAGGAATGTCCTGCACAGGGACCAAAACACTTACTTCGCACTTGCAACCAGCTGGACCTTGTTATTTATCCTTTTTCCTGTATGCTATTAACCCTGTACTGCACTTTCCCCTCTCCCTTTCCCCCTTGCACTTGCGCGATCTGAATGACACCTGGCCTAGTAGGATCGTTGTCTGTCTCCCCTTGTTCACCCCCCTGCCTCGTCGTACCTTGAAACACTTGTGCATAGGCGCGTCACAAATGCCATATCATATCATGTCATATCATATCAGGAAGGGATGAAATTGGCTAATCAGTTCCAGAATCCCTAAATAATTTCCATTGTGCTGTGATTCTATAATTTAATTATCTCCTTGGAATGCTAGAGCCAACGATGACATGAACTTTGCAACTGCTACAATTCTTTTAAGCACGTCTTGTCAATATGTTTGTTCATGTTTTAACTGTTCAGCTAATTCTGAGTCAATGCGGTCTGTTTCCTTTTGATGTTTCCAAAAGATTACCATACACTTTTAATGCTCTGGATCATCTTCATGTTCATAAATGCGTCATTAAAACCAGTTGTACTGAATGAAGAATCAGTACTAGAAAACAAACAACAGACAAAGCAGTAAACTGAACCTTGTGATGGGAGTATGACAGTGGTTTACAAGTTCACCATTCCACATTTGTCTCTTCAATACTGTCTGTGTTAAGCATCTTTTAGTTTTTTGTCACCAAGTTGATAAACACGGGTTGACTTAGAAAAATTGCTGTTGACTTTTTGACAGATTGACAAACCTTTTTTAATCCAATAGTATCGTAAATTGTTTGTGATGGGATGCCATTATGCAGGATCTGTGGAAGAACATGCAATGCTCGCTGATGTTTTTTCCGATATTCCTGTAGGCTGGTTGCCATCTTCTCCTCCTGGTGCAGGGGAATGCTGCTCAGCCACAGTTTGTAGATGACCACTGCTAGATGAAGTAGGAACAGCAAATTCCACCTCAGTGGACTCTACTATGGACTCAGCATGAGCCTCAATGTGCTCACTTTCGCATTGTGGTTGCTCCTCAGTAGAAGCATCACTACTATATGGTTTGGATTGTACAAAGAAACAGGAAGACACTTTTTGTTGATCGCCATGCTTCTGTTTTCCTTCTGCTTTTTTCCTTTTTGCACCTCCACGTTCATGTGAACACATCATTGCGAGATCTTGCCTTGATTGGCTCTTTTTCTTTGCTAACTCTTAACTTAGCAGGAGTAGTGCATTTCATGCAGAGAATGGACATGAACAACTCTGGCTTCCGGAATCTTGTGCTTGTGCCTTGCAAACCTGAATGGGCAGAGTGAAAGGGAAAATTGTTAGTTCTGTGTTGTACTTTTGAAGTTTAAATCATGTCATGAATTAAAATATGGGGGAAAAGGCCCTATACATCATGGCTGGTGTGGTGAAAAATATCCATGAGTATGGGAATACCACTGAGGGTTTGCTTAGCTCACACACTAAACAATTATTATTAGAAGATAAGGTTTTCAAATGAAGATGGGCTGAAGATTATATACCTCTAAAATTGCCCATTGCATCTTCGCCTGTTAATCACTTCTTGGAGTGTCAGTGAAAAACTGTACTTCAAATTTCTGAGAAGACCTTATTAGGTGGCCAAGCCACACTTAAGCATGGTCAATAAATGGAGGCCAAACATACATGTTGTTATTTTATTAATAATATATTTTGGGGAAAAACTGCAGTCCATGTTTTAAGTTGTGGCCTGACTGTACTTACTTACAGCCCATATGATGCTTCCGTTCTACATTAAACATGTCGTACTACTCCCCTTCCCGATGGCTACAAGATCCTCTCTGAACCCAGAACCAACCGCCCTGGTTAGGGTGTAGCCTTGATCTTGCCAGAGTGGATCCCTGCTTCTGTCATTCAAATGCAAGTCTACTCCTCCTTTGAATGACTGGTCTGCAGGTTCTCTATCTCTCCTGGCATCTCTCTCAATGTAGCTACTATCTACAGGGCGCCTGGCCAGGTCACCCTCTTCTTCTCTGAGTGGGCTGACCTCTCCTCCTCCCTCCTTGCCTCTATCTCTCAACTTCTCCTCCCCTCCTCGGAGACCTGAACATCCACTCGGGGCTCTTTTGCAACCTCTGCGACTCTCTCTCTCTCTCTCTCTCTCTCTCTCTCTCTTCTTCCCTCTGGCCCGACTCACTCTGCAGGGCACACTTTGGATGTGTTGATCTCCTCATACCCCCTTCTCTATCCCTCTCACCACTCCTCTCTCTTGGAGCAACCACTTTTTCCTTTCCTCCCACCTCTCTTGCTCTACCCCTCATGTCAAGTCGACCTCAGCACTGCCACCTACTTTCTCTGTCATCCAGCCCATGAAGCATGTGTCAGTTGAGGTTTTTGCTGCTGCTTTCTCTCCTCCGCATACACCTTTGGTTGACTCACACTCTGGCACAGCCCTCTCTAACCTTCATCTCTCTATCACTAACACTCTTGACATCCTTGACCCTGTCATGAGGATCCGTTGGAAGCCCTCATCCAAGTACAACTCTTGGTATGATTATAACCGTGCTGCCCTGAAACACAAGTGTAGGACAGCTGAGAGGAAGTTGAGGGCATCAGGTACACCCTCTGACAGACTGGCATGCTGCCTGCTACAAAGGTAATACAGACTCTCTGTCCACTCTAAGAAGAGAGCCTACATCCAAGCCTGCATCTCTGCAGCATCTAACAACTCGGCTGAACTTTTCAAAATGTAAGCAGTCTTTGGACAAACAACCCAACAAGGTTGGGAGTAGTTAGTAATAACGCTAGAAGCCCAGGGTGCCATTGCTTCTTCTCAGATGATGGGGTAAGCGCAATAGGCCTGGGGCAACATTCAATGGACTCATACATATGTTAATTGCAGGAACAAGGTCTTCAAAGGAGAGACTGCAGACACCAGCACTGCAGTGTCCATTTCCTCAATAGTCACAGTGCATAAAATACCTTTCTGGTGCACATGGTGAACACACCTTCAGCGTCTCCATCCACCCTGCCCCCTTGCGAGCACACCACCACAGGTGCCAACTACCATTGATACTAGACGGGGGGTATATATGGGTAAGGCGGGTGCCATAGACCAATGCTTGTGTTATTGCACACCAATATGTAACAATACGCTTATATGTTTGAACGTGTAGTGCACTTATAGCAGTGTCTCACAATTGTTTACCTGCAACTATTTGTATTATGAATTTTTTTTTTTTATCCAGTACGTTTTTATTTTTACGAATGACTCAATTTCATAATACCTCATATTACAAACACTTTATACTCCCACTACATTACATACAATTACTTTACACATATTGCTACTATGATCATTGTGGCCTTACCTCTACCACATGACCTATAATTACAATACACATACTACTACTGTAGTCATTGTGCCCTGTTCACATTTTCTGGGGGGCATTGCTTGTGGCCATGCCCCCCAGAATCTAACCACTGACCACAATACAATTAACTGCATAACAAGTACATATCACACACTGTAAACTAATGAAAATCACCCCCAGCCCCCTGCAATCAAAATGACCTCTGTGAGATGTTCATGGATACGCCAGGACTTCCCCAGGCTGTTCGCGCATATTGCAGAAGAAACACACCCGTTTTTTGGTGTCCAACATGGTGGGCGCCTCAAAGAATCTGACGCACCTCACGCTCTTCACCATTCAATCAGCGACTGCGTCTAATGTCCGCGAACATCACGTCCGCCCCTCGGCCAATCGGGCACCCGTCCACAGGCCGAGGAGGGAAGTCGCAAGCCGCAAATTTGGTGAAAGTCCATCCAGCGTTTTGGGCTATAGACGTGAGCAAATTTTATTTTCCATTGCATCTATGGGACAAACCCAATATTTTGAGCCCCCCTATAACTTTGCCCCCGCCCTTGCCGAAACCTCACCAAACTGCGCATGACCGATCGACAGGGCCAAATACTCTTTTTTCAAAGTTTTGTGAGGATTCGTCAGGGGGGCGAAGTTATAAGCCACCCAAAAATTGCTTTTCCAATGGGTTGAGCAACTTAACCATAACAACAGGGCCGCTACCGCAGGCCCTGTGATATATATATATATATATTACATGGCCACAGTAGTGGCCATGTAGTTATGGTTAAGTTGCTGTTTCCATAGGAAGAGCACTTTTTGGGTGGCTTATAACTTCGCTCTCCCTGGACGGATCCTCACCAAACTTTGCAAAAAAAAGTATTTGGGTCACTCTAAAATTGTTTGCAAAGTTTGGTGAGGATTCGTCCAGGGGGGGCAAAGTTATAGGGGGGTCCCAAAACTTTTTTTTCCCCATAGGCTGAATGGGAAACATTTTTTGCTCGCGCCCACAGCCCAAACCGCTGGACGGATTTCCACCAAATTTGGACCAGGGGCAGCGGCTTGGTCCCAAAAGCGTGCTTTTGCAAATTTGGTGAAAATCCGTCCAGTATTTTTTTTTAAAATGACCAAAAAGTAGGTAAAAAAAAATTTATGATATCTGTGTTCGGTTCGCGGACACACTTCCCTGTTCGCTCCGCGGACAGTGTCCTGAATGGCCAATCGTCTTGCGTGATGTTCGCGGACATGCAACGTGTTCGCTGATTGGACGGCGTGGAGCGTGAAGCGCGTCAGATTTTTCGGTAGCGCCCCCCATCTTGGATTCGCGGACGTCCGCGGACAGCGCGGTGAAACTTCGTTCAAAATGTGTATTTTGTAGAGTGTGTTGGTGTGTAGGAGTGTTTGGGGAGGGTGGGAGTGTATGAGATAGGATGAAAGTTGTGTTTTTTATGTGTTAGACGTTCTTTTTGTGTTCGATTTGTTTGCGGACATCACGGGTGTTCTGAAATGTTCTAAATAAACTGACTAGGGGGTGTTCTAAGGACTCAATATGTGTCCGTTTTGTTCGCAAGCAAAGTGAAACTTTTCTAAGAACACTCGCGGTGTCCGGGGAGTGTTCGTAGGGGGTGTCCTGAGGACGCTGTCCGTATTGTTCTCTGTCAAGTTGAATGTGTTCTAAGAACACCCGCGGTGTCCTGAAATGTTCACAAATAAACAAAATGGGGGTGTTCTGAAGACGCTTCTAAGAACACTCGCGGTGTCCGGGGAGTGTTCGTAGGGGGTGTCCTGAGGACGCTGTCCGTATTGTTCTCTGTCAACTTGAATGTGTCCTAAGAACACTCGCGGTGTCCTGAAATGTTCGCAAATAAACAAAATGGGGGTGTTCTGAAGACGCTTCTAAGAACACTCGCGGTGTCCGGGGAGTGTTTGTAGGGGGTGTCCTGAGGACGCTGTGCGTATTGTTCTCTGTCAAGTTGAATGTGTCTTAAGAACACTCGCGGTGTCCTGAAATGTTCGCAAATAAACAAGATGGAGGTGTTCTGAAGACGCTTCTAAGAACACTCGCGGTGTCCGGGGAGTGTTCGTAGGGGGTGTCCTGAGGACGCTGTCCGTATTGTTCTCTGTCAATTTGAATGTGTCCTAAGAACACTCGCGGTGTCCTGAAATGTTCGCAAATAAACAAAATGGGGGTGTTCTGAAGACGCTTCTAAGAACACTCGCGGTGTCCGGGGAGTGTTCGTAGGGGGTGTCCTGAGGACGCTGTCCGTATTGTTCTCTGTCAAGTTGAATGTGTCCTAAGAACACTCGCGTTGTCCTGAAATGTTCACAAATAAACAAGATGGTGGTGTTCTGAAGACGCTTCTAAGAACACTCCCGGTGTCCTGGAATGTTCATAGGGGGTGTCCTGAGGACGCTGTCTGTATTGTTCTCTGTCAAGTTGAATGTGTTCTAAGAACACCCGTGGTGTCCTGAAATGTTCGCAAATAAACAAAATGGGGGTGTTCTGAAGACTCTTCTAAGAACACTCGCGGTGTCCGGGGAGTGTTCGTAGGGGGTGTCCTGAGGACACTGTCCGTATTGTTCTCTGTCAAGTTGAATGTGTCCTAAGAACACTCGCGGTGTCCTGAAATGTTCGTAAATAAACAAGATGGTGGTGTTCTGAAGACGCTTCTAAGAACACTTGCGGTGTCCGGGGAGTGTTCGTAGGGGGTGTCCTGAGGACGCTGTCCGTATTGTTCTCTGTCAAGTTGAATGTGTCCTAAGAACACTCGCGGTGTCCTGAAATGTTTGCAAATAAACAAGATGGTGGTGTTCTGAAGACGCTTCTAAGAATACTCGCGGTGTCCGGGGAGTGTTCGTAGGGGGTGTCCTGAGGACGCTGTCCGTATTGTTCTCTGTCAAGTTGAATGTGTTCTAAAAACACCCGCGGTGTCCTGAAATGTTCGCAAATAAACAAAATGGGGGTGTTCTGAAGACGTTTTTGAGAACACTCCCGGTGTCCTGGAATGTTTGTAGGGGGTGTCCTTAGGACGCTGTCCGTATTGTTCGTTGTTAAGTTGAAAGTGTTCCAAGAACTATCGCGTTGTTCTGAAATCTTTGTAGGGGGTGTCCTGAAAACGGTGTCCGTATTGTTCGCTGGCAAGTTCAAAGTGTTCTAAGAACACTCACATTGTTCGCGGACATTAAAAGTTTCCCATAGATCATAGTTGAAATGTTTGACTCTATGGATGTGATATGCTGCGGTGGTTGTTGCCAGGGCATAGAGTCTTGGGTGCATGGCCATTTGGCCATGCACCCAAGACTCTATGCCCTGGCAACAACCACCGCAGCATATCACATTCATATTTGCTTATAACTTTGGGTGAAAAACAAATGTATAAGGAACAAAGGTATTAGATACTATGGATGTGATATGCTGCTATGGTTGTCCTTATTATTGTATACTTACTGTTTGGTCTAGTAATGGGAGTCCATGTTTTTCTTCATTTCTGTGATAAAAGAAAATAGCATGTTAGTATTAGTATTTTGTAATGACTTATTACATTGTATAAGCAATATACTTTTATTTTTTTTCGACCCTCATATTTAGTAGAGTACAAATCAGAGTACTGTGCAATTGCTCAGTTTCTGTATTTGTTGCTAAAATCATTGGGTCTGTGGGAGAAAAAAAAATCCATGTTGGATTAAAAAAAAAAAACTTTTTCTGTTATGCTACAGTTTATTTGTTTGTTTGTTTTCAGTGTTCACTTGTTGTTTCTGGCTAATGCTTTATACTTTGCTTTGTTGTATTTTTTTTGGAGCAGTAACAGATTCTTCATTTGTTTTGATATTATAAAATTTTGGAGCAGTTAGATACCAATTGGCGTATTCTAACTGTCTATTTTTTTAATATATTTTAGTGGTTTTGATTTATCTATTTGGATATTGTTAAATTTTGTGACAGTTAGATACCAATTGGCGTATTCTAACTGTGTATTTTTTGGCCTAATTTAGTGGTATTCATTTATCTGATTAGTTGTTGTAGAATCTTTGAGCTGTTAGATAGCTTTTGGAGTATTCTAACAGCTTATATTATTTTAACACAAATTTATAATTTTGGGACAGTTAGATACCAATTGGCGTATTCTAACTGTGTATTTTTTGGTCTAATTTAGTGGTATTCATTTATCTGATTAGTTGTTGTAGAATCTTTGAGCAGTTAGATAGCTTTTGGAGTATTCTAACAGTTTATATTTTTTTAACACAAATTTACTTAAAGGTTTAAATACAGTTTATTTATCAAATTTTGGTTTAAAGAACATCAAATAAGCGTTTGTAAGATTTGCTGGTAATCTCTGCTTTAGAGTAATGGTACTATCATTACATTCAAACCATCCACATTTCTTTTTTATATATGCAGTGTAGTGCCCTGAATTGGTTGTGGCTCCTGCGTGGTAGATTATACCTATTGTTGTGAAGGTTTTCTTACCAATTGATATTTGACCATGTGTGAATCCAGTCAGCTTGCAGTTGTTTTTGGTACCATCTGCATTGTAACGTAGAAGCATTAGTATTACGTATTTACTATGTGTTTGTATTTCTAACGTGGAGCGATTATCTGAATTGCAGGTAGAGCATAATCTACCATGGTTTGCATTTTGTACAAGTTGCTGAAATGGAATGGATTCACAATTTGGTATTGATATATATATGAAGCGTTCATTGGGGATTTCTTCTTGTGTCACATTGTTGCAGAGAGTGCATGTATGTTTCCACATGTATGAAATCTGAAAGATTTCAGTTATAGGTATGTTTTTGTTTTCCAGTACTTGTAGTAAGTACATTAGAAATTCTTGTGGATCTTCCTGTGAGTTTATAGTGAATTTCACCATTCCAGCACAGTAGTCCAATTGGCGTCTTATTCCAAAAACACTATGGGGCCGATTCATGGAACAAACGTGCGCCGAAAATCTTCGCGCAAGCAGGCGCAAGCAGAAAAAAACAGGCGCACGCGCACGCATGCGATTCATGGAAGTCCCTGCGCGTGTTCACCTCGGGATGTGCGCCAAACCCATGCATGGCGCACAAGTCACTGCAACATCCCGAAAGGCGTGCGCGACGCGCACAGTGAAAGCGCACAACCTCGGCACATACACCAGAAAGTGGGCGGGACACGGGGCGTAACGCGCGGAATGGGGAACAATGCGCGAAAATAAGGGCATAACTGGGGATGTACTGCAGGGAAGCAGACGGAACGCCCACACGCACTCGAACCACACGTATTCATGGAATCGAATAGGGCAAAGCCGCGCACAGCCAAAGACACGCACAAGCTGAAACACGTCCGCCACACGAAGGCAGGCGGTAGAGTCCCAGCGCATCACAAAAGTGGCAACATACAGCAATTGGGCCTGTGCGAGCGGGGCACGTGTATTGCGGCGGTGCGCGGGAAGCAACACACGCGATCGAGCGGGGTACGTGTATTTCGGGGGTGCGCGGGAAGTCACACACGCGATTGAGCGGGGTACGTGTATTTCGGGGGCGCGCGGGAAGTTACACACGCGATTGAGCGGGGTACGTGTATTTCGGGGGCGCGTGGGAAATTACACACGCGATTGAGCGGGGTACGTGTATTTCGGGGGCGCGCGGGAAGTTACACACGCGATTGAGCGGGGTACGTGTATTTCGGGGGTGCGCGGGAAGTTACACACGCGATTGAGCGGGGTACGTGTATTTCGGGGGTGCGCGGGAAGTTACACACGCGATTGAGCGGGGTACGTGTATTTCGGGGGTGCGCGGGAAGTTACACACGCGATTGAGCAGGGTACGTGTATTTCGGGGGTGCGCGGGAAGTTACACACACGATTGAGCGGGGTACGTGTATTTCGGGGGTGCGCGGGAAGTTACACACGCGATCACATCAGGGTACGTGTATTTCGGGGGTGCGCGGGTAGTTACACACGCGATCTCATCAGGGTACGTGTATTTCGGGGGTTTGCGGGAAGTTACACACGCGATCTCATCAGGGTACGTGTATTTCGGGGTGCGGGGGAAGTATCCCACGCAACATCAGCAGGGTACGTGTATTCCAGGGGTGCGCGGGAAGTTCCACACGCAATTCCATCAGGGTACGTGTTTTACAGGGGTGCGCGGGAAGTTCCACACGCGTTCTCATCAGGGTACGTGTATTACAGGGGTGCGCGGGTAGCAGCACACATGAATTGCTCGTGTGGGTCCTCCCAGGTGTTCCCTCTACACCCTCCACGGCCCCTGCAGGTGGCTCACACCACAGGGGCCTACCCTGCACATGTCCTGCAGGCACCCCATCCACCATGGCCATGCCCCCCAGCCAACCCACATGTCAACTTGCACTACTGCCCACCAACGCATGTCCCCCTGCACCCCCAGCCACCAGGGGCACCCTCCACCAGGCCCCCACCCATGTCTCCCACCACCCACACCCCCCAGCCACCAGGGGCAGCCTCCACCAGGCCCCCACCCATGTCTACCACCACCCCCACCCCCCAGCAGTGCAGGGGCAGCCTCCACCAGGCCCCCACCCATGTCTCCCACCACCCCCACCCCCCAGCCACCAGGGGCAGCCTCCACCAGGCCCCCACCCATGTCTACCACCACCCCCACCCCCCAGCACTGTGGGGCACCTGCCAGCAGGCCCCCACCCATGTCCAACTCATGTTCCCCACCACCCCCACCCCCCAGCAGTGCAGGGGCAGCCTCCAGCAGGCCCCCACCCATGTCTCCCACCACCCCCACCCCCAGCACTGTGGGGCACCTGCCAGCAGGCCCCCGCCCATGTCCAACTCATGTTCCCCACCACCCCCACCCCCCAGCACTGTGGGGCAGCCAACATGTCATCACAATCTAGATCCCTGGTCCCTATGGTCAGCCTCCAAATGCAAAACACCCACCCGAGTATTGCATCCACCCACTCATAATTTGCAATTACATCACAGAAAACCAATTGCAAGTTCCGAAACCAACACATTTCCCTCACATACACCCAATGGGTGTCAGTGAATCTCAAAACACATATCATGAAATGCATGAAACCAATGAGATACCACACATTGAAGTTCACCAAAAAAAATATGTATTAAAGGAAAGATAAATAGAATAAAAAATGAAGAAACAGAAATGTGAATGTACAAAAATTAAAAGAAGCATGTCCGTGAAAAAAAGCAAAACCAAAAATAAAAATCCAAAGTAATGTTGTCCAAAGTCAATGTCCACAAAACAAAATCCAATGGGAAATAAAAAAGAAAGCCATTGCTCCATGGTTAAAATGTGAAAAAATAAATACAAACCAACAGTGAACTATGTACATGGGAACAAGCCAGGGTCCATTATCCCAACAAAAGAAAGGAAACCTATCTAACTACACTAACTAATAAAATAAACTATATACAAAAATGTGGCCAATGTCCGAAAGGTCCAAATAAAATCAAAACAAAAATGAAAACTAACACTACCTACATAACTATGTACAAGGGCAGCGGGCTAGTTTCACGGCTCACTTGTGGATGTCCCGGGCCAGGGCATCATCGAACTCCTCCTCAATGTCCCAGAGGCGGTCCTCCTCCATGGCCCCGAGGTCTGCAGGGCCGTCGACGTGTCCACCTCCAAACCCCTGCAGATTGCCTCGAGGCACTCGGCCCGCCTCAGGACCCTCCGCATGGAGTTCTCCGCCCTGACCATTGTGAGCCGTGCCTCTTCCACCCGCTGCCGCTCCGCATCTATGGCGTGGCCCAACCGCTGCCACACAGAAGACACTCTCTGTCCTGGGTCCTCCTGCCCTCCGGCCGATGCCTGCCCCTCCGATGTTGAAGGCCCCGAGCCTTCATGGCTCCCACCACGTTGTGCTGCTGCTGTGCCTCTGCCCGTGCACTGCCTCCTGCTGCCTGCACATCCTCCGCCGGCTGGGGTGCAGTCGTAGATGTGGCCACCCCTGCTGGACGTCCGACTCCCGACTGTGGCAGGGATGCCTCCTCCACCAGCCTGGCTGTACCGTCAGAGGCAGCTCCACAGGGCACCCAGGTGACTGATGGGTGGGAAGATGGCACGGAGGACGACTGGCGCGTAGGGGGTCCAGTTGAGGAGGGGGTCGTAGCAAGCCCCATCAGACGGAGGAATCCGGCCTGGGTGACCTGTCCCAGCAGGCTGACGTGGTCAACGAGCCATTCGAGATGACGTGCAGTCTCCTCATGAAAAGACTGCAGGTCACCTCGCATGGCCCGTTGACGCAACACCACACCAGCCAGGACAGGCTCAACCCGGACCCGGATAGCCACGTCCGCAGGCAGAGGAAGGCCAGTTGACGTGAGCTCATCCCCTGCCTGAAAACGGGTCTGGACGTAGGCATCCCTGCTGGTGCAAGATGATGCAGGGACAGGATCAGGGACAGGATTGCACACAGGCACCTCCGCGGCGGCCTGTGCTGCCTCCTGTCCCTGGTCCTGCACTGCACCACTAGCACCAGTGGGATCCCCACCTCCAGATCCTGTCTCTGGTGCTTGCACTGCCTCCTCCTCCACCAAACCCCCCACCAACCTGGATGACTCCGTGCCATCTTCCCCTGTTGGGCCCTGTGGGGTCCCAGCTGCCCCTTCTGCTGCCGAGGAGTCCAACTCCAACCTCCGCCTCTTGGACCTCCCCCCGGCAGCTGCGGCCTGGGACGCGGCACCGGACTCCTCACTCCCCGACACGATCACAACATGGGAGGGGAGCCGGGCCTTGCGTCTCCGGCTGGCGGTGGGATCCCCGCCGCTGTGCTCCACAGCACCTTCTCCGCCCTCTTCATCAGTTGACGCTGCAGACAAGGAGAAACAAAACACAGGCATCAGGGCACTATACAATGGACACATACACACATGACAGTTGTACATGAGTGGCATTGGCAAACCTCAGACATGTCATCACAATCCCCAACACACATGTCATTTCAACTCGCACGCATGAGCCATACCACAGCCATATCGCAACTGCCAGCACCATCCATACACATACAACAGCATGAGCAGCCAAAGGTGAGCCAGACATCACATGCAACACAGGAAGTGCACCACACATGTACACACACCACCACACTTGCATGCATGTGTACACCTCTGCCAAGTGTCGCAGTGTTCAGACGGGCATCCATGTCACATCTGCCAATCAGGCTTCCACATACCGCTGTCACATGCATCCATGTTGCATCACTGTTGCACCCTTGTCAAATACACACACATGCACATGTACACAGTGCTGATACATGCAGCCGAAAACAACATACATGCGTGACATCACGGACATGTCTACTTACATACACATTCATCCAAACATGTGTGCCCACACAACTGCATTTGGCATGCAAGCCTACACACACAAGCACCATCCATGTCTCACACATACCAGCCCTCGCATGTGTTAGCCCCACGGCCCTGTAAACCCCCACCCATACTCGACCCCATACAAACAGATGTGCAACCTGCACACTACTGAATAATCACCACACGCACTGCTCACAATCAGGATGCATGTACACTCACCGCTCGACTCCAGACGGGTCTGCCTCTCAAGGACCTGGACGTGGAGCGCTGGGGATATGCGTTCCAGGACCCTCATCTGTTCTTCCGACAAGTGGCCCCGGTGCCCCTTGGCATCCGCTGCCTTCAAGAGGCGCCGGGCCTTGTTCAGGGTCCTGGACCTGAAGTCCTCCCAGCGCTTCTTGACATCTTGTAAGTCGCGGTCTGCCACCCCCTCCGCGTTGATGGCAGTCACGATGTCAGTCCAGATCCGAGTCCGTCCTTCCTTGTCGGCGCGGGAACTTCCGAAGAGGGCATCATACTGCCCCAGGACTTGCTCCACCAGGACACCAACTTCGGTGGCACTGAAGCTGGTGCCCCTCTGCCTCTCTGGCCGGGGGTTGTCAGTGGTCTCAGATGGTGTTTGCCCCGACATGACAACCCCAGAGGCAGGAGTGGGTGGGCAACTGGGTCCTGGGGCTGGGCTGTGGAGCGATGGAATCCCAGTCGGGAGTCTATGGTTCCAGCAGGGGTGGTCACAGCAACAGCACCCCTGGCTGATGTGCAGGCAGCAAATGGCAGGGCACGTGGGCAGCAGGCAGTCAGGCAGCAGCAGATGGCAGGTGGGAGCGTGCTCAGGGCTCTGGGGGGCAGTAGTTCGGCCTTCTGGGCAGGAGCATGGTCTTCCGTGTGCTTACGCGTGGCCAGCTTGATACGGAGTGATTTGGCACGTGAAAAATCTGCACGTCAGCGTGTAATTCGAGGAAAGGCCCTTAGCGCCTAAGCACGTCTGCACGCATACGCATTTTCATTGGACAGAAGGCCCCTCAAGCACAAGCGCCCCTGTGACGTGACGCGTACAGACGTGCATGGGCATTTCAGCGCGCGTGGAAAACTGCACGTCCGCGTGTAATACAAGGAAAGGCCCTTAGGCGTATGCACGGCAGCACGCATATGCGATTTCATTGGACCAAAGGCCCTTAGCGCGTGAGCTCGTCTGTGACGTGACGCGCGCGGGTGTTTCCCTCATTGTACGTGATGACAGAACACACGTGGATTTCCACCAATCGCGTGTGAAAGTTCCCGGTACCCCGGAACACACGTACCCAGGCTAATTGCGTGTGGAACTTCCCGTGCACCCCGAAACACACGTACCCAGGCCAATCGCGTGTACACCCACTCCCCTCCGATCGCACGCGATGACACTCGGACCTACAGTCTTACCACGTATCCGAATACGGGAAACCCGCGCACGGCAAAAGACGTGCACAGGAGTCAACGCGTCCGCCCACACGAAGGCAGGCGGAGGCGTCCCCGCGCACAGCATAAAAGTGCGCGCAAACAACAATCGCGTTGCTACGATGAATGGCCCATTTGTCGCTGCACTGATCGTGGGACACCGCAGGAGGAGGAGAATAGCCAGGGCACGCATTTTCGCACCACGGACAAGCCTTTTTGGGAGGCCTGATGACCAGGTCTACGGCAGGTATAGGTTTCCACCCCATATCATCCTAGACCTGGTCAGGGAGTGGGAAGATGACCTCACATCCCCCACCCTTTGCTCCCAAGTATTGAGCCCCTTGGAGAAGCTGCTCAATGTCCTGCATTTATTGGCCACTGGGTCATTTCAGCGGACCACTGCCATAGTGGGGGGGTCTCACAGGCCACGCAGTCACGCTGCCTACACCAGGTACTGGCAATCATGACAGCGCGCCCCTCAGTCCGCAGGCACATATACATGCCCAGAACACCCGCAGAAAGGCAGGCCGTTGTCCTGGATTTTTTCAGGGTGGCACACTTCCCCAAAGTGCTCGGTGCCATAGATTGCACCCATGTGGCCCTACGTCCACCTAGGGCCATTGAGCACATCTACCAAAACCGCAAGCACTGGCATTTCATCAATGTACAGGTGGTATGTGATGCAAAGGGAATCATCACCTCTGTCTATGCAAACTACCCTGGCTCCACCCATGACAGTTTCATATACAGAATGTCCGCCCTGAGCCGGGCCCTGGAAGCTGGGCAGCATGGCGACACAAGGCTCCTAGGTCAGTACAAATGCCCTTGCACATGCATGCAAGTCACACACAGACAAATATCCAAACCCTAATGATCTCAACTATTATCACCTCCCCAGGGGACAGTGCCTACCCTCTGAGCAACCACATGATGACGCCAATCCGGAACCCCACCACACCACCCCAGGTAAGATACAACGCCGCCCATATTGCAACCAGGGGCATAGTGGAGCGCACATTCGGAGTGCTCAAGTCACGTTTCCGCTCCCTTGACCGCTCTGGTGGGCAACTACTCTATGCACCACCAGTAGTGTGCAGGATCATTGTGGCAGCATGTGTCCTGCACAATGTTGCAACACGGCAAGGCGTCCCGGTGGACATGGTGGTGCCCCCACATCCCCAACCACAGGCACAGGCCCTGCCCATGGGAGGGGACAGGGCACGTGGCGAGGAAGCCCGGACCCAGCTTGTGGCCACATTTTTCACCTAAACTCCCACCCCTGCGGAGTGCACACAGGCCTGGCACATACCAGGTGACAATCGATGATGACAAAGAGACAGTCAACTGTCACAACCCTACCACCCTGAGATAGTTGCCATGGAACTGCCACATCGTCTGCATCCCTAGCTACTTAAACACAAGCTATCCTGTGTGACCAAAAGGCACACATATGACATATGACATGATATGGGCCATACACAAGTATTTCAAGGCGCAATGAGGCAGGGAGGGGGGAACAAGGGAAGACAGACAACGGTACTACTAGGCCAGGTGTCATTGAGATCGTGCAAGTGCAGGGGTAGGGGGAAGGGAAAAGTGCAAGGGGAAGGGTGGGGGGGAGTCCAGTACAGGGGAAGTAGCCCCAAAAAATAATACATAGGTCGGCTGGTGGCAACCGCAAAGGTAAGTGCAGGCAAGTGCTGGGAAGGGAGGGCTGTAGGGATAGAGAGACAGTACTGCAGTGCAGGGGTTGCCAGGGAGGCAGTGCAAGTGGAGAGTGGCTGGGCCAGGGACGGAGGTCGGTGAGAGTGGCCCAGTTGCAGCTCCTGTGCAGTTCCAGTGAAGAATTCTGCAAGGGAGAGGCAGAGAGTAAGCAGAAGCAAAGAGGAAGGTCTTGAGGTGCTTCCAGAACTGGAGATGGTTCCCCTCAAGTTCAAGTCAGGCAGGAAGTCTGTTCCAGGGGGAGGGCCCTGCTGCGGAGAGAAGTCTACCCCCAGCTAGTTGCTCTGAGAAGCGGATGACCCGGACATGCAAGGTGTGCATCACACACACCTGCAAAACAGGCCATGGCCATCACTGTCATGTCACTCAAACCCTCCCAAACATCAACATGACATGGCAAGCAATACCCATACACCAACACAGTAACGATAAGCTACACATTGCCATGTCCTAAATGTACAGTGGCATCGGACAATGATGCCTGACCCGGAATCAGATGAAATGACAGACCAACAAAATCTCCCACCCAAAATAAGTCATTTCCAAATGCATTACAACAGTCATAGACGTAACATAACAATGAATGCCTGTCTACATGCACATTATGCATTGCAAAATCAACACTGCAGCTCATGTGTGCAGTGTCCTACTCCTGCATCACACTGCTCAGCGCACAGCACAGTGAACAGCCATTGTGTGTGATGCACACCCTGAGCATCACATCTAAGTGACAGACCACATCAAACATCAAATTAGGCATGTACTGGATCCATAATCGGTCACAGAACATGTGCTGCTGGGACACAGTGGGCACCAGAAGGCAAACAGTGTACACGTGGATATGCAAGGGTGGGAGTACATGTAGTGCATCAGAGTGCAAGTGTGTGGTTCTGCAAGGACATGCACTCCACATATGCATGTGCACTCAAGTGACCATCAGTGTTCCCTACACATCACATGTGAACATCCACCATGTGTACACCCCAGCATGTCAAACCACAACTATCCCCTCGCACCTGAAAGGAAAACACAACACATGAACAGGCATTGATCAGCAGAACACAACATGTACATAGGATACCACCATTACTATGTCAGAGTTCCCATCACACTGCAGGGCAAGGCAACTATCAACAACAACCCCCCCCTCCCTCACAAATGACCATGACCCACTGAACAACTGCACTTGGGTCATGGAGCCCCCAACCCTCAATTCCACCTGGCCACAGGATCACCTTTACCCTTCGTCACCATCTCCCACCTTGTGTGTAAAAAGATGCCTGAACCCTCAGAATCCACACTCATTTCCAAAATCACAAAATCCAAGGCATAAAAACAAACCCGAACACCCTCCAGTAGATGACTTGACGTAGCAGTACCTCACAAAGGCCAAGTACTACCACAATAGTGCTACAACCAAGGTAGCACAGCAAAACAATGTCACGACAGGATGTGAGACATGTGTGGTACATGACATAGGATGATGCACCATGAATGGATGTGTACTGTCACAGGTCCCCTGTACAGGCGCGGGAGTATCACGAAACAACCACCCCCACCATGTCCCGGGTGCCTGCAAGGTCAAACTCACACAGGCCCCTGAGACCCTAGTGGGGAAGGAGGTTCAGGGATATGCAGTCGGGACAGGTGTTGACACACTGGATGACTGGAATGAGTGGCAGGAGAGGGGAGGAGGAATGACACATGAAACTAGGGAATGCACGAAAATGTACAACCTGCATGAACACATACACAATCCAAACAAACTTGGACATCATTGTCATGGCCTTCTGTAGTCCAGGCTCAGGAGTGGTACGAACCAACCACCCCCTCTAGGGTTTTGGCGCCTGCAAGTTCGGGGCTTACACAGGCATCCGCAACCCCAGTGGGGAAAGAGGGTCAGGGAACGTTGCTTGGATAGGTACGGGAAGCAGGAACACCGGGTAGAGGGTACAGGTTTCAAAATTGCATAGGATCACGGGTGATTAGGGAGAAAAAACATACCAAATTGAACCACACATACATCCATGCATCAGTACACTCCCCAGCAAGCCTATGCAGAGCAGTTCGAAAGAAAAACAACAAGACACTTAGCTCTGGTTTTGAGTGCTGGCCTCCTGCCTGCGCACTCTCAGGTCCGGTTACAGGAGCACTGCAATGCTGCAAAGAGAGCCACAGTCAACAACCTGTACGTGCCAATTACACAAAAACACTACACCAAACATGCCCCATAGCAACAAACTACTCTACAAACAGACAATCTGTGGTCGATGCTTCGTACCCATATATAACATCACCCCTGTGACGGGTCATACACAGTCAATGCAGTAAGTCAGCCGCTGGTGGGTGCGTGGCAAATGGAACACCAATGTGTCACAATTCACACAACATGCAATGTTCCCTGGATAAGCAGACAGACCCATATAGCAAGCCATGACTACAGAGCAAGTTGCGTACCACCATGACCGAAACAAAGTTGGCAGTGCATTTATCATGAAGTACGTGGAAAAGACATGCACTGCACCCGAGTATGTCCCTTGCTGTATGTCCCTGTGAGCTGCCCCTTTCCATGTCTCGGAAGGCTACATGGTTGATACAAGTGCCTCAATGGACCTTGGTGTACCGGAGGGTATGTGCCACTGCCCCTGCATGTGTCCCAGACAACCCTACTATCAACAGCCATCAGTTCACAAACACATCTGAGCTGCATTGTGTGCTTCAACACCAATATTCGTCTAAGCTCACCCTCAGTGCTGTAACTAAGCCTGCATGTGCAACTCGCCTGGTGCAAGGTTTGCTGTGTCGTGGCCCCCCTGTGATGCTCACCTTGCCTGGAGTTCCTTGGAATATGTCAGCAGTTCTAGGATGAGGGTCTGCAATCACTGTGCCTCTGCTTGTGCACACATATGCATGTGGGCACCAACAAACAGGTCCAGAATTCCGTCGCCCAATGGGCCATGTCTGCTGGCAAAGGTGCTCTGGAGTCTCATCCCCCTGCAGAAAGGGCATGAAACACATGATTAATGCTTCAAAGTCATCTGTGTGTGTCTCATCAGGCATTTCATTACTTGACCATGTCAGAGAGTCACATCACAATTCACACCATCAGTCCGTCTTTCACCTCCAAAGTGTGGAACACTATCTACAGCATGAATTGCAACAAGCACGTGTACAGGAAAGATATGAAACATACTACACAATGCATAGCAATCAATGTACACATTAATCATGACACACCCCATCTAGCAAAAGCTGAACAGTGGACAATGACACCTAAATCATCCCCACTAGGGGTGTCAACACAATTCACACAGCACCAGACATGCCACAGATATGACAGTCCAAAGCCCTTGTGTAATATTCTGTAACACCGAACCATCCTTGCGAGCCCATGGATAAGGGAGGCAGGAGTGGCATATGTGAGTCAAGGACCCCAAGCAGCAAACACATACACAAGACAACCATGAAGGGCACAGCTGGAACAGACAGTGGATGCCTTCAAAAGCCACAAAGCACCGCACCGTCACATGAAAGCACAATAGACTAGCAATTTTAAACTAACTCAACTATTAACTAATTACACTAACAATGGAAAACCTACATTACCTATTTAAACTAACTATCAAACAGAAACTTAACTAACTAAACTAAAAGAAAAATCAAAAATGGCCACATACGACCCGGGAGGGAGGGGAGGCACCCAGGAGGGGGGAGGTACAGGGTGCTGCTCAACATCCACATGCGATGATGCTGGGCCAAAAAAAAATCTTCCATGGGCTCAACGCCTGCATAGCCCGACCTATGTGGGAGATAGATGGTCGTCCGAGTCTGGCTCATCCTGTAAAGGAGGACGTGGCACAGTAGCCTGGCCATGCCTAGCCGCAGCTTGCCCCTCGTCGGCAGCAAGTCTGCCGGACGGGTGAGCCTGGTTCTGTGTGGCGATGTGACATAGGTCTGCATGCAGAACCTCACGTGATACACGTGCTTCCTCTTGCAAGGTAGCACGTGTAACACGGAGTTCCTCCTGCAAGGCCTGGCTGGACAACCGCTGTACCTCCCGGCAAGCCTGTAGCTCAGCCGAGATGGTACGCTCAAGCTGTGCAAACCTCTCCTCTGCCTGCTGCCTCTGGGACATCATAAGGACACCCAGAGTGGATCTGAGGGAAGCATACTCCTCCCTCAGGGCATCCATGTGCGCCTCTGCGTGAGCAGCAATTGCTTGACGCAGAGACGACATTTCAGCCTGGCATGCCCTGTCGAGGCCGCCATGCCCAGCCTGAGTGAGCGGGCCGTGGACCGTGCCGCCTGCTGCTGGAGAAGCACCTGCCTAGCAGGGGGGAGCACAGATCGGGCGACCCGATCCACCACGGGCGGAGGAACCAAGACTGTCTGATCCCTCAGTGCAGGTGGCGCAGACAGAGGAGTGTCCACATCAGAATCACTCACCCCTGACACATGGACTTGATGCTCATCCAACTCAACATGGACGTCAGAGTCGTCATCAAGGCTGGACTCATAGGCAGCCAGAGACAAGATGGACTGCAGCACTTGGGGGTTTTCGTGGCCTACCACCCCACGACCCCCACTAGTGCCGGGTTGATGTGGTGTTACCAACCCTGTGTCTGGCATGACAACACCATCCTCCGCCTCCATTGCGTCATCACCTGAAAAATAGAGAGAAAAAAGGTCACTACACATGTCAGAAGCACACGACACACACACACACCGAGAGCAAACGCATCCGGCAGACATGTGACACACAACATATAACCTGGCATGCATGCTGGGTCTACTTTGAATAGCTTCTGTGATCAGACCTGTTGAAAGGTGGCAGTTTCCATGGAAGTGGGTCTATGCAGTGCAGAAAATGTGTACGCCACTCACTACCTACATGTACAAGCACTCCATGGTGTGTGCCAGGAAATGTGAAGGCAGTGCAATGTCAAATTCAGACATCACGTGCATTGTGCATTCAATGTGTACCATGTCTAGAAGCCAAGCACCCCTCCACCCCAGTACCAAAGCAGGGATGCCTAGCATGGTATCAAAAGGCTGACCATACACCTGTGTATTGACAGGCAGTGTTGACTGGCATCAACAGCTTAATGTGATTCAAATTACAACACTGCAAATGATGCTGGGACAGTGGGCAGGACACATGATGAAAACTCCGGAGGCCGCCCACGTGTGAAGAAGACACAACAAGAGTTGGACAGAGTCATTGGCCATTGAACAGGCTGAGGCCTGTGAGCCACACAGATTGTCAGAGCCTAAACATGTGTGCAACGCAGGACTGAGCCACAGTTGACATGGGGAGGCCGATGAGATGGCAGGCAATGTATGTAAGCAAGGACTCATATTACAGTGATCATCCAGTCAAGGACACATAGGGGCATTCGTGCAATGCACATGGAGCATGAATGGGCACTCATGTCCCTGCGGGACATCTGACCCATGCACAGTACAAGTGGGATACCCTGCATCGAGTACTAAGGCTGTACCACACGGCATATGTCTGGCAGTTTCTACGCTGGAAGTTAGCATCTACACAGGACACATGAACAAGAAACTACACATTGGCAAGATTGAAGCAGACCAGTGCAAAGGTGGAACTGGGGTGCAGAGTGGCGGAGGAGGGGCAAGGGAGCATGCCCACATGGAGTCCCACAAGCAGGCAGAGGAGACATGCATGACGGTAGCATTGCATTACTTACACATCAGAACCATGTACACGTCACATGTAGCAGCAATCATGCACAACACATCCCACAAGTGAAACACACACGTCCTCAACAAACACACATCAACACTCACTGGACTGGGCATCAAAGTCCAGCATCTCTCCCACTCCTTCGACCAATTCAGGTGGTATGAACTCCGCAACGAGAGCCTCATGCGGAGTGAGTTCTTCCTCCTCTGGTGCAGGCCCACCGCCAGTCACCAGAGTCAAGTTGTAATTTGAGGCACGCTTAGCCTTAGTGCTGCGCTTGATGTCATTCCAACGCTTTTTGCACTCCTGCGGCGTGCGCACCTCATGGCCGAATGAACTGACATGTTCCGCAACATGCTTCCACTGGGTGTCACGTTGGGCAGCCATAGTCTGACTATTGGCACCCACTAGCATGTCACGGCTGTGGCCCCGCACGTAGTCCACGAGGAAGTCCAGTTCCTGCTTACAGAAAGGCTTCTTCCTCGACGTGCAGGAGGTCGTGGCTGTGTGTGGGGTCCCAGCGTGTGCTGCAGGTGCAACCTTCCTCCTCTTGGACTGTGGCGCAGACCCTGGCTGGCTAATGCCGCCCTGACCAGTATGGCCAGTGGGTTCGGTGGATTGAGCCAAGGGAGTGGCAGGTGGAGGGATGACCAAAGGCCTGACTTGTGTCAGTGGCAGCTGGGTGTCCACTAATGGACCCTGCGCAGCAACATCAGCTGTGGCAGGGTCATTGACCGCAACGGTCCTGGTTGGCAGACTCACAACCGGGGTGCTGTTGGGTGCATCTGCCCCTGCACTTGCCAACACCCGGCTGTTCGGGGCAGCAGATGACATGACTGCCCCAGGGACACGTGTCTTGGTCTGAGCAGCCCGGCGTGCCCCTATGGTTTCCCCCCTGGCCTGTTGGAGATCTACCAAGGGCTCTTCAAGTGCCAACGCAACCTGCGCTGGCAGACCCTGAGCCTGATTGGCGGTGTCCACAGCTGCACCTGCAGCTACCACTACCCTTGGGCCCATGGCAGTCGATGGAACGGACTGCCGGGTCATACGGGTGCCAGTGCCAGATGCAGGAGCTGCATCCCCCGGAACCACAGGGGGTGGTGGCATGGCTGCACCGACACATGGCACAACATTGTGCTCAAGTGGCGCACCCCTGCCTCTTCCCCCTCTGTGGCTGCCCTGGACACCCTGGAGTCCCCCTACTCCCTGGTCACCACGGCCACGTCCCCGACCACGCCCGCTACGAGGAGGACGCCCAGCTGAGGCGCCCCTCACCTTTGGTGGCCTCCCAACCATGGCACAGATGTAGTAGTGCTGGCACAGATTGTCATGATCTCTGCTTCCAAAAGGCCAGGACTTACCCAACTCCCTTGGAAGCAGCCCCATAACCCAGGTTCCGAGTGCCAGCCAGTCCCAATTGGGACCTTTTGGACCCTGTCCTGGCGCCAGTGGCGCCAGGCTCATAAATATGCCCAGTCCCAGCGCTGCAAGCGCCGGGCTCATAATGCTTGGGTGGACTTACCTGCAGCAGACCATGCTGCTTACTTACCTGCCAGTTGAACCCCTGATCCTCTTCTGTTTGGGACTACTTTTCCTGTTGGGTGGGGCAGGAGCCACTCCCTAGGTTCAGAACACTGGAACTCTTCTGGAAAGCAGGAACTCTTTTCTTACCTAGGCGTGGCTGTGGAAGGAGACACCTAAGCACTACAGGAGTCTATTTAAACCACACCCGATGGATGAATCTTGCTTTGCGTTATTCTGCATCCTCTGCAGCAGAACGCTCATCGTGTCTTCTGCATCTGATCCTGGGCCTAAAGGAAAAAGGCTTACCATTCTGAATCCAGTCTTCAGCAACATCTATAAAGACAAGAAAGAACAGGTTAGCACTACGGTCTTCAGTGACAGCGCATCTCTTACCTGGTCCATCGGCTGTCATCAACGCCTCGCGCAGCATTCCTGCATCTGAAAGACAAAGGCTTACCTACTCTTCACGCGCTCCGGAGGTCATCGCACTGCATTCCGGCATCTGAAAGACAAAAGCTTACCAACTCTTTGCACGCTCCGGAGGCCTTCGGCGCTGCATCCCGCATCTGTAAGACAAAAGAAGGTGCGTTTAAAGACATTGGGTAACGTTAAATACTCACGTGCCATTACTCCATCCACGCCGAACTCAGTGGGCATTCCGGCATCCTTCAGCAGCTCCGAACTGGTACCTGCAAAATAAAAGGACAGTTAGTGCGCAGCGTGAAGCAAGCAACAAGCGCTTACTTACGCGCTTCCAGGCGCTTCTATTCCGCATACGGGTCCATCCTCAACTCACTTCAGCCAGTCAACCGCCATCGCCGGAACCCTGCAAAATAAGAGACAGCATTACAAAAGACTTTTAAAGACATTTGAAATACTCGGAACTCACCGTTCATGAAGTAAACGACAGACAGCAGTCCTCTGAAGTCAAGAGGCCTGCGCTACCTATCCAGTGAAGAAACTGGTTACAGCACCCTGCCCCGAGGCAGATGGAGAGCTCGGCGTTCACTTACCTAAGGTGAGAGCGTTAACCTTTGGGGTTCTACAGGAGAGGAGAAAAGGAAAGAGATAGGGACACCCCAATAACCCCAGTTCATTAATCCCATATTTTCTATCTACAGACATCTTACTCTTCGAGTCAGGCATACAGTGCACAGAGGTCCAGCCCAAAGAGCCAACCGGGTGCTACACATCACTTTTGAAGATACGGTAGTCGCCCAGTCAAGACCGGCGCCTCTGCGAGAATCAGGTGAGCGTTACAGAACGCAAAGCCCACCGCAAAACTCTCGCCCAGGCGCTATGGAAACCTCGGATACCGACCACCTAGCCCGGTTACTGGGGGAACTAAGGGCAGAAGTGCATGCAGCTCGTCAGGAAACGAATGCTCTAAGAAGGGAACTAATTATTTCCAAGGAGCGAACAGACGATCTTGCTAGACAATTGCTACAGTCACAAGCCGGACAGACCCCGTTACCCGCATCAGGGGCAAATCTTCCTTCAACATCCCCTATGAATCCAGTGCAGATCAACCTACCTGGGAATGTACCTCTGGCTCCGCCCGAACGATTTTCTGGTGACCCAAAGAGGTTTGCAGTATTTATCAATCAGTGCCGGTTGCATTTTTTATGCCGGCCAGCAGCCTTTCCAACTGATCAAGCTAAAGTAGCTTTTGTGCTTTCGTACCTTAGTGGCAATGCGGCAGACTGGTCGATCCCTCTAGTTAATCAAGATGATCCGGTTCTCCATGATTTTCAAGCCTTTCAGCTTAGTATGGAAAAACTGTTCGCAAGACATTCACAGGGGCAGGCCTTGGACAATGAGCTTCTTTCGTTGCGACAGGGTAATCAAGACCTTTTGGCTTATATTGCATCTTTCAACAGACTAATAGTGGAAACTCAATGGCCTGAGGACAAAAGGATTACGCTGTTTTATAGAGGTCTACGTGGAGAGCTCAAAGACGTTTTAGCCCAAGTAGTGAATCCCCCACAAGACTGATCGGACTATATAGACTTAGTCGTTCAAATAGATCACAGACTGCAGAACAGGAAGGGCGATCGTTCCAAGTTTGATGCTCGAGTATTTTCCAAACCACCCACTCCTTCCAAAGGAGTAGACTCCGGGGAACCCATGCAAATAGGGGGCCTGAAAGGACCACTAACACAAAAGGAGCGGGAAAGGAGAAAACAGTTGCAATTATGCCTCTATTGCGGAAACTCAGGGCACTTTCTTCGAGACTGTCCGGTGAAACCAGCCAAGAAGGCGGTAGGAGCTGCAGTTACCAAGGTCACAAACTCTGAGAAGGGAAACGACCTCGCCCGACAAGAATAGAGGTCCTCTTGCCGAGCGTTAAAACCAGTTCCGTGACCTCGCATTTCGTGATACCTATGGTCCTCATTAGCCCTGATCATCCGGATCGATTACATGCGATTGAAGCTTACGTCGACAGCGGTGCCATCGGCAATTATGTGGATCATGAAATGGTTTTGAGGATGAATCTAACTCTTTGTCCCAAGGCTGTAAAGGACGTCATTACTACGGTGGATGGTACGGAGATAGCCTCCGGACCAGTAACGCATACCACTCAAGAAGTGACGCTAGTAAGTCAAGATGGACACCATGAGAAGATCGTGTTCGATGTGATCAAGGCCCCTCAGTTCCAGATTATTCTAGGGATACCTTGGTTAGAGAAACACAATCCTCGGATCGATTGGCGAGCAAGAACGGTTCAGTTCCCAGAATGTGTCTCTACTTGTCACCCTCCACCTGGTGTTGCTCTAGCAGCAATTTCTTCGGAGACTCCCCAGTTACCTCCCGAATACCTAGAATTCCAAGATGTTTTCCGGAAGGATCAGGCTAACTCTCTACCTCCTCATAGGTCCTATGACTGCCAGATAGACCTGATACCTGGATCTACTCCTCCGTGTAGCAGAATTTATGCCCTCACCGAGCCTGAGAACCTTCACCTCCGACAATACCTTGATCAATACCTAGCGAATGGGTTTATTCGTCCTTCTAAGTCCCCTGCTTCTTCAGCTTTGTTCTTCGTTCCAAAAAAAGAAGGGGACCTTAGAACTTGTATAGATTACCGCGCCCTGAACCAGATCACCGTTAAGAATAGATATCCGTTACCTTTAATCCCGGAACTCCTGGACCAAGTCAAAAGAGCATGCATATATACAAAGCTGGATCTTAGAGGAGCCTACCACTTGGTACGAGTAAAAGAGGGCGATGAATGGAAGACGGCCTTCCGCACCAAGTATGGGCTATTTGAATATCAGGTCATGCCCTTCGGACTTTATAATGCCCCGGCCGCCTTTCAATATTTTATGAACGATGTCCTCAGAGAACTCATAGATGTATGTGTTGTCGTTTACATTGACGACATCCTCGTTTATTCTTCATCGGAATCTGAACATCGGAAACACGTGAAAATGGTCCTCGAGAGGTTGCGTCAACACAGACTTTTCGCTAAGTTGGAAAAATGTGTTTTCAACGTGACTGAAGTTGAATTCTTGGGATTCATATTATCACCTAGCGGAGTGCGTATGGATTCAAGGAAGGTCGATGCAATTCTCAAATGGCCATCGCCATCCTCCGTAAAGGGGGTTCAAAGCATGTTAGGCTTCGCCAACATTTACCGCAGGTTTATCACCGAATTCTCTCGAATAGTCCAGCCCATCACTGCCTTGTTAAAGAAAAACAAACGTTTTGATTGGTCTACCGAGGCAGAACAAGCTTTCCAGAATTTGAAGACAAAATTTATCTCTGCACCAATTCTAAAACATCCTCGCCCCAAACTCCCCTACATCGTTGAAACTGATGCTTCGAGCCTTGCCATGGGGGCAGTTCTATCACAGAAGGACCCAGTAACCAATCAGTTACATCCCGTGGCATTCTGGTCTCGCAAATTCTCGCCTCCTGAAATCGATTACACTATTACTGATAAGGAACTTCTGGCTATCAAGTCTGCCTTTAAGGCTTGGCGACATTATCTTCTGGGGGCCCGACACACCGTTACTGTGATTACGGATCACCGAAACCTGCAATATTTGAAAACCGCGAAAGCCCAATCCTCTAGGCAACTCCGTTGGGCACTATTCTTTGCCGAGTTTGACTTCATAATTACCTATCGACCTGGTACAAAAAACGGTAAAGCTGATGCCCTTTCTCGGATGGGAGTGGAGGAACACTTGACCAACCCTAAACCTGTACCTATCATTCCCGAACAAAGAATTCTGGGTGTAATCACCACACAATCCATAGAGGAAATTAAGGATAAAACCAGGCAACTTATAACTCCAGCAGAAATACAGAATTGGCATCTGCAGGGAAAGGACTTTGCAGTAAAGGACAACTTATTGTATTTCCAAGAACGATTATACCTGCCCAGCACAGATTTACAGAAAAAGGTGATCTCTTGTTATCACGAGTCTCTAATGGAAGGACATCCCGGTATGGCCAAAACCTCAGAAAAGATCAAGCGCTACTTCTGGTGGCCGTCTTGGAAAAAAGATATCAGAGACTTTATAATGTCCTGTGGAGTATGCGCCCAAAACAAGAGTCAAAAGGAAAGTCCAGCCGGCCTCTTACGCCCTATTGACATCCCACCTCGCCCTTGGCATACGCTTTCTATGGACTTCATCACCGACCTACCTCCATGCTCCGGATACAATACGATCCTGGTAATCGTGGACTTATTCTCCAAGATGGCGCATTTCATTCCACTCAAAGGCTTGCCAACAGCAACAACTCTGGCCCGAGAATTTCTCGAAAACATCGTCCGACTGCATGGTTTTCCTTCAGTGCTAATTTCGGATCGAGGTAGTCAATTTATTTCTCATTTTTGGCGAAGTTGTTGTCGGTCGGCTCAAATTGATGTGAGATTATCGACCAGTCACCACCCTCAAACCGACGGACAAACCAAGAGGACCAATCAAACTCTGGAACAGTATTTACGCTGCATGCTGCAACAAACTGAAAAAACTTGGAAAGATATCCTTTGGATAGCCGAATATGCCTACAACAACTCTGTCCACTCAGGAACTGGGAAAACCCCGTTTTTTCTTTTATACGGCTGTCACCCTCGAACCTCAGAGTTGGATCCACCCCAAGATCTTGGAACACCAGCAGTAGACTACCTGCACTCTACAATCACCCAAGCTTTTAAGGAAGCCGTTTCTCACCTTCAAAGGGCTAAGGAACAATACAAGAAAGGAGCAGATCAACATCGGAAGGAAGCCCCCCAATATCAAGTAGGAGATCAAGTCTGGTTATCCACCAAATATCTACCTCTAAAAGGACCACGCACATTCAACCCAAGATACCTTGGTCCCTATTCCATCACTACCATAGTAAACCCAGTAGCGGTCAAGTTGGACTTGCCCCCTCACATGAAGATACATCCGGTCTTCCACGTCTCTCTTTTAAAACCAGTGCAACCTCAAACCCGACTAACTAAATCCCCAAAACCTATCCTAGTTGATGGAGAACTCGAGTTTGAAGTCAAAAGCATCCTGGACTCCAAGATCTCCAAATCTAAGCTATTTTACCTAATTGACTGGAAAGGCTACGGCCCTCAAGAAAGATCCTGGGAACCTGCAGAATATGTCCACGCTCCTCGTCTAATCAAAAGATTTCATCAAACATTTCCTGACAAGCCAAAACCCCCGGGGAAGCCCGGTTTGGGAGGGGCCTTGAGGGGGGGTACTGTCATGATCTCTGCTTCCAAAAGGCCAGGACTTACCCAACTCCCTTGGAAGCAGCCCCATAACCCAGGTTCCGAGTGCCAGCCAGTCCCAATTGGGACCTTTTGGACCCTGTCCTGGCGCCAGTGGCGCCAGGCTCATAAATATGCCCAGTCCCAGCGCTGCAAGCGCCGGGCTCATAATGCTTGGGTGGACTTACCTGCAGCAGACCATGCTGCTTACTTACCTGCCAGTTGAACCCCTGATCCTCTTCTGTTTGGGACTACTTTTCCTGTTGGGTGGGGCAGGAGCCACTCCTTAGGTTCAGAACACTGGAACTCTTCTGGAAAGCAGGAACTCTTTTCTTACCTAGGCGTGGCTGTGTAAGGAGAGACCTAAGCACTACAAGAGGCTATTTAAACCACACCCGATGGATGAATCTTGCTTTGCGTTATTCTGCATCCTCTGCAGCAGAACGCTCATCGTGTCTTCTGCATCTGATCCTGGGCCTAAAGGAAAAAGGCTTACCATTCTGAATCCAGTCTTCAGCAACATCTATAAAGACAAGAAAGAACAGGTTAGCACTACGGTCTTCAGTGACAGCGCATCTCTTACCTGGTCCATCGGCTGTCATCAACGCCTCGCGCAGCATTCCTGCATCTGAAAGACAAAGGCTTACCTACTCTTCACGCGCTCCGGAGGTCATCGCACTGCATTCCGGCATCTGAAAGACAAAAGCTTACCAACTCTTCGCACGCTCCGGAGGCCTTCGGCGCTGCATCCCGCATCTGTAAGACAAAAGAAGGTGCGTTTAAAGACATTGGGTAACGTTAAATACTCACGTTCCATTACTCCATCCACGCCGGACTCAGTGGGCATCCTGGCATCCTTCAGCAGCTCCGAACTGGTACCTGCAAAATAAAAGGACAGTTAGTGCGCAGCGTGAAGCAAGCAACAAGCGCTTACTTACGCGCTTCCAGGCGCTTCTATTCCGCATACGGGTCCATCCTCAACTCACTTCAGCCAGTCAACCGCCATCGCCGGAACCCTGCAAAATAAGAGACAGCATTACAAAAGACTTTTAAAGACATTTGAAATACTCGGAACTCACCGTTCGTGAAGTAAACGACGGACAGCAGTCCTCTGAAGTCAAGAGGCCTGCGTAACCTATCCAGTGAAGAAACTGGTTACAGCACCCTGCCCCGAGGCAGATGGAGAGCTCGGCGTTCACTTACCTAAGGTGAGAGCGTTAACCTTTGGGGTTCTACAGGAGAGGAGAAAAGGAAAGAGATAGGGACACCCCAATAACCCCAGTTCATTAATCCCATATTTTCTATCTACAGACATCTTACTCTTCGAGTCAGGCATACAGTGCACAGAGGTCCAGCCCAAAGAGCCAACCGGGTGCTACACATCACTTTTGAAGATACGGTAGTCGCCCAGTCAAGACCGGCGCCTCTGCGAGAATCAGGTGAGCGTTACACAGATGGAGTGGTGCCAATGGGAGGTGTACACCACAATTGACCTGGGCAATTGAGGTGAAGGGGGTGGGAAGCAAGATGTTAACAGCCCCCCTGCACCTGCAAGGCTGTATGTGACCCCGGTGATGTGGTGACGGGTCACGCAATGCTCAGGCACCCCAAAACTGCAGTAAAACCGTGCACGCAACCCTGCAGCCTACGTGCGTGGATTCAACCTCCCGCAGTACGCGGTGGCACCCAGTAACACGAATAACGCGTACGCGTGGGACACGCAGGCTACTATGACATCGAAAATGGGTGCGATACACAGGGGCACCCGCAGTGGAAAAAAGAGCGTGTGCGACTCACCGTCTGACTAGCGCGATGCAGAAAAACACGCGTAGCCAATACCCCCGCCAAAAGAAGAGATACGTCCTTGATAGCTGTGAAGTTGTGATGGCGCGCGAAACAACAGGAAGCAGCAACACACGTCGGTCTCCATGAAAGGCACGTACAGTGAACTGCTTGGCCCGCTCACCTTTAACCCGTGCTGAGGGAAACGCACGCGCACGTCACGTCACTTACGCGCATGGGCCCTTTCCTCGTATTACACGCGGACGTGCAGTTTTCCACGCGCGCTTACGCGCATGGGCCCTTTCCTCGTATTGCACGCGGACGTGCAGATTTTCACGCGTGCTTACGCGCATGGGCCCGCGGACGTGCAGTTTTCCGCGCGCGCGTCACGTCACAGGGGCGCTTGCGCTTGAGGGGCATTCTATCCAATGAAAATGCGTATGCGTGCAGACGTGCTTAGGTGCTAAGGGCCTTTCCTCGAATTACACGCTGACGTGCAGATTTTTCACGTGCCAAATCACTCCGTATCAAGCTGGCCACGCGTAAGCACACGGAAGACCACACTCCTGCCCAAAAGGCCGAACTACTGCCCCCCAGAGCCCCGAGCACGCTTCGACCTGCCATCTGCTGTTGCCTGACTGCCTGCTGCCCACGTGCCCTGCCATTTGCTGCCTGCACATCAGCCAGGGGTGCTGTTGCTGTGACCACCCCTGCTGGAACCGAAGACTCCCGACTGGGATTCCATCGCTCCACAGCCCAGCCCCAGGACCCAGTTGCCCACCCACTCCTGCCTCTGGGGTTGTCATGTCGGGGCAAACACCATCTGAGACCACTGACAACCCCCGGCCAGAGAGGCAGAGGGGCACCAGCTTCAGTGCCACCGAAGTTGGTGTCCTGGTGGAGCAAGTCCTGGGGCAGTATGATGCCCTCTTCGGAAGTTCCCGCGCCGACAAGGAAGGACGGACTCGGATCTGGACTGACATCGTGACTGCCATCAACGCGGAGGGGGTGGCAGTCCGCGACTTACAACATGTCAAGAAGCGCTGGGAGGACTTCAGGTCCAGGACCCTGAACAAGGCCCGGCGCCTCTTGAAGGCAGCGGATGCCAAGGGGCGCCGGGGCCACTTGTCGGAAGAACAGATGAGGGTCCTGGAACGGACTGCCGGGTCATACGGGTGCCAGTGCCAGATGCAGGAGCTGCATCCCCCGGAACCACAGGGGGTGGTGGCATGGCTGCACCGACACATGGCACAACATTGTGCTCAAGTGGCGCACCCCTGCCTCTTCCCCCTCTGTGGCTGCCCTGGACACCCTGGAGTCCCCCTACTCCCTGGTCACCACGGTCACGTCCCCGACCACGCCCGCCACGAGGAGGACGCCCAGCTGAGGCGCCCCTCACCTTTGGTGGCCTCCCAACCATGGCACAGATGTAGTAGTGCTGGCACAGATGGAATGGTGCCAATGGGAGGTGTACACCACAATTGACCTGGGCAATTGGGGTGAAGGGGGTGGGAAGCAAGATGTTAACAGCCCCCCTGCACCTGCAAGGCTGTATGTGACCCCGGTGATGTGGTGACGGGTCACGCAACGCTCAGGCACCCCAAAACTGCAGTAAAACTGTGCACGCAACCCTGCAGCCTACGTGCATGGATTCAACCTCCCGCAGTACGCGGTGGCACCCAGTAACACGAATAACGCGTACGCGTGGGACACGCAGGCTACTATGACATCAAAAATGGGTGCGATACACAGGGGCACCCGCAGTGGGAAAAAGAGCATGTGCGACTCACCGTCTGACTAGCGCGATGCAGAAAAACACGCGTAGCCAATACCCCCGCCAAAAGAAGAGATACGTCCTTGATAGCTGTGAAGTTGTGATGGCGCGCGAAACAACAGGAAGCAGCAACACACGTCAGTCTCCACGAAAGGCACGTACAGTGAACTGCTGGGCCCGCTCACCTTTAACCCATGCTGAGGCAAACGCACGCGCGCGTCACATCACTTACGCGCATGGGCCCTTTCCTCGTATTACACGCGGACGTGCAGTTTTCCATGCGCGCTTACGCGCATGGGACCTTTTGCTCGTATTGCACGCGGACGTGCAGTTTTTCACGCGCGCTTACGCGCATGGGTCCGCGGACGTGCAGTTTTCCACGCGCGCGTCACGTCACAGGGGCGCTTGCGCTTGAGGGGCCTTCTATCCAATGAAAATGCGTATGCGTGCAGACGTGCTTAGGCGCTAAGGGCCTTTCCTCGAATTACACGCTGACGTGCAGATTTTTCACGTGCCAAATCACTCCGTATCAAGCTGGCCACGAGTAAGCACACGGAAGACCACGCTCCTGCCCAGAATGCCGAACTACTGCCCCCCAGAGCCCCGAGCATGCTCCCACCTGCCATCTGCTGCTGCCTGACTGCCTGCTGCCCACGTGCCCTGCCATTTGCTGCCTGCACATCAGCCAGGGGTGCTGTTGCTGTGACCTCCCCTGCTGGAACCGAAGACTCCCGACTGGGATTCCATCGCTCCACAGCCCAGCCCCAGGACCCAGTTGCCCACCCACTCCTGCCTCTGGGGTTGTCATGTCGGGGCAAACACCATCTGAGACCACTGACAACCCCCGGCCAGAGAGGCAGAGGGGCACCAGCTTCAGTGCCACCGAAGTTGGTGTCCTGGTGGAGCAAGTCCAGGGGCAGTATGATGCCCTCTTCGGAAGTTCCCGCGCCGACAAGGAAGGACGGACTCGGATCTGGACTGACATCGTGACTGCCATCAATGCGGAGGGGGTGGCAGTCCGCGACTTACAACATGTCAAGAAGCGCTGGGAGGACTTCAGGTCCAGGACCCTGAACAAGGCCCGGCGCCTCTTGAAGGCAGCGGATGCCAAGGGGCGCCGGGGCCACTTGTCGGAAGAACAGATGAGGGTCCTGGAACGCATATCCCCAGCGGTCCACGTCCAGGTCCTTGAGAGGCAGACCCGTCTGGAGTCGAGCGGTGAGTGTACATGCATCCTGATTGTGAGCAGTGCGTGTGGTGATTATTCAGTAGTGTGCAGGTTGCACATCTGTTTGTATGGGGTCGAGTATGGGTGGGGGTGTACAGGGCCGTGGGGCTAACACATGCGAGGGCTGGTATGTGTGAGACATGGATGGTGCTTGTGTGTGTAGGCTTGCATGCCAAATGCAGTTGTGTGGGCACACATGTTTGGATGAATGTGTATGTAAGTAGACATGTCCGTGATGTCACGCATGTATGTTGTTTTCGGCTGCATGTATCAGCACTGTGTACATGTGCATGTGTGTGTATTTGACAAGGGTGCAACAGTGATGCAACATGGATGCATGTGACAGCGGTATGTGGAAGCCTGATTGGCAGATGTGACATGGATGCCCGTCTGAACACTGCGACACTTGGCAGAGGTGTGCACATGCATGCAAGTGTGGTGGTTTGTGTACATGTGTGGTGCACTTCCTGTGTTGCATGTGATGTCTGGCTCACCTTTGGCTGCTCATGCTGTTGTATGTGTATGGATGGTGCTGGCAGTTGCGATATGGCTGTGGTATGGCTCATGTGTGCGAGTTGAAATGGCATGTGTGTTGGGGATTGTGATGACATGTCTGAGGTTTGCCAATACCACTCATGTACAACTGTCATGTGTGTATGTGTCCATTGTACAGTGCCCTGATGCCTGTGTTTTGTTTCTCCTTGTCTGCAGCGTCAACTGATGAAGAGGGCGGAGAAGGTGCTGTGGAGCACAGCGGCGGGGATCCCACCGCCAGCCGGAGACGCAAGGCCCGGCTCCCCTCCTATGTTGTGATCTCGTCGGGGAGTGAGGAGTCCGGTGCCGCGTCCCAGGCCGCAGCTGCCGGGGGGAGGTCCAAGTGGCGGAGGTTGGAGTTGGACTCCTCGGCAGCAGAAGGGGCAGCTGGGACCCCACAGGGCCCAACAGGGAAAGATGGCACGGAGTCATCCAGGTTGGTGGGGGGTTTGGTGGAGGAGGAGGCCGTGCAAGCACCAGAGACGGGGTCTGGAGGTGGGGATCCCACTGGTGCTAGTGGTGCAGTGCAGGACCAGGGACAGGAGGCAGCACAGGCCGCCGCGGAGGTGCCTGTGTGCAATCCTGTCCCTGATCCTGTCCCTGCATCATCTTGCACCAGCAGGGATGCCTACGTCCAGACCCGTTTTCAGGCAGGGGATGAGCTCACGTCAACTGGCCTTCCTCTGCCTGCGGATGTGGCTATCCGGGTCCGGGTTGAGCCTGTCCTGGCTGGTGTGGCGTTGCGTCAACGGGCCATGCGAGGTGACCTGCAGTCTTTTCATGAGGAGACTGCACATCATCTCGAATGGCTCGTTGACCACGTCAGCCTGCTGGGACAGGTCACCCAGGCCGGATTCCGTCGTCTGATGGGGCTTGCTACGACCCCCTCCTCAACTGGACCCCCTATGCGCCAGTCGTCCTCCGTGCCATCTTCCCACCCATCAGTCACCTGGGTGCCCTGTGGAGCTGCCTCTGACGGTGCGGCCAGGCTGGTGGAGGAGGCATCCCTGCCACAGTCGGGAGTCGGACGTCCAGCAGGGGTGGCCACATCTATGACTGCACCCCAGCCGACGGAGGATGTGCAGGCAGCAGGAGGCAGTGCACGGGCAGAGGCACAGCAGCAGCAGCAACGTGGTGGGAGCCATGAAGGCTCGGGGCCTTCAACATCGGAGGGGCAGGCATCGGCCGGAGGGCAGGAGGACCCAGGACAGAGAGTGTCTTCCGTGTGGCAGCGGTTGGGCCATGCCATAGATGCGGAGCGGCAGCGGGCGGAAGAGGCACGGCTCACAATGGTCAGGGCGGAGAACTCCATGCGGAGGGCCCTGAGGCGGGCCGAGTGCCTCGAGGCAATCCGCAGAGGTTTGGAGGTGGACACGTCGACGGCCCTGCGGACCCTCGGGGCCATGGAGGAGGACCGCCTCCGGGACATTGAGGAGGAGTTCGATGATGCCCTGGCTCGGGACATCCACAAGTGAGCCGTGAAACTAGCCCGCTGCCCTTGTACATAGTTATGTAGGTAGTGTTAGGTTTCATTTTTGTTTTGATTTTATTTGGACCTTTCGGACATTGGCCACATTTTTGTATCTAGTTTATTTTATTAGTTAGTGTAGTTAGATAGGTTTCCTTTCTTTTGTTGGGATAATGGACCCTGGCTTGTTCCCATGTACATAGTTCACTGTTGGATTGTATTTATTTTTTCACATTTTAACCATGGAGCAATGGCTTTCTTTTTTATTTCCCATTGGATTTTGTTTTGTGGACATTGACTTTGGACAACATTACTTTGGAATTTTATTTTTGGTTTTGCTTTTTTTCACGGACATGCTTCTTTTAATTTTTGTACATTCACATTTCTGTTTCTTCATTTTTGATTCTATTTATGTTTCCTTTAATACATATTTTTTTTGGTGAACTTCAATGTGTGGTATCTCATTGGTTTCATGCATTTCATGATATGTGTTTTGAGATTCACTGACACCCATTGGGTGTATGTGAGGGAAATGTGTTTGTTTCGGAACTTGCAATTGGTGTTCTGTGATGTAATTGCAAATTATGAGTGGGTGGATGCAATACTCGGGTGGGTGTTTTGCATTTGGAGGCTGACCATAGGGACCAGGGATCTAGATTGTGATGACATGTTGGCTGGGGAACATGAGTTGCACATGGGTGGGGGCCTGCTGGCAGGTGCCCCCAGTTCTGGGGGGTGGGGGTGGTGGGGAACATGAGTTGGACATGGGTGGGGGCCTGCTGGCAGGTGCCCCACAGTGCTGGGGGGTGGGGGTGGTGGGAGACATGGGTGGGGGCCTGCTGGAGGCTGCCCCTGCACTGCTGGGGGGTGGGGGTGCTGGGAGACATGGGTGGGGGCCTGGTGGAGGCTGCCCCTGGTGGCTGGGGGGTGGGGGTGCTGGGAGACATGGGTGGGGGCCTGGTGGTGGGTGCCCCTGGTGGCTGGGGGGTGGGGGTGGTGGGAGACATGGGTGGGGGCCTGGTGGAGGCTGCCCCTAGTGGCTGGGGGGTGGGGGTGGTGGGAGACATGGGTGGGGGCCTGGTGGAGGCTGCCCCTGCACTGCTGGGGTGTGGGGGTGGTGGGAGACATGGGTGGGGGCCTGGTGGAGGCTGCCCCTGCACTGCTGGGGGGTGGGGGTGCTGGGAGACATGGGTGGGGGCCTGGTGGTGGGTGCCCCTGGTGGCTGTGGGGTGGGAGACATGGGTGGGGGCCTGGTGGAGGCTGCCCCTGCACTGCTGGGGGGTGGGGGTGGTGGGAGACATGGGTGGGGGCCTGGTGGAGGCTGCCCCTGGTGGCTGGGGGGTGGGGGTGGTGTGAGACATGGGTGGGGGCCTGGTGGAGGCTGCCCCTGCACTGCTGGGAGGTGGGGGTGGTGGGAGACATGGGTGGGGGCCTGGTGGAGGCTGCCCCTGCACTGCTGGGGGGTGGGGGTGGTGGGAGACATGGGTGGGGGCCTGGTGGAGGCTGCCCCTGGTGGCTGGGGGGTGGGGGTGCTGGGAGACATGGGTGGGGGCCTGGTGGAGGCTGCCCCTGCACTGCTGGGGGGTGGGGGTGCTGGGAGACATGGGTGGGGGCCTGGTGGTGGGTGCCCCTGGTGGCTGGGGGGTGGGGGTGGTGGGAGACATGGGTGGGGGCCTGGTGGAGGCTGCCCCTGGTGGCTGGGGTGTGGGGGTGGTGGGAGACATGGGTGGGGGCCTGGTGGAGGCTGCCCCTGCACTGCTGGGGGTTGGGGGTGGTGGGAGACATGGGTGGGGGCCTGGTGGAGGCTGCCCCTGGTGGCTGGGGGGTGGGGGTGGTGTGAGACATGGGTGGGGGCTTGGTGGAGGCTGCCCCTGCACTGCTGGGGGGTGGGGGTGCTGGGAGACATGGGTGGGGGCCTGGTGGAGGCTGCCCCTGCACTGCTGGGGGGTGGGGGTGGTGGGAGTCATGGGTGGGTGCCTGGTGGAGGCTGCCCCTGGTGGCTGGGGGGTGGGGGTGCTGGGAGACATGGGTGGGGGCCTGGTGGAGGCTGCCCCTGGTGGCTGGGGGGTGGGGGTGCTGGGAGACATGGGTGGGGGCCTGGTGGAGGCTGCCCCTGCACTGCTGGGGGGTGGGGGTGCTGGGAGACATGGGTGGGGGCCTGGTGGAGGCTGCCCATGGTGACTGGCGGGTGGGGGTGGTGGGAGACATGGGTGGGGGCCTGGTGGAGGCTGCCCCTGCACTGCTGGGGGGTGGGGGTGCTGGGAGACATGGGTGGGGGCCTGGTGGAGGCTGCCCCTGGTGGCTGGGGGGTGGGGGTGCTGGGAGACATGGGTGGGGGCCTGGTGGTGGGTGCCCCTGGTGGCTGGGGTGTGGGGTGGTGGGAGACATGGGTGGGGGCCTGGTGGAGGCTGCCCCTGGTGGCTGGGGGGTGGGGGTGGTGGGAGACATGGGTGGGGGCTGGTGGAGGCTGCCCCTGCACTGCTGGGGGTGGGGGTGGTGGGAGACATGGGTGGGGGCCTGGTGGAGGCTGCCCCTGCACTGCTGGGGGGTGGGGGTGCTGGGAGACATGGGTGGGGGACTGGTGGTGGGTGCCCCTGGTGGCTGGGGGGTGGGGGTGGTGGGAGACATGGGTGGGGGCCTGGTGGAGGCTGCCCCTGGTGGCTGGGGGGTGGGGGTGGTGTGAGACATGGGTGGGGGCCTGGTGGAGGCTGCCCCTGCGCTGCTGGGGGGTAGGGGTGGTGGGAGACATGGGTGGGGGCCTGGTGGAGGCTGCCCCTGCACTGCTGGGGGGTGGGGGTGGTGGGAGACATGGGTGGGGGCCTGGTGGAGGCTGCCCCTGGTGGCTGGGGGGTGGGGGTGCTGGGAGACATGGGTGGGGGCCTGGTGGAGGCTGCCCCTGCACTGCTGGGGGGTGGGGGTGCTGGGAGACATGGGTGGGGGCCTGGTGGTGGGTGCCCCTGGTGGCTGGGGGGTGGGGGTGGTGGGAGACATGGGTGGGGGCCTGGTGGAGGCTGCCCCTGGTGGCTGGGGGGTGGGGGTGGTGGGAGACATGGGTGGGGGCCTGGTGGAGGCTGCCCCTGCACTGCTGGGGGGTGGGGGTGGTGGGAGACATGGGTGGGGGCCTGGTGGAGGCTGCCCCTGCACTGCTGGGGGGTGGGGGTGGTGTGGGACATGGGTGGGGGCCTGGTGGAGGCTGTCCCTGCACTGCTGGGGGGTGGGGGTGCTGGGAGACATGGGTGGGGGGCTGGTGGAGGCTGCCCCTGCACTGCTGGGGGTGGGGGTGGTGGGAGACATGGGTGGGTGCCTGGTGGAGTCTGCCCCTGGTGGCTGGGAGGTGGGGGTGCTGGGAGACATGGGTGGGGGCCTGGTGGAGGCTGCCCCTGCACTGCTGGGGGGTGGGGGTGGTGGGAGACATGGGTGGGGGCCTGGTGGAGGCTGCCCCTGGTGGCTGGTTGGTGGGGGTGCTGGGAGACATGGGTGGGGGCCTGGTGGAGGCTGCCCCTGCACTGCTGGGGGGTGGGGGTGCTGGGAGACATGCGTGGGGGCCTGGTGGTGGGTGCCCCACAGTGCTGGGGTGGTGGGGGTGGTGGGAGACATGGGTGGGTGCCTGGTGGAGGCTGCTCCTGGTGACTGGGGGGTGGGGGTGGTGGGAGACATGGGTGGGGGCCTGGTGGAGGCTGCCCCTGCACTGCTGGGGGGTGGGGGTGCTGGGAGACATGGGTGGGGGCCTGGTGGTGGGTGCCCCACTGTGCTGGGGGGTGGGGGTGGTGGGAGACATGGGTGGGGGCCTGGTGGAGGCTGCCCCTGGTGGCTGGGGGGTGGGGGTGGTGGGAGACATGGGTGGGGGCCTGGTGGGGGCTGCCCCTGCACTGCTGGGGGGGTGGGGGTGGTGGGAGACATGGGTGGGGGCCTGGTGGAGGCTGCCCCTGGTGCCTGGGGGGTGGGGGTGGTGGGAGACATGGGTGGGGGCCTGGTGGAGGCTGTCCCTGCACTGCTGGGGGGTGGGGGTGCTGGGAGACATGGGTGGGGGCCTGGTGGTGGGTGCCCCTGGTGGCTGGGGGGTGGGGGTGCTGGGAGACATGGGTGGGGGCCTGGTGGAGGCTGCCCCTGGTGGCTGGGGGGTGGGGGTCGTGGGAGACATGGGTGGGGGCCTGGTGGAGGGTGCCCCTGGTGGCTGGGGGTGCAGGGGGACATGCGTTGGTGGGCAGTAGTGCAAGTTGACATGTGGGTTGGCTGGGGGTCATGGCCATGGTGGATGGTGTGCCTGCAGGACATGTGCAGGGTAGGCCCCTGTGGTGTGAGCCACCTGCAGGGGCCGTGGAGGGTGTAGAGGGAACACCTGGGAGGACCCACACGTGCAATTCACGTGTGGTGCTCCCCGCGCACCCCTGTAATACACGTACCCTGATGGAATCGCGTGTGGAACTTCCCGCGCACCCCTGAAATGCGCGTACCCTGCTCGCACGGGCCCAATCGCGTGTGGAACTTCCCGCGCACCCCTGGAATACACGTACCCTGATGGAATTGCGTGTGGAACTTCCCGCACACCCCTGGAATACACGTACCCTGCTGATGTCGCGTGTGAAACATCCCCCGCACCACGAAATACACGTACCTTGATGAGATCGCGTGTGGAACTTCCGGCGCACCCCAGAAATACACATGCCCTGCTGATGTCGCGTGTGAAACTTCCCCCGCACCCCAAAATACATGTACCATGATGAAATCGCGTGTGGAAATTCCCGCGCACCCCTGAAATACACGTACCCTGCTGCAATCGCGTGTGGCACTTCCCGCGCACCCCTGAGATACGCGTACCGTGCTCGCACGGGCCCAATCGCATGTGGAATTTCCCGCACACCCCTGAAATACATGTACCCTGCTGAAATCGCATGTGGCACTTCCCGCGCACCCCTGAGATTCGCGTACCGTGCTCGCACGGGCCCAATCGCGTGTGGAATTTCCCGCGCACCCCTGAAATACACGTACCCTGCTGAAATCGCGTGTGGCACTTCCCGCGCACCCGAGATACGCGTACCCTGCGGAAATCGCGTGTGGAACTTCCTGCGCACCCCTGAAATACTCGTACCCTGCTCGCACGGGGCCAATCGCGTGAGGTACTTCCCGCGCACCCCAGTGATACACGTAGCCCGCTTGCCGTGCTGGTACAGGGTTAGCGCAGCCCTTTGCGCTGGATTGGGTATATTGATGGCTTTTCCCTGCGCGAGAGGCGTTCTTGGGGGAGTAACTGGCGCTGCTGCAGGGTCGCTGCGCCACTGTGCGCCACGGCTGGTTTTGGTGGCTGGAATCCATGAATACGCTGTGCGCGGAAATGGATTTTAGCGCACGCGGCTGGCGCAGGGATTCGCACGCGCACACTGTGCGCCAGCCGCGTGCGCCACTTGTGCGCTGAATTCTATGAATTACCCCCTATATGTGTTGTCAGGATTGTTTGCTGCATTTCTGTGAAGTACTAACATTTGCAAACACAATGGGTCTGTACTGTGTAAGTAAATGTTGTCAACAATTGGTGGTAATTGAAATAGAATATTCATTGCTACATTTGCATAGCAACTTACACCAACTATATTTGAGAATTTAAATGGTCCAGGTAGTTCTGTATCTAACTGCTTTTTTTGGAGTTTGTCTTCCTTCTTTAAAGAAGTACCTGGTTTACTTTCTCTAATTGATTCTTTTTTGTTTGTGGTACTTGATGAAGTATTAGTTTCTTTTACTCTCTTTGGAGGATTTGCAGTGACGTCCTGTTGCATTTCTGATTTGATTTAGTTTTCTTTTACAACGTTTTAGTTTTTGTGGAACAGAATATGTGTTTGGATGGGGAGTGTATAGTGAGCAAAGTCTATTATATTCTAAAATGCAAGGAATATCAGCGTTTACTTTACTTGCATCAAAGTTGATTAGAAATAGACCGTCAAGTGTACGTAAGCGTGATAGTGCTACGTAGCTCATGCCTTCTTTAAAGACTGTGTTACCAATATCTATCATTGCTTTGTCTAGGGTAAGACCTTGTGATTTATGAATCGTGACTGCGTATGCAAGAGTTAGAGAAAATTGTTCTCTGCGTACATACATATCTTTGAAGAGAAGGAATCTAGCTGTTGAGCGTCCCATCCGTTTTACTTCTGAAAGTTTGTCAAAGAGTATATTGACAAACTGAATTTTGTTGTCACGTGGGTATGTTTGAAAGCCAACAACTGTACCCAGTGCTCCATTAACTAGTCCTTGGTCCACGTCAAGGTTACGTTTAAGCATTACTCTGCAATTTAAGGATAATTTTAACATCTTTTCTAAGCCTGCTGTGTTTGAGATTGATTTTTCTAAATTATTTAGTCTTGTTGTGGCTTGGTCACACATGGTTAGTGTCATACCATGTACATCTAGTTTGTCTGTGGCGCTAATTTCCATTATTGGTGGGGTGTATGTGGACCCAGGAGGGTGACCCAGGAGGGTGACCAGAGGGGCAGCCCTCTATGTGGCGTGCCCCTCTAGCGCCCCTGCGAGGCCCGGGCCAGCCTCTCACGATGAGTCTGGTCCCTCTTATTCCATCTCATGCTGGCTTCAGAGCCTAGCCTTTCTTTGCCTTTGTTATTCTGAATGCAGAGCTGGACTCTGTTCCATTCTCGTTTAACATTTGCTGCAAAGCCTGATCTATTTGATTCTCTAATATGTTACTAGGACGGCAGAGCATGGGTCCTCTGCCCTGTTACATTATTCAAAGAGCCCCTCTTGCCTTTCTTTGCCTCTCCCTTGTCTCACTGCTTGCTTACTTAATACATACCTCCTTGCTTGAACACTCAACATATTCTCCCTAACACAGCAAAGGCAGCTGCAGTCTGTCTTAACTTCTATTTGTTCTGTGTCTTGAATTGGCCTCTTACTTCCGCTTTTCTGTCTGCAGGGGAACGGCATTTGCCAGTCACTGCCATGATGGTTCTACCTGGCCATAAGAGGGCAACAGCTAGCCAGTATTGGAAGAACATGGGCATATTATGCCAGATTCTGGCAACTCCCTTCCTAATGCCAACACAAGAGACACAACTCTTGCCTTTGTTTCTAACAGTAATTCAGAAGATGAAGAAACGCGAGAGCACACATATTGCTTATAAACGAAGGGGATTATGTCACACTTGGTTAAGACATTTTGATCACGCCAGGAGCTAATTTCCAGCTGCAATTAAGCGATTACCTTTTAGACTTCTGGCTTTAAATAACGTTAGTATCACCTGGAAAGCACAGAGGTTGCTCAACAGGGTTCCTGGAGCACGAGTTCCCTACTCGTGGGCATGGATGATTGGAGGGCATTATTGCCCTGTTTTTGAGACTGGTCCCTACAGCCATGATGGATGGGGGGAGGGGCCTATTACTTTTGGTTGTACGTACCCTTTGAGGGTGGGCAGACATTGCCTCCCCCACTAACTGCTCTGCTTTGCAACTTTATCACACATATCTGTCAGGTGGCATGTAACTCAATGCTACTAATGTTAGAGCCTCAGAAGTCTGGAATCCTTTACCACTTCAACTAGGGTACAGGCTTGCCACCTGAGACTTACACATGTCTGAGTCGGCATCTGGCGCCCTGTAAGGAAGACACACACAGAAAGAGCAGGGCACAGTGCCCTTGTGGGTTTTACAAACTTGTTCCTCGGGGTGGGCACAATTCACTCTGCAGAGAAAGTGGCACATGCTGGGCAACATTCTCCCACTTTGACATTGTCATCCAAAGAGCGAATTTGGCCATTTGAAATACCTCTGTCGACTGATTATTGCGCAATCCACACTGATGGGTTTCAGCACCTGCTTAACGCGAGATGGCAATTAAGGGCATTTGCCAATGCACTCAAGAAGCACAGGACACCCTCTTACCAGTGACATGCCATGCTCACTCATTCTGATCACAAATTGGAATTTATCTGGGGTCATGATAAATGTATTTATTTATTCATTACATGTGTAGCATCATGCAAAACCCCCAAGCATCAAGGCGAAAAGTAAACTGCAAGGAGTGGACAACTTCCATTGGTGCACGTTTTTAGTTTTCCGCCACAAAATGGAAGATTTTAGCATAAAAGGCAGGTGAAATCACATTAATTTTCAACTTTGAAATAGTGTAAATACCTCACGCAATTAGTGATTGCTGGCGGAATTGACAATGGCTTCCTCTGGACTCTGCCCGCTTTTACCAGGTTTAATTTCCAAGCAGATCCCAGAGTAATCCCTTTCCTTATTTCTAGCATGAGAATCCATGCTGGCAGTAAGGCCGCATTTGTTTGGTGGAGCGGGAAACACAGGGGGTCCTGGTGTGTCCACTCGGCTCCCGAACTCCACCCAGAAAATGCACGAAAATCTGGCTGTTAGGCGGAAACCTGTGCAGTTCCCTCTGGGACCAGTGCAAAAGATTTAGGACTACAGGCGTTGGCGGAGAACCCACTTGGTAGCAGTCTGCACCACACAGATTCACGTGGTAGCTGTGGCTGAGCAGTCAGACTTCTCTCAAGAAAAGTTGAGCAGTATGTGGAGTATACAAAATAGGACAATTCTTCACAGCAAGACAAGCAAACACGCAACGAGGCTTAGTGTAAAGATATTAAGGCATTTATTTATAACAGAACATCTATGGAAAACACTAAGGCAAATCACGGCAAACAAATCAAACACAATTACTCTACGAAGTAGACGATCAATCCCCCTAGCAATATCGACAACTCTAGGTTCTACCGGTACCATTTATTTTCAGACAGAGGTGTATACCTCAACCCAGATGACACTCGAATATTAGTTAGGACGGGAGAGAAAAAGATAGGCAGGTCATGAAGTCAACACAGTTCAATCCTAGCGGATAAAATGCAAGGCAGGAAGGCAAGAATCACAATAGATCGTAAAGTTCAGAGGCCAGGCCCACTCGGAGAGAGGCAAGGCGCGATGTCCCAAAAAGTCTCTAGTGGAGATGCATTCAAGTCTGTGTAGCAAATTGTTATCGGCAGGTTGAACCAGTTCAGAACAACGAATGAGAAAAGCTTGGAGGCGACCCAACGGAACGGAGAGGATTAAGACACCTCGCTCGAACCGATCGAAAGGGAAGCCAGGCGGACACGGTACCTTGTTGTGGAGGGCAGCTCCGGCGGGGGCAGTTTTTCCTGGTGGTGGATGCACGTCGGGTCTTTGCCAAGAGTAGAGATGATCTCGTCGTCGAAGAAAATGAAGTCCGGTGCACCACCAGGGAAGACACCAGCCGCGGAGTGCTCCGTCACAAGGCACCACCTTTTGGTCGCAGTACAGGGGTAGTGGCTATCCGGTTGCCGGGGTGCTCTGCACGGGCCATTCAACCACTGCGTCCTGAGGCGAATAAAAAGCAAAGGGGACTGGTTGTTCCCACCAGCCAGGGGAAGAGACTCTCCGGCAGGGAGATCTCCTCTGTCGTCGGGAAGTGGTGAGTCGGTTCTGCAGGGCTCCACCGGAGGTGTCGTCGTGCAGGTCGGCTCAGCGTTACCCTCGTCGGATTCTTAGGTCCTGTGGCGACTTCTGAAGATCCAGTACCAAAAGCCCTGCTTTTACGCAGAAAACCCCCATTCATTCAGCCTAGCTGTCAATCAACACTGCTAAGTGGTGAGCGGGAACGCTCACCACTTGGGCCAATCACTCCAGAGTGCGACCTGAGTTGGCAAGGCAACTCGGTCCAGGGTGCCTAAACCCCCTCCCACACCCCTGAGGTAACCCAGACAGAATGGCACCACTTTGGAGGGTCTCTGTACAGAGGCCCACCAAAAGTGGAACAAAGGGCTCAACCTTTGGTTTAGGAGTCACAGAGACGAACACAGACGCCATTTTACAAACCGAGTTCTGGCAGAAAATACCATCCGATAAACTTATTTAAGATAAGTAGATCGGTGGTATGTTAGAGATTAACGAGAAAAAGTATCAATCTCCAACAATGGGACGAATCCCATAGGGTTATGCTCGGGGTGGAACATAACAAGTAGTTTCCACTGCCACCAGCCAAAACTCGACGAGGGGGGACGGGACAGTGCCCCCTCGAGTAACAGGTCTAGGAGTAATCGAATTACCCCTACTAGTACGTCCACAATAAGATGGTTTGTACTAGTCCTGTTAGTAAATTTAGGTCTAGTAAAGCCAATGGTGACTTTACATGCCCGGGGAGACAGTAGTCAGTCCCCGGGTATGGAGTCTATGGTGGGGGTCCGCTAGGACGCCCCAGTGTTACAGCACGTAGGGTGCGGTGTAACACACACAGAAAAACATATGAGACCCTATGGAGTAAAAGACCCCATAGCCCATTGAACACATTGACATCTCAAAGGAATTACACACACATACATGTCCAAGAGTGGGAGAAAAGGGTCTCACTCTTGGCAGGATGGAAAAAAACAAACTCCAGAAATCCAGCAAAGCTGCTGGGGGACTCACTAGGTTAGGAAATTCAGCCTAAACAGAGAATTCTCCCTAACACTCGCCCCCCCCAGACTAAGGGACAGGAGGATTTAATCCACTCCTGGATGAATCTCATACCTCTAGTCGATGACATACATCCTAGAGAGACCATCAGCATTTTGGTGGTGACCCCCTGACCTGTGCTCAATGGTGAAATGAAACCCTTGCAGGCAGATCGACCATCTCAATAGTTTTGGGTTTTCCCCTTTCATTTGCATTAACCATCTCAAGGGTTGGTGGTCAGTCTGAATGACGAAAGTAGAACCATACAAGTATGGCCTAAACTTCTTCAGAGCCCACACGATAGCAAAGCACTCGCTTTCGATTGTTGCCCACCTTGTTTCAGGATCCTTCAGCTTGCGGCTGATGAAGCAAACGGGGTGCTCCCTACCTTTCCCATCCAGTTGACTGAGTACGGCACCTATCCCGACATTGGAAGCGTCTGTCTGCACAATGAAGTGTTGGCGGTAATCAGGAGCTCTGAGTAGGGGGGCTCGGCAAAGAGCCTTTTTCAGGTTTTCAAAAGCCTGATTGCACTCCTCGTTCCATTTAACCTTCTTAGGGAATTTGGGCGAGGAGATGACATTCAGTGGAGAAGCTATGGTCCCATAGTTCTCTATGAAATTCCTATAATACCCGGTGAGGCCTAGGAAGGCTCTCACCTGGGTTTGAGTAGTCGGTGTTGTCCAATTTTGCACAGCTTCAATCTGAGCAAAGGCCTTATTTCTCCACCGCCTACCTCATGCCCAAGATAGACTACCTTACTCTGTCCAATTTGGCATTTACTCGCCTTTATCGTCAGATTGGCTCGTCCAAGAGCCTGCAAAACATCTCTCAGGTGGGTTACATGTTCTTCCCAGGAATTGCTGAACACTGCGATGTCATCCAAGTATGCCATGCAGAAGTCCTCCATCCCATTCAGAACCTGGTTTACCATCCGTTGAAACGTAGCAGGTGCATTCTTCAATCCGAATGGCATTACCTTAAACTGGTATAAGCCAACGGGGGTAGAAAATGCAGTTTTCTCCTTGGCATGGTCTGTCAGGGCTATTTGCCAATAGCCTGACGTCAAGTCAAATGTGCTGAGGAACTTGGCGGCGCCAAGTTTATCCACCAACTCATCTGTTCTTGGCAAAGGGTGGGCATCAGTCTTGGTGACTGCATTAAGAGCTCTATAATCCACGCAGAATCTAAGCTCTTTAGATCCGGCCTTTGGTACTAACACAACTGGGCTAGACCATGGACTAGTAGAGGGCTCTATTACCCCGAGATCGAGCATCTTGCTGACCTCACCTTTGATGTGGGTTCGTACGTTCTCTGACATTCTGTATCCTCTGCTCTTGACAGGCAGACAGTCACCAGTGAGTATGTCGTGCTGGCCCCAAGGGGTCAAGCCTGGTGAAAGCGAGAACAGAGAGGCAAACTGATTCAACATAGATTTGCACTCTTCTTGTTGCTCGGGTGTCAGAATGGAGGAGAGATTCACTCCTTCAATTTTTTCATCTAAAGGTAAGCCTCTGAGGAGATCCGGAAGAGCTTCACTCTCTTCTTCTTCCTCGGATGATGCTAGAAGCAACGCTCCTACATCAGGTCGTGAGACATACGCTTTAAGTCGGTTGGTGTGAAAGACTGTCGGAGCCTCCTTGGGATTGCCCAAGTCCACCAGATAGTTAACCTCTCCGAGTTTACCCACTACTCGGAAGGGTCCCATCCACTTATCTTGCAAGGCCCTCTGCCTTGTTGGGATCATAACGAGAACGAGCTGGTCTTGAGCAAACTCAACCATGTTAGCCTTTTGATCGTGCCAGTGCTTGATCAACGCTTGTCCAGCTTTCAAGTTATCACTTGCTTCCGTCATCATGTGCGACATTCTCCTCCGGAGACCTATCACGTAGTCAGTCACTCTGACTGGCTTGGGGGAAGGAGCACTCTCCAACCCTCCTTAATCAGGGCCAATGGACCTCTGACGGGATGACCATAGAGTAGTTCGAAGGGAGAGTAACCTACTCCCTCCTGAGGGACTTCTCTATAAGCAAAGAGAAGGCATGGCAGTAGAAGATCCCACTTACGCTTAAGGGGTTCCTCTAAAGCACCTATCATGCTCTTCATGGTTCGGTTGAACCATTCCACCAGCCCATTGGTTTGGGGGTGGTAAGCCGTTGAAAACTTGTAAGTAACTCCGCAGGTTTTCCACATGGCTTGCATGTAGTGGGACATAAAGTTTGACCCCCTGTCAGAGATTACTTCCTTAGGAAACCCGACCCTAGTAAAAATACCAAGGAGGGCCTTAGCCACAGCCGGAGCTGTAAAAGTCCTCATAGGAATTGCCTCAGGATACCTAGTAGCATGGTCTACTACAACAAGTATAAACCTGTTGCCTGAGGAGGTTGGAGGATCAAGGGGACCAACAATGTCAATCCCTACTCTCTCAAATGGGACTCCCACAACTGGGAGAGGCACTAACGGTGCCACATTCTTGGAGCCAACCTTACCAGAGGTCTGGCAGGTGTGGCAGCTCCTGCAGTGTTTTTCTACTTCGGCCCCCATCTTTGGCCAATAGAAGTAGAGAGAGAGCCTTTCCTTAGTCTTCTTGAAACTCAAGTGACCAGCCAAAGGAATCTCGTGGGCTAACTGCAAGAACTGTGGTCTGTTCTCTTGGGGTACTACAAGTCGTTTGTAGTCTCCAGGTGCAGACTCGGTCGGTTCACTGTAGAAGAGGCCATCTTCCCAGTGCAACCTGTGTTTCCCAGGCTCTTGCCCTTCAGCCTGAGCTTCTGCTTGGTGGCGAAGACCTTCAAGAGTTGGACATTCTCTCTGTCCCTTACTGAAGTCTGCCCTGCTGGGTCCACCTTCTGCCAGTAACGACTGCAGCTCAGGATGGTCAACAGGATCCAGATCTCCAATTAGTTCCTGGCCTTCCATTAGCTCTTCCTCAGAGTCTAATTCTACCACGCAGGGTTGTACCTCCCTCTCAACCTCTGCTGGAGGTGGAGTTACGGGTTCGACTTTGGACAACCGCGGGGAAAGCCTTGTCGGCTGTACTGGAATGCTGGCGGCTGGTTTCGGGATAGAAGTCTTAGGTTTCCCTTTCGCTTCTGATTTCTTGGAGACAGCGTCCGACAATTCCAGTGGAGCAGGAGTGATATCCTTCTTCATCATCTCCTGGAGAGTTCCGCGCATGGTCCTCTCTCTTGCAGGTCTGGTTAGCTCCTGTAACCGTTTACTAGGAGGTCTGGGAGTATGCGATACAACTCCGAGAGTTTTCAAATCGTTACCCAACAGTACGCGTCCTGGTACCTCACTCTGTATGCTGACAGGTATCTTCACAGTCATGTCGTTACACTGGATGAGAACTGGTAATTGGGGAAGCATCTGCACAGGCCCTCCAGCTAACTTGGTGAGGCGTTTGGGTGCCTTAGCAACATCCTCGGCCTGAAAAAACGATTTATCCACCACAGTTATGCTGGCCCCAGTGTCCCTAACGGCAGGAGTCTCCTGACCATTCACCTGGACACTGTCCTTATAATACTCTTTAGTATTATCGGGGATAGAATTATAGACATCTAAATTCTGTTGTTCCCACAACCCCAGAGATACTAAAGAAACGCTGGCTGAGACTCCAATGGGTTCGTCAGCTAGCAGTAGAAAGTTTCCACTTGCCATCTGGACTTCCTCTTCTGGAGCGAAGGCTAAGGAGACAAGCTGGACCCCTGAAGGTTTACCCTTACATCTGGGATCTCCTTTCACGTGGTCAGTCGAGCCACAAACAAAGCATTTACCGAATGCTTTCTGGAATGGTGGCTTGTTCTGCCCTCCTTCCGGTTTTGCACCAGAAGGCATACTATTCTGCTGTGGTTTTCCCGGTGGCTTACCCTTCTGGTTTTGTTTGGGGCCATCTTTGGAATGTGAGTTATTCGAATTCTCTTTTGAGTCTTTTTTAGGCTGTTTTCCCTCATCCTTTTTCTGAGTTGCCCCAGAATCCTTATGAGTATCCCTGTTGGCATCCCACAAGTCAGCAGCCTTAGCTAGCTCCCTGGAATCCAATTCCTTCGAATCAGCCAAGTGCTGTCTGAGCTCAGGAGAACAGGCATCATAAATAGACTCCAACATAAAAAGATTTCTCATACCCTCATAAGTGTTCACTTTGTAACCCTTAATCCATCTCTCTAAGTTTTTCAACCCTTCACTCACCCAGGTAGCCCAAGGGGTACCATCATGCTTTTTGAGGGTTCTAAACCTCTTAAGATACTGGGAAGGGGTCTTCCCGAATCTAGCTATTAAAGCTAGTTTCACACTTTCGTAATCCGTCTTATCCGCCTCCCCCAATTCCATTACCACATCAGTCGCAACAGGAGGGAGCCTAGAGAACAACCAGGGAAGCAACGCATTCCCGGTGATGTCCTGGAGCCCATGATTGTATTCAAACAGTTTCAACCAATCCAACACATCCAATCTCGGTTCATACATACCCACTAATTCCTTCGGCATCCGGGGTCTTTTGGGACTGGAGCTCCTAGAGGAACCAGAGGAGAGAGAAGCATTTTCCATAGACAACTTTTTCATCTCTAACTCGTGATTAAGTTCTATTTCCCTGAGTCTTAACTCAGCTTGCTTCTGCTCAGCCTGGGCATTCATCCATCTGAACTCGAGCTCTTGGTTTCGTTCAGATTGAGCCAAGAACCGTTTGTATTCTAGTTCGAGCTTCATTTTTTCAAGTTCAAAATAAGCAGGGTTACTTGTGGGACCTGGTATGGGCTCCGTAGGCACAGCTGGTAAGGCAGGTAGAGGAGCAGGTGAGACAGTTTCGTTAGCCTCACCGTCCTCGTCAGCCTCTTCATCGCTATCATCAGAATTACGATTCAGATCAACACCATCACTGTTATCTACAGTTGCTGGAGAGATTGGTTCCTCTGAACCAGTACCCAGACTTTGGTTCGCCAGCAATCTCTTAATTAATTCTAACTTCTTGCCTCTTACAGAAAGATTCTCTTGCCTACAGAGAGCTCGCAAACTCTCAGTATTTTCACCTGACAAAGACTCTTGACTGTAAGTTTCCATCGTAGACATGTTTTTGAAAGTTGCTTTTTGTGCAAAGTTTTGTGGTTAGTTATCCTACAGTGTCGAAAAGCACTCTAAACTGTATACTCGATACAAATCCCACCGCTGTACACCAGTGTTAGGCAGAAACCTGTGCAGTTCCCTCTGGGACCACTGCAAAAGATTTAGGACTACAGGCGTTGGCGGTGAACCCACTTGGTAGCAGTCTGCACCACACAGATTCACGTGGTAGCTGTGGCTGAGCAGTCAGACTTCTCTCAAGAAAAGTTGAGCAGTATGTGGAGTATACAAAATAGTACAATTCTTCACAGCAAGACAAGCAAACACGCAACGAGGCTTAGTGTAAAGATATTAAGGCATTTATTTATAACAGAACATCTATGGAAAACACTAAGGCAAATCACGGCAAACAAATCAAACACAATTACTCTACGAAGTAGACGATCAATCCCCTTAGCAATATCGACAACTCTAGGTTCTACCGGTACCACTTATTTTCAGACAGAGGTGTATACCTCAACCCAGATGACACTCGAATATTAGTTAGGACGGGAGAGAAAAAGATAGGCAGGTCATGAAGTCAACACAGTTCAATCCTAGCGGATAAAATGCAAGGCAGGAAGGCAAGAATCACAATAGATCGTAAAGTTCAGAGGCCAGGCCCACTCGGAGAGAGGCATGGCGCGATGTCCCAAAAAGTCTCTAGTGGAGATGCATTCAAGTCTGTGTAGCAAATTGTTATCGGCAGGTTGAACCAGTTCAGAACAACGAATGAGAAAAGCTTGGAGGCGACCCAATGGAACGGAGAGGATTAAGACACCTCGCTCGAACCGATTTAAAAGGAAGCCAGGCGGACACGGTACCTTGTTGTGGAGGGCAGCTCCGGCGGGGGCAGTTTTTCCTGGTGGTGGATGCACGTCGGGTCTTTGCCAAGAGTAGAGATGATCTCGTCGTCGAAGAAAATGAAGTCCGGTGCACCACCAGGGAAGAGACCAGCCGCGGAGTGCTCCGTCACAAGGCACCACCTTTTGGTCACGGTACAGGGGTAGTGGCTATCCGGTTGCCTGGGTGCTCTGCACGGGCAATTCGACCACTGCGTCCTGAGGCGAATAAAAAGCAAAGGGGACTGGTTGTTCCCACCAGCCAGGGGAAGAGACTCTCCAGCAGGGAGATCTCCTCTGTCATCGGGAAGTGGTGAGTCGGTTCCGCAGGGCTCCACCGGAGGTGTCGTCGTGCAGGTCGGCTCAGCGTTACCCTCGTCGGATTCTTAGGTCCTGTGGCGACTTCTGAAGATCCAGTCCCAAAAGCCCTGCTTTTATGCAGAAAACCCCCATTCATTCAGCCTAGCTGTCAATCAACACATGCTAAGTGGTGAGCGGGAACGCTCACCACTTGGGCCAATCACTCCAGAGTGCGACCTGAGTTGGCAAGGCAACTCGGTCCAGGGTGCCTAAACCCCCTCCCACACCCCTGAGGTAACCCAGACAGAATGGCACCACTTTGGAGGGTCTCTGTACAGAGGCCCGCCAAAAGTGGAACAAAGGGCTCAACTTTTGGTTTAGGAGTCACAGAGACGAACACAGACGCCATTTTACAAACCGAGTTCTGGCAGAAAATACCATCCGATAAACTTATTTAAGATAAGTAGATCAGTGGTATGTTAGAGATTAACGAGAAAAAGTATCAATCTCCAACAATGGGACGAATCCCATAGGGTTATGCTCGGGGTCGAACATAACAAGTAGTTTCCACTGCCACCAGCCAAAACTCGACGAGGGGGGACGGGACAGTCTAGTAAAGCCAATGGTGACTTTACATGCCCGGGGAGACAGTAGTCAGTCCCCAGGTATGGAGTCTATGGTGGAGGTCCGCCAGGACGCCCCGGTGTTACGGCACGTAGGGTGCGGTGTAACACACACAGAAAAACATATGAGACCCTATGGAGTAAAAGACCCCACAGCCCATTGAACACATTGACATCTCAAAGGAATTACACACACATACATGTCCAAGAGTGGGAGAAAAGGGTCTCACTCTTGGCAGGATGGAAAAAAACAAACTCCAGAAATCCAGCAAAGCTGCTGGGGGACTCACTAGGTTAGGAAATTCAGCCTAAACAGAGAATTCTCCCTAACACTGGCCAATTAGAAAAAGCGACAGTAATAGTGTTTTCCACCACCTTACCTGAACCAATTGACCTGGAAAATGCTGTGTTGCATCGGAAGCTAAATGCATTCACTCTGCCTATTATCCCACCGGAAGATTAAGCCAGGTGCTGAACACAGGTGTTACATATTCCTGTGCACAATCTGCATTTGGAGAATTAACTAACTGAGCTACCTTACAAATGATATCTCCTCTGGGGTTTTACCGTTTTAACCCCTTAACTGCCATGGGTATTTCCCCCCAGTGCCAAGGCCTTTTTTGGTGATTTCCGTATGTCGCCATTCAATCCCTTGTAACTTCTTTGTTACATGAGATATCTCGGTCAAAGTTGGCCCCTTTTTTCCCACATGTACGTGGTCGTAACGCCACCAAGGAATCCTAGTTTGCTGTAGGGGGTGAGAGAAAATAACCAAAAAGGAGAACATTTGTTTTTTTTTAAAGAAAATGCCAATAAAATGTTGTACAAAGAAGCCCGTGGTGTTTTCCTTGTAAGAGCTAGGAACAAATGGTTTGCTGTGCTGGATTCGCCATTTTCCAGGCTTTCAAGAACAGATTGAGTGGAAACCAAAATAACATATTTTGATATGCTAATCAGCCGTTTTGTGAGAGGTAGGCGATTTTTGCATTTTTTGTCCAATAGGACATGGGTGGACTGAATCGAAGAAAAGGGTAGGCAAGCTGAATGGGAAGACAGAAAGGCATTGTCGAGATTGGTGAGCTCTGCACTACTTAAGTGTTCTGATGCTAGGTTATTCTGTTTGTCCGGTATTCTTTTTAAACTTGGGGTGCAAACCCTCTGGAAAAAAGTGCCTCCGTGATATGGCACTGTGTAAACTAGCAGGAACAGGACCTTGGCCGTGAGGTCAGCGGCATGGGCTGCACACCCTAGGACCAAAATTAAGTGGTATAATTCAGAAATCTCAAAAATGTCAAAAAGTCCAATATTTCTCAAAAGTTTTTATTGTAACGTAATTTGAAAGTATATTCGTCTTCAATCAACTCAAATATTCTCTTATTACAGCAGATGTGTCTCAAATTTGGCCTATGCACTTCGGGCTAAGTGCGCTCCTTCGGGGCCTGTGATCACCTATAAACATATGTTCATTGGTCAAATTATCAAAAGAAGTGTGATTATGTAGGAATTTCAAACCAGACATATAGATCATCCACAAAGTTACCCATCATGGTAAATTATGCATTAGTCATCATATTGGACAAACCAGTGCCAGAAAGGCATACATTTCTGAAAATTAGACAATATTCCAAGTTTAGGAAGGGGTGATTTGCCCAGGTCAAGCAACAACTATGTAGGGAAAGATTCCATAGTTTGGGGGGAAATCGGGAAAATAACAGAAAAAAAACACAATTTCCGCACATTTCACTCTGGTCACCCACCGAAACAGGCAGCCAACAACACATGGCCTACCTTCCCGCATTCCCACAGGTTTCCCGACGGAAACGGTACCTCACATGTGTGGGTGCACCTACATGGGTGCAAAGAGAAAAGCCTAAAACACTGGTAACGCCAAGTCTTTTTGCACAGCAGATTTTCAGGAATTTTACTCATGTGGACAACCTACAGATTTGGGCCTAGGGTCTCGAAGCCACGAAGGAAAACAGGGAACCCCATGCATTTCCAAAACAAAGACACCCTTGGGAATCCACAGAGGTCTGACTTGCGTGAATCGGCCCATAATTTATAACCCACAATCCCTGACAAAGTCTGAAATTTTGTGGAAAAAACACAATTTTCCGTTTGTCTGGGATTGTGGGCAATGCTTTATGGGGAGATTCAATCAAGTCAGACCTCTATGGATTCCCACGGTGTCTTTTCGGAAATGCGTGGGGTACGCTGTTTTTCCTTCGTGGCTTCGACACCCTAGGCCCAAATTAGTAGGTTGTCTCCCCAAACCCTTTGGGGTTTACCAGTGGGTTAACCTTTTCCTTTTGCGCCCTGGTAGGTGCACCTACACATGTGAGGTACCGTTTTTGTCGGGACACCTGTGGGAATGCAGGATGGTAGGACATGTGTTGTTGGCGGCGTGTTTCCATGGGTGGCCAGAGTGAAATGTCTGAAAATTGTGGTTTTTTTCCACCAAATTTTAGAGACATTTCCCTCTGCCCACCCACCGAAACACGCCGTCAAAAACAGATGTCCTACCTTCCCGCATTCCCACAGGTGTCCCAACGAAAATGGCACCTCACATATGTGGATGCACCTACCTCGGCGCAAAGGGAAAAGGCTAACCCACTGATAACCCCAAGCCTTTCGGCAAAGCAGATTTTGCTTAGATGGACAACCTACAGATTTGAGACTAGGGTGTCGAAGCCACCAAGGGAAACAGAGAACCCCATGCATTTCCATAAAGAAGACACCCGTGGGCACCCCCCTTTCCACTAAAAACATCCATGGTGGTTTAGTGACCCCTACACCCACCCAAAACAAGTTATTTTTTTTTGCCTCTTTCCTAGGGGAAGATTGTGCTAGCAATGTGGCTACATGAGATACCCCCATCAAATTTGGGGTGGGGGGGCACTGCCCTTTCCACTAAAAACTTCCATGGTGGTTCAATGGCCCCCCACACCCACCAAAAACAAGTTATTTGTCTTATTTTTGTTTTGCCCCTTTCCTAGGGGCAGATAGGCACATGTGTGTGGCCGGGGGAGGGAGGGGCAAACGTACTGCCCCAGGCTTGGGGGGTGGCTCTGCCAATATTTGCAGTGGCCTCCCCCCACCCCATATGGATGGGGGCATCTCATGTACTTCCAGAAATCTGCCCCCAGGGAATGCTACATAAGGTGCCCCCATCCACTTAGGGTGGGGGGAGAGGGCACCCCCCCTTTCAAATACAAAAAATCCTGGTGGTCTAGTGGGCCTCCCACCCCCACCCAAAACAAGTTATAATATATATATATTTGTTTTGCCCTTCCATAGGGGCAGATGACACATGTGTGGGAAAACGTACTGCCCCAGGCTTGGGGGGGGCAGGGTGGCTCTGCCAATATTTGCAGTCGACTCTCCCCTCACCCCAAATGGATGGGGGCATCTCACGTAACCCTTCCTAGGGGCGGAAACCTGCCGCCAGGGAGGGCTACATAAAGTGCCCCCTCATCCACTTAGGGTGGGGGGAGGGCTGTCCCCCTTTCAAACACAAAAAATCATTGATCTGTGGGCCCCCCACCCCACCCAAAACAAGTTATAATATATATATTTTTGTTTTGCCCTTTCCTAGGGGCAGATGGGCACACGTGTGTGGAAATGTTCTGCCCCAGGCTTGGGAGGGGTGGCTCTGCCAATATTTGCAGTAGCCTCTCCCCCCACCCAAATGGATGGAGGGCATCTTGTGTACCCCTTCCGAGGGGCAGTAATCTGCCCCCAGGGAAGGCTACATAAGGTGCCCCCTATCCACATAGGTGGGGGGGAAGAGGGCCACCCCTCTTGCAAAAATCCCTGGTGGCTAGTGGTCCCACCCGAACCCACCCCACCCAAAACTATGTTAAAAAAAAAAATATTTGTTTTGTTTGCCCCCTTCCCTGGGGGCAGATGATCATCCATCTGCCCGCAAGGTATTGCCCCATACTTTGGAGGCCAGGGGGAGAGGCAGCTCACACAGTAAGCAGCCCCTCCCCCCACTTCAAAAACAGATCCCTGCACGACACACCAATCACATATTCTGGGGGGGATAAATGACATTACATCCCCCCCACTTAAAATTGCGGAGGGGATTTGTTCCCCCTCTCCCCCCCATGTCCTACAGCCATGATAAATGCCATATCATATCATATCATATCATGGCCAGTGCAGTGCAGAGGGCTTGAGAGGAAGGAGGAGAGGAGGAGACTGCAGTAGGATTGGCAAGTTCCTTGCCAATTTTAAAAAAGTTCAGCAGTGTTACTGGTGGCTCCAGAGATGCATGCTTGGGCATGAGCCCTCTCCTTAGAGCAGATGGCGAGACAATATTGCCTAAGAAGTAGGCAGCATGCCAGTTTGTCAGAGGAGACGCTAGATGCCTGCCACTTTCGCTCTGCAGCTTAGCACTTGGGTTTCAAAGCTGACACCTCGGAGTCATACTAAGAGTTGCATTTAGAGGCAGGCTTCATGCAGATCCTCATGACAGGGGCAAGGATGTCCAGGGTGCTGAAGATGGAGAAATTGAGGTTATCTAGAGCAGAGTCAGAAGGAGAGTCCAATAAAGGGGGCAGAAGAGGGATGAAGGAAGTGCAAATGCAGCGACGAACACAAACTTGCAGGTAATGCAACAGAAAGGTTGATATCTTCCTTCTGTACAGTTGTGTTTATTTCAATGAAATGTAACAGAATGTCATTCTAAACAATGTTCAGAAACATTGTTTCCAGCTTTTCCATTTTTTTAAGAAGACTTAGTGCATCATGTGTGGTGTCTCTTTAGGTCTTGAACATTCTTAAAAATCCCACTGGACCTGCAGGGCGAATTCCTTGCACTTGCCCCAAGGTGACTGGTGACAAAATATTTACCAGTGCTATTTGTAAAATGGTGCATGTTGCCATAAGCATACGTCATATTTTCTGAAATGCTGTCCAACATGCACAGTGAGACCTATATTTGCCATTGACTGCAAACAAAGTGTGTTTTCATTAAATGAAAAATAAGTTTCTAACATACCCATACTCCCAGCAACATTGAGTATAATGCAAATGGCACTCACACTGCATAAAAACTATGCGCCAATGCTAGTGGGCTAGCAGATTTTGCAAGCCCTGCTCTTGTTTGTATGTTATCACTACTCAGTGAATCAAGAGTAGCTTGAATGTTTTCATTTCCATCAAACAGAGCATTGACTGCATCTGCATGAGGTGACCATCTAGTATCAGACAAGCGCTTCACAATCTTGTGAGCTGGACCTTCAGAAGAAGCCAACACAGTCCAGCGATGAGTGGAAGCAGAATAACATGCATACAAATGTTGAACAAAGTCAAAATATGACTTGCTGCTCTCAGCAGTTTTGACATCAAAAAGATTCAATGAATGTCCTTCACAGGGACCATAAACAGCTAATTTGTTGATCTCTTTTACCCTGCGTTAGTACTGTCCTCCCTGTATTGGATACATTATCATATGACTGGCTAAAGCAATCTGATATGGGGATACCTGCCCCTTACAACTCCAAAAATCTTTCTTTTGGTGCATCAATCTTTACAATTCGCACCGTAAATGTCAACTGATCGATTGAACACACATCTGGAGTGCAGTCCACACTAAGTGAATAATACTTTACTTTTCTCAGTTCTGAAATAATTGCAGAGAAAACCTTTTTGCTCATCAGTGTGATACATTTCACAAAAATGTGCTGATAGATAGGAGGGATTTCCCTTACCAGTATTTCCATATTTCTTGATGTGTTTATCCAGGAAGGGATCAAATTGGCTAATCAGCTCCAAAATCCCCAAATAATCTCCATTGTGCTGTGATCCTATAATCTGAGTATCTCCTCCTCCTTTCTCCTTCTTTCCCATGTTCACCCTTCACAATGTTTCTAGATAAAGTCTAATCTATGAAAGTCTCATCAAAGCAGGTTCTCCCATGACCATCCAGAAGCATCAAGGACCACATTCACACCTTTGCTCCAGCCTTGGCCAATTTCTGTAAACACTAATTGTTAGGAAAGATTTCATATGTGTATGTAATTTTCCCTCCATGTGTCAACCCCCAAACTTTTTGCTGCTGTTTAGACACTATTGACTGACTTTGTCAGAGAAGCTCAGCCTTCAGCTGCACTCCTCTGGGCTTTCGCTCACTTTTTATGGGGAAACTGACATTTCCTTAAGACAGTCAGTACTGGGAGACTTTGTTTCCCTTACTCCTTTCTTCATGTTGCAACTTTTGTGCAACATGTAACAAGTGTGCAATGTATCTTACCATACAGCACACTTGGGTCTATAGTCATTTCCAAAGGCCCTAGATACTCTCGCTGGACTTTTTTATGAACTGTACAGATGTGTCATGGACAGGACTGGTGGCAGCTATCGTTTCACATTATTTTAACGCTTTCCTGCCATGGTAACCGCATTAACCGCGTTTGGCACGAATAGGTGGCCTGGCTCCAAAATGGCCATGCCACAAGGTTCTTTGTCCTGTCCTTTGGCCATCTTGCCCCTTCACCTTCCCCAGGTCGAGTCGACCCATGCCAGTCCTTATTTGGTCATGCACTTTCCCGCGAATCCCAATGCTTTCACAGGCTTCTGCATGCCTTGTGTGTGTGCTTCCAGGATGTGGGCTGGGATGTCTGGTCCCAATACACATGCTGGGTGCCAGAGAGTCTGGAGTGTCCTGAATGCCTGAGACTACCGTGGTCTGTGTTTGGTCCACGTATGGAGTGTGTGTTTATGAGCAGATCTCCCATTGGGTCCTCTCCGTTTTGGCAGGAAGGGAACTTTGGATAAGAGGAGGCTCGAAACTTCACTACCATGTCGATCTCCTGAGTTCTCAGTGAACAAAGGATAGGATCCAAGTATTCTGCAACTACGAAGCTGAGTCGAGGAACCACTGGGAAGGTTTGGCACCCTGAGCCCCCTGTCATCCTGTGGGACCTCTCCGCATCTGGTTGTCCTAGAAGGTCTGCGAAGATGCTTTGACCCATTAGACTAGCGGGACCAACTATTCTCCGCACCTTCACCAAAACCTGCAAGTAAGCTTTCTCGGAATTGTCCCTGGGCCAAACAGTGGGCTGACCAGCTTATGCAGGTCCTTTGCTCTGTCTCTGCCATGGTTTTGAGGAGGCCCTCGAAACTTGGTATACTGCTAGCTCTGTGTCCCCACACCATCACACCAAATTTCGTACACTTGGCATTCCCAGGTCTGAAGTGAGACGATTGCGCTCGGACCGGATTAAACGCGATTACCATGTTGCACTGCTACGGCAACATCCTTTGCAAGTCCGCTGCATTCTTGACCCTCTTTCCCCTGAAGCCTGCTGCAGTGAAGCTGGGGCGATTCATCCACCCGGAGCGGAGAAATCGCCACTGTCCCGTTTGGGAATCCCTGCTGGATCTCAGGAACTAAAAGGTGCTGAGACGTCCTTTTTGCCGCATTCGAACCTGCAACCGAATTGGACTAACCTGCGGGAGTTTGGGCCTCCTTGCATCAGGGACTGGTGAGTAATCAATACCCCAACTGGTGGCCCCTAGTGCAAGAGCTCATTTTTACACACAAGTGGCCCCTAGGGCCCCCTCTCATGTCCACTGCTATTGAGAAATAACGACTCCATCCCGAACTCTCGAACTGCCTCTGCCTTCAAGTGGAGGTCCTTCTTGAATAGTGGGAACTTATTCTTCATCACCTTATCCACCTTCCCGAGCTGCTAGAGACCCTTGAAGAGACCCTGTTTTGCCCATTGGAACAACCGCGTGCGCTGGCACTACATGTACTATTGAGCACAAGGCTGCCCTCTTCTTAGGGCTTGGACTGCCACTTAGTTAGGTGAATAACTGATGTTGAACTGGGCCTAAAGATTAATTGCACTGCCTGTTTCCTTTCCATCTAGTTTGTCGACATATCTCGTGCAGTCACCCTTTTAGAGCCCCCTGGTCTTGTATATATATTGTATTGAGTGTGATGTATTGATTTACTTAGTGTTACTGTGATTCTTTGCTATGTTACAAAGGTCTTGTAATAAATGTGTCTATATTTTTAATATAATACCTGTCTGGAGTAATTTGTAAGTGTCCTTACTCTGTGTGCTCATTGAGGTCCTTCAGTCACCCTCACCCCTCCTTAGACTTAGGTCCTCATTACGAGTTTGGCGGTAACCATGCCGCTATTGGAGGAATGGCTGCCGCCGAAATCGCGTCGGGGTCCGGGTCCTCGGAATGAGGACTTACCGGGCCATTCCGAGTTCGGAAGGCCCGGTAATTCCTCCCTCCAAGGACCCGGACACAGTCCTTCCACATTCCCATTTCAGCCCCCATAGGGCTGAATGGGAATGGGAGAGGGAGCAAACAACGGGCCATTACAAGATGGCCCGTTGTTTGCTCCCTCTTCTCCTCGCGGGACCCGGTAAGCACGCCTGGTTTTCCCAGGCGTGCTTACCGGGTCCCGCGAGGGGAACTCGTAATGCGGCGGTATGGAGTGAACGGCGCCGGCACCTTTTACGGCGCCGTTCACTCCATACCGCCAGGGTCGTAATGAGGCCTTTAGACTTGACAGCCTGCCATAGCTTTCCTGATTGGTCTGGCTTGTCCAGAGGTTACCTTGTTCCAAGAAACTAGGTTGGCCTTCTCAACCTCTGCCCCTCCTGGTCAGAGTTCGGAAATCATTCTTAACACATTGGTGTACAGCGGTGGGATAGGGCTGAAGGTATGCAGTGTTGCATACTAGTGAAGGCATTTAAATTTTTTCTACCATGACACATAGTGAATAGCAGTATAACTGAACAAGACCATAGTCCTATCAAACCATATGGAAAACAAGTACCTTGTTAACTTTAAATGCTTCTAAATCTGAAACATTGAGAAGGATGTGTGCTGAGAGAAGTGTATCTGCTCAAGGCACAAAAATGGAAATGATCCAAAGAATCATGGACTGGAAAGAAGCTCAGCTTAGTGCCATAGCTCATTTGGACAGTACAGAAGGAGGTGGGGCTACTCCCACAGGCAGAACTGACAGTTCTGTCGCTGCACTTGTTCATGGGACCCAGGAGAATTTGAAGGATGTAATGTCTATTGGTTCCTCTACCAGTACTGAAGGTGAGGCCATGCTGGAATTCAAGAAGCAAGAACTGCTGTTTAGGCAGAAGGAGCCTGAATTTAACATGACCAAACTGAAGATAGAGCAGGCAGAAAAACAGAAAGACAGGGATCACCAGTTGGAACTGGCCAAGTTGCGGGTTGCCAATGGATCAAAGGGTCCTGGACATGGGTCTGGGGCCTCCTCTCATCCAAGGTTTCCTAAGGATCTACTCAGTGTGTATGAGGAAAAGAATGACATTATGGACTGGCTGAACATTTGAGTATGCCTGTGAAGTTCAACAAGTTGACAATGCTGATAAAATTGCCTGGTTACTTAGCAGATTGCCCCATTCTGGCTGCAGTGCAATTATGGAAATGTCCAAAGCTGAGAGAGCAGATTTTGCAATGTTGAAGCAAACTCTCATCTTAAAGTTTGGAAAGACTCCTGCCCAATACTTAAAAAGATTCAGAGAGTACAAAAAGAAAGAAGGTGGTACTTGGGTATCTTATGTAACTGAATTCTTAAAGAACTTGACTGGCTGGGTTGAAGGTTATAAGGTCTCGACCTTTGAAGGTATGATATGTCTTGTCATGCTGGAACACATTTTTGCATCTTCTTCCCCTGAGCTTAAGCAGCATTTGGCAGATTCAAAGGAGATAGATCCTAAGATGCTTGCCATAGCAGCAGACTTGTGGGTGTCACATAGAGTGTCCCATAAAGACAAGACTCATCCTGGTAAGCAGGGGGAAGGGAAAAATTCCAAAGATAAGGAGGGTTGAGAAACTGATAAAACATCCTCCCATAAGGGCCACAAAATTAAAAATAAGGGTAAGACACAAGAGAACTCACAGGGTAGTGGAGGTCAGCCTCCAAAACATAACTCTGGTTATAGTAAGCCTCCCTATGTAAACAGACCCAGTGGATCTTGTTTTGCTTGTGGAGCAACTGACCATGTGAAGGGGCATCCCAGATGTAAGGTTAAAACCTTGGGGGTCCACTCTGCTAATCTGGCCTACTCCTCCTATGAGGAAGAAGAGATTATAGGGGCATCCTTCTCCTCAGAGTCCTTCCCCAGTGAGATAGAAGCTGAGGTAGTTTTAGTTTCCCTGGGTTCCTGGGAGCTTAAGTCTCAGAGGCGGTTCCTAGTGATAGTTTAGACAGTCAAAGTTTCGAATGCCAAAAGTTCCAACACAAAAGTGCCGGAAAAAAAGTTTTGATTTCTTTTTATTTTTATTTTTTATGGGGGGTCCCCCCTTCCCTTTTTAAAACACTTATTTTATAATACGAAATTAAAATAAACCCTTTAATATAAAAAAAGTACATGCAAAACTTTTTTTTCGGCACCTTTGTTTTGGAACTATTGACATTCGAAACTATTGTTTCAAAACTTTGACTGGACACCCTTAGAGGCTTATGCTAGGATCCCAGATAATAAAAAGCACTACTTTAAAGACAGTGTGCTGATCAATGGAGTAGATACTCCAGCTCTTAGGCATAGTGGGTGTAGTCGAACTGTAGTGGATTCTACCTTGGTAGACCCAGAGGAAGTTGCCAGAGCTCCTCTGTTGCCCACTAAATTGGCTCATGGCCAACCTCTCATGTTCCCAGTAATACCTGTAAATCTTACTATAAATGGTACATCAGTCAGGATTACAGTGAGCATACAGAGGAGTGTCCCAGGAAAGGTCTTGCTGGGAATTGATCTCAGAGCTTTAGGGCTTGTGGGACATACAGCTGAAAGACCCTGCACAAGGTCTCAAACAAGGGCAGCACTGGCCAAGAACAAAGCTCTGCCCCAGCCAAAGGGGAGACCCAAGGCTAAAGGAGTAAGGAAATAAAAAAGAGGGAAAGAGAATATTCCCCCTAACTCACCTACCACTGAGGTGGAGGTAGTTGGTCAATCACCAGGACCTGACGAGGAGGTGGTGATATCTGAAGTCTTTGACCCCAATGACCATCCTGAACTAAAAGATGTGTTAGTAGAAGGTGGTCCTGACAGGGAAGAATTTAGTAAGGGCCAACGTGAATGCCCATCTATGGAAGGCCTAAGGAGACAGGCCTGCTCCCAGCTTGAGGGTGAACCTCCTGGGAAGCACAGGATTTATTGGGAAGGTGGGCTCCTGTATACTGAGCCTACAGAGTCTACAGAAGGAGACCATAGGAGGTTGGTGGTTCCCCTTGTCGTAAGACCCTTCCTCCTGGCGCATGAAGTGCCCCTTGCTGGTCACCTTGGAATCAAGTGAACCAAGCAAAGGTTATCCATGCACTTCTACTGGCCCAAGATGGGGGTGCAAGTAGAAAGTCACTGCAGGTGTTGTGCCTCCTGCCAGTTATCTGGTAAGAGTGGCTCAACAATCCAAGCTCCATTGGTACCACTCCCAGTTGTGGGAGTACCATTTCAGAGGGTAGGGATCGACATTGTTGGTCCCCTTGACCCTCAAACATCATCGGGTAATAGGTTTATCCTGGTGCTGGTCGACTATGCCAAATAGTATCCTGAGGCCATCCCATTGAAAACTGTAACTGCCAAGTCAGTTGCCAAAGCTTTGCTTTGCATATTTACTAGGGTTGGCTTCCCTAAAGAAGTTGTGTCTGGGAGAGGCAGCAACTCTATGTCCAAGTATATGCAGGCCATGTGGAAGGAATGTGGGTTCACCTATACATTTTCCTCTGCATATCATCCACAGACCAATGTCCTAGTGGTAAGGTTTAACATGACCTTGAAAAGCATGATTGGGGCTCTGGAAGAACCCCAAAGAAGAACATGGGATCTTCTGTTACCATGCTTACTGTTTGCCTACAGAGAGGTACCACAAGAGGGTATTGGCTTCAGGCCCTTTGAACTTCTGTTTGGTCACCCTGTAAGGGGACCCTTGACCACAGTCAAGGAGGGATGGGAGATGCCCACTACCCCCATAACTACCAACGTAGTGGACTATGTGCTAGGGCTCAGAAAAAAGATGGTACTCCTGATGGGTCTGGCTAGTGAAATGTTGAAGGCAGGGCAAGCTCTGGTGAAACACTGGTATGACCAGAAGGCTTCCCTCATCAATGTCACACCTGGTCAGTAAGTCCTGATCATGAATCCTATAAGGCCTGGGGCTTTACAGGACAAGTGGTCAGGCCCTTGCACAGTGGTGGAGTCACTGGGTGAGGTCAACTATTTGGTGGACCTTGGAAGGCCTGGACAGGCTCCAAAAGTCTTCCATGTAAATAGACTGAAGGCTTTCATCCCAAGAGTTGAAATCGCTGCACTGCTACTGGCTTCAGATGTTGAGGAGGAGGAGTCAGAACCTCTCCCTGACCTGTTCCAAAGCAGTCCTTCAGACAGCCCCATTGAGGGTGTCCGAGTGGCCCCTCACCTGACCTCTGATCAACAGGCTGAGGTTTAAAGTTTGCTTAGGCAATTTTCCCCCTTGTTTCCACAGTCCCCTGGTTTGACACCTTGGTGCAAACATAACATAGACACAGGAGACAGTGTACCTACCAAAGGTAGGGGATACAGAATGTCAGACGAAATAAGGTCTTACATAAAGACAGAGGTCAACAAAATGTTGGCTCTTGGGGAGATTGAACCCTCCAGTAGTCCTTGGTCCAGCTCAGTGGTTTTGGTTCCAAAGGCAGGTACTTCTGAATTGAGGTTCTGTGTGGACTACAGGGCTCTGAATGCTTTCACCAAGACAGATGCACATCCCTTGCCTAGAACAGATGAGCTGGTGGATACTTTGTGTGCCTCCAAGTACCTCAGCACGTTTGACCTCACTGCAGGCTATTGGAAAATAGCCCTTGCAGAACATGCCAAGGAGAAGACATCTTTCTCAACTCCAGAGGGTCTTACCAGTTCAGGGTAATGCCTTTTGGGTTGAAGAATGCACCTGCCACTTTCCAGAGGCTTGTGAATCATGTGTTGGATGGGTTGGATGAATTCAGTCTTGTATATCTGGATGATATAGCAGTTTTCAGTGCCACCTGGGAAGACCATGTGAAACGCCTGGGGATTGTGTTACAGGCTCTTCAGAAGGCCTACTTGACTATAAAGGCCAGTAAGTGCCAGATTGGACAAGGATCGGTGGTCTACCTTGGACATAAAGTAGGTGGAGGGAGGATACAGCCTCTACCCAGTAAAGTACAGGCAGTACAAGACTGGCCTACCACCACTACACAGACCCAAGTGAGAGCCTTTTTGGGACTCACTGGGTACTACAGAAATTTAATGGAAGACTAGGGTACCATAGTTGCCCCTCTGACTGCTCTCACTACTCCAAAGAAACCCAAGAAGGTAACTTGGACTGAAGAATGTGAGAAGGCCTTCAATGTCTTAAAGGACTCCTTGTGCCAGGCCACTGTTCTCAGGGCCCCTGACTACCAAAGACCTTTTATTGTGCAGACAGATGCCTCAGACACTGGGATAGGAGCTGTACTATCACAAGTAGATGAGAAGGGTAAGAAACACCCTATTGGCTTCATTATTCACCAGCTTAAGGACAGAGAGCTCAGATGGTCCACAGTAGAGAAAGATTATTTCTCTGTTGTGTGGGCCCTAAGGAAGCTGAGGCCCTGCCTCTATAGGACCCACTTCACTGTGCAAACTGACCACAAGCCCTTAAAGTGGCTAAAGAACATGAAAGGAGAGAATCCAAAGTTTCTTAGGTGGTCCATAAGTCTGCAAGGCTTTGACTTCACTATTGAGCATAGGCCAGGTGTCCAACATAGCAATGCTGATGGGTTGTCCAGAATGTTTAACCGACCTGAACAAGAAACTCATCCAGGGGTGGTTTAGTTCCCCCTGTCCTTAGTCTGGGAGGTGCGAGTGTTAGGAAAGATTTGATATGTGTATGTAATTTTCCCTCCATGTGTCAACCCCCAAACATTTTGCTGCTGTTTAGACACCATTGACTGACTTTGTCAGAGAAGCTCAGCCTTCAGCTGCACTCCTCTGGGCTTTCGCTCACTTTTTATAGGGAAACTGACATTCCCTTAAGACAGTCAGTACTGGGAGACTTTGTTTCCCTTAGTCCTTTCCTCATGTTGCAACTTTTGTGCAACATGTAACAAGTGTGCAATGTATCTTACCATACAGCACACTTGGGTCTATAGTCATTTCCAAAGGCCCTAGATACTCTCGCTGGACTTTGTATGAACTATGCAGATGGGTCATGGACAGGACTGGTGGCAGCTATCGTTTCGCATTATTTTTAACCTTTTCCTGCCATGGTAATCCGTTAACCGCGTTTGGCACAAAAAGGTGGCCTGGCTCCAAAATGGCCATGCCACAAGGTTCTTTGTCCTGTCCTTTGGCCATCTTGCCCCTTCACCTTCCCCAGGTCGAGTCAACCCGGGCCAGTCCTTATTTGGTCATGCACTTTCTCGCGAATCCCAATGCTTTTGCGGGCTTCTGCATGCCTTGTGTGTGTGGCAGAGATACGAGAGGGTTGAGTCAAAGGCTTCCCAAGCCAATAGCTTGGTAGGAGGTTACTGGAACCTTGCAAAAAGAGCTAGATTATTACTAGCTCAGAACACAAAAGATCACCGTAGAGGAACAATACAATGTAAATTTATTTAACAGAAAGACATTTTTGAGTTTTTTGTGCCACTATGTGGCATATATGCATACAATAGATCTGCATTATAGTGGGTTAGTAAAACGTAGTGACAGTCTATTTTCTGTGTTGTTTACTTTCACAACACATTAACTTTGTCAAACTTTAACACATTAACTTTGCAACTACGAAGCTGAGTCGAGGAACCGCTGGTGACCCTCTGGAAGGTTTGGCACCCTGAGCCCGCTGTCGTCCCGTGGGACCCCTCTGCATCTGATCGTCCTAGAAGGTCTGTGAAGACGCTTCAACCCATTGGAATAGTGGGACCAACTATTCTCTTCACCTTCACCAAAACCTGCAAGTAAGCTTTCTCGGAAGTGTCCCTGGGCCAACCAGTGGGCTGACAAGCTTACGCAGGACCTTTGCTCTGTCTCCGCCATCGTTTTGAGGAGGTCCTCGAAACTTGGAGTACTGGTAGCACTCTGTCCTTGGCACCCTCACACCGAATTTCGTACAATTGGCATTCCCAGGTCTGAAGTGAGACAAGTGCGCCCGGACCGGATTAAACACGATTACCGTGTTGCCCTGCTCCAGCAACATCCTTTGCAAGTCCACTGCATTTGTGACGCTTTTGCCCCTGAAGCCTGCTGCAGTGAAGCTGTGGTGATTCATCCACCCAGAGTGGAGAAATCGCCACTGTACCGTTTGGGAATCCCTGCTGGATCTCAGGAACTAAAATGTGCCAAGACGTCCTTTTTGCTGCATTCGAATCTGCAACCGAATTGGAGTAACCTGCCGAAGTTCGGGCCTCCTTTCATCAGGGACCAGTGAGTAATCAATACCCCAACTGGTGGCCCCTAACGCAAGAGCCCATTTTTATGAATGAGTGGCCCCTGGGGGCCCCTCTCATGTCCACTGCTATTGTGAAATAGTGACTCCATCCCGAACTCTCGAACTGCCTCTGCCTTCAAGTGGAGGTCCTTCTTGAATAGTGGGAACTTATTCTTCATCGCCTTATCCACCTTCCAGAGCTGCCAAACACCCTTGAAGAGACCCTGTTTTGCCCATTGGAACAACTGTATGCACTGGCACTACATGTACTATTGAGCACAAGGCTGCACTCTTCTTAGGGCTTGGACTGCCACTTAGTTAGGTGAATAACTGATGTTGAACTGGGCCTAAAGATTGACTGCACTGCCTATTTCCTTCGCATCTAGGTTGTCGACATATCTTGTGCAGTCACCCTTTTAGAGCCCCCTGGTCTTGTATATATATATATTGTATTGAGTGTGATGTGTTGGTTTACTTAGTGTTACTGTGATTCTTTGCTATGGTCTATGTTACAAAGGCCTTGTAATAAATGTGTCTATATTTTTAATATAACACCTGTCTGGAGTAATTTGTAAGTGTACTTGCTCTGTGTACTCATTGAGGTCCTTCAGTCACCCTCACCCCTCCTGAGACTTAGTCTTGACCACCTGCCATAGCTACCCTGATTGGTCTGGCTTGTCCAGAGGTTACCCTGTTGCAAGAAACTAGGTTGGCCTTCTGAACCTCTGCCCCTCCTGGTCAGAGTTCGGCAATCCTTTTAAACACAAATTTGCCACTGGAACCTTCCCTTCCCCAATCTTACAAACTGTCCTTGAAAACGTGGAACTGCCACGAAATACAATTTGAGAAAAGAGAAAAACAAAACAGCAATGGCATTCACATAATTGCGAAAATACATGCATGTTTAAAAATAAACAACACCTAATGTGAAATGTTCTACTCAGCCACGGCAGCTCCTCATTTAACTTACATATTTACCTAGAATATTGGTGAGTGATGTTTCACTTCAGTTTACCATGGACATCTTCATCAGTCTTTCCTGTGACTTCACCCAGTGTTGCTCGTATAAGGACTGCCTCAGACCAGACGGCCTGCCAGCTCCTTGTCTCCAGCCAGCTCCCTCAGTGCCCGAATACGTGTGACCTGCTGCGCCCACTCCAAGCCCTTTTTAATAGATCTACCTGTCAATAAAGGGAAATCCTACCCCTTGACCAGATCATTTAACTGAAACCACATGATTTCATTGTTGGAGAGAAAGAAGATACATCTCTTCTTCAATTCCTGCTCACACAATGGCCTTTTGGGAGAACGGAGCTTCGCATTTGTCAGCTTACACAGCGCAAATATTCAGCCTGCACGTTTTATTTTCCAATTTTAGAAAGCACCATGCATTTTCCAAAACTGTTTCCAGGTTATTTCCACATAGATTAATTTGCACTAAATGTTATTAAGGGACATGTTACTGGGATTGGATTAGTATGTTAGTATATTAGTAATAGGTGAAGTGCAACTCAGACAATTGAAATAGCCTCCTGAAATAATGTGAAGTTTTAAGCATGTGCATTATGCATTGACAATCATGTGCCTTGTGCATTTCGGTCTGAGACTCACATTCTTGAGTCCAAAATGAGTTACAGCCCCTAATCCCCTATTACAGTTCAATCTCACGCTACCATGTGTTTGCTAAAACGACAAGCTACATGTGCATGCAGAAAGGATGAGCTACATGTGCATTCAGAGCCCCCGAATCTTACACTACCATTGCGCTACATAAGTTCAACTTCTAGGTAAAAGTAAGAGGAGGACTACGACAAGGGCCAGCGCCGCGACATAAGGGTACCATGTATAGCTTGAAAGTGCAGGAACATAAGCGGGGGCTGCAGGTACCCATAGGGCGAGTACAGTGGCGCTGAAGCAGTACAATATTAGTACAGGACAATAAGTACAGGACACCAACAGTTTGTTTGTTTGTTTGTTTATTCATTTATATGGCGCCCCACCAAACCCGAATGTAACAGGGTGCAGGCATTACATGTAGGCGTAAGGCTTAGGTTACATGGATTACAGTTACAATGGTGCAGTTACAGTATTGGGGTACAGGTAGTTAATGCAAGGAGAGCATTATAAGATTACAATTATATAGGAGTTACAGTAATTACAGATACATAAGTTGCGTCAACAGTGGTTGGTACCCCCCCTTTTCCCACCTAAGTTCCCGTTTTCTTGTCCTCCCCTTTCCTTTAGCCAAATTACAAAAAGGGGACTACCTGGGGAACCAAAAGGCAAGTTAGGATCTGACACCATGGTGCCCAAAGGACCCAGGTGTCACTCTGCAGAACAAGAAAGGAAGTGTGGCATAGGAGGATGGGGGTAACACACGCATATGCAATGTTTTTGGCGCCAGCCAGCAAGGACAGCAAGGCCCCCGCAAACGAATGGCCTAAGGCCACAAACATCGAATAAAAGAAGCCCTGCCAGCAAGGCTCTCCAATTTGCACATCACTCTGAACGGAGTGAAAAGGAGACGTTCAGCGAGCACAAATGACTCACCAGGCCCACCCACCTGTAAAAATAAGAATGAAAAAAAAGGAAAGCTGAACACAAAAAAGAATGACAGTACCACGAACATTGTCACACAGTCATGGGAAAAGAAGGGAGCACAGGCCAGGGGTACACCCACTGGCCCTCGTGCGCACAAGGACTTTTTCATTTGTTTTATTAGTCAATAAAATCAATGGCCTTTTATTGCCAACATGACCTACAATGTGTCGGTAGTCTTTTGACAAACAACAAGGTTGGGAATAGGGGGCAATAACACAAGAGCCCAGGGTGCCATTGCTGCTCCTCAGCTTATAGGGTAAGTGCATAGGCCTGGGACAACATTCAATGGACTCATACATATGTTCATTGCAGGAACAAGGTCTTCAAAGTAGAGTCTGCAGACACCAGCACTGCAGTGTCAATTTCCACAATAGTCAAAGTACATAAGATACCTTTCTGGTGCATATGGTGTACCACATCTTCAGCATCTTCATCCACCCTGCCCCCTTGCAAGCACACCATCAAAGGTGCCAACTGCCATTGATGCTAGATTGGGGGGTATGTAAGGGTAAGGCGGGTTCCATAGGCCAATGCATGTGTTATTGCACACCAATATGTAACAATGCGCTTATATGTTTGAACGTGTAGTGCACTTACAGATGTGTCTCACAACTGTTTACCTGCAACTATTTGTAATATTTGTATTTAGTGTTTTTTTTATCCAGTACGCTTTTTCCCCCAATGACTCAATTTCATAATACCTCATATTACAAACACTTTATACCCCCCACTACATTACAGACAATGGGCCTCATTCCGAGTACGGCGCTAACCAATGGCGCTATTAACGCCTTGGTTGACGCCGTACCCGGACCGGCAGCGCCTTGGTGGATGGCGGAATTACCGCCCCATTCCAAGGTTGGCGGGGCGGTAATTCCCCATTCACCAAGGCTCTTCCCCATTCCCAAATGAGCCCCCATAGGGCTCAATGGGAATGCGGAAGATGCAAATAACGGTGACCGTTCATTACGGTCACCGTTATTGGCTTGGAGGCCCCTTTGCGCCCTCGACTTTAACACCTGCTCAAAGCAGGCGTTAAGGGCGAGGGCGCAGAGGGAACTCGGCGTATGGCGGTAAGGGATTACCGACACCGGTCTCGTTACCGGTGGCCGCTATCCCTTACCGCCATACTCGGAATGAGGCCCAATGACTTTACACATATTGTTACTATGATAATTTTGGCCTTATCCCCTCCTACATTACCTATAATTACAAAACACAAACTACTACTGTAGTCATTGTGCCCAGTGCACATATACTGGGGTCAAGGCTTGCGGCCATGCCCCCCAGAATCTAGCCATTGACCACAACACAATTAACTGCATAACAAGCACATATCATACACAGTGAACTAATGAAACTCACCCCCACACACCTGCAATCAAAATTACGTCTGTAAGATGTTCTTGGACACCACAGGATTGCCTGTGGCTGTTTGTGGATATTGGAGAAGAAACACGCCCGTTTTTTTGGTATCCAACATGGCGGGCGTCTCCAAAAATCTGAAGCACCTTACGCTCTTCACCATTCAAACAACGACTGTGTCTAATGTCCATGAACATCACGTCCTCCCCTCGACCAATTGGGCACCCATCCACAGTCCAAAGAGGGAAGTCAGTTCGCAGACCAAACCCAAATTTCACATATTCTTTTTGGCCTACTTTTCGGTCATTTAAAAAAAAACTACTGGATGGATTTAACACCGAATTTACAAAAGCACACTTTCGGGACCAAGCCGCAAATTGGGTGAAAATCCGTCCAGCGGTTTGGGCTGTAGACGTGAGCAAATATTATTTTCCATTGCATCTATGCGAGAAACCACACATTTTGGGCACGCCCCTATAACTTGCCCCCCTGCCCCCTTGATAAAACCTCACCAAACTGTGCAGGATCTGACGGGGCCATCTACTCTTTTTGAAAAATGTTGTAGGGATTCGTCTGGGGAGGGTTATAAGCCAACCAAAAAGTGCTCTTCCTTTGGGTTGAGCAACTTAACCATAACTACAGGGCCGCTACCGCAGGCCCTGTAATATGTAGATATGAATTGTGGACTGGAACACTCCACCTTACTAATGGTGGCCGTATGTTATATTACTTGACACATTCAATTCCCTTGTGGCCTTGCTGCCGGTACAGTGATTGCTAAGAAAGCAATTAAAGAAATACCTAGTGAGGTTATATTCTCAAACCCACTGTCTTTGTATTAGCAAGCAATCAGTGGTTTTTTTCGCCACACAAGGCACACCCCACACTCACATTTAAGTGGCCTAGAAATTCACTGCTTCACTGCTCTGGGAGCTTCACCCAGTTATTAGAATAATTAGCAGGAACTCTATCAAGGAGAAGCACCTGTGAAGCAAGGACATCATTTCACTAAGATGCCAGGGGTAGCGAAAGTGACATCACACGACGTTTGACCTCTGATGACATCACAGGAAGTGATGTCGTTTGACCCCACCACAAACTGATATTGCGTGAAGCAATGGAACACGACCTTTCACCCCTTGACAAAACAGGAAGTGGCATCACATACCATTGTTCCTAAGTACACTACGAAAAATATGGTAACGATATCACTATAATGTGATACATTTCATACAAGAATGGATTGCCATATGTATTGTGGAAGCAAGGTAAAATAATATGAGGCCGGGAAGCCCAGAAAGAAACACACCAACACAGGTTACAAAGAACATACAAGTGTTTTATTTAAAAGCTACAACAGTTACCAAAGTCAATTGACAAACGGATAGCTATTCGGCTCTCAGAGTAACGTAACAAACTTCAACGAAGGTTCGATGCATTAGTGAGAGAGACCGCACATTGGAATACTTGGGTCTTTTATACAATTTGTCCAGCCCTTGGCCAACCCTCTCGCGGGTTAACCATTATACGAGCCGGGTCCATGGGTTCCTTGCCAGGTCAATCCTATAATATATGCATTTTGATTAGTTTCGCTGATATAGTTGTACATTTACACATAGGTCAACAGTAGGACAAGGTCTCAGTTCGCGACCCCGACAAGTGGCCTGCAGGCATATTAATTATTCATGTGTACGGAGGTCACTACGGCCAGAATCTTACTCAGAATGACATTCGGCCTCCATTTTGATTTTCTGGGTGACTTCCATATTACAAGAGAACCTAAAATGGCGGCTTAATCCAAGATGGCGACTTACATTACTTTTCTCTAAGGTCAAGACCTTGCCGTGGAGTTTGTTCGCATATGATGTTTAGACAACTTGGCGTAGGCCAATACACATACAATTGTTGCGATAGGAGGCATAATATTGTTTCAATTCCGACAAACCCTCCTTTTGGCCTATGCCAAGTGCTAATATCATTTCTAATACTTCTGTAAATAACTCCATGCATTGTCGTCCATACATCCTGAATCATTATCTGTAATGTCTATAGCCATTAGGTCGTTCATCAGAACCTCTTGTAACACAAACTCTTTAGATGCTGTACCTGGGGCATACATTTTGTGCCCTACTGTGCTCACTGCTTGAGCACAACATCCCCCTAGCATTGCACATATACTAGGTAGACATTGGAAACAGCAGCAAAGGAATAGCAGGATTCCCAAAATAACCAGGGTAACAGAAAGCACCTTCCAACCCCAGGATCGTAGAGAATCCCAGAACCAGGCGCTAATATTCCAATCTCCCACAGGAACATGCACTTCAGAACTAAGGATGTGCAAGTTCTGTATTGCTTTGAAAATTGTCGGTGAGGAATCTGGTACGAAAACACAACAAGCGGAACCCACTAATTTGCATACTCCACCACGTTCTGCTAGGATGACATCTAATGCCATCCGATTTTGGAGCGCTACCAATCTTATTGCCTTTTGTTCTAGTGTCATATTGTAGAGTATATCCGTGGTCCGGTTGATGGTTCTCTCCAGTACTCTTGCTAGCCCCCTGATGTTTTCAGAGTTTGCTATCTGTCCCCAAAATGGCACAACTGATTTCGCTATATCTCCCAATACTTGCCCAGGGGTATCTCCGTTCTTGTCCCGCCGTGGGCGAGCCTTAGAAACTTCCAATGTACTAGCTATAAATACCCCAGGTAACAGGATTCCTAAATAACAGCTTCCCTGCCAATCCTTGGGCAACCAGGGAAATGGTGAACTACCACAAACGAAATAAACAGGCCACACTACATACAGAGGCCTGTTCTCCCCGGTCAAATTTACAATGTTCACACAACCTTCAAAATCTCCCATTGACCGAGTGTCATTTCTTTGTACACAAAAGGGGACTGAATCGGGGCTATGATTAATAGAGTAGGAAGGGGGCACAGCGTCCTTATTGCCTATCGGAGCCATTTTAAAGGAAATTAGAGTTTGGAAAGGAAGAGATAGTTTATCAGATGGCTTAATAGAAGCAACATTAGGTCTACTTCTATTTGCAAAAAGCGAGCATCCCAGGGGAGTCAATTCACGTTTCTCAAAATCATTTAAATTAGTTCCATCCAAGTTCCCTGAGATGCTATCATTCCAACGGCCAAAGAATAGTGCTCTAAGAGAAGCATAGCAAGCAGTCGTTAAAGGTAAAGGGTGAATATACCATCCTAGCCCCTTGTTCCCATGTTGCGGTAAATGGGTGCAAATCCAGCAATTACTCTTATTAAAAATGGCATGCGTTGCATTCATTATTATCATTTAAGTGTTATTATGGTACTTTCGTCTATGCTGGGAGTCTCTAGGTGACAAAGTGTGAAGGTGTACAGAGGGAGCCAAAGCAGTAGGTACAATCTCAATTGGCAGTAGAGGTTTTAGAGGATACATTTCTTCGAAGTACCAAAGTCCCACATCAGTAATTACACAAATTCCAGTTATTATTAACACAACACAGCAATACGTTTTCGGGGCCCAGGCACATTGTTCGTTGTCCGAGTTGGTCACCCCCTTATTTACAAGTCCAATGCGGGGAGCAGCTGTGGAGGTGGCAGGCATCATAGTTTCTCAATCGACGACCCCAATGTTTGTTGCTGGCTACACTACGGTTGCGCAACTTCTTAGTCCTTCCCAACCCTAGCCAGCAGAATCCCTTTTTCCCTTTTGTTCAAAAGGAACTTTCTTTTACAAGAGAAAACTTTCAATCACTTCTTCTTTCCAGATGCACGGAAAAGACCCGTGCCGTAGTTCTATTTTCTTCGTCGAAGGTCGTACCTGGTGGTACCCAGAACTGTTTGATCCGGAAACAAGGTAACGTCACTTCCTGAGGGAAGCAACGTATCGGAGGCGACGGAAGTCGCAGAATTTAAAACAGTGTTTTCCGGAAGTGACTTTTTCAAAGAGTGCGGAGACGAAATGGACTGTTGCCCAAGCTCCACGGGCTCAGAGAAATTCTCTGACGCACTCACAGTGCTATTTTCTACTCCAGGATCAGAGATTGTAGCATCAGAGAGGGGTTCTGCTTCTTCTGTAACGTGTGGCGTCGGGTGAGGAAGTTTCTTGACATGCGTCGCGTGGATCCAATGTTTCTTTCCAGCCACCCGCACTGCTGTTTGGGTGACCAACAGTACCTAATAGGGTCCCCTCCAGCGAGGAGCGAGACAGGAAGACCTTTCGTAGGCCTTCACTAGGACCCAACTTCCAGGCTGAATATCGTGTCCTGGGCCCGTAAACCGTACAGGTAAAGCTGATTGGACCTGATGATAAATGAGATACAGATTTTTAGTCAACTGGTTACAGTAGTCTACAAGCAATACATTTTCGACCTCCCTCAATGCTTTAGGCTTCGGAAGGCCCCAAATGTTAGCAGGTCTCCCCATCACTACCTCAAATGGGGAGAGCCCAGTCTTAGTTTGAGGTGTGGTACGCATGGCTAACAATACAATAGGTAAGGCATCTGGCCATTTCAGTTTGGTGTCGGCACATGTTTTTGCAAGCTTATTCTTTAGGATGCCGTTATGTCTCTCTACCAACCCAGCACTTTGAGGATGTCTAGCTGAGTGAAATAGTTTTTCAATATGTAACGTTGTGCATATCTGCAAAATTACTGCTGCAACAAAATGGGGACCATTGTCTGACCAAATTACCCTCGGAAGCCCAAATCGTGGAAATAATTCTTTTACCATAGTCTTTGCAGTGGTCATGGCAGTAGCATCCTTAACGGGGAAAGCCTCGACCCATTTACTAAAAGCACAAATAATCAAAAGAACATATTTTAGATTGTTACACCATTCCATCTCAATAAAATCAAAGTGGATGACCTCGAAGGGAACAGAAGGGGGCCCAAAGCTTCCCCTTGGAGTTACTGTCCCCTTCCCCACATTGTGCTGTAAGCAAATCATACAATTCTGAACATGTCGCTGTGCAATCTTCGAAATTTTATCATTCACCCATACTTGTTCTAACATTTTCATGATCTGCTGAGCACACACATGCGTAGGACCATGTGCCATCGTAACCATTGCCAGCACATATGAATCAGGGAGCAACCATTTTCCTTCAGATGTATCCACCCAACACCCATCGTCATCCAGTATCCCCATTCCTTCGGCCCACTTTTTAGACTCTTCTATTGTGGCATCAGTTTGGATATCTCGCACAGACCCGATACCCTCATCCATTACATAGGCATCTTTTGTTTCCCTTAGAGCATACATGTCTGCGCTAAGGTCTGTAGCCGTTTGCCTGGCTATCTGGTCAGCAAAAGCATTCCCTTTTCCCACATCATCTATAACCTTACGATGTGCTGCACATTTCATGATCGCTAACTGCCTAGGGAGTGAGAGTGCCGAGAGCAATTGCACTATCAAGGGACCGTGCTGAATATTGGTCCCATGTGAGGTTAGGAACCCTCTTTCCGACCAGAGCCTCCCGAAGTTGTGAGCCACCCCAAAGGCGTACTGGCTATCGGTATATATGTTTACTGTATGCCCTTCGGAGAATTCACAAGCTCGGGTCAACGCTATAATCTCTGCGGCCTGCGCGGAGTTATGCGGAATTCTCTTAGTTTCAACAACCGTACTCAACGTAGTAACTGCATAGGCAGCTATTATGTACCATCTGGGAGTTTGAAGCAGGAGCCATCACAAAACAGCTACCCTTCCGCATTGCCCAAAGGAATGTCTATAAGGTCTATCCTGCCCTTCGTTTCCTGTTGAGTGGTATACAGACAGTCATGTAATTCTTCGTCACCGCAAACAGTATTTTGCGGGAAAGGTAGGAGTTCAGCCGGATTAAGAACACAACACCTCTTAATTTGAATGTGAGGGGCGAACAGAATTAATTCATACCTTGCCAGCCATGCAGAGGTGAGGTGTTGCGTTTGGGTTTTATTCAATAGGACATCTACAGAGTGAGGTACCATCAGAATTAAATCATGGCCTAGGACCATCCCCTCACTCTGCTTTACAGACGCGGCAGCAGCAGCGACAGCTCGCAAACATCTTGGCAAAGCGCATGCGACAGGATCAAGGGCGGAAGAGTAGTAGCCGCATGGCCTATTCTTCCCTCCATGTTCCTGTGTTAACACAGCCAAAGCACATCCATCACATTCATGCACAAACAACACAAAGGCCTTGTCATAATTTGGAGTACCCAGAATCGGAGCATAACGCGGTTTTGAGAAGCTCAAATGATCGTTGGTGTTCCGATTTCCATGGCAGCGGCAAAGAAATGCCCTTCTTCGTCAAAGCCAACATCGGTTTTATCACTAGTGAAAAGTTCGGGATCCACAACCTACAGTAAGAAGCCATGCCTATTAAGGCTCTGACTTCCTTCTGTGTATTTGGAACAGACATGCCAGAAATGTGTTTTATTCTTTCAGGTGTCAATCTTCTCCCCTCCTTTGACAGGAGGTATCCTAAATAGGCGACATCCTGACAACAATATTGACATTTTTTGAGCGAAGCTTTATGACCGTTTTTAGCCAGATGAACAAGCAACAATACAGTGCCTTCTTTACAAGCACTTTCAGAATCTGCAGCCAAAAGCAAGTCATCGACATACTGAAGCAGTGTACAAGTAGGTGGTAATTCAAGGGTATCAAGCTGCTCTTTCAAAGCTCTACTATAAATGCTTGGACTTTCAGTATACCCTTGAGGTGCCCGAGTAAATCTAAATGAACGTCCTCCCAAGGTGAACGCGAACAAATATCTACCCTCCTTGTGTATAAGAATGCTAAAGAAAGCATTCTTTAAATCCACAACACTAAAGTGCGTAGCTGTAGCAGGGATCATTGTTAGTATCGTTGTTACATCAGGCACAATTGGAAATTGTGGGGCGACAACTTTGTTAATAGCACGAAGATCAATTATAAAACGGTATGGGATTGCATTCTCGCCTTTCTTGTGTACAGGCAAAATCGGGCTGTTACATAAACTACCTGCAATCTCTTCAATCACCCCTCGATGTACAAAGTCGGAGACAATGCACTTCAAAGCACGCTATCCCTCGACTGATATTTTATATTGCGGAATGCGTGGTAGTTTAACTCCATGTTTCAAAACTATTCTAACGGGCTCAATCTGTAATACCCCAACATCATTGTCGTCAACCACCCATAAACATTCCGGAACAACACTAAACTCAGGAGGCAATGGTCGAGTCAGAAACTGAGAACTGGGAAGTTGCTGTGGTGAAACCGTCAGTCGTACTCCATCAGAGGAACAATGAATTACTGCATTCAGTTTCTTCAACAAATTTAACCCCAGCAAATTCTCTCCACAGTTCGAAGTCAGAAGGAAGGGGCAATGGTCCGTGAAGGGACCCAGAGAAACAGACACCGGCGAAGAAACCGGGCAGGCAATTGGTATACCAGAAACCCCTACAGAAACATTTGTTTGCCCTGACAGTGGAATGTTTGGAACCCGGGAATGATCAATGGAGCACTTCTGTGCTCCAGTGTCTATCAAAAACTGATGTTTCCTATCCCCCACTAGCAATTCAATGTAGGGACCTTTCTGATTAACGGGAATAGGTGAAGGTTCCAAACCCTGCTTCGGGCAGTCCTAACGAAATAAAATGTCATCGGAAGGAAGCTCTTCAGAAAGGTAGGCAGCAGAAGGGTGATCAAATATGTTTCTTGTGTCCACACTCGGGATCTGATTTTTCTGTGAAAAAGGTTGCTGAGGATCTTGCGGAAACTGACCTCTATCAGGGCCCCCCGCTGCGGGGCGACCTCTAGGTCGTCTACCCATACTCCCAAATGCATTGTTTGACCTTTGGCGAAGGACGGGGCACTGTGCTCGCCAATGACCTTCCTGGCGGCAATAGGCACATTGATTAGCATTCACAGGACCCAAAGGAGTGTTTCCTTTCGGGACATACTGACCTCTGGTCTATGACGTACCTCCTCTGGGATTTCTAACAATTTGTTGTAACAATACTTTAGTCTTCAAATCTCCTTTCCTCTTCTCTATTTTCTCTTTTTCATTATTAACACGGTTCTCATAATACTGAGCCATGTGCAAAACTTCAGATTGGGATTTCGCCTGCCAAGCGCTCTCAGAGGACATAATCTGTGACTGGATGTCGGGCAACAACCCACGTATAAATTTGTCCACAAACAACCTTTTTCCAGACTCTGTGCCCAAGTCCTGTCCACTGAAATCAGAGAATACCTGTTCGAATATATTAAAGAACTCAGTGGCACCTTCAGTCTTTCCTTGAACACAGGCCGTAAGCTTGTCCCAAATAATTCTTTTCTCAGGAATTATAGTTTTCAATTTTGCGACAATTCTATCAGGCAAAGTAAGTATTTCCTGAGGTGGTTTCTCACCAGCTGTTCTTTCCCCATCAAACCTAGTCATGTTAGCCCACGTATTTCCTAACGCTGGCACATTGTCTATTGTTCAAACCTGCTTCCATAAATCTACAGGCAGGAGTACAGGGAATAGCAAGTCAATGTCACTTAAGGTGAACACAGACGACTGCAAAACGGACTCTATCTCTTTGTAGAATCCTGTCGGGTTTTTCCTAATATCGGGAATTTATTGTCTAATAGTGTTCACTTCCTGTCGTGAAAATGGGACGTGAACAAATTGCGATACATAGTGTGCAGGGATGTCCACAGCGGGTGCACCAGTCCCGGGGTTAGCGGGAATCTCAACCTTATGGACAAATGTCGGAGGAACCTCTCTCATAGGCAACTGAGATGTAGGTAACTCTGACCGCTTACTAAGCAACAGAGCCAGGTCGAGCGCTAAGGCAGCTGAAGAAGTGTCGGGCGAAAAAACCCTCTTACAAATACCCAATAACTCTATAGGACAACTAACCTTCTTCCTTACACATTCTTCCTGCAGGTACTGTACCATTACCTGAATCACCTTCCTCTGCATTTCTACTGTATACTGACTATACGTGTCATATACTTCATCTGGCGGTATCGATGAATCCGAGAACCATCGAATCGCATCTTTGGTACAAACTCGTACTTCCTCAGGTGCCGATCTACGACACGGAAGGAACCGTTTCTGCACATACATACTGTCGTCTCCATCATCCTCATCCCGCAATTTCTCAAAGTCCCTCCTATACTCAAACAATCTCTCAACATGACCGTGTACTTTCTCCTCTGTATCCCTCGAAAGCGCTAAAGTATTTAGATCCCTCACCCCTTGTGGGAGATCCGTATTATGTAATCTACCCCACAATACAAATAAATGAGTCCCCAAACCTTCGATAAAAACATTTTTCTCGGGAAAATTGCCCATACTTGATAATGTGGAAACAACGTTAACTTGATCACCTTTCTCCATACAGTGCTTAGCCCATGCAAATAATTCCCGTTTCTTAACTGCAGAAACAGTATTTCGAGTGACAATCTTTGACCCCGCACCCCGATCAACTTCAGTCAATACAGAACCACTCGGGAGCGGAGGTGTGGGCAAATTCAATGAGGGCGCAACTATCGGCGTAAGAGGAAGGGGTGGTGGAATAGGTGGAGGGACAACAACTAGAGGAACAAGAACAATAGGTTGCACAGGGGGAACAGGAATAACAGCAGGAATGGGCAGAGCACCAGGGAGAGGATCATACGGAGGTGGCGCAGAGGCACCAGGCCTGCGTTCGTTTAACAATTTTTCAATACATTCTTCAGAAACATGGAAATCTTTAGAGGGATACATTTTCTGAATACCGAGTGAGAAAGCCCTGTCCATATTTTTGACTGACTCTGAATGTTTTTCCTTATCATATAACAACGCCTTTTCGGCATTTGTTTTATGATGGCGTGCATGTTTATCCCTACTTTTAAGCTGCTGCAATGCTTCTTTTTTCCAATTCTGCAAAACATCAAATGCTGCAGGTCTGGCCTTCTTTTTTAGCAAGACCGATTCTAGATATTCAATACGGGGGATCTCGAAACTACCATTGATTGGCCACTGAAATTCGGAGGCATGTCTGGTTTGTCTGTGACAAATATCATTAAATACTATACTTTCAATGCCATACTTACAGTACATAGTACATGCCGGCGACCCCTCCTGTGGTGCCGGGCGGCTAAATTCCAAAGATTGTCAATCGCTGCGGAACAGAGCCCTAAAGCAGCTAGACAATTTCCCAGGCATTTCACAAAAAATTGGTGTTACCTGGTCAATAATTGTGTCTGCAGATACAATACGCCAAATTCAAATTGTCAGGGTTAAATTAAGAGCCGGGTCACGACTACACCTAACCAAACTTAAGGAGGACCGTACGGTTTACCAAAGAACTTACCTAACGAATTTTACCTTGTGTTCGGTGGTTTCGACAAATCTTCCCGCCTCAAAAATGGACCCTCGTCAAGATGCCGTGTCAGACCACACGACTATCGTCCAAGGATCGGATCGTGCAGCGCTGCCGAGGTATCGCGTCTCGTTCGGTCGGGCCCGCAGTATCACACCGTCCGATCCCGGTTCGATAGTTTGCATCAACATTCAATGATCCGGCATCAATCTTGAGGGTCCCTGTTCGGGCGCCAACTGTGGAAGCAAGGTAAAATAATATGAGGCCGGGAAGCCCAGAAAGAAACACACCAACACAGGTTACAAAGAACATACAAGTGCTTTATTTAAAAGCTACAAAAGTTACCAAAAGTCAATTGACAAACGGATAGCTATTCGGCTCTCAGAGTAACGTAACGAACTTCAACGAAGGTTCGATGCATTAGTGAGAGAGATCGCACATTGGAATACTTGGGTCTTTTATACAATTTGTCCAGCCCTTGGCCAACCCTCTCGCGGGTTAACCATTCTACGAGCAGGGTCCATGGGTTCCTTGCCAGGTCAAACCTATAATATATGCATTTTCATTAGTTTCGCTGATATAGTTGTACATTTACACATAGGTCAACAGTAGGACAAGGTCTCAGTTCGCGACCCCGACAAGTGGCCTGCAGGCGTATTAATTATTCATGTGTACGGAGGTCACTACGGCCAGAATCTTACTCAGAATGACATTCGGCCTCCATTTTGATGTTCAGGGTGACTTCCATATTACAAGAGAACCTAAAATGGCGGCTTAATCCAAGATGGCGACTTACATTACTTTTCTCTAAGGTCAAGACCTTGCCGTGGAGTTTGTTCGCATATGATGTTTAGACAACTTGGCGTAGGCCAATACACATACAATTGTTGCGATAGGAGGCATAATATTGTTTCAATTCCGACAGTATCAGATCAGTGTGTATATGCCAATATTACCAAATGTTTGTAAATGCAAGCAGACGTCCATTGCCAAATGATAATGATGTGTTATTATATAGAACTTACGTTTAAGCGCTTTATATAGAAAAAATATACATACAATATCACCCAACCTGTGTTGAGGTGTTTAAGAACAGACTAAATCAGTGACTCACCCCCTGAACTGTGCCTGAAATAAACCTTTGATGAGTCCAGCAATTATTGTATAGAATTCCAGAAAGACACATTTGGTATTCCAATTCTTTCTTATTTAGGGTCACTGCCTTGTGCTACCCCTGTTCATTTTTTAAGAGGCCTGTACAAGAAAACCAGCCACCCCAGAAGCAAAGAGCCACATGGCGCTAGCCAGAGCCCAGGAGCTTGTAATAAAAAATAAAAAAAAAACACTTTTGAAAAAACTTTTCTTTAGGGGTAGCAAGGGAGACCACAAGGGTAGCAAGGGAGACCCCATGGGTCGCAGTTGCGACCCCTGTGACCCTTAAATGACTTCCCTGCTGTGAAGCATCCCCAGTGACTAGCCGGTGGAGGCCATTAAGTTTAACCTGCATCCCCATTTGAATTGGTATGCAAGCTTTAGTATATGTACTGTAGAAACAAACTTATTAGGTCTAGAATACTTTTATTAGATCCAGAGGCGTATTTACAATAAGGCCTGCTATGCCCTGCCCTAGGGAGGCAGAGTGCCAGAAGTGGCATTTTTTCGCACTTTATTTTTAATGTCATTTGGAGTGGACATGGGGCGGCCTGATCCCTGCTGTTCGTTTGTTGGAGGCTGCAGCCAGGAGAAAGCAGGTTAAACTTGTGAACAGTCCGTTGTTTCAGTTCGTTGCTGCTGCTTGTTATTTCAAACTCTGATAATATCTCACAATGGTTCCGAACCGCTCTCCTTTTGTGCGAGAGACGTTAACTAGCGCCCCAGGAGAAGCCCTTAGCCCTCACCTTATGGATATTATGCTATAGTGTACAGTGAAGATTGAATGCATGTTAGCTGCGGAGTAAACATAAGAAAGCCAGTGTGACACGTGGAACACAGTGTTTGTCGCCGGCAGCTAATGGGGCTGGAAGGCTCATATCTTGCCGCACAACCCCAGCTGTCAGCACTCAGGACCATTTTCTCCACGTGGGCGGTAGGACATTTGCAATCATTACATTCCTGATGCACTTGGAGTCCCTCTTTAGGAAAACAGGAAATGGTGCCTTAACCGAAAACTGTGCCTAGTCCAGCAAAACGGATGACACTGGATGAGATTGTCTGGTTTCTTTGGTGTTTTGATCTGGATATCTTGGGGGGGTTCTGTTTTTTTTTATCTAGTGTTGTTTTTCTCCAGCCACTGAACGCTTGATGTGTGTGTGTGTACCCAAAGTTCCTTCTCAGCCCAATAACTTTAGTGTAAGGAAAACGGATTCATAACTGCTTTTCTGTATACCGGATGACTTTGGCCGCTGAGCACAACGCTGTGCATTTTTCTACATCTGCAGATAGCGTTTTCTATTTCTGTGGATGATTTTGGCTTGGCTCCTTGGTGTTCTTCGGTGTTCTTAGTTTTTGTTTGCGCAAGGCCAATAGGGGTCTGGCCTCTTGCAAACTTTTTTTCCTTCAATGAGTCGGACTGGAACAAGAAATAAGCCCGGGCACCTAAAAAAAAAGTGGCACTGTCCATTGCATCAAAAACGTGGCGCTCAAACCATCATCCGTGAATTGCATCAATTCACGACTTTGCATGCACCGGTAAAATAACCAAAAGGAGGCAGACATCTGTGGAGGCATGTTATGGTATCTGGTGTGACCTGCTGTACAGAGGCATCTGATATCCTGTAAGCTGGACTGGAGTACCTGGCACACACTGCCAACATCTCCCCCACTTTGTGGTGCCACCTTGTCCGATGGTGATCCCAAAACTCTCTGAACCTGCAGGGCATAGCTCCTGCAAGAACAGGTTATGCTTGATAGCATGCACCGGTATGATAATTCAGTGGGTGAACACACTTTTTGTGGAAATCGGACAAAGTAGATTGTGTGTCACACAGGCATCACCCGCCGTTACTGAAGAATCACAGATGCACCCTATGTTCTGGATGTGGGTACCTGGGATGGGCCACGCTGGCTGAATTTACCCCTCTCCATTGGTGCCACCGGGTACCCCAAAGCAATCGGACAACTCACCGCTGCAAGAACAGGCTATACATGAAAAGGAGTGGGTTAATGCATGTGTTGTGCAATTCTGGGGACTGTGATGTGTGCTGTGGTGGAAGTGGAAAATATAAACTAGTGGTACTCCGGCTGCATCCAAAAAGGAGGGAGGGGGATGGCCGGACAGCTGGTGTAGGGGGTGTGGGGAATGGACTAGGAGGAACACAAACTTTAGCTGAACAGCAAAGCTCCACTCTTCATATTTTATCACATACCTTCCTAGCTTGACTGGGACAAATAGTTTGGAGTTAAAGGCCTTCAATAATAATGTTTTATAGACATTACTTACAGAAAACAGAAATGGCATAATCGAGCCACATGACAACATATAAATCCTTATAGCAACATGTTAGGCCAAAAGAATATCATTGTGGCTTTAATTTTCACATCCTGAATAGTAAACTATAAGTCCCAGAATGCAAGATAATACCAACCAGAAAAATGTAAGTAAACGCACTGTACTTTCAGTGATTTAAGATATGCAATGAAGTAAGTTGTGTAATAAACTCTGATATGGAGATTCTTTGTCACAAAGCTCTGGCTTGCCCAACTCCTTTCTGCCCACCCATCCATCCATGGATCCATTAATATGTACACCAACCTGTGCATCCATCGATCAGGTCTCTCTGTAGCGCATAAAGGAATTCAGGTGGGAATGCACAGGTGCTTTTGGTCAGTGAAGCTTTGTTGCTGGCACACAGATAGCTGCAGCATAAGAGCAGCCGATTAAATATGTAAACTTCGTGTCTCAATGATGCTTCTGAGCTTTGCTCTGTTAAGGGAATCGCCTAAAAAATTCACATAATGCGCTTTCTGGCTCCATATTTAGTCTTGTTCACAGGATTGAGCAAAATCTGCAATGAACTGCACGTACCTGGAGTGTCTGGGGCATTTCTGAGTAAAGCGCACTCACATGCTGAGCGGTGATAGACGGGGACTCTACGCCTGCAAAGTTCACATTGCCATCAACGCTCAGATCCTCCAGCACACAGCTGGCACTTGCAGCAGTTGTGGTGGAAGAAGGGTGCATCAAACTGGTTGTTCTATGCCAAAACTGAGTGGAGTGTGCTCAGTGCTGACTGAACAAGCCACGTTTCAAGAGAGCTAAAACTGCACAGATCTAATCTTTGTCCCTGCATTTCCATGCATTAATTCAACTTATCTTTTCATCAGAAGCAAGCACATTGAATCACCATTCTCCAATCTGCCTACCTATCCCTGCCGAACCACAAGGTACTCTCCCCAGAGATCCGGGCCCGATGCATCCGCAGATTAATAATTGCCCGAATTCCTCATCTACACGTTTTTGTCCATAAAGGTGATGTTGAAAACATTTCATTAGTGACATAAAGCAACACATTTTTGTGTACATGTCAAGAAAGTCATCATGTGGAGCGTGCTGTGTTCGTGACCTGCACCGACCATAAAGATCACCTCATGTAAAAGAGAAGTTTGGAATGTTTTTATGCATATGCAGTGTGTGTGTGTGCGTCTCAAATTGATCTCAGCACAGGGTGGGCGAGTCACTCCAAAACATCTCTGTGGTTGGACTCTGTTAAAAAGGCTGTTTCCATAATGTCATGTTCCATTGAAGTATGTGTACATTGGACAATTTGCCTCCTGGGTATGTCATTTCAGTCATAAACACTCTGCTATCAAATGCTGGGATTTATTTTCTTGTTCATTCAGTTAACTTAATAAAGGCGCATTGTGACCAAATAAATATATTTTTAGATTTACTTGCAGCACTAGAAATAGTACTAACAAGAGAACAAAAGGACATAGCAAAACTGCAAAATAAACGGTGTCCTCTTAGCAGCATCCCTACAGTGACTTCTAAAAGCAGCAATGCTACAACAGGTCTAGGGCATGTTTGGGTGCTCTGCTTTCTTTCTCCCTTTCACCCTCAACACATCTGGCTGTTTCAAGGAGTTGCCGGGTCATTTCTATTAGTTTTAAAGAGGTCTCAGATGGTGGCTGCTTCAGGGCAATCACTAGTTAATTTAAGTTGCTTTACAGCATGGGTCTCTGCGTGGAGTGGATGTGAAAAGGAGGACAGGGCTTGCAGATATAATATTTGACACATGTTTCCAAATTTGGTATTAAATAAACTTCAGGCTATCTATAGGCGAATCTATAATTCGAAATGGCCCCTGCCAGGCTGCTAGAAATTTAGAATTTTTCTGTTTACTTTTTCCAAAATGAGACTTGTACACCTGATCCCCTACACTGTATTATCTGGAGTCTTTATCTTAATAAATTTGTCCTCTTGCCAAAATCCTACGTTGTGTACCCACTTCATTTGATAAATAAGTTCAGGAGCTACATATGGTATGCATAATAGAAATCCAATTTCCAACCTTTCCAGGTTCACATATAATGGCATCGCATTACCCATTTCAAATGCAATTTTTACCTGTACTACATCAATTTCCCTCCTGGTCAGTCTTTCTATCATTTGATGAACAATATCCTGCGAAACAAAATACAAGGGGATATGTCCTTGAATCAATTGTGAAACTGCAGTTTGAACTTCTCTCATATAATTCGTTAATAGTCTATCAACAGGACTCATTATGTTCAATATTTCATTTAAAGTTCTGTCATGCTTAATAATTAGCTTCGTTGCCCGTTGCATCACATCCGCTTGTTCATTTAGAATGATTGCAGTTTCATTTATGAATCTTACTTGTTCATCCAGTCCCCCTCTAATCCCATCTAATGTTTTTTGTATTATTTCTAGGTCAATACTCAGTTGTTGCGCTTTAGTACTCAGTGTTCCTACCGAAATAGCATTGGCTGTTGATATTGTGGTACCTATTATGGCTCCAACTATAGACATTACCAATGATATCGCGAGCATCACCGCACCTCTCTTTCCTCTCCTCTTCTTAATGTCTGCTGAATTCAATTTTAATGCCGGTATTGTTCAAATGTTTTTCAATCAAAATCTCAGGATTCAATGGTATGTAGATATTTTGGAAAATCATCCTTCTATCACTCATGATGAATCCTGGTGCCTCTTCCACCGCGATACCAGATGCTGGTCCAGGTTCAATGACAACCTGTGCTTCTGAATTCTTGAAGATCCCTCCAAATATCATCATCATTAAACATATTGTTGGTGTCATCTTCAATGCTGATCGCTTTGCAGCCTTGGTCTTCGCCCCCCCTCGGGGCTTTCCCGGAATCCGTCCACGTGGGCTCCAGGACTCCATCGTCTCCCGTGACCTCCGGTATAAATAGTTAATGTTCTAAACCAAAATAGAAAAGAAACAGATTAAGTATATAGCACAATACTAACTTCACCCTTTTGCCAAAAATAAAACATTTTTTTTTCCTGAAATTAAACACAGGTTAAAAAGAAAATAAGCATACATGAAACAACATTTTAAATTCAAAGCATTTTCATTCTGCACACCGACCATGAGCTTCCATTATATATATTTTTTTAAAACTTTTTTTTATTATTTATTTATTTATTTATTTTTATATTTTATATATATTTACATATATTACAGTGTTTATGTGCCATTATAATAATCAACTTTTTAACTTCTCTGTCACTGCCTCCTGACTGTACCCATTTATTTTATCTTTTTGTGTTCAAGGGACTTTCTGTTGTATTGTGTGCATCAGTGGGCAGTAGCCCCAGGGCTTTCTGTTTCTACATGCTCAAGCCGCCTGATCTTGTGTCTGGGATGGCATGGCTTGATCTGATTTACATGGACAAACTGCTCTATCGCTGTTTCACCTTCATTCTTCAAAATTGTATACACTACAGGAGAGATCTTATCTATAATTCGAAATGGCCCCTGCCAGGCTGCTAGAAATTTAGAATTTTTCTGTTTACTTTTTCCAAAATGAAACTTGTACACCTGATCCCCTACACTGTATTCTCTCACTGATGTTCTTTTATCATAGTATGTCTTAGCACTGTCAGCAGCCCTTTCCAGATTTCTCTGCACAAAAGCAAATGCATGTTGCAAATGCTTCCTCAGTTCATCAATGTACTCATGAACTGTGGATGCACTCAGAAGTGTCTGCTCATGTGTTCTGTATAACAGGTGTTGCGGTAACACCATTTTCCTACCTGTCAAGACCTCATGGGGGCTAACACCTGTTGCTTTGGCAGGAGTTGATCTGATTGCCATCAAAATCAACGGTAAACGTAAATCCCAGCTGGAACCTGCTTCTGCCACAAATTTCTTTAAAATATCCCCAACAGACCTATTGCTCCGTTCAACTCCACCTGAAGAGGCTGCCCGATATGCGATATGTAGTTTCCTTTTCACACCCAGTATTTGCCATACCTTACTCATTGGAGTACTTGTGAAATGACTTCCTCTGTCTGACTCAATTCTTTGTGGCAACCCAAACCTTGAGAACACATGGTTCACCAGCAATGTGGCTGCTGTTTGCGCACTACAATCTGGTGCAGGAATACATTCAATCCACTTCGACATCAAACATATCACACTTAAAATGTAACGGTGTCCTCTGCTCCACCTTTTTAAAGGGCGTACATAGTCTATTTGCAAATCTGACCATGGGAGAGCTAGGCCTCTTTTCATCAATGGGGCTCTATGCATTGGTGAAGCAGGTTTAAATTGGGCGCATACTAGACACCCTCTAGTATATAATTCCACATCTTGGGACATATGTGGCCAGTAAGCATAATATTTTAGTATTTCCAATGTTTTTTGTGAACCTCTGTGGCCTGCAGTTATTGCATCATGTGCATGTTGTAGCATTAGCCCTCTGAATGAAAGGGGTACCACCCACTGTATCTGTCTTGTTATGGACTCTCTAATCATGAGTCCATCTTGTAATCTAATTCGTTTTTTATTCTTTAATAGTACCCTCAACTCTTCTTTTCCCATACAATCATTTTCTATTAAAGGGTTTTGTTCAGGATCTATCAAATGATTATAAAAGATTCCCAAAATTCAATCATTCTTTTGTGCCTCAATCAAATCTTGGTCTGGCGTGTCATGGCCCCATTGCACCACTGGTTGATCTACCTCCTTTGGTGCTTTAGAACGTGTTACTGCATCAATTTGTATTTCACCCAGTAAATCATCAATAGGTAGCAATTCTCCCATCACAGCCCCAATTTTAGCCAGGTGGTCTGCCTTATCATTTCCCTCCTTATCCTCTCCTGGTGTTTTTAAATGTCCACCAATTTTTCTCCAGTATTTTGTCAACTCATTTTCTGACTCCAATTTGTCTATGGCTTGTATCATTTTTCCATGTTTAAGTGGCTTTTTGCTGTATGTAACCATGCCTCTCGCTTTCCAGCCAGGTAAATACTCCACAAAGCTATTTCGTGCATAGTCAGAATCAGTCACCAGGACAATTTCACTGAATTTATTATCAACTGCAGTAGCAATTGCTTTATAAATGGCTGCCAATTCCGCCACTTGACTTCTTCTAGCTCCAATCCTCATCCCTACACTGGGGACGCCTTCACATTTCAACCAGACATTCCCTGTTCCTGACACTAATTGTTTATTACTGTCATTTTCAATGTGAAAAGCACAACCATCCACATACACAGTTGGCAGATCCTTGCATGTTTTTTCATCAAAAGCTTTGTGTGGTGATTGTTCAAATTCCTGCAAACTAGGTTCCACTTCCATTTCGTTTGATACTTGTTCAGCTGCACAGTCATGTAAGTCAGCTAACCCTTGAGCAATTGGGCTCTTTTTATTTTGTCCATATCTCACTTCTACAGGAAAACCTTGTAATGCCAGCGTCCATGAAGTGATTCTGGACTGCACTAGATTACCTGACCTAATTCTTTTACTCTCTAAAAACTGCAAAGGTTGATGATTTGTTTCAATAATCACCTTTTCTCCCCGAACAATAGGGCGGAAATGTTGTAGCGCCCACACAGTGGTTAATAGGGCCTTTTCACATTCATTGAATTTCATTTCAACTTGGGAAAATGCTTTACTTGCATATGCAATAGTTTTGTGATTCACAACATGTTTTTGTGATAACACTGCTGACATACAATGTTCAGAGAACCCTATTTCTACAAAGAAATCCATACCCTTTATGGGATATGCTAAACATGGTGCCTTTACAAGACATTCCTTCAATTTAGTTACTGCCTCAGACTGCTCTTTTTCCCATATCCAGGGTGTATTCAGTTTAAGCAGTTTAGTCAATGGTTGAGTAATTTCAGCAAAATTTTCAATGAACTTTCTGTTATAGCCTGTCATCGCTGATAAACTTTTTACCTCTTTCACATTTTTAGGGTCCTTTAGTTTTTGTATGGCCTCTATTTTTTTTCTTTTGTGGATTTAGCCCATGTTCAGTCACTTCATGGCCTAGAAAGTTCACTTTTTTCTTGCACCATTGTGCTTTTTGTAAAGACACTTTGGCGCCTGCTTTCTGCAATTGGCCAAGCACATGTCTTATTTCATCAAAATGGCTTTTCAGGCTTTCATTTTTTATCAGGACATCATCCAGATAAACTATGGTTCCTCTTTCCGCTGCATCTGGCATGGCCTTTCTCAAAAATATGCCAAATTCACTCCCACTATTGATGTACCCGAACGGAGCTCTAAGCCAGGCGTATTGAGTCCTGTCAAATGTAAAGGAAAATAATTTCTGTATCTCCTCTGCCAATGGCACGCACCAATATCTAGAGGTGAGATATAATGTGGTAAACACTTTTGAACCATGTACCTGAGCTAAGCCCTGATCAATGAATGGTAGTGGCCATCTGGATACTGGCACTCTTTTATTTAACTCCCTCAAGTCTGCACATAGCCGCCATTGACCATTTGGCTTTAACACACCTAAAATCGGTGTATTGGATTTGCTATGAATGGGCTTGATGATTCCCCGAGCTTCCAAATTCTTTATAATCTCTGCTAATGATTCTAAACATGCCAGCGATAGTCTAAATTGGCGTACAAATACTGGACTTCTGCTACACCCTTCTGGTAGTGTGGCCACATGTAAATCAGTCAAACCGCAATCATAAGCATCTTTTGCAAATACATCCTTAAACTCCATAAATATCTCCCTCAGATTGTTTCTATCCTCATCGCTGTCACACGCATCCGCTAAGGAGATCTGCTCCTCTACCATTTTGGAAAATTCTGTAAAATCTTCTGGTAAGGGAATCTCGGCGCTTTCCTCTAACTGTGTGGCTGTGTCTTTTTGTAAAGCTGCCACTTTTAAATATTTTGGCATATCAGCTTCCACTTCAATGGGCTGATTTTCTGTTTCATTTTCATTTAAATTAAATATTATGCAATCCTCTTGATGGCAGCACACTGTCTCATTTGAATCATAAGGATACACAGAATGAATTTTAAATATTCCTTTGGGCTGAGAGTCCAGGTGTTCTGGCAACTCACCCTTGGCATCTACACACTTTTCAGGGATATTTCCAATCACCATGTTATTTAAATCTGCCGTATAATGTGATTTTTGTATGGCCATTCCTAATGGGGAGTTTTCCTCTAAATGAATATCCTGACAACCTTTATTATTTACCATCATTTTTACAGATCATTCACCAATATCTACCAATGGAATGTATTCATAATCCAGGTCTTGCTGTTTTATGGATTCATTCAGGCATATAAATGCATCAGAGTCTTTCATCTGCTGTCCATTTTTGCATTTCAGTGTTATTGAAAACTGTTTTGTAAATGCAGGAATAATAGTATCTTTCCTCACTTGTAATTCAATTGCATAAGGAACCAGTTGTGCACAATGATAAGCCCTTCTTTTGTCTTCAAATTCAGGTGCCGGCCCACCTAGGCATGACTATATTTTTTGATTAAGGAAATCTAACACCATACACATTCTGTGCATGATGTTATTGCCCATGTAAAAGTCATTTTGTGCTCCACTCACTATCCATACATTATGGTAAATAGTTTTCTGCCCAATGCTAATTTTAAGCATGCATCTGCCTGCAATTCGGTTTTCAAAGTCTGGACTGTCCAACCCAGAAACATATTGGTTTTTAATCCTAAATTTCGGGATTTCCTCCCTCTCCATTATTTTTTGCAACAATTTCTCACTAATGAAGCTCCTCTCCTGTTCAAGCGCTAAAGTGGCTTTTATTGTTTTAAAACAGTCATTTATACCAACATGAACCCATGGTTGCTCATCTTCCATGTGTATTTCAGCAAGAGTGGTAATGTGTTTTTCTAAATCTGTTTTAGGAGCAATATTCCGTTTGATTGTTTTCTCTTTTTAAAAAAAATGTAATGTGTGCTCATCTATGGCAGTCTGCCAATTTTTCCTTGAGTCCAAGTATATTTGTACAGGTAGTCCTTCATTGTCGCTCTTCATTTTGTCTTGACACATTAATAAAACAGTGACACTAGGTATGCAACTGTTCTGGAGATATACCTCCACAGCATCATTTGTTTTGGCAACGGTGTGACATTCATTTATGTTGCTGTTTTGTGATTTTAGTTTCTTAGGTTTCAATGGTTTTTTTGTTAAGGACCACAGCACTCCATTCACCCCATCTATGAGAGGAGACAATCTTATCAGGCAATCTGTCCCCATCAGAAATGGAATTTCACAAATAGATGTGATCAATACCTCTTGTTTCATTCTGTGCTTTCCTATTTTTATGTCAACCTCAGTTACACCTATGATGGGCATCTCCTCCCCATTAAAGTTATGCACTGGACCTTGATTTTCCTTCACTGTGATCTGATTCTGTGGGGGTCTCCCTTCATTGATACTCTTTACCAGCTCCTTGGACATAATTGTGGCCTGTGCGCCAGTGTCAATCATAGCAAATGTTTGGCATTTTTCTTCTACAGTGATGGGTGCATAATATCTGTCCTCAACTTCCTCTAATACACATAAGAAGTGTGAATTCTTACTGATTTCAGGGCTCACCTTTGCCAGGCCTTTTTCACTTTTGGCTAAGCACATTGGTAAATGGAAAGACATTTTTCCCTCCTTTTTACCCATTTCTGCCCGAGAGACTTTATTCATTTCTCCATGATCAGAGGTTTTTTGGAGTGTGGCCACTGTTCGCCCATCCATCTGGGTAACATCAGGGACCACATTACAACCTTCCAACTGAACATGTGTAACAACATCATTTAGCAATTTGTCATTGTTTAATTATGTGCATTTGTGATCATTTAGTGTGATACCAGCCCTTTCAGCCTCTTCAAAAATATGTGGCTCAAAGAATTCTTCAGGTGTTTGACCTGTACCCTCCTTTTGAGTATTTCCTTTTTCTGCCTGTGTTTGGTCATTGTTTTGCTTGCCCAGGGAAGGAGCTATAGCATCCCCACTTACTCCCTGTTCACTGGTATTCCCCATGCATGAGTCATTTTTCTTAAATCTGTCTCTTTGTTCTTTTGGAATTTCCGGTATTTCTTTTTTATTTGCACAAATCTTCAATGTTTGATTTAGTTCTAGGTTAAACCGTACCTCTTTTTTAGAAGTATTTGCATTTTCTGTTACATGTTCATTTATTGGTGCTTTCACTTTTAAATCATTAGGCATCTCAGAGTCATTATGCAAAATTACATCAGGGCAATCTGTCTTTTTGGCACTGAAGGTGTCATAAGTACTTAGTCACTTCCCAGAAGCCCCCCGGTCATTGTTAGGGCCATCAGCCCCCTCTTTATATGGTTGTTTTTGCGCTGTATAGAGCTTTCCTATTTGCTCAGCTAACATTTTCACTTGGGCCTCAAGGCACTGGAACCTTTCCATCTCTCTAGAATCCTCTTTCTGTGGCCTAGGTCGATATTGGTTGTTTTCCCCCTGATTGGATCTATTCTGATACCTCTCAGGTGATTGATGTCTGTTGGGATGGTTTCTGAACTCTTGATTCATTTGTGGAGGGTAGCGGGGTGCACCCATCCTTTGATTATAGTCCCCTGGTGTGGAATCATTGTACTGACGTGGATTGTAGTTCACGTTTTGCCTCATGTCCTGTCTCTCAGATTGTGGGTACTGGCCCCTATGTTGATTTCCATTATCAGTAAATCGATCCACATATTGGGGTCTATCCTGATTACCATATATCATGGTGTTGGGATCAAATCTGCTCTGTGTCCCCAATGTCTGGTAGGGACCATCATTTCTTTGATCTTGATTTTGTCTCTGGTTATTGTTCATACCTGACATATCAGGCCGATATCCTACCCGGGGTCTGTCCCCTAAATACCTAGGGCTGATGTAGCTCTCCCTATTACTAGGATCATGTGATTGGAACATTGGTACAGGAAAGGGCGATCTTTGTTGATTACCCCTTTGTTCAGGTGTCACATTATTTTTACCTTGGCTTTGAGCAGACTCAAGGGACATTTTGGCTGACCTGATTTCCATTACTGTGGCTGAGGGTTCTTTAGATTTAGGTCTAGTATCTTTCATTTTATCACTTTCTCTACCCTGACAATAGAGTACTTCATATAGTTTTGGGCTTTGATGTACAATCCATTCAAGGGACTTGTCACGGTCAAATTCACGGACCAATTGGGATATGATGTCTTTCTGTTGCCCATAGAAGTATGCAGTTTTAAACTCTTTGGAATTTGGGTCAAAAGATACATCAAAGCGAGAAAATGCTCTTTTTAAGTCTTGTAAAAATTGGCGAGGGGATGTATTAGGCCCAGCAGTGATTGTGTAAGCGACTTTCTTTGCCTCCTGCAATGACTGAAAAGGAGAAAAATGACGCCTAATTTCTTTTTCAAACTCCACCCATGTCATATTCTGCTGTTCATTTAATCCCCTTATGATGCTGGCCGTCGGGGCATCTAAAGTTAAATGAAAATATTGTCTTTGCTGTTCCTTAGGTATCTGGAGTGCTTTAAAAATGTCATGAACCGCTTCTAAGTGATTCTCAATGCAGCATTCACCTCCCTTTTTAAATGGTTTGATCAGGGCTTTAATGGATTTCATTATTTTTATGGGGCTACTTGTTGCAATGCATGGAATTGCACTACTTTGTGATTCAATCCTGGTTTCAGGTGTATGGGATTGGTGGCTGCCCCCAATGGGAGTATCAAATCCCCCAAGGGCGCTGCAACCAAGTTCAGTCACCGGCCCAGTCACTGGAGCACTAGCTCTTTGGGCAGAACTAGAATTCACCTCCACTCCATTGAATGTGGTACCCTGCCGCCTCTCCTGGGACCTGGGAATGCACATTTGTTGTTCTAAGTCTTTGCACTTTTTAAGGAGCCTGCGTGCTTCATTTTGCAGATAGTTGTTTTCATCACTCATTTTATCTATTACCTCCTGCATGTCGCACATTTGCATTTGGCATTCATTGAATTCTTTGTTTCTCTTGTCTTTTTCTTGAATCATTTTAACCATTTCTTGCTCTGCACCTTGGAGATCACTTTCTTTTTCAAAATTTTCTTTTTGTAAAATCTGCATTTCTGAAACAATCTCATCTTTATCCTGTCTAATGTGGTCCACTAAGGCTTTTAAGTGTACCAATTCTTGCTCACTATCCTCAAATTGTTTCTTGCTTTTGGATAACTGAGCATCAAAGTCTCTGCATTTTAATTGCATGTCTTTTTGGCATACATCCAATTCTGCTCTTAACATTTCCTGATTTTTACTTGCCCCATCTAATTCAGTCTTTAACCTGTTAATTAGCTGGGTAACATTTTCCTGCATTCGCAGGGACCTATTCAAAATAAACCATATTTTGCCGCATAGCCTTATTAAACAGTCTTTTTCTGCACTTTTATCGGCTGCATTCAATAATTTTGTAAGGCAGACCTGAATTATGCTGCCTTCTGCAAAAATATTGTCTAGTTTTTCTTTCTGCACCTCACCCTGAATGCGGTCATGCCATTCTAAGGTACTGTTCGACGACCACGTCCCATGTGCAAACAACTTTGCCTCTAAATATTGCACTAGGAAACGAATTTCCTAGTGCAATATTTGAGAATGTGGTTTCCCTTTCTGACGTTCTGAAATTCGTTTTTAGTAACACACTTCTATTATGAAATGGGTTCCCTTTAATGTACAGATGGCATTGTGAGACACACTTGCCACGCCCAGTAGGTGCTCTGTGATCACTTTCCCGGCCTGCAACGCACCATAAATATGTTGGGTATTTTGTGTAGATTTGGGGCCTGGCGGTATTTTCTTACCGCCAAAAATAATAATTTAGTAACGATTACTCCCTACATTCAGATTGGGCCATGTACAACAATAACACAGTGGATATGCATTATTTCAGCACACAGACCTATTTAGATGGTATGCGCGGTTGGTTTGCGTGGTTGTTTGGTATGGTGGTGAGCATAATTCCTTTGGTTTATTTATGGCCCCAATATCCAGAACCCCTTGTTTTTGTTTAGTTTGTTCTTGTGATCACTAGAGAGACCTCAGGCCTACATTTCAGAAATACCACATTTTCATTTTTAGTGTGCCACCATGGGCAATTCTCACTGAATTATCTACAACAATGAGCTACATGTGGTATTTTTCACTAACTTATATACGATAGTGAACTATGTCCCTGGCCTCCCTTTCTGCCGACTCATAGACCTCCGGCAGACTACAACACACACAGTTATTTATAATTGCTCATACTGAATGACATGCACACAACTGCAGCCAAATCTTATTTTTAGCTACCTTAAAAATGACAATTGCACTGTCTAAACATCTCCCCACATCATCAGCACTGTATGGGTAAATATAAAACACACCACCCGTCTGCTTTCAGATATTTTTGTGTATTATAAAAGTTGCATTTAAACACAATCTCACTCTTTACAGAAATAAATGAAATAGCACAGTAACAGCATTATTTGTGATACACTGAAAAGAGAGTGGCAGGGAACAAGAATTCAATGTGCAACATTAAACACGTGGGTAAAGCACAGAAATCTCCTTTCCTACACTGACTGAATATTTCTGTACACACTCAGCCCCCACACCTCAGCGAGATAATTACCAGGCTTATTCAGCATGTAACTTCTTTGGCTGTTCGCCTTCTGGAGGGGTTCACCCAGCAAGGACAAACATTTACTGTCACTCAAACTGGGACTTGTTGACTGGAAATCCCAGTCTCTGCAACCAAGTTGAATCTGCTTTAGCAATCAGGCATCCCCAGCTATCAACCCAGTCCTTCTTCGAGCTGTGTCAAGATGTCTCTCCCTAGCTCCTTCCTCGAGATTAAACAAGAAAACTCTGGTTACCTCCTACCAAAGGATCCTAACCAATAAAATTCTATCATGCCCTAACCACCCTCTGCACACAATGGCTTGGCTTACACAGTTGCAACTGTAACCAAACTGATTTCCTGCTTATTCGAGGTCTTTGCTTCCTGCAGTTACTGTGGACAGAACAGCAGAGCAAAAAGAAAAAAAAACAGAATGTGCATTTAAATAATGACTTTCAGAGGCTGTCATTTTCCATTCATGTTGCACTGAAGAACACATTATTATTAGTAGGTTATGATCAGGTTAGTTGTTAATGATGTTAGTTTATTCATTTTCAAATGTGTCTCTTGCAACATAGGCATTTCAGGTGAAAAATAGTGCGCATTTTGAATGTACACATGTGTGCTTTTAACTGTGAAAAAAAAATGATTTGCATTTTATATGTAAAAATCGTTTTTGACTGAATAACCTGCCCTCACTTATATGTCCATGTTACACTGGCAACACATAGCTTGAAACAATTGCATCATAGCAATGCACCAAACCCATGCAGTGGTACTGCATAAAAAAATAAAAAATAAATAACATGCTACACATTGATCCTGTGCAGTAGTGCTGTACTCTGTGTTGTAACATGCTAAATAACCTTACAAGTCCTACAGAGATAAAAACGCTATAAAGGATACATGACCTGGTGGGCAGCGCCCACTTAATTTTATGTTTTTATCTTTACTTACTTTGTGTGATCACACCAGCCCACGTGCATTCACAAATAATGTCTTCTGTATTCCACCTCAACTGGGCTGCAGGGTTTGGTTGGGCCAGGCACAGGCTGCTGTCGGCCTGCTGCAGCTCTGAATAGAGATCCTCTCATCGTCGTTACACTTACAAGTTGCACATGCTTTGCCACAGCCAGAGAGCCAGAGGCCTGCTGCAAGCTGCTGCTCCATGTCAACAGTTCCATCCTTGCTTCCCAAATGTGCGGGGGAGGGAGTTGTTGTGGTGAGTGACCGAATGCACCCCGACAAAACAGCACAACACACCATGCGCATGTGGCCCGCTCACGTGATTGGCTGCCAAGCTAGCCCAAGCCACATAGCAATAGCAGGCCCCTGGTAGTTGCCTGGCCCCTGCCACGAGTCTCAGAGTGAGGAGGACTCTACTCTAGGTAGGCCAGCTTGCCTGCCGCCCTCCCCCAAAACAAACATATACACAACACAGGACAGGAACAATTTGTTGTTTAATCAAAGTGTGGCTGCCTCCTGGTGTCACGCCAGCAGATGGCTGGGGACACACACTGCCCAGCACGGCCTCAGCTATTGTTTGCATTTATCAACGGAAAGTTAACGCTTACTAAGTGTTAACTTTCTTTGATGAATGCCTGGTGCATCCCATCCGCTGTGCTGCGGCGAGCAACTCGGAACAATAAGTAACGTTACGTTACCTAAAGGAACTTATGTTACTTAATCACAACAATAATTTTATATTACAAACTGGCCCTAGAGTGGCTTGTAAAAGCAGCCCCAGGCCATCTCAAGTCCAAATTGCATTCTGAATGTCCAATAGGGCAGTCCGAAGGGAAACGTTTAACTGCAGAAAAAGCGACTATTCAAGCTATACAAACCCCTTATTGCAGGGACTCAAAGATGCACAGAAAACTAAAGGGGCACTTACATGTACAGAAAAAAAATTACTACATATTTCCAAGAATTGAAAAATGCCATAGGTAATGCACAAGAATTAGCAACCCCTGACTACACCAAAGAGTGTTATTTGTTTTCACACTTTGATGGCCAAGTAGTGGCTGCTGTGTTGGCCCAGCATAATTCCTTAGAAAGTAAACCCTTGACAAACTATTGTGGCATGTGAGACTCAATGATGCAAGGTCAATTCTCTTGTCAAAAGGCATTGGCTGCAACAGCCTTTGCCATTGAGAAATCCTCAACAATAAATATGGGGTGTTCAGTAACACTCTATGTCGAGCATACAGTGTTTGCAATTCTGGAACAATCTAAATCCACTTTGACTACACAAAGGGCCTCTTTATATGAAGTAATATTATCAAGCACATCCATTCTCATTGTGAGGTGTCACACAGTGAACCCTGCCACGTTTATTGCAGTACCTGTCCATGAAGGTGAGGAAGTGCATGACTGTGTCACCTGTGCAGGCTCCTGAAGATGATTTAATATGAGTGAAGGAGAATACACTTGAGGAAGGGGGGATTCTTTTAGTTGATGGGTCATTGATGATTAATCAAGAGACTGTCCAGAGGCACACGGGTGCCACAGTGGTGCATCTCGTAGATGGGGAAATGAGGTTTTAATTCAGAAAAGGTTGCCAACCCACTTTTCAGCTCAGGCAGCATAACTGATCACATTCATGGAGGTATTAGAAGCATCGGAAAGATGCTTGGTGAGCATATACTCAGGCTCCACTTATGTAACAGCGACGGTACTTCCGTCCAACATACAGCCTTATTAGAAAGATACATTTCGACTCTGTCACGCCCAACGCTTGTGGCTATGGTTAAATGTGCAACACCCAAAATACAGACCACATTTCTATTGGTAATGATGCAGCCGATAAAACTGCCAAAGAAGAAGCGTCTCATGAGGTCCCAGATGTCACGGCACATCCTGAGGTGGAATGACAACAGTTGCAATTAGAAATCCCATACACAGCTGTCCCACTCACTCAGAATATTTAATCACAAGGTCAGGCAACTCAAGATGAGAAGCAATTTTGGATTAAACTGGGATGCTTACAATCACCAACAGATCTAATTAGGAGACCAAACATAACAGGTACATTAGTAATGCCTCTGGAATTGCTTATGTTTGCTATTGTACAGCAGTGGGGGGTGTTTTGGAATACCAACCATCAGTGTCCTGCGCTAGATAAGCAAAGGTGGCAGCTGAGCAGCGGAGTGACGAAGTGATAAAGCCCCTACTCCGGTAAGTAAGTATATGGGGCTCAGAAAGAACCCTACTCCACATATAGGTCAAACGCCACAAAATAAAGATAATACAGCAGACTGTTAGATTTTCATAAAATGTATTTTGCAGACAGTTGCCCTATAGAGACACGTGTTTCGGCGAATCACTCGCCTTTTTCAATCAGGGCTAATTGGTGAGACAGAGATCAAAGGGAGGGGGAGGGGGAAGGATTATTAGGAGCAATGGAGAAAACATCACAAAAGGAAGAAACAAGAGAAACAAGTCATTAGATGTTTTGTATGTATAAGTTATGTTTGTATTAGTGTTCATAAGGTACGAAGAGATTGCTTACCTAATTGGTGAGAGCTATAATTCACTTGTTCAAATATGGTGATGAATTTCATGGGATCAATCCCGCCTGTTGAAAAATTATTATACCCAATCATGAGCATACTCTTTTTAGATATTAGATGGACATTTATCTGTTATTAGCGAACACTATGCCCCAGCGAATGGTTACAGAATATGTACTTTGGTAACGTATGTCAAATGTGATCATACTTGGCTAAACAATATTAAAGGGAAGGGTTGTTTTCCTGATTGCGCGTAGTTAGCGCATATTTCGTGTCATACTGCTACTAATGCACTGTAATGCCGGCACAAGTACATTTAGAAAACGATTTTCTACTAGGATGAAGTGCTTAGGGCTTACCTCATAAGAGGTGGTCTCCTTCACAAGCGTCGGCGTCTGGAAACGAGCACGGATGCCGCGCTTTGCATCGGTAATGAAAATGCCGTCGCTATGGTGACGGTAGTCCTTCTACCCTTTCAGAATGACGGTCGAAAAACAAGGCGCCATTTTTTAGAGGAGTAAACGTTTCAAAATTTAGCTTTTGTGTGAAAAAGATCGGGACTTAGTATGGACACCCGATCAAATATGCGACTAGGTAATTAGGTTTGAGAACAGTTTCCCCATATTAATGGGAGAGTTCTTAATGTTAAGTATAATTCAATAGTATTTACATTCGTTTTATACAATATTAAAAAGGTTGTTTTCCTGACTGCGCGTAGTTAGCGCATATTTCGTTCATACTACTTATAGTGCACTGTGGTGCCGGCTCGAGTACATTTAAAGAACGATTTAGTACTAGGATGAAGTGCTTAGAACTTACCTCACAAGAGGTGGTCTCCTTCACAAGCGTCGGCGTCTGGAAGCGAGCACAGATGCCGCGCTTTACATCGGTAATGAAAATGCCGTCGCTATGGTGACGGTAGTCCTTCTACCCTTTCAAAATGACGGTCGAAAAACAGGGCGCCATCTTTTAGAAGTGTAAACGTTTCGAATTTAGCTTTTGTGTGAAAATCGGGTCGGGACTTAGTATGGACACCCGATCAAATATGCGACTAAATAATTATGTTTGAGAGCAGTTTCCCCATATTAATGGGAAAGTTCTTTGTATTAGGTATAATTCAATAGTATTTGCATTCGTCTTAAATTGCAGAGATATAGTACGGGGGTAAGTGTAAATTCCATCGGTGGAAGCCTGTAGCTGATAGGTTGTGTGTTATATATGGGGTAGCTAATTTTTCACTTGCATATTAGTATATATAATAGAGCACCAAATAGACATAAACTATTTATAGTATTAATATTAATTAGTGTCGACAAGTCTCAATCCAAAAATATTATTCAGTATTGATATCGTAGATAACATATAGACTCTAAGTCAAATGTTACATTCAAAGAAGCATAAGTTTCATTAAATCAAAGGAAAACTCCCATCTCATTGTCCGAGTTAAGGCCCACTCTTGTAGCTCTAAAGTGGCATATGGTACGGGCTTCCTGTTGTCTCAAGGAAAGTTCTCGATTTCCCCCTCTTCTTCCTATACTGATTTTTTTGAGGCCAATAAATTTAATACCATTTTTGTCATCCATTTGATGGCTCAGTTGCCAATGAACTGCAAGTGGAAGTGAGGAGTCCTGGCTCCCTATTGATGAGAGGTGTTCTCTTATTCGTATCCTTAACTCACGAATGGTGCTGCCCACATATATCTTATTACAAATACAGATAATTGCGTATATTACAAATTTTGATTTGCAATTAATGTTTTCTTTAATCATGGTGGATATACCAAAACTGTCTGTAAATTTCATAGTGGGACCATGTGCATGTTTGCACATTGTACAGCACCCACATTTTCTAAACCCCAGGCTAGTTGTTTGTAGCCAGGTATGTCTTGGATGTTGATCTTCTTCCGGTAGCATAGAGGGACTGATAGTTGATTTGATTGTTTTGGCTCTTCTATAGATCATTGTTGGGTGGTCGTCAATGTATTTGCGAATGTGTTCATCTAGTTTCAAGAGATGCCAATTTTTGCGTAGTATTATTCGTAAAATTCTATTATTTGCACAGAAAGTGGTGATGAATTTTACAGTGTCCTGTCTTTTATCTACTGATCCTGAGTTTGTTGGGTTAAGAGTTTGATCTCTAGTGATCTTATGGGCTTTGTCCGAAGCTGCTTTTATGAATCTTGTCTTGTATCCTCGTGCTTTAAATCTGTTATGTAGCGTTGTACATTCATGTTCGAATATTTGTAAGTCGGTACAGTTTCGTCGAGCTCGGATGAACTCGCCTTTAGGGATGTTGTTCTTTACAGGATCAAAGTGGCAACTTGTAGCAAAAAGGGTTGAGTTAACTTCTGTCTGTTTGCGATATGTTTTTGTTAGTAACTTGTTTTCTTGAACATAAATGGTAAGGTCTAAAAAATTGATTTCTGTTCTACTGGACAAACCAGTAAAGACTATTCCAAAGGGATTGCCGTTTGCTCTCTTCATGAATTCATTTAATTCTTCCAATGTTCCTTTCCATATTAGTAGTACGTCATCTATAAAACGTGACCACATCACCACATTCTCTCTGTACATTGTATCCGTGTAAATATGTATATCTTCAAACATTCCCATGAATAAGTTAGCGATAGCTGGAGCAAATTTAACTCCCATTGCTACTCCTCTTTTTTGTCGATAGTACTGATTATTGAAAAGAAAGATGTTGTTGGTTAGGGTTAGAGATAGCATTTCTTTTAACATTTCTACAAAATGATAATGAGAGGCAGATTCATCTCTGAATGTGTAATGTAGCGTTGTCATTGCTGCCTCATGTTCTATCAAGGTGTACAGTGCCTTGACATCCCAAGTTGCTAGTAGGTAGTCAGATTTCCATTCAATTTCACTAATTTTCCTAATTATGTCTGTAGAGTCTTTTAGGAAGGCCTGTATTTTTGGTACCCTAGGTCTGAGTGCATGGTCTAGATATTCTGCAATTCTTTTGGTGCCCCAGCCAATCCCATTGACTATGGGTCTACCTTCCGGTATTGTTTGGTAAGGTTTATGAATCTTGGGCAAGAAGTAGATTATAGGTGTGATCGGCTGTTTGATCCAAATCCATGCTTTTTCTTGTTCAGTTAGTAATCCTTTCCTGTACCACGATTGAATTTGCTCTTCTACTTCCAATTGTATATTTGGTCGAGGATTGGTTGCTAATAGTTCATAGCAACCCGGTGTACTAAGATGGTTAATGGCCATTATCAGGTAATCAGATCTGTTCATAATTACAATATTCCCGCCTTTGTCGGCTTCCTTAATTATAATATTTTTATTGTTTTTGAATTTCTTCATAGCCTGTTGTTCAAGAGGGCTCAGGTTATTTTTCCAGACTCCCTTCTGGGTCGAATTGTTTTGTCTCTTTCTGTTGGTAAGTTTTGCCTTATCTAGATCATCTGTCACGGCTTTGTAGAATGCATCAATCGTATTTTCCGGGCTCAATTGAGGAGTAAATTTAGAACAAGGTTTAATTTCTTCCTTAATGAGGCTGATCGGCTTGATTTTCAGTTCTTGTAATGTTTGGTGTATTGAATAAGAAGATGGTTCTTGGAAAGACCTGATTGCAAAAATATTTTCCAAATTTTGAATAGTGATGTCACTCTTAATCGGTAGTGGTTCCTGAGGTCTTTGTTCTGATACTAGGGTTTCAAAATACTTTTTTAATTTTAGTTTCCGTACAAATCGGAAGAGGTCTATATGTACTTCCGTAGTGTCATAGACATATGTGGGGGCAAAAGACAATCCTTTGTTTAAAAGCGAGGTTTCTTCTTCGCTCAGATTTAGACTTGAGAGAATAAGTACTAAATTTGTTATTTGTTGCGGCGCGCTGCTTCTCTGGTATTTGCTCGTGTTTGTCTTCTGTCTTCGTTTATTTCGCTTATGTTGGCTAGGTTTCCCCCGCCTTCCTCTTCGCCTGGTATGAATGATTTCTTGTACGGTTGAGCCGGTAGTTGAAAACGGACTTGTTTGGTGAAGTTTGCGTTTCGAGTTCCTTTCTTGTATCTACGTATCTGATTGAGGAAGCCTTCTTGTTTATTAGTTACTTGTTCTGAGATATTGGCTTCTTGATCTTTTTCAGGGTCTGATTCAACATCAGAGCTGGCCGACGAGGTATTCGGTGTACTACTTTTTGAGAGCGGTTTATTAAATTGATTATATTTATCTTGAAATGTGTACACACGATCGTCGCGATAATCTCTTTCATCTCGCAAGTATTTTCTGAGTTTGCGGATTTTAATTTCTTCTTGATAGTCGCTGAGTATTTCGTACATTTTTTCAAAATTTCTTTCCTTTGTTGCTTCTAGAGCTTGTGTATTAGCTATCTCTTTTTTCCAATTTTCAATTGTTTCAGTGGCTCTCTTGTGTTCGCGTGTGGCATGTTCCACAAGCAATTCTATCATAGTTTTTGAGCTATGATTCAAATTTCTTTCCCAAAGGTCAGCTAGGTCTTTGTCATCGTCTTGGGTAAAATCTGGAAATATCAAAATTCGTAGTCCTCTGGGGATTTGATTATTGGTTAGGTAATTTTGCAAAGACATCATTTCCCAGTACTTATCAATTTCTTTCCTGGAGGCTCTTTCTAGTTTCACAAATTGGAACCTTAGGTCCTCTTTTTTAGGATTAAGGTTCTTGAATGCATGTAGAGTGCTTCCTCTAGGTGCAAATAATTTGTTAGCATCTTCTTCACGGTTTTTAAGTAGTGTGCCATTGTATGCCGGGCACAATTTCTGTATCAAATAGCAAGCGTATCAGGACTGTTGGTATATATTTAGAATAGTACAGCAGTGGGGGGTGTTTTGGAATACCAACCATCAGTGTCCTGCGCTAGATAAGCAAAGGTGGCAGCTGAGCAGCGGAGTGACGAAGTGATAAACCCCCTACTCCGGTAAGTAAGTATATGGGGCTCAGAAAGAACCCTACTCCACATATAGGTCAAGCGCCACAAAATAAAGATAATACAGCAGACTGTTAGATTTTCATAAAATGTATTTTGCAGACAGTTGCCCTATAGAGACACGTGTTTCGGCGAATCACTCGCCTTTTTCAATCAGGGCTAATTGGTGAGACAGAGATCAAAGGGAGGGGGAGGGGGAAGGATTATTAGGAGCAATGGAGAAAACATCACAAAAGGAAGAAACAAGAGAAACAAGTCATTAGATGTTTTGTATGTATAAGTTATGTTTGTATTAGTGTTCATAAGGTACGAAGAGATTGCTTACCTAATTGGTGAGAGCTATAATTCACTTGTTCAAATATGGTGATGAATTTCATGGGATCAATCCCGCCTGTTGAAAAATTATTATACCCAATCATGAGCATACTCTTTTTAGATATTAGATGGACATTTTTCTGTTATTAGCGAACACTATGCCCCAGCGAATGGTTACAGAATATGTACTTTGGTAACTTATGTCAAATGTGATCATACTTGGCTAAACAATATTAAAGGGAAGGGTTGTTTTCCTGATTGCGCGTAGTTAGCGCATATTTCGTGTCATACTGCTACTAATGCACTGTAATGCCGGCACAAGTACATTTAGAAAACGATTTTCTACTAGGATGAAGTGCTTAGGGCTTACCTCATAAGAGGTGGTCTCCTTCACAAGCGTCGGCGTCTGGAAGCGAGCACAGACGCCGCGCTTTGCATCGGTAATGAAAATGCCGTCGCTATGGTGACGGTAGTCCTTCTACCCTTTCAGAATGACGGTCAAAAAACAAGGCGCCATTTTTTAGAGGAGTAAACGTTTCAAAATTTAGCTTTTGTGTGAAAAAGATCAGGACTTAGTATGGACACCCGATCAAATATGCGACTAGGTAATTAGGTTTGAGAACAGTTTCCCCATATTAATGGGAGAGTTCTTAATGTTAAGTATAATTCAATAGTATTTACATTTGTTTTATACAATATTAAAAAGGTTGTTTTCCTGACTGCGCGTAGTTAGCGCATATTTCGTTCATACTACTTATAGTGCACTGTGGTGCCGGCTCGAGTACATTTAAAGAACGATTTAGTACTAGGATGAAGTGCTTAGAACTTACCTCACAAGAGGTGGTCTCCTTCACAAGCGTCGGCGTCTGGAAGCGAGCACAGACGCCGCGCTTTACATCGGTAATGAAAATGCCGTCGCTATGGTGACGGTAGTCCTTCTACCCTTTCAAAATGACGGTCGAAAAACAGGGCGCCATCTTTTAGAAGTGTAAACGTTTCGAATTTAGCTTTTGTGTGAAAATCGGGTCGGGACTTAGTATGGACACCCGATCAAATATGCGACTAAATAATTATGTTTGAGAGCAGTTTCCCCATATTAATGGGAAAGTTCTTTGTATTAGGTATAATTCAATAGTATTTGCATTCGTCTTAAATTGCAGAGATATAGTACGGGGGTAAGTGTAAATTCCATCGGTGGAAGCCTGTAGCTGATAGGTTGTGTGTTATATATGGGGTAGCTAATTTTTCACTTGCATATTAATATATATAATAGAGCACCAAATAGACATAAACTATTTATAGTATTAATATTAATTAGTGTCGACAAGTCTCAATCCAAAAATATTATTCAGTATTGATATCGTAGATAACATATAGACTCTAAGTCAAATGTTACATTCAAAGAAGCATAAGTTTCATTAAATCAAAGGAAAACTCCCATCTCATTGTCCGAGTTAAGGCCCACTCTTGTAGCTCTAAAGTGGCATATGGTACGGGCTTCCTGTTGTCTCAAGGAAAGTTCTCGATTTCCCCCTCTTCTTCCTATACTGATTTTTTTGAGGCCAATAAATTTAATACCATTTTTGTCATCCATTTGATGGCTCAGTTGCCAATGAACTGCAAGTGGAAGTGAGGAGTCCTGGCTCCCTATTGATGAGAGGTGTTCTCTTATTCGTATCCTTAACTCACGAATGGTGCTGCCCACATATATCTTATTACAAATACAGATAATTGCGTATATTACAAATTTTGATTTGCAATTAATGTTTTCTTTAATCATGGTGGATATACCAAAACTGTCTGTAAATTTCATAGTGGGACCATGTGCATGTTTGCACATTGTACAGCACCCACATTTTCTAAACCCCAGGCTAGTTGTTTGTAGCCAGGTATGTCTTGGATGTTGATCTTCTTCCGGTAGCATAGAGGGACTGATAGTTGATTTGATTGTTTTGGCTCTTCTATAGATCATTGTTGGGTGGTCGTCAATGTATTTGCGAATGTGTTCATCTAGTTTCAAGAGATGCCAATTTTTGCGTAGTATTATTCGTAAAATTCTATTATTTGCACAGAAAGTGGTGATGAATTTTACAGTGTCCGGTCTTTTATCTACTGATCCTGAGTTTGTTGGGTTAAGAGTTTGATCTCTAGTGATCTTATGGGCTTTGTCCGAAGCTGCTTTTATGAATCTTGTCTTGTATCCTCGTGCTTTAAATCTGTTATGTAGTGTTGTACATTCATGTTCGAATATTTGTAAGTCGGTACAGTTTCGTCGAGCTCGGAACACGTGTCTCTATAGGGCAATAGTCTGCAAAATACATTTTATGAAAATCTAACAGTCTGCTGTATTATCTTTATTTTGTGGCGCTTGACCTATATGTGGAGTAGGGTTCTTTCTGAGCCCCATATACTTACTTACCGGAGTAGGGGGTTTATCACTTCGTCACTCCGCTGCTCAGCTGCCACCTTTGCTTATCTAGCGCAGGACACTGATGGTTGGTATTCCAAAACACCCCCCACTGCTGTACTATTCTAAATATATACCAACAGTCCTGATACGCTTGCTATTTGATACAGAAATTGTGCCCGGCATACAATGGCACACTACTTAAAAAACCGTGAAGAAGATGCTGACAAATTATTTGCACCTAGAGGAAGCACTCTACATGCATTCAAGAACCTTAATCCTAAAAAAGAGGACCTAAGGTCCCAATTTGTGAAACTAGAAAGAGCCTCCAGGAAAGAAATTGATAAGTACTGGGAAATGATGTCTTTGCAAAATTACCTAACCAATAATCAAATCCCCAGAGGACTACGAATTTTGATATTTCCAGATTTTACCCAAGACGATGACAAAGACCTAGCTGACCTTTGGGAAAGAAATTTGAATCATAGCTCAAAAACTATGATAGTATTGCTTGTGGAACATGCCACACGCGAACACAAGAGAGCCACTGAAACAATTGAAAATTGGAAAAAAGAGATAGCTAATACACAAGCTCTAGAAGCAACAAAGGAAAGAAATTTTGAAAAAATGTACGAAATACTCAGCGACTATCAAGAAGAAATTAAAATCCGCAAACTCAGAAAATACTTGCGAGATGAAAGAGATTATCGCGACGATCGTGTGTACACATTTCAAGATAAATATAATCAATTTAATAAACCGCTCTCAAAAAGTAGTACACCGAATACCTCGTCGGCCAGCTCTGATGTTGAATCAGACCCTGAAAAAGATCAAGAAGCCAATATCTCAGAACAAGTAACTAATAAACAAGAAGGCTTCCTCAATCAGATACGTAGATACAAGAAAGGAACTCGAAACGCAAACTTCACCAAACAAGTCCGTTTTCAACTACCGGCTCAACCGTACAAGAAATCATTCATACCAGGCGAAGAGGAAGGCGGGGGAAACCTAGCCAACATAAGCGAAATAAACGAAGACAGAAGACAAACACGAGCAAATACCAGAGAAGCAGCGCGCCGCAACAAATAACAAATTTAGTACTTATTCTCTCAAGTCTAAATCTGAGCGAAGAAGAAACCTCGCTTTTAAACAAAGGAGTGTCTTTTGCCCCCACATATGTCTATGACACTACGGAAGTACATATAGACCTCTTCCGATTTGTACGGAAACTAAAATTAAAAAAGTATTTTGAAACCCTAGTATCAGAACAAAGACCTCAGGAACCACTACCGATTAAGAGTGACATCACTATTCAAAATTTGGAAAATATTTTTGCAATCAGGTCTTTCCAAGAACCATCTTCTTATTCAATACACCAAACATTACAAGAACTGAAAATCAAGCCGATCAGCCTCATTAAGGAAGAAATGAAACCTTGTTCTAAATTTACTCCTCAATTGAGCCCGGAAAATACGATTGATGCATTCTACAAAGCCGTGACAGATGATCTAGATAAGGCAAAACTTACCAACAGAAAGAGACAAAACAATTCGACCCAGAAGGGAGTCTGGAAAAATAACCTGAGCCCTCTTGAACAACAGGCTATGAAGAAATTCAAAAACAATAAAAATATTGTAATTAAGGAAGCCGACAAAGGCGGGAATATTGTAATTATGAACAGATCTGATTACCTGATAATGGCCATTAACCATTTTAGTACACCGGGTTGCTATGAACTATTAGCAACCAATCCTCGACCAAATATACAATTGGAAGTAGAAGAGCAAATTCAATCGTGGTACAGGAAACGATTACTAACTGAACAAGAAAAAGCATGGATTTGGATCAAACAGCCGATCACACCTATAATCTACTTCTTGCCCAAGATTCATAAACCTTACCAAACAATACCGGAAGGTAGACCCATAGTCAATGGGATTGGCTTGGTCACCGAAAGAATTGCAGAATATCTAGACCATGCACTCAGACCTAGGGTACCAAAAATACAGGCCTTCCTAAAAGACTCTACAGACATAATTAGGAAAATTAGTGAAATTGAATGGAAATCTGACTACCTACTAGCAACTTGGGATGTCAAGGCACTGTACACCTCGATAGAACATGAGGCAGCAATGACAACGCTACATTACACATTCAGAGATGAATCTGCCTCTCATTATCATTTTGTAGAAATGTTAAAAAAAATGCTATCTCTAACCCTAACCAACAACATCTTTCTTTTCAATAATCAGTACTATCGACAAAAAAGAGGAGTAGCAATGGGAGTTAAATTTGCTCCAGCTATCACTAACTTATTCATGGGAATGTTTGAAGATATACATATTTACACGGATACAATGTACAGAGAGAATGTGGTGATGTGGTCACGTTTTATAGATGACGTACTACTAATATGGAAAGGAACATTGGAAGAATTAAATGAATTCATGAAGAGAGCAAACGGCAATCCCTTTGGAATAGTCTTTACTGGTTTGTCCAGTAGAACAGAAATCAATTTTTTAGACCTTACCATTTATGTTCAAGAAAACAAGTTACTAACAAAAACATATCGCAAACAGACAGAAGTTAACTCAACCCTTTTTGCTACAAGTTGCCACTTTGATCCTGTAAAGAACAACATCCCTAAAGGCGAGTTCATCCGAGCTCGACGAAACTGTACCGACTTACAAATCTTCGAACATGAATGTACAACGCTACATAACAGATTTAAAGCACGAGGATACAAGACAAGATTCATAAAAGCAGCTTCGGACAAAGCACATAAGATCACTAGAGATCAAACTCTTAACCCAACAAACTCAGGATCAGTAGATAAAAGACCGGACACTGTAAAATTCATCACCACTTTCTGTGCAAATAATAGAATTTTACGAATAATACTACGCAAAAATTGGCATCTCTTGAAACTAGATGAACACATTCGCAAATACATTGACGACCACCCAACAATGATCTATAGAAGAGCCAAAACAATCAAATCAACTATCAGTCCCTCTATGCTACCGGAAGAAGATCAACATCCAAGACATACCTGGCTACAAACAACTAGCCTGGGGTTTAGAAAATGTGGGTGCTGTACAATGTGCAAACATGCACATGGTCCCACTATGAAATTTACAGACAGTTTTGGTATATCCACCATGATTAAAGAAAACATTAATTGCAAATCAAAATTTGTAATATACGCAATTATCTGTATTTGTAATAAGATATATATGGGCAGCACCATTCGTGAGTTAAGGATACGAATAAGAGAACACCTCTCATCAATAGGGAGCCAGGACTCCTCACTTCCACTTGCAGTTCATTGGCAACTGAGCCATCAAATGGATGACAAAAATGGTATTAAATTTATTGGCCTCAAAAAAATCAGTATAGGAAGAAGAGGGGGAAATCGAGAACTTTCCTTGAGACAACAGGAAGCCCGTACCATATGCCACTTTAGAGCTACAAGAGTGGGCCTTAACTCGGACAATGAGATGGGAGTTTTCCTTTGATTTAATGAAACTTATGCTTCTTTGAATGTAACATTTGACTTAGAGTCTATATGTTATCTACGATATCAATACTGAATAATATTTTTGGATTGAGACTTGTCGACACTAATTAATATTAATACTATAAATAGTTTATGTCTATTTGGTGCTCTATTATATATACTAATATGCAAGTGAAAAATTAGCTACCCCATATATAACACACAACCTATCAGCTACAGGCTTCCACCGATGGAATTTACACTTACCCCCGTACTATATCTCTGCAATTTAAGACAAATGCAAATACTATTGAATTATACCTAATACAAAGAACGTTCCCATTAATATGGGGAAACTGCTCTCAAACATAATTATTTAGTCGCATATTTGATCGGGTGTCCATACTAAGTCCCGACCCGATTTTCACACAAAAGCTAAATTCGAAACGTTTACACTTCTAAAAGATGGCGCCCTGTTTTTCGACCGTCATTTTGAAAGGGTAGAAGGACTACCGTCACCATAGCGACGGCATTTTCATTACCGATGTAAAGCGCGGCGTCTGTGCTCGCTTCCAGACGCCGACGCTTGTGAAGGAGACCACCTCTTGTGAGGTAAGTTCTAAGCACTTCATCCTAGTACTAAATCGTTCTTTAAATGTACTCGAGCCGGCACCACAGTGCACTATAAGTAGTATGAACGAAATATGCGCTAACTACGCGCAGTCAGGAAAACAACCTTTTTAATATTGTATAAAACAAATGTAAATACTATTGAATTATACTTAACATTAAGAACTCTCCCATTAATATGGGGAAACTGTTCTCAAACCTAATTACCTAGTCGCATATTTGATCGGGTGTCCATACTAAGTCCCGATCTTTTTCACACAAAAGCTACATTTTGAAACGTTTACTCCTCTAAAAAATGGCGCCTTGTTTTTCGACCGTCATTCTGAAAGGGTAGAAGGACTACCGTCACCATAGCGACGGCATTTTCATTACCGATGCAAAGCGCGGCGTCCGTGCTCGTTTCCAGACGCCGACGCTTGTGAAGGAGACCACCTCTTATGAGGTAAGCCCTAAGCACTTCATCCTAGTAGAAAATCGTTTTCTAAATGTACTTGTGCCGGCATTACAGTGCATTAGTAGCAGTATGACACGAAATATGCGCTAACTACGCACAATCAGGAAAACAACCCTTCCCTTTAATATTGTTTAGCCAAGTATGATCACATGTGACATAAGTTACCAAAGTACATATTCTGTAACCATTCGCTGGGGCATAGTGTTCGCTAATAACAGATAAATGTCCATCTAATATCTAAAAAGAGTATGCTCATGATTGGGTATAATAATTTTTCAACAGGCGGGATTGATCCCATGAAATTCATCACCATATTTGAACAAGTGAATTATAGCTCTCACCAATTAGGTAAGCAATCTCTTCGTACCTTATGAACACTAATACAAACATAACTTATACATACAAAACATCTAATGACTTGTTTCTCTTGTTTCTTCCTTTCGTGATGTTTTCTCCATTGCTCCTAATGATCCTTCCCCCTCCCCCTCCCTTTGATCTCTGTCTCACCAATAAGCCCTGATTGAAAAAGGCGAGTGATTCGCCGAAACACGTGTCTCTATATGTTTGCTATTGGACAACTGCATTACACAGAACATGTTTTGAAACAGCATATTGCATTTCTCCAGGGGGACTGGTTTGTCCACAGTCTACAGGAAAACATCAATCAGTTTGTAGCAAATTGTACAACATGTCATATTTACAGCACAGGCCAGACTATCAGGACGTTGTGTGGCACATTGCCCCGTCCATGTGGGCCTTTCTGGGAACTTCACATCGACTATGTGGATATGCATAACTATTGTTATTTATTTATTTATTTATTTATGTATGTATTGCCATTTGTATAGCACACCTAACCCGAGGGCATCTGGGCGCTTTCCTTACATGAGACGAGTATGAAGTACAGATGTTTTCATAGTTGCATATATACAAAGACAGTAGTTTACATTGTAATTCAGTTCGATACATAGTTACATCTGACATGGCAAGGGTTTTATGACAGTACAGTTAGTTACATAGTTATGTGTAGACAAATCAGATGGCCTAGTGCAGGATGAGGTGTAGTTGTGTCAGTGATTAGAGGGCTATGGCTGACTAACTGGCTAGGGGGCCGGAATTAGTTGCATATTCCCTATGTGAAGAGGTGGGTTTTCAATTGTTTCCGGAAGTTCCAGCGAGAGTCTTCTGCCCTTATTTTGGCTGGTAGGGTGTTCCACTGTTTAGCAGCTATTGTAGGGAAGCTGCTACCACCTGCTTTCTGTAGTTTAAATCTAGGTGTGTCTAGTAGGTGCATGTTTGTTTGTGCATGTAGGCTGTTGGATTGGTATCTGGACACTTTGTCTGACAGGCATGTGGGAGCTGACTTGTGTGTCAGGATGAGTGTTTTGAATGTGATACGTTCTTGAACCGGTAGCCAGTGGGCATTCCATCTTGTTGTGGAGATGTGGGTTGTTTTGGGTTTATTAAGTGCTGCTCTTAAGGCATTGTTTTGTATACCTGGAGTTTTTTGATGTTTTGGAACTTAGTGCCAGCATAGCGAGCATTGCAGTAGTCCAGTCTAGCCAGAATGAGGGCTCTGGCCAAAGTAAAGCAGCTGTCAGAAGTTAGGAATGGTCTGCAGGCATTGATGAGCTTACAGGTATAGCCTGCTGATGATGCAGTGCATTAACTTATTTCGATAGAGTGAGTGAGGAGTCCAGGTAAAAATCAAGGGTTTTTACTTCTTTAGACAATTTAACATAGTTACCGTCAATGTTGAATGTTTTAAAGGCATTGGGCCTCATTACAAGTTAGCCGGTCCGGACTTAACTGTGCCGGTAAACCCGCACCGCACCGTTTACCGGAACGGCTCATTCTGACCCACGAATCCAGAAACACCATCACTGCAAAGCGGCCCCCGTGGCGTCAATGCACCCGGTAGCTCCGTGGGTGGAAACAGCGTGACGACTCACCGGCGCACCACCAATCAAAGGCAATGCGTAACACCGGGCACATTACGAGTAGCACAGAAATGGAAATACTGCCACGATCATGGCGTAAACACTGTGAATATCGTTCCAGTACCGCTGGCACCGCGGACATGGCGTTAAACAGTCTCAGGTGAGCTCAAACAGGCCCTAGGTGTGCACAATCAGGCCAGCTGCACATCATAGGCCACTGGGAGCCTACAAAAGGGCCACACCCAGGCCACCTTCAAACACAACCATGCTGCCAGCCGCCCTAGCAGCATTTGGGATAGGGTACCTGCAAGCAGCAGTAAAGATTGAGGCAGCACTGGGGCAGAGGAGGAGGAGGCGTAGACACAGGAGGCAATTCAGGAACCCGGTGCCCATCCCAAACAGAAATATGCAGCAGGTACCACCCGGCAGGAAGCCAGCAATACCCTGCATCAGGGCCTCACCCTGGAACCTGACACCAGGTCAAATCCACACATTATAACGGCTTGACAGGGCCTCAATCATATCCATTGTCACCCTCATTGAAGAGGACATCAGCAGCCACATCAGCATCAGGACTGCAATCCCCCCCTGCTGAAGGTAGTCTCCGTACTGCATTTCCTTGTCACCGGAACCTATCAGCACACTTGAACCTATCAGCACACTGTTGGGGAGCTGCACGGGCTGTCACAACCCTGTTTTTCCAGGATACTGGTCCAGGTACTAGATGCGCTGCTGCGCCATGCTTCAGAGTACATTTCCCTACCTCGTACCCCTGCCCAGGTCATTGCAACCAAAGTGGCCTTCCATGCCATTGCAGGCATGAACAATTGCATAGGCGCATTATATTGCACACACGTGGAGTTGACTGACAGACATGCAATTGAGGTGGTGTACCACAATTGGAAGCAATTCCACTCACTAACCATCCAGATGGTCTGCGATGCCCAACAAGTGATCACCTATTGCTGTGCACATTTCCCGGGGTCCACACACGCAGGAACATTCCACTACCCCGGACATTGAGGCAGCCGATGAGGATGATGATGATGATAATGGTGATGGGTTGGGTGCTCTACCAGGCCGAGGTTTCATTGGTGGACAACATGCACGTGCAGCACTCATACACAATTTTTCTGATACACTTCCTATGCATATTCAGCACTTCATGTGGTGGCACTACAGTAAATGGTTGGAATACACACCAAATGAGATTGTCCCCTCGTCATTTGCATTTTGACACCAGTCTATTTCAGAATTAACAGGGGAAACAAGTATTGGATTGAAATCAAGAACACACGTGCCCCCCCACCCCAACGTACCCACCCACCAACCAGTCCCCAACTGACTAAGCCCATTAAGGACCACCCCCACCATCCCAACATACCCACCTACCAACCAGGCCCCAACTGACTAACCCCACTAAGGACCTCCCCCACCACCCCAAAGTACCCACCCACCAACCAGGCCCCAACTGACTAACCCCACTAAGGACCACCCCCACGACCCCAATGTACCCACCCACCAACCAGGCCCCAACTGACTAACCCCACTTAGGACCACCCCACCACCCCCAACGTACCCACCCACCAACCCGGAGATCATCACAACTAGTGGGAGAACAGTTCTGCAATGCCAAGCCTATTTTGGACCGTGCTTGTGCCCATGGATGTCCTTTCCAGAGGGTCCTGCCAGCCGTGATGACCTCCTATGAGGGCTGATAGTCACCGATCTGGAGGGTTTGCTGCTGGCAGAGGGCAGTGCAGGGTTTGTAGGTGGTACACAGCCCAGGTAAGCCTGCTGGGCAACCAGCATTGTCTCCGCAATATTGGACATGATGTTATTCCCCTCCCTGACCCGCTGTGATAACACCATGTTCGTTGTGGCAAACCACCCGATCGCAGGTGAGAGGCGGCGCACAGAGGTGGCAGTGCTCTCCCATTGTAGTCGGACCTCCTCACGTTGCAGCCTTGCCTCCTGGAGCTGTTGCTCCACAAGCTGTGTCAGGCTTGCCTGGTGCTCCTCAATGCACTGTAGGCGGGAGCAGATTTCCAGGATGGAAGGTGCGGGGGACCGCAATGGACTGTGAGGTCCCATGGGGCTGAATATGGCCACCTGTTCTGGAGTGGTGTTGCCCCCGTCATTCGCATTTCCAGGTACGTCAGCGCCCTGTTCTCCCGGCGCACTCTCGACGCTGGCTGCGTCATTGTTGCTTGTTGGTTGACAGCCACTGGTGGGTGCAATGGAAGTGACAGCAGGTGTGCTTTGTGTTGCCACATGCTGGTCTTCAGGCACAGCAGGTATGGAGGTCTCTATGTCATCGGGCACCGTCACCATGGCAGATGCGTGTGTGCCGGAGGTGGTGGCAGTGGCGTCCTGGGATAGCCTCGTCCGACGGCCACTTGCAGTCCCCCATTGTGTTGGCTGTTGTGCCGAGTCACTGTCGGTTTATGTGCCTGTGGGGGAATGTAGGGCATGCTGTTAGTCATGTGACAGTATGTGAATGGGGCATTCACATATAAAGCACTCCTCATATTTGTGTGTGGATCACGGCTTGCACACAGTTGCACGCCGTCTGCCTGTCCTGGTGGTGTTGTCACATGGGGTGTTGTGTGTGGTGGGGTCAATGGTGGATGTGGTGTGTGCCTCTAGGCCCTGCCTGGGGTTGTCAATGGCGGATGTGCTGTGTGCCTCTAGGCCATTCCTGGGGGGGGTTCAATGGTGGATGTGTTGTGTACCTCTAGGCCCTGCCTGGAGCGGGGGGGGGTCAATGGTGGATGTGTTGTGTGCCTCTAAGCCCTGCCTGTGGTGGGGTCAATGGTGGATGTGTTGTGTGCCTCTAGGCCCTGCCTGGAGGGTGGGGGAGTCAATGGTGGATGTGTTGTGTGCCTCTAAACCCTGCCTGTGGTGGGGTCAATGGTGGATGTGTTGTGTGCCTCTAGACCCTGCCTGGAGGGTAGGGGAGTCAATGGCGGATGTGTTGTGTGCCTCTAGGCCATGCCTGGGGGCGTTCAATGGTATATGTGCTGTGTGCCTCTAAGCCCTGCCTGGTGGGGTCAATGGTGGATGTACTGTGTGCCTCTAGGCCCTGCCTGGGGGGGTCAATGGCGTATGTGTCCTGTGTGCCTCTAGGCCCTGCCTGGGGGGGGTCAATGGTGGATGTGTTGTGTGTCTCTAGGCCCTGCCTGGGGCAGTGGGGTCTTCCATCATTTGCACTTATGGCTTTGCACTCTGTGTACTTACCAGCCTCGGCAGGTGTGCTGGCTCCGACCTCTGCATGACCAACTCCCTCGATCCTCTCTAGGTGCATGATTCTGCTGCACCGCTCCGCCCAGGTCTGGAGCATCAGAGGTGAAGGTGGTCCCCCTCCTGTGCTGGTGCTGTGCTGCCTGTGTGCTGCCATGAGGTTATGGACACGCAGCTGCAGATTGTCCCAGCGCTTGTGGCAGTCCTTCACAGTGTGCACTGTGACACGGACTGCTGTGCACTTCTCTGCAGAGGCTGACCAGATTTCCTTCCGCCTCTGCTGTGTGCTGCGCCTTTGATCTGCACTGAACAGCAGTGCTGCATTGTCCACAATGTGCTCAACGAGCACTGTCAGTTCAGCCTTGCTGAAGCGGGGTTTGCGATGGCGGGTGGCTGGGATCCTAGATGTCATCTCAGTGGTTGTTTGTAGCAAATCACAGGAGCTGTAGGCCTAGTGGTTACTGAGGATTGCAGTGGATTATGGTTTAAGTAATGGCCGCCGCTCTCTTTCCGGTTTTCGCAATCACTGTGTTACTGGAACTGGTATTTCCATTTCCGGTATGGACGTTTCGGTAACTGATGTACCGCTGCCATTGTACTCGGTGCATCTGTCTCCATGGGTGTTTGCATTACGGCGGTGACACTGTTTCCACAATGGTGTGGTGCGCGCGACCGACAAACCGTAATCACACCTTACGTCTATATGCTTGCGGACGCGTAAATGGTGTCACCGCCTTCACGGAAAAAACTGATTCCGGACCGTCAGACTTGTAATGAGGGCCATTATTTAGTTTAGTGAGACAAAGGTGAGACCCTATGAGGAGCAGCTCTGTCTTTTTGTTGTTCAGGCACAGACCATGGTGAGCCATATAAGCTTGGATATGGTCGCCTGTGATAGGAATGAGGATTTGGGTTGTCTACATTGTTTGTGTAGGTGACACCCAAGTCATCAAGACGGTCAAAAAGAGGTTTAGTAAAAATGTTGTATAGCATCAGAGAAACGCAGGAACCTTGGGGCCTGCATGTGACTGGGGTAGGTTGTGCTTCTGCACACGGGGAGAAGACTCTTGTTGTTCTGTCCATTAGGAATGATTGTATACATTAAATGGCATTAGGGGAAAAGTGTGACGCCGAAGTTGCGTGTTTTCATAGGATTTTGAGGTCGACTAGATCAAATGCTGCAGAGAGGTCGAGTAAGAGCAGTAAGGCTAATTTACCTTTGTCTTTTAGTTTATCCATTTGGATTTGTATATCCAGGAGAGCTGTTTCCGTCCCATGTCTTGGGCATAACCCAGACTGTCGTAGGCCGTGGAGGTTATTATCCTCCAGATATTTTTGTATTTGTAGGTACGCTACTCTGTCTAGTATTTTCAATAAGAATGGCACTGTTGTGATAGGGCGGTAGTTTGTTGGTGTATTTGGGTCAAGAGTAGTTTTTTTTTAGTAACGGGGGTACCCAAGTGTTTTTGAGATTGTTGGGGACAAAGTTGTTTTCAAAATAGTCGTTAATAAGATTTGTGATGAATGGGGTGAGTTCAGGGGCACAGTCCTTGATGACCGTTGCTGGGCACGGGTCACCTTGGCACCTTTGAGGGTTTGAGGCTAGAGATAAATTTGAGGACCTCTGCATTAGAGACAGTTGTAAATTCAAATTGCGGCACTGTGTTATTGCATTGGGAGGTAAGGGGTGGTTGAGAGGGTTGGATGGAGGCTTTTTAAAATTCAATTTTGGATTGCTGTAGTGCTATTTTGTTGGAGAGAGCATTCTGGATCTTAGAGCACCAGTTTGCGTCCTTATTGCAGGCTTCGGCTGGTGGTACAGGGGACTCTATTTCTCTGAGGATGGCAAAGAGCTCCTTAGTTTTTGAGCTGGTATTGGTTATTCTTTCGTTGTATGAGGTACTTTTCTTCTGGAGAACTGCTTGTTTGTACTTGTAAGCAGCTGTGGAAAATTCTGCTTTGTTTGGTTCACTTGGATATTATTTCCAGTTGGTCTCTGCTTTTCTCTTGCTTTTGTAAAGCTTTTAGGGTAGGAGTGAACCATGTGTAATGGTGAGCGATTGGTTTAGCTTTGCACATAGAGAGAAGTTCTAATTTGTCTATTGCAGCAAGTACAGTTTAATTGTATAATTTTACCATGATAGTATGGTCTTTCATGACTAGATTTTGGGGTGGCAGGATAGGTTGTAATAGTGATAGCAAATTGTCAAGCCTTATATTCTGTTTGCTTCTCGATGGGGCAGCAGGGGCCAGCTGCAGGAGGTTATTGGGGCCAGACTTCAAGGTGATATTGAATGTTATGAGTTTATGGTCAGACCATGGGCAATGAGTGTTTGCAGTTATGGCAGTATTGCAGTTGAGGTCAGCTAGCCAATCGAGGATGCAGCCTTTGGTGTGTGTAGGGTTCTGGATTCGGTGTGAGAAGCCTAGTTCTGAGATAGTGTTGGCAAGGGATAGTGCATTCTTTTCTAGCGGGTCATATAAGCCTAGATTGAAGTCACCCAAGATGATAGTCAGGGAGCTAGGTTTGGTATTGGTAGAGAGGAGTTGGGCTACATCATTCTCAAATGATAGTATAAGGTCTGGGGGTCTGTAGACCAGATGGATGTTCAGGGTGGCAGTGGGAGATGGCATGATTTTCGCTGAGAGTATTTCCCCAGAGGTTAACAAGGTGTTTGGTATTTCTCGGATGTTAACTGTGTTTTTTGCTATGATGGCAATGCCTCCTCCTTTAGCAGAGGGTCTGTCCATCCTGAAGAGCGTGTAATTATTTGGGATGGCAAGGGCAGGGCCAGCAGCCGCATGGAGCCATGATTCTGTGATAACTATGAAGTCGAGATTGTGTGTGGTGATGAAGTCTGCAATGTGTAAGGATTGAGCCGATATTGTTGTGGTGTGCCAATTTTTCTGTTGGGTTGAGGCTGGTCCCTGCTCAAAACCAGATGCAGTGTCAGCTGCCAAATTTTTGGTCTGCAGGGTCTTTCCTCGCTGGGGGGTATGTGAGGTCCTAAAGTCAGACAGTGGGACTCACTTTGTTATTGATTCTTTTAAAGAGATAGCATCCCTTTTGGGGATAGCGCATAAACTGTGCTCAATTTACCATCCCCAGGTGAACAGGGTTGTAGAAAAAAGAACAGGCTTTTGAAGTTAATGTTGTCAAAGATTTGTACAACATTAGGGAGTAACTGGATGTAATGTTTCCCTTTGGCTCTATTCAGCCTCAGAACGCAGTCCAGTAAAGAGCACCACTTGTCCTCCCATAAGTTAGTAATGGGAAGGAAGAATGCACTCACCTCTTTCTCCTACATGCACAGCATCGGATGCACACAGGGCAGCCAGAGTTTTGGGGGAGGTGTTTCAGGGGTATTTTAGGGAATTGACAAAGTCTATAAGACTTCTCTCTCGTCCGATCACTCCTAAAAGAAAAGAAACAGATGAAGCCATTCTGACAGATTAACTGAGCCTGCCACCTCCTCCATTATATCCAGAGGATCGAATATTTGTTAGATTTTTCATTTGCCTTTGGAGTGACAAGAAGTTCCAGGGTCTTTAGGAATGTAGGCTCTGCATTTCATCATCCACATTGTAGTGAATGTTTGAATTTTAACTAGGGCCAAGGGTGTGAGACTCATATATGTGACTCAAGGGTATGAGACTTGGGCTGAATCTAAATAGATGCCAATGCACAGTACACATACTAGAAAATAATCACTTTGATCCACAATGCTAATTTAATGGGCTGAGTTGCACTATATAAATAAAACTAACATGAAACTAATATACTCATTGACCTTACCTATTTAACATATAACTCCCATAATAACATGTAGTGCAAACCAGTCCTTGATATAAACTGGATGCAGATTGATGCTGCGCTGTGATTTAAAGTGTGGAATGTGAGAACTATCCTGCTAAAGACACTGCATTGTCTTGGAGCAGGAAGTGCCATAGGATTATAACAATTTCTCTTCAGCGATGTAGTTTGTATCTCAGGTAAAGGCACAGAGGAAATCACGTGCTATTTTAATTTATCAAGGAAAGGTGCTTTTTGAGTGACACATGGGTTTTAGAAAAGGGTTTGAGGCAGAGAGGGCTGGGTAATTCTCTCACTCACTGATGAAGGGAGCAGAAGTGCTGGTTCCTGAGAGGGTGAGTCTCCGGTGTTCTTTCTGACTGTCTGCAATGCTGCAGGCTGCATGTCTCTCTCCTGGGTTGGAAGTCCTTAGAAGAGCTGTAGTCTCGAGGAACCTTATCTGTGAATGACCCTGTGTGAAGCAAGCTGAAAGGCTGGGGAAGGACTTTGTGGGTTTCTGCCAAGCTGAGTCAGGAACTATCGCAAACAGATTTTGGTAGTTATACAAGTAATTGAGGAGCATGTTGAAGTGGATGTTTTGATACTATGTTGCATAAGTTAAATAATTCAGTTCATTTTTAGGTGCTGCATTGATAATAATCATTTAAACGTGCATGTAAAACTCTGATTATATTTCTCCAAGTTTAGCTGTGATTTAGAGTGATTTAGGTTCTGCTAGCTTTGTGTGATGTTCAAGGCCAACAACAGGCAGAGCTCGCACATTATCGCAGCTAGAGCGTTGAAATCCATTGCAGGAAAAACTTTGCTTGTGTTGAATTACAACGTGGTGCACTTGTCATTCTATGTAAACTTGCATATTTCTAGTTTCTGATAAAAGAATAATAATTCAAAAAAGTGATTTACTCTCAGTGTATTTATTCTGCAATCAGTCTCATTGAGTTGGCATTCATAGAGATGTAAACGTGCAGTATGAAAAATACCAAAGCAAAGTTAGTCACAGTAAATTGTTTCACTTTGCGAGGCTGTTTTGTATTTCATTTGCATGTTTGATGTATTTTGAAACACAGCCAAAAGGGCATAAGAGTGATATTGTAGATAAAATATCACAGGAGAACATGAGTTAATTATTCAGAGTGTACTGCGTTGAGCATTTGTTTACTGTTAGTGACCCTGGTGAAACCATTACTAGGCAGTGTTCTGAAATTAGTCTCACCACTATATAAATACCCTAATAGGTTTACCACAATATATTGCCAAGAGGTATAAAATACTGCCATATCAAAATACCACAAGATTCTAAATATAGCCCAACAAGATCTCTAACAGGTCCTTACACAGCTATTTACTGTACCTTCTTTGCTCTTCCTTTTATGGAATGTTGTACTGGGTCCATTTATCCTATGTTTGGAAAGCACCCAATACCGCTCCACCTTCTCCCGACCATGTACCCAGTAATGAGCGATTTTAAAGATTATCTTGTTGTACTTGTTCTTATGCAGATTCTGTTGCTCTGCAAACTCTTCCATGATATTAAAGAATATGTTGCGACACACGTCCCAAGAATATTGAAATGGGACTACCTTTACAATGTGATTACCAGCTTGCATTTTTCTGCCTTGGTCCCTGGTATTTCTCCTCCATTGCAGGTTCAGCTTTTCAAGCATTGTGTAATATATATGTTATGTTGTATAGGTTGTTTTCTTGTTATAACAGGTTTAATGGGGTTGTGTATTTATTTGATATGGTTGGGAACATAAAAGGGGGGTATGAAAGTCAAACAGATATCACTTTGGGGTAACACAAACAAGAAGGGAAACTGAGGCAGATATATTACAATCATTACAAAGGAGTGGTCCTTGACACTGTAGCAGATGTGCACCACCTGGAGTTGGACAACATGTGGTAGGATCACATGTGTGAGGTGGGTAGTGAGAGGTCAAACGAGAGCTGCTATGTATGATCTTTAATACCTACTGCGATTGGCACGTCCAAGTTGTTTATATCCCAGGAAATGCTGCCTCTTATATCGCAATGCCTCATACACCTAGCAATATGCAAAGTACAAAGTCTTTTCCAGGGGCACTCGGTCCAAGCTGGAATAATGGACAGAGACGATGAAGAATGTGCCATGAACAAACAAAAAGCCAATGTCACATACGACCATTGCTGAAGATGGAAGGAGTGTTGTTTTTGAACCATAGATGGGTGACAGGTGTGGTGAGCTGTGCAGCAGGGGTCTTATTAGGGATTTTATGAAGATGTAGTGGCACGTGTAAACAACAACAGTGGAAGAATATAGGGAATTTACGTGCCAAAGTTAACATGGATCGAGCTAAGTGAGAAACCAGCAGAAGTACAGAGACTGGCACAGTATTCCTTTTGCTTCTGAGGGAATTGCACTATACCTATAGGCACAATCATTCATTGTAATAAGAGACTCTTCCTTCCCAATCTGAACGAGGGCACAACAGCATTGAGAAGAGAAGCCGATGTCAGAGGTGACCACAGTGTACAGATGAACACTAATTGTATCCAGCTGCCAAGATGAACGTGATGGGAACGGAATGTTAGTTGGGATACCCCTTTTGAAGCACAAATTCATGAGAGCAGGGCATAAGGTTTTGTGGTGCCAACGAGAAAGCAAACATTTAGCAGACTACTGTCCTCACCCCAACTGGCCATCCCATTTGAACTACATGCACACATATCGTCGGAGACAAATAAATCCCTGAAATTCAGACTCAAGAGCGGTGTTGCAGTCACATCATTACTGGGCACCTGGAGATCCAAGGACATAAGTGGGGAGCTGTGTATAAAACATTCCGTGATTTGGAACAGGAGGAGCAGAGGTGATGGCAATACATTAGTGCAAAGGAAGGGAAGGCCACTTGTGCATGCCATGGTGTCTGGTATAATGAGAAAGCGTATTGTCGAATCAAAAGCAGGGTTGACCTCCCCAGTTTATTTTGATCAGGGCAGACCCAGAGGGGTGCACATCACGTGATGGTTGCAAACTATTAGGCTATTAATGGGTGAAAATGATCAATCCCGTACCTAGGTTCCATAATGACGATGTAGCGGACCACGTGTATAAGGTAATGAGCTTAGATTAGGTGTGGCCAATCGGTCCAGGGACTACAGGCAGGGATACATTAGCATATATAGAGGTGGGAGCCAATGAGGGCGGTGGGATTATGATGTAACTCACAAATCTGTCAGTATTGTTAATTATGACTTATCAGCCTATAACAAGATGTAACCCTTTGAAGATCTCAGAGTTCTGTGTCAGTTTGGTTCTATGGGACCATCTAAGACCTTTTTGCATGTAATAAAACCTGCATTCCCTTGCAAAGAGGTTCTGTGCTCATTTGGCCTTTTGGATAGTTTTTTAGCAACTGTGTATTGGTTTCCTTCTTCTCAATATCAATGGCTTAGAGAAGGCCCTCCCTTGTAGAATCTTGGTCAGCTTTTTCCAGATTGGGCAATCAAGCTTTTCCAGTACTGACCTATATGGATGATACCGTTTTAATGGCCCACACCCCTAGTGCCCTCCAAAAGAGGATAACCGTTTATACCCAGTTTATGAATGATTTGGACCTGAAGATCAATACTGGCAAACCTGCTGTTATCGTCTGTAAATCCATAAAGATGATTAAGATGCTATGTAATGGGGCAGCCATTCCTAGAGTTCAGGTTTTATTCATTATTTGGGTATGCATTTTTCTTCATCGATATCTGGTAAATCCCACTTTGAAAAACAATGTACTAGAATGTGCCAGATATTAGGCAGGGTTTCTCAATATATGGCAATGTGCCAGGTCTTGCCGCTGCAAATGATTCTACAGATCAACGCTTCTCAAACAAAGGCAGCAATTAATTATGGTGCTACACTATGGGGTGATGTGACTATGCTGGAATTACAAATCATGGAGAACACGTTCTTTAAAAATGATTGGGCATTGGCTCTACTACAACTTTTGCAGTCCATGTACAGATAGGAGTGTGTTTTTTGGAAGAAGAATGTATCTTGCTCGACTTTTGCATTGGTTAGAAATTTGGGCAAATTTGAAGGAGGCTCTCACGCAGTTTTTTACTCAAAGATGTTTCGATGAAGATTCCTTGTTTGCGATATATCAAATTCAACTTGACACTTCTCAGCGTAATTCAAGACAATTTTAGATTTAACGTTAAAGAACAGCAGGAGTCCAAGGAATTAGCAATCAATGCAAATAAGAAAAAAACAATAGTCAGCCCTGTTGGCTCTTATCTCACTTTGAGTGACAACAAATCTGATCGTTGGTTGATTACTAGAGCCTGTTTTGATGGCCTCGGGTTGAGTGCCAATACTGCTAAGTGGCATGTTCCCTTCGAGGCCTGATGTTGCCCCATGTGTAATGCAGATTTAGAAGATCTTTTACATTTTGTCTTCTTTTGCCTAGTCTACTCGGACATTAGTGAAAGGACAATTTTACTGGTATTAAGACAACATACCTTTGTGCAATGTCGTCCAAAATGGTACTATCTTTTATCGGCCGAATCTGCTATGTTGTGAGTCAAATGTTTTTAAATAATTTGCACTGATGTTTTTGATCATATTTATTGCTTTTATTCTCTTGGCTTTGATGGTTTTGTGCTGTAACTGTATCTATGAATGATATCGTTTTTTTTTTATTATTTTGTCTTGCTTTGCTTGTTAATGTATTTTACAATCTGCATAAACAATTAAAAAATAAAAAAGGTAACTTTTATACATGTAGGTTTTTTGAGCCACAACAATGAGTGAGCTGTTGGCAGTCAATACACTATGACAGTTATTGTCTTTGATGGGCAAACATGTATACATGCTTGATATTTACAAAGGTTATTGTTAGGGTGAATATTGTTTAAAAAAAAAAGGAAATGTGTACCAAACTCCAGCGTGCATTAAGTATTTAGTCATTCAGTCATTTAACTCTAACAGACATATATGACAGATAAAAAAGCTTTTTGTCTTTCTTATGTTTCCAAAATGCTCCTTAATATGCAAAAAGGCCAGAACCTCAATAGTTTCATTGGTGTAAATGCCCATTATCACTGGAGTTACTTCTAATCAACATACACATACACTGTGTTAAGCAACTAAATTTATGTTCAAATAAACATGACATGCATTTTTTGATCAGGGCAGACCCAGAGGGGTGCACATCACGTGATGGTTGCAAACTATTAGGCTATTAATGGGTGAAAATGATCAATCCCGTACCTAGGTTCCATAATGACGATGTAGCGGACCACGTGTATAAGGTAATGAGCTTAGATTAGGTGTGGCCAATCGGTCCAGGGACTACAGAGAGGGATACATTAGCATATATAGAGGTGGGAGCCAATGAGGGCGGTGGGATTATGATGTTACTCACAAATCTGTCAGTATTGTTAATTATGACTTATCAGCCTATAACAAGATGTAACCCTTTGAAGATCTCAGAGTTCTGTGTCAGTTTGGTTCTATGGGACCATCTAAGACCTTTTTGCATGTAATAAAACCTGCATTCCCTTGCAAAGAGGTTCTGTGCTCATTTGGCCTTTTGGATAGTTTTTTAGCAACTGTGTATTGGTTTCCTTCTTCTCAATATCAATGGCTTAGAGAAGGCCCTCCCTTGTAGAATCTTGGTCAGCTTTTTCCAGATTGGGCAATCAAGCTTTTCCAGTACTGACCTATATGGATGATACCGTTTTAATGGCCCACACCCCTAGTGCCCTCCAAAAGAGGATAACCGTTTATACCCAGTTTATGAATGATTTGGACCTAAAGATCAATACTGGCAAACCTGCTGTTATCGTCTGTAAATCCATAAAGATGATTAAGATGCTATGTAATGGGGCAGCCATTCCTAGAGTTCAGGTTTTATTCATTATTTGGGTATGCATTTTTCTTCATCGATATCTGGTAAATCCCACTTTGAAAAACAATGTACTAGAATGTGCCAGATATTAGGCAGGGTTTCTCAATATATGGCAATGTGCCAGGTCTTGCCGCTGCAAATGATTCTACAGATCAACGCTTCTCAAACAAAGGCAGCAATTAATTATGGTGCTACACTATGGGGTGATGTGACTATGCTGGAATTACAAATCATGGAGAACACGTTCTTTAAAAATGATTGGGCATTGGCTCTACTACAACTTTTGCAGTCCATGTACAGATAGGAGTGTGTTTTTTGGAAGAAGAATGTATCTTGCTCGACTTTTGCATTGGTTAGAAATTTGGGCAAATTTGAAGGAGGCTCTCACGCAGTTTTTTACTCAAAGATGTTTCGATGAAGATTCCTTGTTTGCGATATATTAAATTCAACTTGACACTTCTCAGCGTAATTCAAGACAATTTTAGATTTAACGTTAAAGAACAGCAGGAGTCCAAGGAATTAGCAATCAATGCAAATAAGAAAAACACAATAGTCAGCCCTGTTGGCTCTTATCTCACTTTGAGTGACAACAAATCTGATCGTTGGTTGATTACTAGAGCCTGTTTTGATGGGCTCGGGTTGAGTGCCAATACTGCTAAGTGGCATGTTCCCTTCGAGGCCTGATGTTGCCCCATGTGTAATGCAGATTTAGAAGATCTTTTACATTTTGTCTTCTTTTGCCTAGTCTACTCGGACATTAGTGAAAGGACAATTTTACTGGTATTAAGACAACATACCTTTGTGCAATGTCGTCCAAAATGGTACTATCTTTTATCGGCTGAATCTGCTATGTTGTGAGTCAAATGTTTTTAAATAATTTGCACTGATGTTTTTGATCATATTTATTGCTTTTATTCTCTTGGCTTTGATGGTTTTGTGCTGTAACTGTATCTATGAATGATATCGTTTTTTTTTTATTATTTTGTCTTGCTTTGCTTGTTAATGTATTTTACAATCTGCATAAACAATTAAAAAATAAAAAAGGTAACTTTTATACATGTAGGTTTTTTGAGCCACAACAATGAGTGAGCTGTTGGCAGTCAATACACTATGACAGTTATTGTCTTTGATGGGCAAACATGTATACATGCTTGATATTTACAAAGGTTATTGTTAGGGTGAATATTGTTTAAAAAAAAAAAAGGAAATGTGTACCAAACTCCAGCGTGCATTAGGTATTTAGTCATTCAGTCATTTAACTCTAACAGACATATATGACAGATAAAAAAGCTTTTTGTCTTTCTTATGTTTCCAAAATGCTCCTTAATATGCAAAAAGGCCAGAACCTCATTAGTTTCATTGGTGTAAATGCCCATTATCACTGGAGTTACTTCTAATCAACATACACATACACTGTGTTAAGCAACTAAATTTATGTTCAAATAAACATGACATGCATTTTTTAAACCATTGCAAAAATTAGAATTTTCCCTCCAGAAAGGTAAATGTTAAAAATGTTTATTAATTTTACAATAATAAATGTACGCCTACGTTTTAGTCAAGCACACAGTTCCCACAGGTGGGCACTAAAATGATGTTCCGAATTAGGCACTACTTGCCCTCCTGGGCACCACATTTCAGAAGTTTGTAGCCACCCAAATTGTGCAAGCGTAAACAGATTTTACAGAAGTTAAATCGGCAAAGAGGAAATCTAAATGCGCAAGTCCATCAAGAAACCTGTGTAAGGATAACCAAAGCCATAGAAAGGTGTGAGACAGAACAAAAACAATGTGCCTAAGGTACACAAATTGGTAAACAGCTGTCAAGGTAAGAGGTCTGTGGTGTCAGATCAAGATATCCGTCCAGTCTTCTTTAGAGAAGCTGCCCAGTGTTAAGCAGGTAAACAGCATCCCTGCTCAGTAATCAAGTGTCTTTGCTGGCATTCAGCTGTGTGCTCAGCAATACAAGGAGAATGAACTGCAAAGTATGCCACACAATGCATAACAGTTTAGTTTATAAGTAACATTTACAGAAATTAGGTTTTAGATTAAGGTTGGACTTCACCTGTGAAAGAGTACCTCAAACGCCAGCAGGAAATCTGTCTAAACCACACATCTCAAATTATTCTAATGCATTGTACAGTCCAACAAACTCTAAAGAGTTAAGAAACATTATCAATTACTATAAAGACAAGCTGGCAATACCCATAGCCTAAACCACACCTGCAAAGGTAATGTTGTGCTGGAACGCCAGACATATTACTTACTTTTCCTCTTGGAGTTATGGGTATTTTGGAAAATGGAATAAACAAGAAATGATGTACATAGGATGTTGTTATAAAAGCTGCCTGTGCTTCGTAGCTATGTGGAATGCTGTTGCATCCCACCTATGAATGTTCAGGGTACCCCTTATCCGTTACTCTACCGTAAGAATGCACCGCCATAAATTCCAAGAAACTTCTCCAACTGTCTTTACTCGACTAAGGAGTTTACGCCAAGGCAGTTTAAAATTTTCACTTTGTTGTTTTGTCATTTTTTAATGGAATTCTAAACCAAGCGATTGGATGTACATAGGCAGCAGCAGATGGTAACTTGTCTGATTCCCATTTTGCCCCCTGCTAACACCGGAGCTGTGACAATGAGAAGGAAGTTGAGCTCTTTTTATTCAACATTTTTATAAAAATGCACTTGTACCACTTCAATATATGCAAAAGCTTTAACATTCGACAAGACTGCATATATAAATGTGCTTAAGTTGCCTGAAACATTCATATTCCAGACCAGTCTAGGTACTTCTCATGGGGTGACAGCAGGCAACTTACATGAAACCAGATATTTGCATTGAAATCAACATTTCTCTTCCAACCTTCCCTCACTTGTGTCCATTTGGCAGACTGCTCATTTTCTGATCGCTTCTTCGAAAGATTGTTTTCTGACCTAACGGAAAGTAGACAACTGGATTCAACAAGTACCTTTACTTAACTCCATTGCAGAACACACTGCCTTCTCTAAATCTTGGGCAGCAGAGTTCTGAAAACACTCTTTCAGCTAACATGTCATAGAAGATAACAGGCTTGATTTAACAAAGTGGAGGCAACAACATTTGCATCCCTACAACATTAAAAACGTCCTTATGTTGTTATGGAGCTAAAATAAGGCTTCAGTGAAGTGGGGACTGGGGGGGGGACTAACAAACTCTTCCCCAGTGGAGAAGGGAGTGCGTCATGGGTGTGCACTTGCACCCCTATTATTTTCAATGTATATCGGTCAAATTGTCGCAGAACTTGTGGCAGATAGTCTCGACGCCCTAGGCTTGGTCAGGTAAGGTGTCCTGCACTGTTCTTTGCCGATGACGCAGTTATCCTGTCAACTACACCATATGGGCCTGAGGAAAAATGTTGCCAACTTTATGGGGAATTGTAGGCACCTTTAGTTGGTGATTAATAGGGATAAGACAAAGGCAATGGTCTTTAGGCATAGGTTGGCCAAAAGGGTCACGCTGAGTATTGAGTGTAAGGGCAAGATCCTGGACCAAGTCGCCACCTATGACTACCTGTGTATTCAGTTTACAGAGAGCTGCCAATGGTCGAACCAGCATTGTAAGGGTACTGGACAAATACTGTGACAAATACTGTGGGGGACTGTGGACTGCAGAATATTTTTAGCAGCCATGGCAGTGGGGAGATATGGCCAGTTCTGGAATTATACAGAACAAAAGCTCTCCCGGCAGCATTGTATGGAGCAGAGTTGTGGGGCAATTGGTTCGCAACTGAGGGGCTCTGGCCAGCAGACCTGTGCTGTATTGGGCCAGGATCTGGTCAAACGGACATCTTGCACCATACTAATTGGCTCTGTCTAATTCCCTATCACTGGGTGGGGCAATCGCTACCGTGGTTTAGGTTCATTCACGCAGGGCTTATAAAACTCAATATGCTTCTGCTATGGGAGAGGCCCGAGGAACTAGGTTTATGGTGAAGCATGCATACCATCACCTAGTGGTTAACCAGATGAAGCTGGATTGTTTGGCTCTGAGTACAGGGCAAATGTATTTGGCTCACAAGCCGCGGGTACACAGTTTCGAGGAATACCTTGACAATGTTAGTCCAGGATACGCCCACTCCCTTTATGTACAATTATGCAGTATTGTCTTGAAAGTAGCCGTTTTTACAGCTAAATGGAGGCAGAGGAACAGCCCAGAATGTGTAACCTGTGGAGCAGCTAATTAATCGATCATGCACTTTATGTTCTTTTGTAGTAAATTTAGCGATTTGAGACGTTGCTAAATGGCACCCCTTTTTAAAGTTAGGAATGTGGGGCGGCCCCAAGAAGCCATGGAACTTTGTATGAATGCCAGGGATCCGGTTGCAGTATTTGCTGTTTCCAAATGTATACATTGAGCCTGGTCACTAAGACTTAAGTAGTCGGGTGCTAATATTATGGTCTACCACATGGCCCTGGGTTGAATTTTAAGATCTCTTGTATAGCTCCCCTTTTATTCTTTTCAATGGTCACACAACAAGCTGTCAGTGGCGGCTGGTAATTTTGAAAGGTGGTGGGGCGTAAATTTGTTGGTGCTGATTTTGGAGCGAGCAAGCTCATGACCCGGCATGACCTGGTAACTGGCCATTCGCGGGTGCCGGCCCTGGATGCAACTCCGGCGGCAGCTGTGCCGGTTTTAACAGCACGGCTACCGCCAGGGTTATAATGGGGCCCAATGTGTTCTTTCCCCAAAGCTAAATGCAAATTAACTAGTCACCTTAGTGTTGTTTTTTTTTAACTTGCATTTGTACGTATTTATTCACACCTTTGGGGAGTGGGGGGAAGAATGTGATGCCTGTTTCCGTTTTAACAGCTTGTTAGATCATGTTATACTATGTTGAGGTTTAATTATAATGTTTTGCTTGAAATGTCTAATGTTCAAACACCTTGAAACAGCCATATGGCAGCACCACCCTTAGAGACTGTTTTATGGTACTTATAAAAGAGTAATTAATCATTTAAATACAATCACAATCAAGTCTAAGAAAAAGTTGTATAAGCTTAGTACATCTTCACAACTTCATCAAAGCTAAAGTCCATGACATAGATGCCAGCTTCATCCATTTAATTCAGTAAACATTAGTCTAGTCCTGGATTGCCCCATTATAAAACCTGGACTACAAGTCCCAGAATGCAAAAATAAAACTAGGGCTGGGCAGACTTACGTTTCCCTAATGGAATGGATAATGTTGGGATGTATGCAATGAGACCTTCACTCGCAACTTTGGGCAATTCCAAAAAGCCTCTATTTCAATCATTGCTTCATTGTGAATAAAGCATTCAAAGTGTGATTTTCTGAGGTGTCCTTAATAGCGATATACAACACATACATGTTTTAATGTTGCAACAGTATATCTTTGCACATTGTTTTATTGATTAAAAGAGGCGCGACTCTGACACTACCAGTCTGAATTCCTAGGTCGAAAAAATATATTTTATCGTTTTAACGTGTTTTTAGAAGTTCTGAAAACGTTCAGTAAAACAATGCCCCCTTTCACTGCTGTCCTGCTGGAAATCATTATTCGGCTTGACTGAGTGGGGTTGGCAGCGAATAGGGGACACAACGCTCGCTAGACGGAGAAAGCTCTGCGGGCTGGCCTTCGGCTTCATGCCTGAATCTGACCTCTGGAAATTCTGGGTGGAAGGGTCTCGCCTGCAGCATTGAACAACAGAGCAGCTATATGTCCCTCTGTCCCCAGGTTGCTGCTCAGCTTAAGGCAGAGCAGTGGGGCTGGAGGCTCGGGGGCCGAGGGGCATGGAGTTGGTTCCCGTGTCGCGCAGAGGGTTGACAGACAGACTGAAGAGGTCACGGGGGTGAAAGGGGAGAGGTAGACGGTGCGGAGGAGCAGACTAAGAGAAGGACAGAGTGAGGGTTGTGGGATGTTTTTATCCATGCATCCAAGCCCTACCTCAAAACTGTGCAGTACTGACATGGAAAACATCATGATGGCCAGAGCTTCCCAGAAAATGAACAGGGAAATGCATGAAGAATAGGCTGCCACTCATTTTTGCCGATGTTATGGGCACAAAAGGGCACTGCCTAAAACCACCATTGGACTACCCACACAGTAGTCTGAAACCATTGGGAATGGCAATGCTGATTGCCAAAAGCAACCTAGAATTGTGGGGAATTCATTTTCTTAAATTCCAAAAATGGTTGCAGTACCAGTACTCACCACTATCAGAAAGCCGGCATTTTAAAACCACCAGACTTGGTGTAAAACTGAATAAATGAACCCAAAGCAGGCCAAAGAAAGACTTACTGAGAGGTGGATACAATGTAAAGTTATATTCTGAAGTGACTTGAAGGTTTATAACAAGACTGGCTGAGCTGTGGATTTCAGCAGTTTAAGTAAATTTGGACTGAAAGACACTAAAAATCTAATGTTTAAAAGAAATGAGTGACCTACTTTTGAGTGTCACACAGGTTTCAATTGTTTAAATGTCATAGTTTTAAACTTAAAATCAGCATTCTAGCTGCATATGTAAAAATTGTCTTGACTTAAACTGGGTAACAAAAAGTGACATTTTATCTGAAACCTGGATTAAGGAACTGAATTCTGCCCACCAGCTACCCCCGACAGGAGTTGAGACTTGCACAACAGCTGTGTTCCCAGGCCTAGCTGCCCTTTTGCTGCTCCCACCAAAAGGGATATGACACTTCTCTGATTGAATTACCTGGGCTCTGCAGGAAATTGAACAAAGCCCTGTCCTGACTCAGGCAAATGTTTTATTATGGGGGCCGTAAAAAGTGGCTTCCTCCTGAAGGAAAGGGGAGGAGCACTGCCTGTGAGAGCAAGCTGGCTTGGCAGAACTGGAAAAACCAGAAATTCAACCTTGTGCTGGGGGGAAACCACACCCCTTTGGGGCCAGAACATAACTCTAAAAAGATGAATAACTCATAGTACGGACTTGTGAAAATTATTTAAATGATACCATAATTCTTGTGATTTTTCTGCCCACATTTTAAGAGGTTTTTAGAACCGGTGGCATGATCTGGGGGCAAGCTAGCAGTTAAGAGGGTATTACTTAAAATGTATGCATGTTAAAAATCTGACACTTCATCAATTAATGTCCATACTCCTTGCGCACATGTGTGTAAATTTGGGGTAATGTCCGATATTGCGAAACCAGTTAAAAAGTGCAAATGTCGCCATTTCTGAATGCAAGCTCCCAGGAAGAGCAGATTTGGACAGGGGCTACCATCAGTAAATGCATGATGGGTGCATGTAATTTCAAACCACTGTGTAGCTATGAAATATGTCTTTTTGGTCAAAATATAGATTGTGTGTAATTTGACAGGGGTGGGTTCTCTGTACCATAAACAGACCTCATCATGATGACACTTCATTTCATTCCCCCAATCAAGGGGAAGAGGATGAAGTGGCCAATGACAAGTGGAGAGGGGTAGAGCCTAGTGATGCTGCACACACACCCATTTTCAAAACACATAAAAGCAGACAGTCAGGACAGATAGGGACTTTCAAATCCATTTGCTGCGGGACGCTCTGCCGGGAAAATCCATACTTTACCTCCATCAACCTTCAGAGAGCCAACATAGAGACTTCAAATCTATCAATACCCAGAACCAGAGGCAGAGCAGAGCTGACCCAGACCGCTGTTAGCAGAACCAGAGAGCTGACCCAGATCACTGTGAAGTGCCGAGACCAGACCAGAGTCCAGTCTAAAACCTGACCAGATCCGTGGCGAGGCCCATTCTATTTCTAAATATATTGTGAGTACATAGCAGAACTGTGCAGAACCAATCTCTTAGTTAAAATAATCTTATCCAAGCTATTTTAATCTAAGTAGAACTGCCTCCTAACTGTCACCTGTCATTTTCTAGTTGCTAGCTGTCACTTGTCTTTTTGAACTTTAAAATTTCAAATCTGAAAAACGACCTTTACCATATCGCTCATATCTTCGTGACCGTTTGTCCTAGAGACTTGCAGTAATTTTCATCTGGAAGCTGAGATCCTAGGCTGTCCTATGACCCCAAAATGATAGTGCTAGTCCTTGTAGTTCCTCTGTAATCGCGAAAAACGCACGCGCGAATTTTACCGCGATTTGAAAATTCCTCCACATGTGAAAACAGCAGCTTCTTGCTAGAACTGTTAGAAAGTCGTTTGCAACCTGCCAATCATTCCTAGAATATTGCTAAAGTAAGCCTGAACCAATTTAAACCAACTAATCCTCAACCTGAACCTCTAGGGGGAATTAAAAGCATTTTAGCATATTTTTCACTTCATTGCCAGCACATGTAAAAGCATTTTGGGCCTGTGTTTAAAACTCCGATCTGTAGTCAAAGCTTGCTGGGGTGAACTGAATTACATTTGATTGCATTTCTGAGAACTGTGTGCTTTCCTTCCATTTCTTTGCATTGCATAAAGGGGGGGAGGGGATTGCCAGAGAAAAGTGATTACATTTTATTGTTCAAATCATATTGAGTATTTTCTGTATTGCATTTTCATTCAACATTACATCCATCTGAACTTATATAAAGTATTCTCTACCACCTTATTCTTCTGTTCCTATTCACAAGTGTGCTAGTGCCAGACTATCCATTATTGATTACTGATCAGATTAAGTGTGATATCCAATTATTAATTTATTATAAAGTGTGATATATATCTATATTGTTTAAATTCTCAAATAAACCTTTTAACTTGCAAAACAGAACTACTTCTTGGCTCAGTGGGGTCAGGGGGATTCCAAGAGAGGGGTGTTATATAGGGGTAGTCATCCAGAACGCATGAACTGGACATAAAGATATATCAATAAGGGTTTCCATTCAGTATCCCAGACTAGGCATTGACTTAGCTGTAGTGTTGAATTGAATCCTCTTACAAATTGGGGGCTCGTGCCGGACGTTTGGATTAGATCTATCACTTGTGCAGATTAATACAGCGTGCCAGCTGACCAGATACACATATCCGGTCAGATCAGCACGCTGTGTTACGCTGTAAAGCATTCCTCAAAGGAACGCTCTAAGGAAAAGGTCTGTTTTGCAAAAATAAAATATAAACTTCTGTAAGTCAGGACAGAGACCAATCTCTAGAATGACGACCTTATAGACATGAAAATAGCCAGAGAGCACTTCTTACATAAGTTATTTGTGAGAGGTGAGTGGACTCACCAGGACCGCATGGTCTGGTTGCAGGCCATCACGCAACAGGTCACGGAAACAGGGTCAGATATATGGAGAGATCAGGGTCCCTTACATGTGGCCCTGAGTGAACTATACATGGCTCCTAAAGCTAAGGATGAACAAGACAAGATGGTTAGGATAGCGGCATACCTGTACCTATATATGGGAGACATGCAGGATAAATGTACTGAAAGCCAAGATCTGGCGAATAAGCGACAGATGGCGTTAGAGAAGGTCCAATCTGACCTGGTCTCTTCTGAGCAGAGGCTGCAGGGGAGCCAGGAGTCAGAAAATGAGAGTAGACAGCACATCATTAAAATAAAGAAGGATATGGACATCCTGCAACAGGAAAAGGCTGACCAGGATACCAGATTTCTGGCCTTGCAGAAGGAGTACCAAGAAGGTTTGGACTCCCTACTGCAGAGCCAGAAAAAGCTGGAGCAACAATCAGACTTTAACAGGGCATGCACGGAGCAGGTAGCCACCCTGCAAAGTCATCTAGATAGAGTGAAGGCAGAGAGCAACAAGCTGATTTTGAAAGACCTGGATACCCAGGCAGAGTTTGATGAAGAACGCCAGAAAGCTGGTGCCTTTCAAAGGCAGAGGGACGACCTGGCGGCACAAATGCAGGCTCTTAGCCAGGAAAGAGACGCCTTAGGCCAGGAAGTCTGCCATTTAAAAAGAAAAACAGAAGAAAATCACTTGGCCCTCCAGGGGCTGGGTGACCTCCAAAAAGAACGCCAGAACTTGTTAGAACACACCAGGAGGGTGGAGGATGCTCTGGCAAGAAAGGAGCAGGCCAATAGGGATACGGCTCAGGAGGTAACCCTCCTGCAACAAAGACTGGCCCAGTGCTCCAGGACCAATCAGGAGGCACAGAGAGAGAATGAGGCTCTCTGCCAGCACAATGATAGACTCCAACAACAGGTAGCGATGCAGGAGAGACTGATAGATTCTAGTAAGGCCTTAACTGAGGAACTGAAGGCGCAGGCTCTTGCATTGCAACAGGGAGCAGGGGCGGATAGAGATGAGGTTCGCTGGGAAAGAGAAACTCCTGAGCATAACCCCAGGAGCCCTATTACCAGAGGCCTTTATTTCTCTCAGTCCCTGGACTCTGCCACCCCCATGTCCCCTGGCGCACATGAGCACAGGGCCACAGGGATGGCAGATTACTATCCAGCCAGAAGCATGGGGCTCATAGGCCAGTACCACCCAGGAATGGAGGGGCGGGCATCTGGGTATGGGCACCCAAGCACAGTGCAATTTGATGGGGAACCCCAGGTGAGTAGGCCCATTAAGGGCATCCTGAAAACCTCTGCCCAGTTAGGTCAGTGGGGGGGTACCCATCAAATCCTGGCAGCAAGGAGGGATCTGAAGACTCCTCTGAGCGGTACAGGACACAGGAGACCAGGTCCCCACATTCTGCCAGCCATTCCCAGGCTCGCAGAATCCGGGAAAACCTGGAAGAACAGACGGGAACCTCTGGGAGCAGTGCCTCTGAGTCAGAAGATGAATGGACCAGGGTTACCCGGACCAAAAGGGCCAATAAGACAAAAAGGGCCTTGCTTAAGGACCCCTTAAAGCAGATTAAGGCAATCAGGAGCGTCATCACGCCTTATCATAAGAACGCCAAGTATTCTGTTTGGGAGCACTTAGAGTTGTTTGAGCAAATGATGGAGACTTTCCATTTGAAGGACAGCCAAAGCTGTATTCAATATGTAAAGTGGACCTTCTCCCCGGAATACTCCAGTTTCTTTGCGGGGCTGGAGGACCAAAATCATTTAAGATGGTCCACCTATAAGGCGGCCATCTTGAAACATTTTTCTACTCATAGAAATCCTCAAGAGGCTCGCAAGGCAGCCTACAATTTACAATGTGGGGAGGATCAGGCCCCACAAGAATTTGTGCAGGAGTTAAAGCGTGCTTTTGCACAGACCACAAGAAGGGTGCGCACGGATAGCAGAGAATTTATTAATACGTTTTTCCATGCCTTGCCCAAATACATAATGACCCAGCTCGTGAGGGATTTTCACGAGAAAAGATCTTTAGACTGGGTCATTGAACAGGCGACCCGGATCTATGAGGTGCAGAAGCCAATAGAAAATAAAAATAATGCGCCCAAAAACCCCAAAGCCAACAACACCCCTGCTGCTGCCAAGGTGGCAGAGGTAAAGGTCACCCCCGTTTTAGAGTTGGAGATGGGGGGGCCTAAAAACCTACCTGCACCTAATAATGCTAGGCCCAGAAGGTCCTCGGGCCAGTCACAGACAGGGGGCCAGGGAGGCAGCCCCACAAATGGGGTCCCTCGCTCTCCTGATTATGTAAGCCCCCGGTACAAGGGAACAGACCCATCCTGGGTTATGTGTGGACTCCTCCAACCCTAGGGGGTGGATCCAGCCAAGCACCTAACCCAGAGAACTTCCCTCCCAACTTCTCACAGGAGGGCAGAAACTCACCAAACCCTGGGCAGAACTTCTTCCCCAGGTATCCACCCAACTTCCAGCCCCAAAATCCTCTACCCTTCTTTCCCCAATTCCCTGAGCCCAGACAACCGAATCCGGGAGAGGGGAGGCCAAGGGCGGAGGGGTATCCAAATCTTCCCAACCAGGGGTACTACCAAAGAAGGGATAGCTACCCTTCCCGGGATCAGCCCAGGGGAGAAAACAGGGCCCCGTATCAGCCTGAGTGGGTTTCCCAGTTAGAGCGCCAGGTTCAAAACATGGCGTGGGATCTGGGTCACATACTGAGGGCTCAGCAGAACCCTCAGATCGGCATGCCGGCGCAGAACGCACCCAACTCTGGACCTGGTGCCCCAGAACAATGACGGGGGCAGCACCCCGATAACTCACCGGTTCCCAGGGAGGAGGTACAAGGGGAAGGGGGGTGTAAAGCCTTGGAGGAAGCTTCCTTCCTCACTTGTAAACAGCCCCTGGAAACCCAGGAACCGGAAACAAAATCTCTTGCCCCTGAAAGTCTGCCTCCTAAGGAGCAGAGGGGGGGTAGGAGAAACAAAAGACCCAAACAGACTCAGTTTGAGGAGGAGGTGCAGATCTTCCAATTTGAGGGAGAGGGATCCTCAGAAGATCCTGGGAAAAGGATCTTCTCCTTCAGAGATGGGGGAACTCCTCCCAAGGAAAAATGGGCCCCAAGGGATTCCAATCCAGACTGGGGAGATATGGAGACTGAGCTACCGCCGCCCACCATCTCATCCCAGAACCAACCGCAAGAAAATCCCCTGGTTCAAACCCATCCTGATGACTGCCTCCTAAAAGGGGGGGCGGCCCAGAACCGGAGCCAGGGGAACCCACAATGGCTCTGATCTCCAGTTGCCAACTTTTTCTTTCAGATTCCCAAGGCTCTCCACAGAATTCTGCCCAAATCTCTTCGCAGGCGATGTCCAAAACCAGAAAGTTAGCCCACCAGTTGTCCAAAAATGTGCATTATCTGTGCCCCCTTGAGGAGAAGGAGGGAAGATACTATGCCCCGGTACAAGTACAGGGGCAGGGTACAATTTTGGCACTGGTGGACACTGGATCTCAAGCTACCCTTCTGTCCAGAAGGGCCTTTGACGAACTGAATGCAGGAAGGGGAGAGAATTACCAAATTCCTCTCACCTCTCTTCCTGGACAACTGCAGAACTTTGACGGGAAGGAAATTCCCGTTGAGGGGACTGCAGACTTGGACATTAAGATCGGGCGACACAAGGTGAAACACCCGGTCATAGTAGTGACTCCAAAGGGCACCCCTTGTTTACTGGGGAATGACCTCCTGAGGAGGTTGTCACCCTTAATAGATTGCGTAAACAAGGTCCTCTGGACCCAGACTAGCCGACCAATAAAATTAAAACAGAGTTGAACAAAAATCTGACCAAGTAGAATTTCACTTCCAGAATAGCCAAATTCCAGACGTGACAGTAATAGCAGTAGGACAACAGACTGGTGATGGGGGGTCCTCTCTATTTCTGAAAATCAACCTTCCTTCCAGTCTAAAGTGGTATTCCACGCTGGAAGGAAACACTCTGAAATTCTATACTAATCCACAATCAGAAACTCCCACTCCTATAGTCCAGAAAGATGTGAAATCAGCTCAGAGCCTGGCTGATATTCAGCAAATTGGAGAGCAGTTGTTCATCCCTGTCCAGTTAAATGATGGGAAGGACTCTGTTCTCGCTCGAGTGTGTGTGAACAACGGTAAGAGCTTCATCAGCGAAGCCATGTTCCGCCAACTCCCAAAAGATCCAGCCATTCCCACATTCAAACTGATAGACAAATAGGAAATGGACCTGGAAGCACCCAATTCCAAACATCTCCTGCCCAGCAGGTGTATGCTCAAAATCTCCATTGGCAACAAGAGCATAGTCCATAATTGTTGGGTCGTGCGAGACGTCACTGCCGCCTTTTACTTAGGCAGTGACATTCTCAATCGCTTTGCCATTAGTTTGGACCTAATAAACTTCAAAGCTTGGTCCCGATTAGCGGATAATCCCATGGGCTTTGATGATCCGGAAAAAGCATTTAGGTCAGCTCAATTGCTACCTTATGCAGTTGAAATTCAGATTAAAGAGGAAGTCACCATCCCAGAAAGGACCCGACAATTCTCCCTGGAAGTGAAAGTTAAAAGAGGACAACATTTGAAAAACCCTGATGCTTACATACATCTAAACGCTTCTCTCCAACAGCAAGGGTTGGGGGTAAACCCAACTCCATTAGTCAACATAGAACATGACACCATTCCAATAGAGGTGGATAACAGCGACTTAAAGAGTATTACTCTAGCCGCAGGCACCATTATTGGAATGGCGGTTGATGACCGACATTTTTCTATAGATTTAGGTAATGAACTGTTAGGGCCAATCCCCAAGGACTGCTTTGACAGTGACAGTGATGACAATACCACACCAGACAGGATTTTTACCCGGCATGGGGGGAACTTCCTGGTGTACACTTCTTGCCCTTATGGTAAGGAAGATATGACTTGTGACTTCAGGAGGGATGAGGTGATTTTCCAGGTCCATGAGGGCTGCCTTTCCCACCTGAAGCCTCCAGTCCAAATCAGCACTCTGACCAGGGACTTCTCCATCCAGTTGGAGGAGGCCGCTGAAATAGCCAAACAAGAAGTCTTTCCAGGCTTCAGGCAGATGGTGGAAGAGAGAGTCAACCTAGCTGATGCCTGTGTGACTCTGGAACAAAAGCAAAAGTTGAAACAAGTTTTCTTGGATTTCCAAGATCTCTTTGCGGTAGACTCATATGACTGTGGTCGCACCAACATCCACACAACAACCATCCCCACGGACCCTGGCATGACTCCAGTGTTTGTAAAGCAATATGCTTGCCTCTCGCATCAATGGAGTCCCTTACTGAAATAATTAAGAACCTTGAGTCCAGGGGAATAATCCGTCCCATCCACAGCACCTTCAATAATCCGGTGCTGGGAATATTGAAGCCAAACGGCCAGTGGAGACTCTGTGCCGACCTCAGGGAGCTCAACAAACGGGTCTATACTTCCCGATGGCCTCTGCCCTACATTGACCAAGGGCTGGCCCAGATTCAGGGGTCACAGGTATTCACTGCAATAGACCTGGCCAGTGGATACTGGACTGTGCCTGTCAGTAGGGAGGACCAATACAAACTGGCTTTTACCTTTGGGGGCCAGCAGTACACATGGACCCGGACTCCCTTCGGATACCTTAACTCCGGCAATGAATTCAACATTTTCCTACATAAGGCCATGCCCGACCTGGGTGCGAGGGGTAACCTGGCTTATGTAGATGATGTCCTCATCAAAAGTTCATCTGTGGAGGAACACATAGCGGAGATCCGTTATGTTCTGACCCAGTTGAGGGCCGCCAGAGCAAAACTTTCCTTTCAGAAAGCACAGTGGTGTCGAACCCGTGTTAATTTCTTGGGGCATGAGATTACTCCTCAGGGTCTCGGTCCCCAGGAAAAGAAAGTGGTAGCACTTCAGAAATTGAAAGACCCCACAACTCTGCGGGAACTAAGGAGCCTCCTTGGACTGACTAATTACAGCAGAAAGTTCATTGAGGGCTACGCAGAGATCACCAGACCCCTGATTCATCTCCTGAAGGGGGGGGTCAAGTGGGAATGGGGTCCAGAACAAGCCGAGGCAGTAAAACAACTCAAAAGAAGCCTCTCACAAGCGCCCTGCCTAGCTTACCCTGTCAGAAACAAGGAGTTCTTCCTGGAGACGGGGTTCTCTAATACGTGCTTGACGGCAGTATTATACCAAAAGCATGACAAGGTCAATAAAGTAATCTCCTATGCGAGCAAAACTTAATCCTCTGTGGAGGAAAAATTCAACGATTGTGAGAAGGCACTCCTGGCAACGGTGTGGGCATTGAAGAATTACCGCCCGTTTATCCAGGGGGAACACATCATAGTGGAGACTCCACACCAGCCTCTGCAATATCTCCAAAGTGATAGAATCCGGGCCGGAAATGTGAGTAATTCCCGAATTACTTCCTGGATTCTGTCAATGCAAGGCTTTCCTGTGGAGGTCAGATATGGCCAAAACAAGAAGAGTCCCCTCGCGCAAGGTCTGGCTGACTTGCATGATTGTGCCAGAGAAAACTGTCTTGAGGATGAAAGTCTAAAAATCAAGGACAACACAGAGGCATACCTTAATTCCCCACACAAAGTCTTTGAAGAAGACAAGTGTGAGGGAATGGCCACTGTCTATGTGGATGGATGCTCTTACCATGTTGACAACGACGGGGAAAAAGAACTGGTGGCCGGCGTAGGGAATGCATGGGTGAATGAGTCCCCAGAACCCTCCGCTGGGTACAAAATTGGTCCCCGAAGTAGTCAGGTGGCAGAATTGATGGCTGTGCATCAGACCATCCTCACTGCTGTCCAGCATCAACTCCACGAACTGGTCATAATCACAGATTCGGATTATGTACGGAACGGGTTCGTGGAGCACCTGGTTAATTGGAAAATCAGAGGCATGTTATGTGCTAATAACAAACCCTTGAAACATGGGAAGTTGATCCAAAACATTGACGATCTGGTCACCTCGAATGAGATGACCATCCATTGGAAAAAGATCAAGGGTCATTCCAAAGTAGAGGGACCAGACAAAACTGGAAATGACTTAGCTGATCAGTTGGCCAAAACCGGGGCCATCCAAGGGGATCTAATTGAGATTGAGTCCCTGTTGGGGGAAATCCAGGTCACTGCTATCACTAGGTCCCAGACAAATGCTCACAACGACCTTTCAATTGCACAATGGAGTAAGGAGACCCCTGATGCTGATTTGATTACCGCTCAGAAGGGGGATCCAATTATTGGTAAGTTTTACCAACACCTTGAGGACCCTGAGAACTTTCCCCTGACGGATACCGATTACATTGGGAAAGAGGACCTAAGAGGGTTGATGAAATGTCCAAAAATGTTCCGAATCCAAGACGGTTTGCTGGTAAGGAAATCCAGAGCTGGCCACGATCAGTGGGTGGTTCCTACCTCATTCCGAAGCCTGATGTTAAGTCACGCCCATGATGCAGCCACCGCCGGTCATAGGGGGTTTCACACAACATTGGAAATCTTAAGAGAGGTTGCATACTGGCCACACATGGGCCAGGACCTCGACCAATACTTGAAGGGGTGTCTTGTGTGTGCACAATTTCAGCCGACGTCCCTCACACACCGCGCGCCTCTCCAAAAGCGGGGGATGACACTGCCATGGTCAGATTTGCAAATCGACTTTGTAGGCCCCGTGATTCGCTCTGCTAGGGGGAATAAGTACATGTTGACTGTGACATGCTTGTTTACCAAGTGGGTGGAATGTCTCCCAGCCCCAAATTGCAAGGCAGAAACTGCAGCTGCCCTGATGATTAACCACATCTTTTCCCGTTTCGGTCTACCTCAAAGGATTGAGTCAGACAGGGGTAGCCACTTCACCAGTGAAGTAATGACAAGGATGTGGGAGATACTGGGGGTCAAAAGGAAGTTGCATATTGCTTACCGGCCAGCTTCTTCTGGGGCAGTAGAGAGATATAACCGAACCATTGTGAGCATATTAAAGAAGTTTGTGGCAGATTCTGGGCCAAGTTGGGATATCCGATTACCTCTGGTCCTAATGGCCATCAGATCTACCTCTTCATCTGCAACCAAAATGTCACCATTTGAGTTGATGACTGGGCGCAAGATGGTGCTTCCTCAGCATTTGCTCTACAGAACCCAAGAGCAAACGTTGATAAATGCCTCCACAACTCATGAGTATGTGGAGAATTTAAGGAAACACCTTCAACATGCTTTTGCTTATGCTCAGCGGAATCTAGAAAGATCAGCTGATAGCATGAAGACCCACTATGACCTGAAGACTTCCAGGAAGGAATATCAGGTGGGGGACCGGGTCTATCTATACAATTTCCAAAGGAACCAGGCCAAACAGCGAAAATTTTTGCCTACATGGAAGGGACCCTTTGAGATTATAGACAAAATCTCCCCTGTGGCCTACAAGATCCGCATCCCCAAAGGCGGTTTGGCAGAGGGGGAAGGCAAGTGGGTCCACATTAACCAGTTGAAGTGTTGCCATCCCAGGCACACTCTGCAACAACTGGAGGAATCCTCTGGAATCCTAGAGGGTGCTGTCTCAGATTAATTCAGTTCTAACTTAAAATATCCTACATATCGCCTATCAAATTCTGAGTCTCTCAATGTGGGTGTTTTGGTTTTTGAATGCAAAAAGAAATGTGCATGTTCATATGTTTTGACTATAAATATATATGCCACCCCACTATATCAATGGTGGGGGAAAAATGTCTATGAATAGGTATTGCCGCTCTTCCTTTGTCGTCCTAGGAGAAAGAAAACCTGGAGACCGGCCAAGGAGGATGATCCGGAGACTGGGAGGATGACGCAAGGGGGCCCGGGGTACCGTCCAATATTCCCATCAGGACCGGCGAGGAGAACCGATCGATCAGTACCGGATGGAGGAAAAGATGCTGAACTGTGCCATCTATTGGAAGAAGATGAGGAAACATCCCAGGTCTTGCGAGTCCCATCAGTGAAACAGAATGGCCATCGCAAGAGGGGGACTTGTGGGATGTTTTTATCCATGCATCCAAGCCCTACCTCAAAACTGTGCAGTACTGACATGGAAAACATCATGATGGCCAGAGCTTCCCAGAAAATGCACAGGGAAATGCATGAAGAATAGGCTGCCACTCATTTTTGCCGATGTTATGGGCACAGAAGGGCACTGCCTAAAACCACCATTGGACTACCCACACAGTAGTCTGAAACCATTGGGAATGGCAATGCTGATTGCCAAAAGCAACCTAGAATTGTGGGGAATTCATTTTCTTAAATTCCAAAAATGGTTGCAGTACCAGTACTCACCACTATCAGAAAGCCGGCATTTTAAAACCACCAGACTTGGTGTAAAACTGAATAAATGAACCCAAAGCAGGCCAAAGAAAGACTTACTGAGAGGTGGATACAATGTAAAGTTATATTCTGAAGTGACTTGAAGGTTTATAACAAGACTGGCTGAGCTGTGGATTTCAGCAGTTTAAGTAAATTTGGACTGAAAGACACTAAAAATCTAATGTTTAAAAGAAATGAGTGACCTACTTTTGAGTGTCACACAGGTTTCAATTGTTTAAATGTCATAGTTTTAAACTTAAAATCAGCATTCTAGCTGCATATGTAAAAATTGTCTTGACTTAAACTGGGTAACAAAAAGTGACATTTTATCTGAAACCTGGCTTAAGGAACTGAATTCTGCCCACCAGCTACCCCCGACAGGAGTTGAGACTTGCACAACAGCTGTGTTCCCAGGCCTAGCTGCCCTTTTGCTGCTCCCACCAAAAGGGATATGACACTTCTCTGATTGAATTACCTGGGCTCTGCAGGAAATTGAACAAAGCCCTGTCCTGACTCAGGCAAATGTGTTATTACGGGGGCCGTAAAAAGTGGCTTCCTCCTGAAGGAAAGGGGAGGAGCACTGCCTGTGAGAGCAAGCTGGCTTGGCAGAACTGGAAAAACCAGAAATTCAACCTTGTGCTGGGGGAAACCACACCCCTTTGGGGCCAGAACATAACTCTAAAAAGATGAATAGCTCATAGTACGGACTTGTGAAAATTATTTAAATGATACCATAATTCTTGTGATTTTTCTGCCCACATTTTAAGAGTTTTTTAGAACCGGTGGCATGATCTGGGGGCAAGCTAGCAGTTAAGAGGGTATTACTTAAAATGTATGCATGTTAAAAATCTGACACTTCATCAATTAATGTCCATACTCCTTGCGCACATGTGTGTAAATTTGGGGTAATGTCCGATATTGCGAAACCAGTTAAAAAGTGCAAATGTCGCCATTTCTGAATGCAAGCTCCCAGGAAGAGCAGATTTGGACAGGGGCTACCATCAGTAAATGCATGATGGGTGCATGTAATTTCAAACCACTGTGTAGCTATGAAATATGTCTTTATGGTCAAAATATAGATTGTGTGTAATTTGACAGGGGTGGGTTCTCTGTACCATAAACAGACCTCATCATGATGACACTTCATTTCATTCCCCCAATCAAGGGGAAGAGGATGAAGTGGCCAATGACAAGTGGAGAGGGGTAGAGCCAGGGACGTCATTTCACCAAAATGCCAGGGGTAGCGGAAGTGACATCACACGACCCTTGGCCCCTGGTGACATCACAGGAAGTGATGTCATTTGACCCCACCCCGAAGTGATATCACTGGATGCGATGGAACGTGACCTTTCACCCGTTGACAAAACAGGAAGTGCTATCACTTGTACACTACAAAAAATATGGTTACTTTATCGCTATAATGTGATGTACATTTCATACAATCGCCATATGTATCGTTAAGATCAGTGTATATAGGCCCATATTACCAAATTACTGTGAATGCAAGCAGACGTCCATGACCAAATGATAATGATGTGTTATTATATAGCACTTACACTTAAGCGCTTTATATAGAAAAAATATACACCCAATATCACCCAACCTGTGTTGGTACTCATTTATCGACCTCAGAAGGATGAAAGGCTGAGTTGAGGCGTTTAAGAACAGACTAAATCAGTGACTCACCCCCTGAAGTGTGCCTGAAATAAACCTTTAATGACTCTAGCAATTATTGTATAGAAATCCAGAAAGACACATTATTTGGTATTCCTAATCTTTCTTATTTAGGGTCAGTGCTGAAAGTATTAGACTTGTGTCACCCCTTTTCTTCTTTTTCTTCTTTTTTTTAAGGGGCTTTAACAAGAAAGCCAGCCACTCCAGAACTAACGAGCCACATGGTGCTGGCCACAGCCCATGAGTTTACATTACAAAAAAAAAAAAAATCTTTTTTTTTTCTCTTGTTTTTCCAGAGGTCGCAAGGGTGACCACAGAGGTCGCAAGGGAGACCTCAGAGGTCGCAGTTGCGACCTCTGGCGACCCCCAAATGACGTCCCTGGGTAGAGCCTAGTGATGCTGCACACACACCCATTTTCAAAACACATAAAAGCAGACAGTCAGGACAGATAGGGACTTTCAAATCCATTTGCTGCGGGACGCTCTGCCGGGAAAATCCATACTTTACCTCCATCAACCTTCAGAGAGCCAACATAGAGACTTCAAATCTATCAATATCCAGAACCAGAGGCAGAGCAGAGCTGATCCAGACCGCTGTTAGCAGAACCAGAGAGCTGACCCAGATCACTGTGAAGTGCCGAGACCAGACCAGAGTCCAGTCTAAAACCTGACCAGATCCGTGGCGAGGCCCATTCTATTTCTAAATATATTGTGAGTACATAGCAGAACTGTGCAGAACCAATCTCTTAGCTAAAATAATCTTATCCAAGCTATTTTAATCTAAGTAGAACTGCCTCCTAACTGTCACCTGTCATTTTCTAGTTGCTAGCTGTCACTTGTCTTTTTGAACTTTAAAATTTAAAATCTGAAAAACGACCTTTACCATATCGCTCATATCTCCGTGACCGTTTGTCCTAGAGACTTGCAGTAACTTTCATCTGGAAGCTGAGATCCTAGGCTGTCCTAGCACCCCAAAACGATCGTGCTAGTCCTTGTAGTTCCTCTGTAATCGCGAAAAACGCACGCGCGAATTTTACAGCGATTTGAAAATTCCTCCACGTGTGAAAACAGCAGCTTCTTGCTAGAACTGTTAGAAAGTCGTTTGCAACCTGCCAATCATTCCTAGAATATTGCTAAAGTAAGCCTGAACTAATTTAAACCAACTAATCCTCAACCTGAACCTCTAGGGGGAATTAAAAGCATTTTAGCATATTTTTCACTTCATTGCCAGCACATGTAAAAGCATTTTGGGCCTGTGTTTAAAACTCCGATCTGTAGTCTAAGCTTGCTGGGGTGAACTGAATTACATTTGATTGCATTTCTGAGAACTGTGTGCTTTTCTTCCATTTCCTTGCATTGCATAAAGGGGGGGAGGGGATTGCCAGAGAAAAGTGATTACATTTTTTTGTTGAAATCATATTGAGTATTTTCTGTATTGCATTTTCATTCAACATTACATCCATCTGAACTTATATAAAGTATTCTCTACCACCTTATTCTTCTGTTCCTATTCACAAGTGTGCTAGTGCCAGACTATCCATTATTGATTACTGATCAGATTAAGTGTGATATCCAATTATTAATTTATTATAAAGTGTGATATATATCTATATTGTTTAAATTCTCAAATAAACCTTTTAACTTGCAAAACAGAACTACTTCTTGGCTCAGTGGGGTCAGGGGGATTCCAAGAGAGGGGTGTTATATAGGGGTAGTCATCCAGAACGCATGAACTGGGCATAAAGATATATCAATAAGGGTTTCCATTCAGTATCCCAGACTAGGCATTGACTTAGCTGTAGTGTTAAATTGAATCCTCTTACAGGGTATAGAAGTGGACGGGGGAAGGCAGTGTGAATAATAGCTGAGAGCAGTGGTGGTGATAGGGCACCCACTAAGAAGGCAAGAGGGGCTGGCACAGGAAATAGGGCATGGTAGGGGAAGGGAGAAGGGCTGTGGTGCAGCGAGACAACGGAAATGGGAGGAGGGAAAGGAGAGCAGGCGGGGAAGGGCAGGAAAATAGGAAATATCTCCAGAGTGCAGGGCCTTCAGGCATCAGGACAGGATGGAGGTAGGAGAGTGGGTGGCAGCTGCAGCAGACAGGCAGCTGGCCTTCCTACAGGCAGAGAGGCAAGCGCTTCTGGGAATGGTCTGGTATAGATGGCAGTGCTAGCCCTTACTGAAGCCCCCCAACCCTCGACATGTATGACACGCTAAGCCACACAAATAATGTACACAAAAAAATTATCAGATTGGTGGAATCCCCAGGGCAGGGCTCCAGGACCAGGATGGTCATGGGAGCACTGTCCCTGTGGAATGAATGCCACCCCGGGCGGGCACCACCATCACTAAGTTAAGCCCTAACAAAGTCGCACACACTTACCTCCGCGGCAGGGGCCTCCCTCTGGAACAGCCTTCCTGCCTCCCTGAAACTTGAGGAGAACCATCTCCGGTTCCGGAAGCACCTCAAAACCTTCCTCTTTGCTTCTGCTTTCTCTCTCCCTCTCCCCTGCTGAACAGCTAATTAATTCTTCACTGAAACTGCACTGATCCTGCAACTGGACCACTCTAAACGGCCTCGGTCCTGGGCCCAGCCACTCTCCACTTGCACTGATGCCCTGGAACCCCTCTGCACTGCGGGACTGTCTCTGTATCCCTACAGCCCCCCCCTTCCCCAGCACTTGTTCTGCACTTATCTTGCACTTGCCACCAGCTGGCCCTATTTATTTATTACTTTACGCCACTTACCTTGTACTGCACTTCCCCCCCTCCCCTTCCCCTTGCACTTTTCCCCCTCCCTCACCCCTGCACTTGCGCGATCTGAATGACACCTGGCCTAGTAGGATCGTTGTCTGTCTCCCCTTGTTCCTCCCCTCCCTGCCTCGTCGCGCCTTGAAACACCTGTGTATAGGCGCGTTACAAATACCATATCATATCATATCATACCTGAGATACGTCGTGTGAACCCTCAGTTGACTTCAGGGCAGCTTCTCGAGTGTTGTAATGTCTTCTTCACACAGAGTCCACTCAACAAGGTTGAACCGGATTTCCGGCTGCACGCAGCGCCGTGTGCACCCAATCACATTAATGTAATTGGCTCGAAAACAGCCAATGACATTCAGTGATTTGCTGTTGCTGAGCAGAAGTCCTCAGCTGTTTGCACACACATTATGACTAGCGGGGCCACCAATCTAGTGCCCCGCTAGCTTTTGCACTGCCATGGGGGTTACGTAAAGTGCGTGGAGCTACGAGCTCCACGCACTTTACATTGGAAAAAGCTGCATAAAAGGGGACGCGCCCCTCTGAAACAGCCCGGCAAGCCATGAACAGTAGAAAGCCTCTGTTGGAACAGCATTCATTTAAAATGAGAACGCTGCTCCAACAGATTTATTTGGTTTGCAGGCAGCGCTGCGAAAAAAAAAAAATGCATGCCGACCAACACTTTCTGCAAAAAAAATAAAATGCATGCAGACGAACACTTTCTTGACAGCAGCACACTGACGTGCTCTCTGCTTGCGGCTCTCTGGGGGGGTTGACACCCCCCGCCCATTATAAGCGGCCGCCACTGCAAGCTGTATTATATATTAAGTGTTTGACTATTGGACTTGCTGTGTATATACTCTGGATGACTGATGAAATGTGAGAAGTAGTATTGCGATTATGAATTGTAAAGTATGTTTTATGAAATGTATTGTGTTATGCTTTTATGGCGCCAACAGCTGAATAAAGTTGTGTTCGATCAAAATAGGGGACAACATGGGGATGAAGGAGCGTAGTTTGCCCAACGCAGATAGAATCTGTTAATGGGTCAGAATCTGGTGATCGTGCAGAGTCTGGCAGAGGTGGAGTATGTTTGTGGAGGGGAGTGCATGCACTTAGTGCAGCAGAAAGCATAAATATGCCACTGATTTGGTCTGTACAGCAATAATGAGCGTAATAAGTTTCACCTGAGACAAGGTGCTTGCTGGCTGTAAAGAGAAACAATTCTCATCAATTAATTGATGATTCAGTTGTTTTTTTTGGGGGGGCGGGGGGCCCGCAGGACCATACTCCTGCAAGGCCACAGCCCAGCTGTAAATCATTAAGCCTTCAATGCACCATGTGTCTCTTCGTGTTTCATAACCAGGAGACAGCAGTCTTGAACTGAATACATTGCAAACAGCGAAAGACAGAGAAAACACAGTAGGCCTGTTTCACAAAGTGTTTTTCAATGAGATTGTGACATTATAAAATGCTTCTGTGAATCAGGCGCAGTGTCTGTGAACAGCTCATTATACTCAGTGCAGAATCTGCTTGAACATTACCAATGGAATGTCCTTTTACCTGTATTTGCCAGCTTCCAAAAGGGAAGTCTGTTTATAAGCAGTAGCGGAGCGAGGGGTTGAGCATGGGGGGAATGTGTCCCCCCTGGCTGCACCCTGGTTCCCGGTGCATCCCCCCTTGGCTCCCGCTGGGCTGCCTGTGCCATTTATGTCAATGCAGCAGTGGCGCAGGCACACCCTACGCACACCGCACACTGTTGTTTCTCTCTGACGTAGCAGGTGCTGAGGCGAGTCTGATGATTCCAGCGAGCTGAGGCCAAGCAGAAACGAGCACAGTCACATGTGCCATTTGTGTGACAGTGACACGTAACCGTGCTGGGTGCTACGCTGGCCGGGCCAGGGGTTGGCCCTTCCTTTAGGCCACTTTCCAAAATTTCAATTCCTGAGTTCCAGTTCGGAAGTTCCAACTTCCCAGCCGGGCCGTCCCCACCCACCTTGCCTTGCCTGCCAGCCAGGTGCCTGGGAATGAATGAAGATGATGTAGCATCCAGGGCTCAGGGCTAGAGGGTTTGTTGTTGGGTGCCAGGGGCGCTGCCGGCCAGCCTGGGGAGGTGGAGGTGCAGGCAGTGTTACATTGCCTACAGACTCAATGAATCCCGATGCTCTATGCTGAAGGAAAATCGCATTATGCGATTCAGCAAGATTACATTTTGAATGCATTTTCAGCCTTTGGCACGTGGCACATTATTATTTGCATTTCTGAAATCGAAAATGTATTTCCTGCCCTGGGGAGCCTTTTCCTTTGTCTGGAGGGTGCACTGCTCTAACATGGACGACAACAGCATTTACCTTGCAGCCCCCTGCCTGCTACCCTTGCTGATGCTCTGATTGGCCGACCCCCTTCTTCAAGTAGCCAATCAGGCTACCGGCAGGCGTAAGCTGGCCTGTGATGAAGGCCGTGATCAAGGCTCCTTATCTGGCCCTGTCCAGCATGGACGTGCCCTGGAGGGTCCCTGCCCCTCATCAGATCATACTGCTGACCACCTCAAACTACATTACTACACACCTCTCACGTGAGTGATGGCCTGACTTTCAACAGCTTACCTCTCCGTTCACTAGTTAATCTGTTGCTCTACCTGTCTTCTCCTCAGCCGTTCCATGTACTCAGCGCATTATTGGGGTTTCATCTCCAAGTTCTTACTAACTATTGAACTTCGTCACCACAAGGCTGCCTGCATTGCCCTGCGTTGTGCCCCCCACTTTTAAAAATCGTACCTAGCTGTGTTTTTTCTCCTTCATCTGCATTTCATCTACCCAGTGGCTGCTTTGTGTTTTTCACCTATTCTGCTAAACAATCTTAGCTGTACCCAGTGACTACATTGGCCCTCATTACGACACTGGCGGAAAGTGACTGACCGGACCGCCACAGCGTAAATAGCGTTTCCGCCATTGCACGATGGAGCAAAGTGCGGCCCATTCCGACCCATCGGGCACGAGCACCACGGCATGGCGGAAGTGCAAAGTCCGCGATGGCGGAAATGACCCCAAAACGGCCCACACCGCCGCCGTACGGCGCCCTAGGTGCAATACCGCCACCCATCATAGCGGACACCGCAGTGAGCGCCAACCGGAAAGTACGGTGACCGTAAATATACGGAAACGGAAGTAAAAACATGGGCCCGGAACGGGAAACAACACGCCGTACACCTATAAAACCACTAAATACACACAACCACTAAAAACACCACCCTGAGACACATCCCAACCCGTCATCCACCCCAGTGAAACCAAGAAAAATGGGAAAAGTAGCGAAGAAAGCGTGCGACCGCAAGCGGCAGGTCCACTTCTCCCGTGAGGAACTCACCGTGCTAACAGAGACCCTCCAGGAGAATGCCGCCACCGTCTTCTCCACGCAAATGACCAGGACGGCACTTGCGAACAAGAAGGCCATATGGGCCCTGGTGGCATAGCGGGTAAGTGCGGTGGGGACCGCACCCCGCAACCCACAGCAATGCAGGAAGCGGTGGGACAACCTGCGGATACGCGTCCGTAGCATACTTTCTGCCAACCGCAACATTGCCACAGCCACCGGGGGAGGGTCGGAATCACCCATCAAGTTGACCCCCTGGGAAGAAATCTGTGCCGCCACCATTGGAATGGAGAGCATAGAGGGAGTCGGAGGGATGGAGAAAGGAGTGCAGACATCCGGAGAATCAGGTAGGTGGCCCAAAGAAAACCATGCCAAATCCACAATGTCCAATCATGTGAACCACATGTGTCCACATAGCGCAACAGCAACACATGGCCAGGAGAACGTCCACACACATTTGCCTGATAGCGCACTTTAAAACCACAATAAATACATAAATAAGTAAAAACCCCAATAACACCCACTACACGTGCAGCAGGTACACCCTAACTGCAGGCTGCCAAACAACTGCACCCTCACTCCACACACAAATGAAAGCACCTCCAAGGCCCCGACCCAAATCACCCACAGGTACCACCCCAATGCATGTGATACATTGCCATTCCAATTCCCACAGACCCATCAATAACGCTCGCCCTCCTTTACTCCACCACAGGGTCCGATCCAAACGACGAGCTCCAGGACACCCCTACCAGCACACCTGCAAAGAGGGCCAAGACCGACGGCCAAAGACCCTCCACCTCAGCTGCACGCATCAAGACACGGCAGCAGCACATATCAAGTGGCAGCACACAGGAGGGAACATCAACAGGCACCCCAGCAGCCAGCATGCCCACAACAGCACCACCACAGGTCCCCCCAATGGATGCCACAGAAGGTACTGCCTCTGGTGGCAGCAGCACCATAGGTGACACCCCATTAATGGCAGCATGCTCCGACACAGAAGACGGAGATGTCGAAGTCAGATCCATCCATGACCTGTCCCAATCCCCCTGTCTGTTCCATCCCGTACACCATGAGGATACCACGCAGGGGCACCCACAAGACGACGACTGGCCATCCCCCACAAGCCCTGTGGCAGGGCAACATGAGGCGAACAGCCCCTCTGTGACACCACCGCAAATGGCCATGGCACAGCACAGGCAACAGTCCCTCGACCAGTTAATCGTGCAACAGCAGCAACTGGCCACGCTCCTCAAGGACCATGCCGATGGATGTGGGGGCACTAAGGCAGACATAGAAACATCAACTGAGACACTTAGGGCACAAATGGAGAGTAGCACCGAGAGCCTGAGAGTCCAAATGGAGAGTAGCACCGAGAGCCTGAGAGTCCAAATGGAGAGTAGCACCGAGAGCCTGAGAGTCCAAATGGAGAGAAGCACCGAGAGCCTGAGGGGGGAACTGCATGCGACGTCCAAAGACGTATGTGCCGAACTTGCCGCAGTGCGCCGTGTGCTCACTGAGCTCTCACAAACCCTTAGGGACATGCATGGACGTGAGCAGGCAGAGACATCATCCGTTGCAAGTTCCGTCCAGGGCAGCCCCCAACGTAGATCTGGGAGGAACCTGCGCTCCACAGGCAGGGGTGCCCCTGATACCCGCAGAGGGGGCTTGCAATAGCGACTGCCCACTGACAATGAGCATCTTTGGACACTGGTGTTCGGGGGGGAGGTAGGAGGGTGGAGGGGGTGTGTTGGGCTCACTTGGGTGGCGGGTCGATAGGGTGTTCAACATGATATCACATATGCCATAAACAATGCACGATCAACCAATGAGATGTGTGGACAATGATCTTTGTGTACTAGGCCATCATAGGCGTACAGTCCATATTGTGCATGTACCAGACACACACAGTGCCACGAGTCCCGTGTCCATGTATCAGCCACCAGGCGTGAGTGCTAGAAGCATGCATCTATGAGATGCTGACGAATTTCACGGCCCTCCTGTGCCTCGCAGACTCCTTGAGGTGCTGCCACATCCCCACCCTCATCATGACCATCTTCAGGTGCTTGCAGTTCTGCGTCAGGGGGCATGGGCACATTTCTACGTACGCACATGTTGTGTAGCATGACACATGCCATCACCATCTTTGCAACCTTCTCATGGCGGTACAGGAGTGCCCCGCCAGACCTGCTGAGGCACCGGAAACGGGTCTTCAGTAGGCCGAATGCCTGTTCAATGACTACACGGGTACGTGAGTGGGCATGGTTGTAGTCCTCCTCATGCTGGTCCCGTGGGTTCCGGACTGGTGTGAGGAGCCATCTCTTCAGTGGATATCCGGCATCACCTGTATGTGGACGATAAACGAATTATGTGGAATGCCATTGCTACGTACGCACCCCCCCCCTTCCTGCCAGGTCATTGCCGCATCACATACCCCACATCATCATGCATGAAATGAGACTCACCGAGTAGCCAGGATCTGTTCCCTGCATGTCGCTCCATGTAGCGTGGTATTGTAGAGTTCCTCAAGATCAAAGAATCATGGGTTGATCCAGGGAATCGGGCACAACAATGTGTAATGATCCTGTTGGAGTCACACACCATTTGTACATTCAGAGAATGAAATTGTTTTCGGTTGCGGTACTGGGCCTCCATGGCATGTGGGACGACCAATTCCACATGGGTGCAGTCGATGGCACCAAGGCAACCCGGTATGCCGCCAAGTGCATGGAATCCCACTTTTGTGTTGGTAATTTCCTGCTCCGAGCGTGGTAGAGAGATGTAGTCGTCTGCGTGCTGCAGGAGGGCATCGAGCACTTGCAATAGTGTCCGTGAGAACAGTGGCTGAGAAATGCCATGCAACTGTCCGACTGTGTGCTGGTAGGTGCCTGTGGCCAGGAAGTGTAGTACAGACACCACCTTCAGTAGGGGTGGGATGGCGGTTGGGCTATCTATCATGCTGACAAGGTCAGCCTGTGTCATGTCCACAATGGCGGCTATGGTGTCCCGGTCCAAACGGTAGAGGGTGTGGATCTGCTCATCAGTGAGGTTGAACGGATGTGCTCGGAGGCGTGGGATTGCGGGCTGCCTGCGTGGTGGTAGTGGCTGTGCTGGCGGCCCTTGCTGGCCCTGCCTTGCCCTCCTCCTCCTCCTGCATCTCCTCCGTGCGGCCGGTTGTAGTTGGTGTTCGTCTTCTTCTTGGAGTTGGAGTACTTGCAGTGCTATCAGGTCCCTCAGGGCCAACATCGCGAGTCCTGCCGGTAGCATTTCGGAGTGGTTGTGGGAGGAGACTGGGCGTGCAATTTATGTGTTTTCAGGCTGTATGGCCTCCACCTGTGGTGATTCATTCCACCTGTGCAAGCTGCTCTCCCCTTTGGGCGAGCACGTCCCGCACACAACGCTGCAATTCGAGGAATGGCATCTTGCTATTACAATCATGTATTAGTACCCGATGGCCGTGTAACATTGGTTGATATGTAAATTCGGCTATGGTCCCATTGTTTCACATACATTCTTTGCAGTCGCGAACAGACTTGTGAAGGGTCAGTGGAACGTAGTACTCGAGTAACGGTGGACCCTCATGCATCACTGCACCGGGGTTCACCGACGGGCGGGGCGTCCCATTTGTGAGTGAAGGCAGTTGCCATTTTCACGCACAGCCGCACTAGATGGATTAATTTGTGATTACAAGCGGCCACAGATGCCTTTTCGACGTGATGTTGCAAATGAGGAATTCGAAGGGCGGCGCTTTCGGTTTTCAGCTAGCGGCGAGGAGATGCCCACAGGTCTGACTGCAAATATAACGTTCTATTGTTCAATGTCCTTGGGACAGGGCCCATGGCGAGGATGCAATGATTGATATGAATAGTTTGGGATGCGCAATAGCGACGTGGGCGATGAGGCCGGACGTTCCCAGATACATGTTACTTCACAACACTGGAATTACGGGCTGGGGCACAGTGGATTTTGCAGGCTGCATGACGCACAGACTCAATGGAAATTTCACATGTCATGTGAGTATGGAAACAGGCGTTTTCATTCCGGGATGAGGGAATGATGTATGGATGCATGGACAGATGATTTGATACAGAGTTTGCCATGTACAGGGATTCTTGGAATCTATCCGCCTCCCCTGCGCTATGTGATGCAGGGCTGCCATAGTGGGACCATCGTCTATCTGGCCTTGTTGAGCCCTCCCTGTCTCGACGCGCCTTCAGACACTTGTGTCTATACACGTTACCAATCCCATCAGATGGATTCTGTTTTAACAGACGCATGCACAGGTACACTCGTTTGTGATAGTGTTTTCACCTCGATATAGATAGTTATGATTCGCAAGTGGTTTTTGGGTGGTGATGATCCTTTGGAGTGGGCTAGCATGCATATGGCTGTGGATTTAGTGTGATCATTGAAGTGAGTTGTTCGAATGTAGTTCTGATGGCCATTCTATTCTTTTACTTTTCTTTTGGTTGACAGGTATCTCCTCCCCTTTTGCCACTGCCATCTGTATGCCACTCCTGCAGATGGGTTTTACTCCCGACACCTGCTGCTTCGTGTTAATCAGTGGAGCAGCATTACGATCTTATGGGACGATCGCCAATGGGCCACATGCCCTTACGCAGTACTAGTGGCTCGGAGCAACATTTCGGCCTTCCAGCTGGACTAGTGCCTCCCTATTGGGACGGCCCTGCGGTTCTAGGCGCTTCCATGTTGCCTTTTCGTACGAGAATGTAGCCCCTGTGTACCATGAAGGAACAGGGCGTCACACAAGAAGTAGCTGGTCATTTATTGCCGATGCAGCCCACAATGGTGAAATGTGTCTTGGAGTTCATGGCCTAATGGCTGTATGGGCTTGGTGTATTTGTTGTGCATTAAATTTCTATTCTGATATGGGCCGTGTAGCGTTCTTCTTTGCAAGTGATGTGGCATATTCCGATTTGGGGGGCGATGTATTGTGAGGAGATCTGCATTGGGTTCCAGCTTCGGAGTATAGTTGCGTGGTACTGTGCTGGGCGCGTTTGCCTACGAAGCCCAGTGAGGTCAGGGGTGAGGGCTGCCAATATGACTGTTTGATTGATGTCATGCTCAGGGGCGGGGGATTAGGTTTTGTGTAACAGATGCCGGTCAGCCAGGTGGATTGGTGGAATGATGTGATTATCGGAATATTGCTGGTCACAGGTGCCTGTGTTTGCGTGCGTTTCTTGGTGGGAGTCTGAGGTCATGTCCATTGGAATAGCTTCTGTGTTCGTGCCATCTGTGCCCTGCAGCTCCCATTGGCCCCTCTTGTGATTCTTTTGTTCGTTGGCATGCATGGGTGACTTGTACATTTCACTGGTTGCATTGTGACTTCGTTGCACCTACGGGGAGTTGTACTATGTGGCCAGGGAGCGGTGTACAGGCACTCAGTGGGGCCGTTTACGGTTGATTCGCGATGCCGTACTTCTCACCGTGGCGGAATGGTACTTTCCGCCGTGCTTGATGGCGTTAAGTACATGTCCGCTAGGGTCGGAATTCGCGTACCCTTGCGCCATGGTGCTCATTACGGTTTGGCATGGCGCGCGCGCGCGTACTTGGTGCAGTTAGCGTTGGCGTTCACTACGGTGTCGCTAATGGCATCGTACTTTACGGTGACGGGTCATAATCGCACCGAGCGCTATTCGATGGCGGTATTGCATTTCTGCCATCGTTTTTCGATTTCCGCCAGGGTCGTAATGAGGCCCATTGTGTTTTCACCTGTTCTGCTATACGATTTTAGCTGTACCCAGTGCCTGCATTGTGTCTTTCACCTGTTCTGCTAAACGATGTTAGCTGTACCCAGTGCGTGCATTGTGTCTTCACCCATTCTGCTAAACGATCTTAGCTGTGCCCAGTGGCTGCGTTGTGTTTTTCACCTGTTCTGCTAAACGATCATAATTGTGCCCAGTGGCTGCATTGTCTTTTCACTTATCTTGCTAAAAAGGAACTTTGCTGTGCGTAGTGGCTGCATTGTGTTTTCATTCTGCTTTGCTAAAATGGTACTATCTGTGTGCACTACCCTCTTTCTCCGCCCTTGTGCTATCCCCTCCTCTTTGTGCCTCATAACTTCAGACTGTTAAGTGCCCTCCTCACCACTGCAGCTAGCTATGTCTCTTTCTATCTCTCCTATCTTCTCTAAATGCTTCACTATCTCCTATTCTTCTCCTTTCACTAAAACTGTCTGGAAGAAACTTAAGATGGACATACTGGGCTCCACCTTGGCCTTCCTGTTAGAGACACTTATGTCTCGGCTTCTGCCAGAGAGACTCTCACTGACATTCTTTTCTTCGTTAACGCACCTGATCTATGGACTCGCTACATGGTCGGCTTTCTCTCTCCTATCGCCTCTTCTCCCATTAATGGTGGCACTCGCTGGGAGGTTCTCCTGGACCTCTTTACCATTTCCAGAGTCATCATTAATGTCTACTTCAATGGAACCATCATGGTTCAAGGTCCTCAACCCAATCTCTTTCTCTTTGACAGGCTCCTCCCTTGCCTCCCTAACCTTACCTGCCCCTCCGACCAGGCTCCCTTGCCCACTGTGCCTTCTTCCTCCTCTAAACAGGATTCCTTGCCCACTGTGCCTTCCTCCTCCTCTGCACAGGCACCTGTGCCATGCCTTACAGTCCTGGCTCCCTTGTCGGCCTTGGGTCCTCTGCTATCCTCTACTATCCCTCTGGCCCTCTTGCCACCCTCGGGGGGGCACTGGTCCCTGTGACCCCCCATCGAAGGCCTTTTAGGATGGCAAGCTGCTCCACATTGCCACCCTTACCACTCGCTCTGCTGTAAAGCGCTCTGCTGTAAAGCACTCATCTGACATCTGCAACCTTCTCGAACTCATGGATCTTGATGTGTTCGCCATCACTGAGACATGGTTCAAGGATAGATCTGTCACAAGCTTTGACACTCTCCTCCCTGAAGGCTACAAAATCCTTTCTGCACCCAGGCCAAAGAAGACAGGCGGGGGAGTAGCGCTGATATTCCCAGAATGGATAACTGAGTCCATTATCCCTACTCAGGCCTATTCCTCTTTTGAGTGCATGGACTGCAGGCTCTCACTCTCTCCTAAATAATCTCTCCTTATGGCTACCAACTATCGCCCTCCAGGACAATCCACTCTCTTCCTTTTGGAATGGGCTGACCTGGCCTCCTCTCAACTCCTCCTGCTGGGTGATCTCAACATCTCTCTGAACTCTCCTGACTCCTCAGGACCTTTCTGCAACCTATGTGACTCTCTCTCCCTTTCCATCCTACCTTCTGGCTCCACTCACATCACGGGCCACACGTTGAATGCTCTCATCTCCACTGACATTCCACTCTCTATCCCTCGCTCTACCTCTCTATTGGACTGACCACTCTCTTCTATCAACACACCTGAAGCTCTCCTCTCCTCTTGTACCAACACACCCGGCACCGCCACTTGGCTTCAAAGTCAACAGACCCATTAAAAAAGTGACAGTGGCTTCCTTTGCATCTACCTACTCCCCTCACCCCATTCATGTGGCTGACTCCCACCCTGACACAGCCCTCGCTAACCTCAATCTCTCTCTCTCTCTCCTACACTCTTGATACTCATGCCCCTGTCATGAGGGTCCGACTGAAACCTTCTAAAAAGTGCAACTCTTGGTACAACTCCGATTTGGCTGCCCTTAAACACAAGTGTAGGGCAGCTGAGCGGAAATGAAATTCGTCGGGTGGACCATCTGACAAACTGGCCTGTCGCCTCCTTCAAAGGCAATATCGACTCAGCATCCGCTCCAAGAAAAGAGTCTTTCTTCAAGCCTGCATCTCTGTGGCATCAAACAACATGGCCAAACTTTTCAAAGTCTGCAAGGAACTGGCCAATCCTGCAGCACCCTCTTCTTCTCTCACACCGAAAAAGGACCTCTGCTTGGCCCTAGCAGCACACTTCACCACAAAAACCAAAGACATCCTTTCCTCCCTTTCCTCCACATCACAGCACACACGAACACCGGAGCCTCCCTTGGCCCCACCTCCACTTCCCCTCTCCTCTCTCCCACCCATCTCACCCGATGAAGTTGCCAGAGAAGTCTGGTCTATGAAGGCCTCATCCAAACAAGTGGACTTTTGCCCCTCCAAAACCATTAAGGACAACTTTGACACCCTCGCACCAGCCTGGCTGACCTCTGCAATCTCTCATTTTCCACTGGAGTTTTCCCACTTGCTCTTAAGCACTCCCTTGTGCACACTCTGCTCAAGAAACCCTCTGCCGACCCCTCCATTCTGGCAAATTACCGTTTGGTCTTTATCACTCTTTCCTGGGCAAACTCCTGGAGAAGTTGGCTGTCTCTCAGCTGAACCTCCACAATGAATCAATTGGTTGCTTCCATGATCATCAGTCTGTCTTTAGAGCATCCAGAGGCATGGAGAGCATCCAGAGGCATGGAGACTGATCTTCTGAAAACCTGTGAGGACCTGCTCTCAAAGCTTGACACTAACACTCCTTCTGTCCTCATTCTCCTTGATCTCTCCTCTGCCTTTGACATGGTTAACCACAACATCCTAATTGCAAGTCTCTGTGACACCCTCGGAATCACAGGTCAGGCTCAAGCGAGGTTAACCTCCTTTCTCTCCGACCGCCCATCCCAGGTGGAACTTGGAGCCTTTCTCTTGACTATCGCTCTCTCAACCTGCTGCATTTCCCAGGGATCTGGCTCATCCCCCTGGTTCTTCAATGTCTATATGGCTACCTTGGCACGTGCGATTGCCACTTGCACCTCTAATTTCTAGAGTTACGCAGATGACACGCAACTATCTTTCAGGTTACCCTCAGCCACCTGCTCCTCCTCGCCCATACCTGACTGTCTGCTATTCTGTCATGGTGTGCTGCAAACGATCCCTGCCTTAACACCAGTAAAACTGAGATCATGCGCATTGGGACCTCTGCTCCCGCTTTCCTACTTTCACTCTGTCCGGCCTCCCTTGGCCCTGCACCCACCCCCACCTGCGAGGCCAAAAACATTGTGGTCATTTTTGACTCCACGCTCTCCTTTTTCTCTCTCATTTCTGACATCTCAAAAAGGTCTAACTATCAGCTCTACCTTTTCAGAGGCTCTCTACCTTTTCTCACTTTTTCCTCTTCCTCAAACTCACTGCTTCTGCCCTGCACCCTCTGCAACTCATCCACAACAGAACCTGCAAGAGCTTCAAGCCCAGGTACCCCATCTCTCCAGTGCTGAAATTCCTTCACTAGCTCCCCGTGGCTGCAAGGATCAAGTTCAAGACCCTCTACATTATCCACAAGGCTTTCTGGGGCCTGTGACCTACTTACCTGCAACGCAGCCTACCTAAATACTGTCTCTCTCGAGCCATACACTCATCTACCTCCAACCTTCTACGAGTGAGACGGTTCTCCAAGCAGAGATTTGGAGGGAGATCCTTATCCTCAGCAGGCACTCCCTCTGGAATAGCCTCCCTGCCAACCTCTGTCTTGAGCCTGATCTTCTTAAGTTCCGGAAACTCCTCAAGACCTTCCTCTTCTCCTCCTCCTTCTCTCCGCCCTACCCTGCTAACCTAGCTCTCTGCTCTTTCCATCTCTCCCTCCTCTTCCATACAGGTTGCTGACTGGCCATCGGTGTTCCTCAGAGTCTCAGAGGTCCCTGACACCCTCGCACGGCCTCTCTGTACTTGCCTCTGGGCCCTGCATCCCACCCCCTGAGTGCACTTGAGAATTAATCCAAGAGAGCTTCTCTCTATGCACTTAACCCAGTCTCCACCGACTGGGTGCACCTGGACACTCTGTCCCTTGACCGTCTGTGCACTTGCACACCGAATGCACCTTGCTTGAAGATCGTCTGTCTGTTTTCCCTTTTCTTCACCCCTTATTGTGCACTTGGAAAAAACTTCACAATTGCTGTCAGCCCTATTTGCTGTGTCTCAAATGTTAAATGTATCATATTCACTTACTCTGCCTGTGCAGACCATTATCGTCTCAGAATTTCAAGGGCTCTGAGCGACTGTTGTTTTTCCCCTTGTTCCCACCCTCCTTGAGCGCTTTGAAACACTTGTCTGTGTAAGCTCCTGGAGAAACTGGCCATCTACCAGCTTAACCTCCATGCAGAATCTGTTGGCAGTCTTCATGACCATCAATCTGGCTTCAGAGCTGCCAGAAGCACGGAAACTGCTCTCCTGAACATCCGTGAGGACCTACTCTTGAACCTTGACTCCAACACTCCGTGTGTTCTCATTCTGCTCGATCTCTCTTCTGCCTTCGACACTGTCAACCATGCCATCCTGCTCAACCATCTCCGTGATATCCTGGGTATCACTGGTAAGGCTCTGGCGTGGCTGACCTCTTTCCTCTCCAATCGACCCTCCCAGGTCCAACTGGGGTCCTTCCTCTCTGACATCTTTTTCTCCACCTGTGGTGTCCCCCAGGGATCAAATCTCTCCCCCTGGCTGTTCAACCAGTACCTGGCACTCCTTGCCCACCGCATCGCCGCTCTCTGCCCCAACTTTCAGTGCTATGCGGACGATACCCAGCTCATTTTCAGGCTACCCTCGGCCTCCTCCTCTCCTTCCCTCATCTCTGACTGTCTGTCAGCTATCCAGGAATGGTGTGCTGCCAATGACCTCTGCCTTAATGCCAGTAAGACTGAGATTCTACTCATCGGCACACCCACTCCCTCCTTCCCTGCAGCTCTCTGGCCGGCCTCTCTTGGCCCTCTTCCTGCACCTACCTGCACGGCAAAAAACCTTGGGGTTATCTTCGACTCCACACTCTCCTTCTCTCCTCATATATCTGACATATCTAAGAAGTCACACTACCAGCTGCACCTCCTCAGAGGTATTCTTCCCTTCCTCTCCTTCCCCCAGAAGCTCACTGTCTCACGAGCCCTGGTTCTCTCAAAGCTGGACTACTGTAACAGCCTCTTTCTTAATCTGCCTGCCTCCACTCTCCGCCCTCTGCAACTCATCCAGAACAGAACTGCGAGACTTGTCCTTGGCCTTAAGCCCAGGGACCGTATCTCTCCAGGACTGAAGTCTCTACACTGGCTCCCAGTGGCTGCGAGGATAAAGTTCAAAACCCTCTGCATTGTCCACAAGGCCTTCTGGGGCCTGGGGCCTAAATACCTTCAACTCTCTCTTCCTAAATATCTTCCTTCCCGAGCCCTTCGCTCATCCGTCTCCAACTCCCTCAGGGTCAGCCGCTTCTCGAAGCAACGAGCTGGGGGTAGATCTCTCTCCGCGGCAGGGGCCTCCCTCTGGAACAGCCTTCCTGCCTCCCTGAAACTTGAGGAGAACCATCGACGGTTCCGGGAGCACCTCAAAACCTTCCTCTTTGCTTCTGCTTTCTCTCTCCCTCTCCCCTGCTAATTCTTCGCTGAATCTGCACCGAATCTGCAACTGGGCCACTCTCGCCGACCTCGGTCCTGGGCCCAGCCACTCTGCACTTGCACTGCCTCGCTGGCAACCCCTGCACTGCGGGACTGTCTCTGTATCCCTACAGCCCCCGTTCCCAGCACTTGTCTGCACTTACCTTGCACTTGCCACCAGCTGGCCCTATTCATTTTATTATATATACTTACCTTGTACTGCACTTGCCCCCTCCCCTCCCCTTGCGCTTTCTCCCTTCCCCCTTCCCCTGCACTTGCGCGATCTGAATGACGCCTGGCCTAGTACGATCGTTGTCTGTCTTCCCCCGTTTCCCCCTCCCTGCCTCGTCGCGCCTTGAAACACTTGAAACGCTTGTGTATAGGCGCGTTACAAATGCCATATCATATCATATCATATAGGTGCTTTATACATAAACATTAGCATTGCCATTACCATATGGTGCGATAATGACACACTGCGCTCTGCAGTTTCGATTTCCCCATTCCCTACGCGCAGGCCAGACTATCTGGAGCCACAGCTGATGCAGCTGGGCACATTTGCTATAAATGTAGCAAATGTGCACACAGTCCAGAAACAAGTGACGTGCCTGACTATGGGACTAGTGCATGCCCACAAACTTCTAATTTTAGTCAGCCAGCCTGCCTGCCCACTGCCTGGCTGTGTGCATATTGTGACAGTGCACTGCCACTGCTGGCCTGCCTCCCTCCCTGGACAGTGCAGGGCCATCGAATCATGAACCTGCTGGCGGCTTGCCTGCTGCCCCAGGCAGTATCATCGATTCGGAATCAGAGTCAGACTGTGTCTGGGAGTGAACTTCTGAGTGAGAAAGAAAGTACTAGTAGGGACACAGATTCATTTATGAATAAGCCTTGTACTGCTACATAGGAAAGGCTGGAATTGTCTAATTCTAGTTACTCTGTGAGTTCGTTATTTGTTATTGTTGACAGCTATTTTCCATGTTTCATGTACTGCAAACAAAGCCAGCCACTGGGAAAGGGTGAGGGGTCTGAACCCAGAAAACATTTTGCTTAATAGGAAATTCCAGTTAGATACCCCCGCCCACAGCAGAGACTTTGACTGTCCTGCTGGATTTGTCTCTTCTACATCGTCAGAGACCGGGTGAATCATTATACCTCGTTGTGGGATTTTGAACAGTATTTCCCAACTACAGCAGGACCGCTTATGCAAAGTGCACTGCCAAACATACCACAGAGCAGCAAATCTTTGGACACAAACAGCTCCCAGAAATCTGTTGCGGGCCCGATTGAAACAATTATTAACAAGACAGCTTATCCATAGCGCACTTCCACTAAATCACATAGCGCAACATTTTTGGCCCCAGCCGCACTCACTAGTCTCCTGCGGGCTACACACAAGTACCCCCAAATTGGAGAAGTTACCTGGAATCCTCTGTTGCACAGGCCCATCACATTAGAACATCTGGGTCCTGAAGGGGTTTTTGTCATAGAGCTATTACCTAACTTGGTGGTAAATTTAGTGGTAATGTATTATAGGGGTATAACAGTGGTGAGCATATTTATAGTACTGCCCTATATGATGAGACATACTCTGCCCCTTTTGTATTTGTATTCCCTTTTAGGGTTGACTGTAAGTACAACTTACCAGGCCTTACACATTTAGTAGGAATAAAATATTACCACATGTTGTGCTGATGACTTATATGCAACATCAGCCTATCGTGTTTAACGGCTCTGTGCAGCTCCCAGCATGCATATCTGAACACACATATGCACACACAGGTTTCTAGATACTTACTTTTTGGATCTCTAATCTTATTTTTTTACGCTACCACTGGCGGTGAAACATGTTTACCACTATGATATATGCACTAAGACACTTCCTGATTACCATGGGTGCCTGAATCATCTGTAAAGAGTCCAACATTTTTGCTACTGGCCCACTGCTCCCAGCGCAGCAGGACCCCATTAAATGTATCCAAGAAACCATCACATCTTCAGGTCCTCCTTAACTTCAGCATCCAGATGCACATGCTGGGATGCATGCTGCAGCCCCACTGTCTTTAGCTCAATGCACCTGGCGAACTCCCTGCCAGCTGAGATCACCCTGTTAGGAGCAGTAATGTTGGTATAACTATGGAAAATGCCCAATTTACTAAACAGCGCCTGGGCTTTGCTGTTAATAAAGGCCAGGCGCCTTTGCTGTTAACAAAGGCCCTGCAATTACTAATGTAAAAGCATTTCACTGTTAGAACCTGCATTCATAAGCATACATTTCCAGGCAATTATTTATTTATTTATTTATTTGCTTATAGTTTATAAAAACTTTTACAAAAATACAAACAGGAAAGAAAAAAAATACAAAGTAGAACTTTGTTAATATACAATTTGAAAAAGAAATGTAATTCTTAACAGAATCCTTAAAATTACTAACAACCTTAATCTTCCAAATTCACCACCAAATTACCAAACACAAAAACATATGTATAACATCAATTCCAAGACAAGATAATCGAACACTCACATCAGCAAAATCCTATTACAAAATTATTACACAAACTAAAAATAAACAGTCTACATCTTGAGAACTGTGGATTCCTTAAAAAACAAAATCAAATAATCTAAAACCAGTATTAAACAGTGATTTGAATGTACTTCTGATTCCTCCTTATGATAGGTCACTTATATTTTTCAAAAATGCTCTTAGTCTGATTTTCAGTGCCATTCTATTTCCATGTAGCATTTGATACCATAAGAGTTCTCTATTAACAAAATGAATCAATTCAACAAACTGTGCAAAATATAAGATTCTTTGCGTGAGGAGAACTGGACATACTAAAAGTAGGTGTTGCAATGATTCCACTTCTCCTTCCACTTTACAGAACCTACACCATTTGACATCTTCACTATTCTTATTTCTAATGTTCACTATTTAATTTGTCAACATGACATTTGCTCAGAATCTCATGGTTTGATTGTGCAGGATCTTACTTGGATATTTAACTAAATATTCCTCTAAAACAGGATAAAGCATCATGTGGAACCGTTGCCATAAATTTCTCTGTTTTAATTTGCGTTCATTTCAGTCTGTTTTCCCCTGTGTTAATGATAAGTCTAACGATAAGTCTAGCCTTAAAAAAAATCAGAATTGGCAGTCGATATAGTACATTGCAAGACTACAGAAAGCACTGCATGATCACTATATGGAGAATCTTTTATTTCAAATTTTTCCAATCTCATACTAAGTTGACATGATAGAAAAACATAATCTATGATAGAAGAGGTACTCCTTGCTTTCCAGGTGGATTGGCAGTTCTCCACTAAATCCAGATGCCAAGAGTTTGCAAATGCTAACCATAAGACCCCTCATAATCTAGATTTGCCTCTCTTCCAAAAATTGGAATTATGGTCAGACCTCAGATAGCCCCTAATATTGGATCGATATTACAATCTGCAATGAGGTCACCAGCGATCATTATTTGGCCTCCTTTGGTTTTGTAAAGCCACTGTTCTATCTGATTTCCTAATGAGGAGAGGGTCTTTTCCAGTTGAGCATCACAATTATCCAACGGATTCCAATAGACATTAACACACATTGGCCCTCATTACGACCCTGGCGGATTTTTTCCGCCATCGGCGGACTTTTCCGCCATGGCGTAAAGTCCGTTTACGCCATGGCGATGGCGGACTTACCGCCCCATTCCGAGGTCGGCGGGGCGGTAAGTCCCCATTGACCCATTTACCCTTCCCCATTCCCATTTCGGCCCCATAGGGCTCAATGGGAGTGGGGAAGGCGTTAATTACGCCACCGTACATTACGCTGGCGTAATTAACACCAAGGTCCCATAGCGCCATGGATTTTTACGCCCGCAAAAAGCGGGCGGAAAAGTGACCATGGCGCTATGGGAACTCGTAGTTGGCGGTAAGGGGTCGGCGCAGCTAACGCTGGCGCAAACCCCTTACCGCCAGGGTCGTAATGAGGGCCATAATGTCTAATACGTTGACCAATTCTTTAATCTGAAGGGTAACTATTAACATACAATTATCAATTCTCCATTCTTCAACCTTCGTAATAGATCTACCTTGGCGGTAGCCTATCATGAGCCCTTTTTGGGTCTCCCTCTCAACCCTCCTGTAGCGAAATTGCTAATTGTATTGAAGCCATCCCATAGCAGTTCTCCCCTCACCCATGTTTCCTGTAGTAGAATAATATCAAAACCTGATAACTCTTCAGTTAATTCTACTCGAATCACCAGGTCATACCATTGGCCTATGTGGTCATTGTTTGTGGAATTACTCTGATATTTTGTTTCCTCTAACATAGTGGCAACAAGGCATTTCACTGCTTCTGTATCTAAAACTGAATTACTTACATCATTCGTTACAGGATCCCCCAAATAACTACCTAGGCATTCGTCCTTATTAGGGATACCATTGCTAGTGTTAGCCGCATTGGTTTGTGGATTCTTAAACATTTCTTTTTCATGTTCCGAGCTTAATCCTTTTTCGTGTAATACCTGATCCACATTAGCATTAGCTGTCTTAACCTTACGGCCATTACCAAATGCTTCAGAACGTTTGGTAACCCTTACCGAACGACAATCTTGATCAGATAATTTAATTTGAACAATCTCCAACAATTTGTCAGTGGTGGTCTTGTCTGTAAGAGCAGATAACGGTGTAACCGTCCCAGAAAGGACATTAGGATTTTTAAAGATCTCAAAAATATCATTGATGCCGTATTCAATTGTTTTTAGTTGTAACTCCAAACGTGAAGAGTTTTTTTTATTTTTCATCACATCAGCAAGATTGTGTTCACCGTCTTGGTACTCACTCTGGGTACATTTATCAAGACTTGATTGCTTGGCACCAATACTTTTCATTGTGGCTACTTTACCCACCCGAGGTTTTAGAGACTTGGCTAAGGATTTATTCACTATTATTGCCTCTTGAGAGGCTTCTTCGATTGTATGGTGGAGAGATTTGTCTCTTAAGAATTTACAAGATGATTTATTCCACATTTTGAAATCATTTGCTTTTTTTTGTTTTAGTTTTTTCTCTTGTGTTTTAGTTAATTTGATCTTTAAAGGCAGATATCCAACTTGTTTTAATTCCAAGTCAATATTAGAAGAAGCCACTAAGTGGTTACCCATGCTTGCTAGAGGAGTCTTACATATTTCCACAGGGGCTAGTACATTATTCAGAGTCCTTCCGGACGTCTCATTTGGCATTGGATCAGTAATATCAATTACCTCCAGATCAGATGAATCTGGAACACTATCCTTTCCCTTGTCCGAATTCGTACTAGGCTCAAAGCCCTTCGACTTCTGCATGTCATCTAACAATTCGGAAACACAACCTCTCATGCCTTCATTCAATTTGTCAGGAAGTAACCCAATCACTCGAAATATACCATGTAGCACTTCAGTTTGTTTACATAACTCCTGTATAACTAGGGCATTATGAAAGCCCAATAATGCAGAAAAGTTCTGACGCATTTATCAATGTGTATCGATAGCCCCAACAAAGTGTCTCCCTCTTGAAATATGGCCAGAGTATTACTAAATGATCTATTACTACTATTGTCTGGCAATATATTCACTCTCTTCTCCATTAAGTTGCAGTTGGGTTCTACTAAGCCACCCATCCTTTCCTGGTCTTCGATAAACAACGATTGAGAGGAACCATCGTTATTGGAATCTATTTCGATCAGGTTATTCTTTTTAAGTTCATTTGAACAATACATTGCACAATCCAGTAATTCTTCCTCATTATCGCTAATTACTGGGAGAGGTATAGCTGCAGCTCTAGCCAAGCTTGCTCTGCGTGTATTGATAGCAACAAAACATTGTCTATTTTACCCATATTTGATCTTTTCTTCATTCTTAAATGGCACAAAAACACACGCCTGAATAGATCACCTTATTCCACCAAAGTGAGTATGTTTAAAGCAGGCTATATACACCTCTCGTGATGAGCTGAAAAGTAGAGCAACCAATTCACAATTCACTTTACAAACACACTTTTTCCGTTCCACAAACCTACTTAGCGCATTTCCTCCTGGTTACAAGATACAATAAACAAGAGAGTGCAATATGAGCACTCTAGGCTAGTCCTAACGAACCTGCAAGTCAGCAAACAGGTAAAATTGTGCCAGCATCAATGCAGTGCAGTTCTTCAGAGCACTACGACGCACCAAGAGAAAACCAAGTGAAAAGAGCAATAAAAAAAAAATGTGCAGTGCACTCACCACACTACCCCACACCCGAACAGCCAAACAGTCTACTTTGGGCTTCTTAGGGTGCACGCGCGGGTGCACTGGGGATTCGATATTTGAGAGGGTTGCAGGGTAGAATAGGGGCAGAGTCCGGTGAGTCTGGTGACGTGACAATGATCACTGAATAAATGGAGAAGAAACACACATTAAAAATGCTGGAAGCGAATGTGTGCAGCAAAGAATGTCCTCACAGTAAAGTTCAACCAAAAGAGTAATCCATTCACGTCTGAAAGTCACTTCACTAAATGCAGCTTCCTTACGGCATTACAGCACTGAAACTAGCACACAGCTTCTTCTTGACGCCGACAACGGCGTCCACAGCACACAGCGTTCCACCCAGCCAAACAGTCTACTTTGGGCTACTTCGGGTGCGATTTACTTCCAGGCAATTTAAATCGTGATGGGGGGTTAGTACTTGCATGTCAGGGGACTGATTGGAAGGGTCGAGAGGGGACAGGAGACCACTTATTCTCACTGCAGCCTTTAAGTGGGTGCTTTCAGACTTGGGAGCTAGCTGCTTGTAACATTGACGCTGCACTAGAAAAGACTCATTAGAATGTGTAAAGAAGTTAGATGCCCCATATACACATACGTTTGCCCCCCACCGTCTTTGAAGTTAGCACCTCCCCTAACATTTGAAGGGTTAGCACCCCTCCCCACCCCCCCGAAATGTAGGTTTCATTGCGCCCCCGTAGACGACATGCATTAATGCACACCCTCCATGTGTCAGGATGCTGTGCCATTTGACGCTTGCCAAAAAGACTACCCAAACCAATGCAAGAGTGAAACCACACAAACAGCAAGGCCCTGTGTCCCTATCGATGCTTGAAACAGAAGAAACATGCAGGTAGTCCTCGATCAAGGCAGGCTAGCTGTCTGGAAGAAAATGCCTAGCTAGCTAGGCATTTGTTCAGTTTGTCTGGCGGCATGGCGCGTGCGGTTGTATTTCATAAGACTAAATGGATTTCTTTGGGAAAATGCAGCAGCACTTGCTTTACAAAACATTGTTCATTCTATCCCGGTGTCGGTGAACAAAATAAAACTGTGCAGAAAATTAACATTCCAACACTGTGTACAGGGAACTCTGGAGATTTCCCGGTGGGCCTCTGCACCCTGGGCCTCTTTTGTGTTTTATTTCCAAATGTTCCATAGGAAAAGTGTTGCGCTTGCTGAAAATGGGTAATATGGGGCCACTTTAAAAATATTTTCCAGGGCCGATTTTGGTTCCCAGTCCACCCCTGACTGTGTTGTGTGTGTCTTGAGGCAAACCACTCCTTCCATGCTGTTGTGTGGGATGGTTCGGGTTGCTACCGGACCTAGAGCGTGCAGGGGAAGAGAAAGTATATATTAGAGAAGTGTGATGGGGCGGGACTGGAAGAACACAGTGAAGAAAAAAATACATTATGTTCTGCCGTCCTCGCATCGTGTGTGATTATTTACGGTGACCTGTAACTATCCCCAGTAAATAAAGTGGTGGGTTTCTGCAGCCCCCAGTGCCCAAATACTTCCCACTAGCTAAGGTTAAGCTGACTACTTATTGAATCAGTATAGTTTAATCCAGCGAAAACCCTAACTCGCGACCGCCTCTGTACTTCTCCGGTGTCCACTGCATTTCATATTCCTCCAGGTTACGACCAAAAGAACACCCCCACACGAGTCGTTACTTTGCTTAAGCATCTTGCCTCTCAGAGCCTTCATCATGTAGCTTATGGTAGTGAGTGGAGTTTCCAGACTGCTCCCATTCCTCATATGCCAACTCGCAGATGCTCGCTTGGTTGCACAGGGGATACAATGCATATTCAAGACAAAGACAGTTACCAGAGTTGTTTTCCTTTTGTTCATTACACTTACATTTTAATGTGTGTAATTTACTGGATTACATATTTTTTTTCATGTACTTGCCCCGTTTAAGATTGAATCAGTGACATAGCATCATAATAGTTGTGCCGAATAAGTTTCTTGAAATGTTTAATAAATAATATGAAGTCTGTTTTATTTTTGTATTTATTTTTACATTTATATAGCGCACATGCAGCCCAAAGCCATCGCAGCACTGTCACTTGTGGCAGTCTTAGTTACAGAAGAGTTACATACATGAGATGAAACATAGGGGTTTAGGTTATTTGGCACGCTACTTTTACTAAATACAGATAACTGTGCATCGCTTTTCTCATTTTCCTCATATAACAAAATAGGAGTGCCTAGGAGTGATTTAGTAAATGTAAAGTGTGGGCCAATCAAATCAGAGGAAAGTTAATGCTCACTTTAAAATAAGCTTATTTGGTGACTGACATTAGACATAAAGTGCCTGAGAAATGTATCACCTCGATGCTCTGGCCTAACCCGGATTATGGTAAAGAAACTTAGATGATGAATAGAACAGAGAATTTGTGAGAAACCTCAGGTGAAGGAGGAAGGCTTTGAAGATTATTATATAGGATTCTGGCACATTGTGCATTAAACATGTAAGTAGTGCTACTGCTGCACTTTGTGTCTGCTACTCACTTTCCCTTTAACAGCCCCAAACCAAACGTTGTGTTGCACATCATGTTCGTTGTCTGTTATGGTGACCAGGCACTGCCATCATACGGTCAGTGGGAGTTGTGCTGCTGCTGTTTCTCCCAGTTCCATTTTACATGTAGGGATGGAAAATGGTGGTTGTCCTCTCTGCTGGGATATTTTTTACTTACAAAGAGACCAGTATGAGCATACGGAGGTCAACATGTACCTGTTCTGTCAATAACAACGTCTGGCAGGGTGTATTTCAACACAGTGATATACATTCTAGTTACGTGCCTTCAAGTATGTCTACACTACAGGAGTAGCTCACCATCCTAGACTTGACGTAGCATTCACATTTAAAATTGATAACCAAATAAATGCTGCAACATACAGACATAATGCATGAAAAAGTGTGCCTCCCAATCAACAGTTCCTAGTTATACCCTCAAAAAGTAAGGAAATGGTAGTGACCCGACCAGTGTTGTGTCGGTGCCCCCTGAGGAGCACTTGGCCCTCCATGCATTAAAACCTGGCTCTGCCACTGTTTGTAAGGTGTGTGCTGCATTCTTTGATTGTAGCTGGAACCTAGAGCAATACATGTTGAGCCCATTTCATCTGTTAAGAAGTAGATGTGCAAACAGGATCTACAAGTGTGCAACACTTCCATGCATGTTTCTTCTTTTTTTGAAATATTTATATTTTTGTGGCTGATTTGCCATTGGAGAAGGCTGCCACCAGGAATCAAAGATTTAAAAGCAGATTTGCACCCTGCTAAAATCAGCAGAGATTGTGGGGTGTGGTTTACAATCCTATTATTGCAATTGGTGACCCACCTGGCATCCACAACAGCACGACTCTGAGGGGCAACAATGCTCACATATCAAAGTGACCTCATATACCGTGAACTTTGTGTGGCCCACAACAGCACAGACTCTTAAGGGTGTTAGAGATTAGGAATAGTAACCACCCCCCCCCCCCAGGCATGCAACAGCATAGCCAAGGGTAAAAGGAAGGTGGCGCGGAGTTGAGGTGGTTTGAAATCTGCAACAGCACAACCTTCTCAGAACCCCTTCTTAACTTTCTTAAGCATGCAACTGGAATTGGCAAGCGTCTGGTGCCAGCCTCTTCATTGGTCTCTGCATGGAGACAGGAAAACACAAGCAGAGGATAAGAAGGGTCAGGGCTTTTCTCCAACTCCCCTTAGGGAGTAGGAGAACATTCTGGATATGTGTGCAGGGTACTTTCATTTAGTATGGACTGTGATGAGACAAGGGTGGGCGCAGAGGTAATGGAGCATTGTAGTGCTAGAACATGTTGTGTCTGTGATAAATCAGTCAGTCTTTACCATGACGAGGAAGAATAGAACCTGGAGTAAGTAAGATTAGTGATAAGTAATCAAGTCATTCTACAATTTCTAGAATTGTCTAAATATAAACAGCAGAGTGACTCCCCTGGTAAAGAAGAACGAGTATGTGTGGATAATGGTTTAGTGTTGCCAAGGAAACAATGGTGGGCGGAACGCAGGTGAGAGAACAAAACCCTCAGACTCCCTTTCATATCGGTATTGCTCAACATGTCAGCTTTGCAAAAAGCCGAGTGGGAAGCAGCTCTTCGAAAGCGCTTTCTGCACCTGTACATTGGACTCTTTGTATGCGGTAAGATGTTTTTTTCTGCAGCGTGTACAGGGGGGATTGAGCAGGGGTGACCAAGGATTAATGGGACCCTGTGTCTATATCAGGAGAAGCAGAGTGTGCAAGGATGGTGCAGGGTCGATCACGATATTCTTGCACATTACACGATGGGTCTAACACTATCATGAGGAGCAGCCAAAGTCTTCCTGAATGGATCAAAGACTGTCAGCATACGCCTGAGACTTAAGGAATAGCCCTGATCTTAACAGAATGGAGTAAGACATGTCAGTATATGACAGAGTGCTCCAGGATTGTCCTATGCCTCCTGGAAAATGATGACATATAAAAGAGTGCAAAGGAAAAAGCAAAGGTTGACAAGAACTTTCTAGCGTGGGCCACGGTTTCCAGAATGTGTTATTAGGAAATGACTGCAGCTGAAATAGTGGTAAATGATCCATCTGCCTGACAGGATGGGAGCAGGACTTGACATAGTTGCTCGATGCAGATCTATTGTAGAAAGGGAGAAACATTTGGAAAATTACCATAAAGGAAATTATCCAGTGTATAGTGCCAAAATCTTTGGATGTTGGTGCCATCAGTCGTAGCATATGTAGTAAACTGCACCACGGTCATTTTCATAATCTCAATGTACTCAATTAATCTTTCCATGGTAAGACACCTGTGACTGGTGCCCAAGATATTAACATGATTCTGCTATTCATGACTCCATCGGAGACTGTTCTGGTGCTTAGACCCAAATCCCTAGCCTAATAGTCAATGCTCCATGCAATGCTCTAGTCATGTAATATCCACATATTTTCTTTTCAGTAGTGCAGAAATATGGCCAGAACTACTTGAATGGTGCCCAAGTAAATGTTATCTAACTGGATCCCTGTTCCATGAAGAGGTGGCCCATGCCTGCCTGAGACAACACACTCAATACTAATGTTGCCAGAACCATCCTGATGGGCATATCACTTGGCTGCAGTAGGAGCCTGCATTAACTTAGTAAATATGTGTTCACACAAGAGTAATGCACTGCAAGGAAACCGGTGTCTGGGACATGTCTTCCAGATAAGTGCTAGTGTTTTCCTGACCCTACCCCCCCAAAGGCAATGACCGAATTGGCATCTGCACTCCCCTTACCTCACCTTTCCTTTCCTGCCGCCGAGCTCCAGTAGCTGGTAAACGCCTGGAAGAAAACACATATTCTAGACTGTCTTTACGAGACATGGCGTGAGTCAGCAGAAAAGAGCTTCCAATAACTGTCCTTATGGTTGTATTTTTCATTTTTATTCCATGGACGCTAGTCTAGCAAACAATTTCCGTCTCCAGTGCTTTGAAGCTGGTATGGCAGCTTAGCAGTTTGCACGCGTACTGCAGAACATCCCTGTGTAACTGCAGGCAATTCATTTAAGTGCGAGTTGCTACAATTAGGATCAGAAATAAAACATGGTAAAGTTAGGCTAGTAAGTTAACGCATCCAGCGCAGAAATCTCCCAGGACAACGATAGAACTAAGTCACAAAATAACCTTTATTTCCTAAAACTTTTAGTTTATTTCCATGAGGTCTACTTCTTTGACATGCTAAATATTTGCTTTTTTGGAGAACTTCTACATTTTAGTACATTGTGCATAACAAATGACATGTGTGTGACAACAATGAGTATACACTTGACCTTATAACACAATCAATGTAGTTTTGTGCCTAATAGTATTTACAGTACAACAGTAAAACATATAACTGTTTTAGGCTCATGTCAACATGTATTTTCGTACTTGCATTTTGATGTGATTAATAAAATTGAAATCATACTGGTTGGGAGCAGAGGGTTGTTTCAGGTCCTGGTCAGCAGCCCATCACGTTAATGGCATGACTTCTACCGAGCACCCCTTCATCGTTCATGCTACACCCCAACTGGTAGTGGGTTGCGAAGGTTTGCTTGCTCATGCCCAGTACTGCTTCTGAGAATCCCTACTGGGGCAGACGTGGAGAGAAGTCAGAACAGAGTCTTCATGCAAGCTAAAAAAATACATATGCAGAGGAAAAGACAAAAACACTGTTTAGGAGACAGTCAAGGACACCCCTTAAGTAAATTGTAAATTGTAAATGTGCCCATCATTAAACATGCTAATGATTCATTCCAGAGCCTTACCAGTGGCAATTTAATAATGACTTGCGAAGAGAACATACAAATATGCTGAGAAGAAAAAACATAAAGCCATCAGTTCAATGTGTACGGGAAATATATAACTGAACTAGAGAAACAATTCAATGACTATAAAATCAGAAGCTCTTGTGGTATTTGAATACATTTGTGCGCCATTTTTATGTTTGCAGTTTGTAACCCAGATCTGCTCTGATTAAAATGTTTGTAACTATTTTCAGGTGATAACAATGTTGCCGTATTCGTGTTTATAATGCTTTGATTTTACGCATATTCAGTAGGAAATATGGTGGTTCCTTGTTTAAAACGAAGGGGGAAATGCATGTTTTCTTGCAGCAGATAAAACATAAATTCTTTGGGGAGATGCATTCCTGGAACAGATTCCAGCACGACAGGCCTGATGACCCTCTTTGTGACCCTATTGTACTATTGGACCATATTACACCTCATAGGTAGTAAAGCAGCGTGGTATAACACACAGCAATAAACTTTTGTTTTCTTTTTGCAGGCGTTGCTTTTGGTGATTTCGTGTTCCAGTTCCCGTCAGTTCTACATATCAGCGAGGCTCAGAATGGCACCGTCAGCTGCAATTTTACAACAGCCGATGGTAATCCAGATTTGTTCTGGTATGCGCAGAAACCGAACCAACCTCCTCACAGGCTCCTCCATGTTGCCAAGTACCGTACTGAGGACAACTTGGCCCAGCAAGGTGTTTCTGCCGTGTTAGACTGGGAGCGGAAACTTGTTTCATTGCAAGTTTCTCGGGCGAGCCTCGAGGATGAGGGCGTTGTGTATTACTGTGCTCTGAGGCCCACACTAACTGAGCCAGAACAGACTCTCATGCAGAAAGCGATGCACATCTCTAAGAAGCGGCATCCGCTCAAAGCCACTTCCGATCCTGAAACTGATAAAGGGCTCCCGAACAGCAGCGTGTCTCTGGTTCCTTTGGTTGACTCATTCCATATAAGATGGAAACGGAGCCAAATAAATGCATGCATGTTTGCTCTAAACCTGCTGAGATCACTTTGTGAAATACTGTTTTGATAACTTGAAAAATATTCATTTTTGGAACAGAATTTTAAATGGAAGGTCGAACTCTGTAATTGCTGCTGTTATGTTCTCTGTTCACACTATGTTGGGAATTAATATGAAACTCCGGTCTATTTGAGATCGAAAGATATTATTACTAGCGACTTGAATGTTTTTAGATATGAAACCTTTTGGTTACTTTATTCATATTTTATTGCGGGACTACATTTTACGTTTAGTAGTGCAGTAGTAGTAGTCATAACTTTATTTCAGCGTTTGAACCACAAAAGTGTCACACAAAAATAAACAGCATCACAAATAAGTTAAACATCAGACGGAAAAGCATTTCAATCAGAGTACAATTATATTATGTAAAGTGCGTTGACTCCAGGGCCTGGGTTTATCTCGTGGGGTTTATGTGCATGAGGGAGCTTAACGCCATGTGGCCAGGTGGAGACTACGGGATCGCTCATGCACCTTTGGCCATTAACGCCCAGGCTCCTTTGGAAACTCCCAAAACCTTTTTCCCAGAGGTAAAACGTTTGCTCCCATGTTGTCCCGGGGATACGCACTGAGTTCTGTTGTGCTAGTTGCCTAGGGGTAACATGACCTGCCAAAATTCAGTATATCTTTGACCACAAAAGAGTCCCCAAAGTATATCCTGACAGAGTCATAGGTCATTCACCCAGGCTGGAATATCATGATGCAATTGACAATTTGATCGCAAATTGCAAATGGGAAGCCTCTCATGGTTCAGAGCCAAAGTGTGCATTTATTAACAAGGCTTTCCCTCGGTTAATGCAGATGTGGGGCCGATTTAGGAACTCCATGTAAGTATAATGACCCTCTGCCCGTGACAGCATTAGCCCACTAAATTTAGCAGTAGGGATAAGTGGAACATGACACGTTCTCATTGCTACCTTTGTGTGGTATCCACCCTAGGGTTACTGTCTATCTTTATGCCATTGGTCTACCTCATTCGAGATGGGGTACAGGGTTGAGAGCTCCTAGGTGGGACATAACTGCTTGTATTTGTTTGGGGCAGTATTCCTTTACCTCCTCGGATTCTGTCATTATCAGTTGGACTGCTTCTTTCACCCTATTGCCCTCTTGGAGTATTGGAGCAAGTTTCAGGTGCAGGAGATCCAACTATCTCTGATTCTTTGGGGGGCCCATTTTGCACCCTCTTCACTAGAGAATGCCCCCTCCCCTTTGAAGATGCCCTTCCCAACTACTTCAAACAAGGATAACATTAAGTTCTTAATTTGCAATAGTTCAGATAGGACCGTGGTATAGTGACACTCTTTGGGCTCTAACACCCCATCTCAAGACTATTCAGAGGATTGCTTGATCACTTGTTCATAATAAGGAAATGGCCTGGAGATTAAATTTGTTAGGACATCACACTTTTTCCCTGTTGGGTTAGTCTGCCTCCCCCACCCCACATTTCCAACACTTAAATCTGTTAAGGATTCCAATCAGGCAATACACCCCGGTCTCGCCTAGCATGTAATGCATCAATGAAATACATATTAATTGTGTCTATAGGTTAAATATTCTGAGTTATATAACACTCATATCACACCCTTCTCACAATACCCACAGTTCACACTGAACCAGGAATCAGGCTGGTTGGTAAAGGTAAATATTTATTTATTATTTAAAATTCAAATCAAACACACATGTTAATATATATGGGGCAGCAATCACCAATTTGGTGACAATACAAATCAGAAAATAAGTAAGGCGATTAATTTCATTTAAAGCAATACAGAAAATAAAACACAGGACAAAGAACAGTTTTGGCTTGTGAAAAGATAGCACTTATGTTAAGGTTTCCCCCTGCAAAGTCCTTAATTCACAAATGAGCAATTCTACACAGATGTAAGTAAGCAGCAGGTATTCAGGAATCAAAGAACATTATATAGAGTTTGAATGCAATCTACCCTCCCCAAACAAGAGAGAAAAATGTTTTGGAACTTTTACACTTTTAAAATGACAGTTGAAAATGGCTTAGGAACACAATGAAAAGTGTGCAAAAATCCTTAAATTGATATACATTCCTATGAGAGCAACACTGAACATGTCCTAACAAACATAAGCCACAATATGAGCAAAAATACACATTTAGAATCAGAATGGGAGTTTGGTAATACTTTGAATGGGAAAAGACATGTGTAAAACCTTTGCAAAAATGCAAAATCCTGGCTAAATTTAATTAAAAAAAATAATTAAATTGAATGAGAGGTGTTTTTGAAATAAAGGTGCAAACATGAAAACAGTAATCAGTTTTGACAATGACAATTATACTCTAAACTAGGGTATTCAGGCTAGTTACCAGTTTGAAACACAGTAAGCTCCAGAGTGGTCCATGGAGACCAACCCCAGAACCTCCGTGTCCGCCTTGGAGGACTCAGTCAGGTTACGCATGGGATGATTTTAAGGGTTTGGGATTTTCACATGACAAAAGCATTTTAAAGAAATTATCACTATTACAAGAAATCAAAGCAAGTTTTCGACTCTGTGTAACACTATTACAAGTTCTTAAGTTAAAGAGAGGATGGGTTGAGATAGCGGTGGGACAAGGCAAATATACAATGGGTTACTATGATTCCTGTTTATGCTTGCAGTCCACTGTAATTTAAGATTGGACCGTCAGGTTCTGGTCATCACGGAACGGGTCTACAGGCAGCAGGGCACTTCTGGCGGGATGGTCAGCTGGGCAGTTCTGGTCAATTGGACTGCACCTCATATTGGATTGGATTGGCCCTTCTGGTCACTGGACACTGTAGATTAGCGGGATGGCAAGTTTCCGCAGGCAAACATGAATGGTAGCAAGCCAAACTGGATTAGAATTATTTCCTTGAAGTTTTTGGGATGGTTTCAGGATTTGGGCCTAGGTGAAAAAGAGTTCAGCAAATGCTGATGGCCTTAGTTTTGCAAAGTAGTCTGGATAAGAACAAGATGAAAAATTCTGGAACAGATGAGGAAGTCAGGACCAGAGCGTCACGCAGAAATCAGGATGTAGTCGGGAATCAGTGTGTGTTTGTGTTTTGTGAGGTTCCCTTATTTATTCACCAAGTGACATCACTCAGTTTATGGTAGGGGCAGAATTACAATCCACACCCACACGGCTGTGATTGGTCAAAGGCACTTGCCTTCTTCTGGTTGGAAGCCAGAAAGAGCTTTCATATTTTTTGATGTGACTTGGGAACTCCCACAGTTATTTGGACCATAATTTAACTTTATACACATTTCTGTAATTATGCCCTCTAATAAAGTCGGACACATATATTACATATTTTGTGGGTTACCTTTACATCCAATTCCCACGACAGTGAGAGCTGGCATTGTGTTTCTGTGGACTTTTGTTAATTTTAATCAGATTTGGCCTAACAATTCCTAATTCAGTACATATATGTGCAATCACCCCTAGAACACGGATATACAATATTGCATTTGCAGCAGTAATAGTCTTGGCGTAATTGGTGTTTCTTTATAACTTTTTGTTCCTTATGTAGTACAGGGTTCAATCATGTATTCAAAGAAAGAGCATACAATTAGATTTACAACTACCAACCTTTAGATTTGTCCTCCTTCATGTGGCAAAGTTAAAGGTTTTTAAAACTTAATTTCAGATCGGCATTTAACCACCAAAAATCCTTTGCAGTTTTTTTTACTTTTCTTTCAATTGGCAACAGCTGTCAAATTCCTTTGATGACAGTGGGGGTCCTCCTCCTTCAGAGGGAAGTTGCCTGCCCCTCCCCCGTAGAGATGAGTGTTCAAGATTGCCATTGTCTTTAGCTGAGTACCAGACAAAAGTCTGATGGGTTCTTTGTCATGAGTATGCAAAAACCTCCCAGCAGCAATTAGTCCTTTCCTGCCAGTAGAGAGGTGTCAACCATTCCCAGGCTGAGGCTGTCAGCTCAGAATTAAATATTTAATTAACTCAAGTCTGGGTTTTGACTTTAAGTTACCTACATCTTTCATTAAAACACATAAAATGCACCCAGTTTATCAGTGTATTTTGACATTAGCAATCCTTTGACATTTCTTCAAGAATTAAGCCTTTCAACCAAAACATACTTTTAAACAGGCGATTTTGCACTTTCTTCATGGAAAAAGAACCTTAAACTGAGTCCTTTTAAATCCAATTTTGTTATGCAGCACACACATTTTATTCAACATTATTTCTGTCCTTGAGTGCTGGGATGTGTCTGCAGTCTGGATGGATGTATCCAGCCTTTGCTCTGAGTTCTCTCTGCACAGCTCAAATTGTTACATATTGCCATTTTAGCCACATTTTTCCTGTGGAACTGAAAACAATGTAGCTGGGCTGCCTTTTTCAAGAAATACATTTCTTAGCTGCTGTCAGTCACTGAGGCCTGGTTCACTGGAAAATAAAATGGATCTAGAGCCAACACAGCACTTTGAAGGTTGCAAAGCTGCATTTTAAAAGGCATTTTTGGTTTTTAGCCCAATTTTGCGGCCTTGCTTCATGTTAAATATAACAGCACCCACTGGCATGCTCCTGCAGTGAGAATTCTGTTTTCACCCCACTTTGATTGTGTGTGGCAGGGTGTGCAGACTTTTGTGATTGTGACCCACACGCAGTTTAGCAGATTTTTGCGTACAGAGGGTTTAGCACATCCGTTTTTCGCTGTTTCTTTCCCATTTGTCAAGTGATGCAGTGGTTGATGCGACACGCTCTCCTCGTCGGCTCTGGTTGGAATAGGAACAATACCCCCGTCTTCTCTCATGCTTTCTTTTGCAGTGTTGAGCGATACTCCAGATCTCTTCGGTTTTTCCTCCCGGGTCCCCGAGGAGGTCCTCCTTGGTGATTAAGTATACTTAGTGCAAATACTAGAAAACAGAATATAACCCAGTTATAAAAATGTCCCACTACTGCTCCAATGGGGATTTCAGCAGTGGGATAGATGCATGCATTCATTGACAATTTACAATATTCCCTGCATGTATTTAATAACAATTTAAAATATTCCTTGCATGTATTCAATGACAATTTAACAATTTCCTAGGTTTTACAGATTCTCTCCCCCTGGGTTTTCTGTGGGCTCTTCTATTTGCCACAAATTATGCTTGGGATGGCAACTCTTTAGCTGGTTTATGTGGACCCACTTGTGTTCCCCTTCTGTCAAAGTTCCCTTGGGGATGCAGATTCTGTAGGCGACTGGTGAGATTTTGTCCACAATTTCAAAAGGTCCCCGCCAGCTGGGCAAAAATGTGCGCTCCTTGGCTTGGTTCCTTTGGAAATTGTACAAGCAAGTAGACCCGGTCTCCTACTTGATATTCCTTTTTGGTTGTCTTAAGGTCATAGTGGGTCTTCATACTGTCTGCAGATCTTTCTAGATCCGCTGAGCATACGCAAAAGCATGTTGAAGGTGTTTTCTCAGATTCTCAACATACTCATGAGTTGTGGAGGCATTGATCAATGTCTGCTCTTAGGTTCTATAGAGCAGATGCTGGGGTAGCACCATCCTTCATCCAGTCATCAGTTCAAATGGAGACATTTCAGTTGCAGAAGAATGGGTAGATCTGATAGCCATCAGGACAAGGGGTAATCGAATATCCCAAGTTGGCTCAGAGTCTGCCACAAACCTTTTTAATATGCTCGCAATGTTTATATTGTACCTCTTAACTCCATCACTAGAGGACTTCCGGTATGCAATGTGTAATTTCCTTTTTACCCCAAGTATCTCCCACATCTTTGTCATCACTTCGCTGGTGAAGTGACTACCTCGGTCTGACTCATTCCTTTGGGGTAGTCCAAAACGCGAGAAGATGTGATTGATCATCAGGGCAGCTGCTGTTTCTGCCTTGCAATTTGGGGCCGGCAGACATTCCACCCACTTAGTAAACAAGCATGTTACGGTTAACATGTACTTGCTCCCCCTAGAGGAGCGAATCACAGGCCCAATGACATCTACTTGCAAATCTGACCATGGCAGTGCCACCCCCCTCTTTAGGAGGGGAGCAAGGTGTGTGAGTGATGTTGGCTGAAATTGTGCACACACAAGACACCCCTTCAAGTATTGGTCGAGGTCCTGCCCCATGTGTGGCCATTATGCAACCTCTCGCAAGATTTCTAATGTAGTATGAAACCCCTGATGACCGACTGTGGCCGCATCATGGGCGTGATTTAGCATCAGGCTTCGGAATGAGGTAGGGAACACCCATTGGTCACAGCCAGATATGGATCTCCTCACCAACAAACCATCTTGGATTCAGAACATTTTTGGACAGTTCATCAACACTCTGAGGTCCTCCTTCCCAATGCAATCGGTATCCGTCAGGGGAAAGTTCTTAGTGTCCTCAATGTGTTGATAAAACTTACCAATGATTGGATCCCCTTTTTGAGCCGTGATTAAATCAGCATCTGGGGTCTCCTTACTCCACTGGGCAGTTGAGAGTTCATTTTGAGCATTTGTCTGGGACCTAGTAATAGCAGTGACCTGGATTTCCCCCAACACGGACTCAATCTCAAGTAGATCCCCTTGGATGGCTCCGGTTTTGGCCAGCTGATCAGCTAAGTCATTTCCAGTTTTGTCTGGTCCCTCTACTTTGGAATGACCCTTGATCTTTTTCCAGTAGATGGTCATCCCACTAGAGGTGACCAGAGCATCAATATTTTGTATACATTTTCCATGTTTTAGTGGTTTGTTGTGCATGCCTCTGGTTCTCCAATTAACCAGGTGCTCCATGAACCCGTTCCAGACATAATTTGAATCAGTGATTATGACCAGTTCGTGGAGTTGGGGTTGGACAGCAGTGAGGATGGCTTGATGAACTGCCATCAGCTATGCCACCTGACTACTATGGGTGCCGATTTTGTACCCAGCAGAGGGTTCCGGGGCATCATTCACCCAGGCATTCCCTACGCCGGCCACTAGTTCCTTTTCCCTGTTGTTGCCAACATGGTAGGAGCACCCATCCACATAGACAGTGGGCATTCCCTTACACTTGTCTTCTTCATAGACTTTGTGTGGGGAATTGAAGTACGCCTCCATGTTGTCCTGGATTTTAAGACTTTCGTCCTCGAGACAGTTTTCTCTGGCACAATCATGCAAGTCAGCTAGACCTTGCGGGAGGGGTCTCTTCTTGTTTTGGACATATCTAACCTCCACAGGAAAGCCTTGCATTGACAGAATCCAGGAAGTAATTCTGGAATAACTCACATTTCCGGGTCGGATTCTGTCACTTTGAAGATATTGCAGAGGCTGGTGTGGAGTCTCCACTATGGTGTGTTCCCCCTGGATGAACGGGCAGTCATTTTTCAATGCCCACATCATTGCCAGGAGTGCTTTCTCACAATCATTGAATTTTTCCTCCACAGAGGATAAAGGGCCTCATTACGACCCAGGCGGTAAGTTACCGCCTGGGCCGTGACTTTACCACCATGGCATAAACTACGTTTACGCCATGGTGGTTGGCGGACTTACCGCCCCATTCCGACCTTGGCGGGGCGGTAAGTCCCCAATCCCCATTTACCCTTCCCCATTCCCATTTTTGCCCCATAGGGCATAATGGGAGTGGGGAAGGCGTTAATTACGCCACCGTAAATTACGGTGGCGTAATTAACTCCATGGTCCCTTAGCGCCATGGATTTTAACACCTGCTAAAAGCAGGTGTTAAAACCTCCATGGCGCTAAGGGACCTCGTAATCAGGCGGTAAGGGTCGGCGCTGTTTACGCTGCCGTAAACCCCTTACCGCCTGGGTCGTAATGAGGCCCAAAGTCTTGCTTGCATAGGAGATTACTTTATTGACCTTGTCATGCTTTTGATATAATACTGCAGTCAAGCATGTATTTGAAAACCCTGTCTCCAAGAAGAACTCCTTGTTTTTGACAGGGTAAGCTAGACAAGGTGCTTTTGAGAGGCTTCTTTTGAGTTGTGTTACTGCCTCTGGTTTTTCTGGATCCCACTCGCACTTGACCCCCCTCTTTCAACAGATGGAACAGGGGGTCTGCGTAATCCCCAATTAACTTTCTACTCTAATTAGTCAGTCCAAGGAGGCTCCTTAGCTCACACAGAGTTGTGGGGTCTTTTTCAAGCAGAAAAAAAAAACATCAGAAATGCATTGGCCTGAGAAGACCTGTTAGAAAGTCTTCTGTTTCTAACATAGGGCACTGAACCTATTATTAACCCTCCTCCAGCACCCCCCTATAACTGAAGGTGCAAAGCTACGTCTATTTCAGAGAGACACTGGCCTCTGGGGCCACATTACAGAAACTTTGAACTGGTGCAAGTGCAATTTTGCACCGTATAAACACGGATGCATTTTTGTATCAGGATAATGTTTGCCCTCGTGCAAAAATCGAATGGTAGTAGCACTGGAGTAAACTTTGACCTGGTACAAAAATGTATTGATAGCATATTTTTTTTTGACTAGGCCATTTGTTGACCTCATGTTAGCACTGTGCTTGAGATTATACTTGCTTGGTGCATAGTTTCCGTAATATAGCCCTTCATCTCTTACCCAGACAGAACACCCACAACTGCATTAATAAAAGTAATGGTTTTAGAGGAAATGGTGAGATTTACCAAAATCAAATTCCTCTTTGAGGCTGCTAGGGATGAAGCAGTATAAGTCACATGTTGCACATCCTACCATGTGTCTGACTGTACCACTCACCTATTGCTTTCTCAAAGTCATTGACAAGGCCACTTCTGCTTGCACCTTTTCCTGCTCCTTGTTAAGGCTCAGCGAACCTCCACTCGTCCCACCTTCTGGGTCGAATCTAATACCATTGATGTGTTTCCATGGACCCATAGTATCTCGAGGGTCTCACCAGGAAAACAACAAACTGCTCACAAAACCCCAGCAGGATTTTCTGGCAAAGTTTTAACTTTAGGTGGTCAATCAGAACTTGTGAAACCTCCTGGGAAGATTTGACGAGATCTGAGGAAGTTGATAGCCCTGTAAATGACCATGTCACTTTCATTCTCTAAGTTTTGCCCCATTTAGAGCTGAACATACTCCATAGCACCATTCACGGAAGCAAATTGTGTAGTACTTTCCACGTTGTTTTCTCTCTGTTCACATGGTTTCACGTCTGTGCTAATCGTTAGTTTTAACTCGATGCGGAATTAATAAGTAAAATGATAAATTGTAATAAAGATTGGCTACTGAGACACATTTCTACTATGTTTTCCAAACAGGTACATCCTGCCATTCTGCAATTGTCATCGATTCCAGATACCAACTGATGGGTTTTTCAACCAGCAGCTGCAGATACATGTCAATAACTGGATATATTTGACTCTTCTTTGGGACGATCGTCAAGGGCCGATATGCCCTTACGCAGTACCAGCCATTAGGAGCAACCTAACATCCTTTAGGGTGGTCTTGCCCCAAGTTGATGCACAAGCCTTGCAATTAACCGTGCAACCAAAGCACTTCTTTTACCCAAAATGAACACCTTGTGTACCCAAAAGGAACACTGCGTGACTCAAGATAAACATTTGCAGATCAAGAGCAAAGAAAAAAATTCCAATTTGATTGAATATGGCAATAGCCGGATGTTCTCAGAGTGTTTATTGTGAAATAAAAGTACTTTACAAATTGTACCGTCTTGCTGTTTTGTTTTAAAGTACAGTTTTACATTTCGAATTGTGATGCGCTGTGTTGTGAGACGATGTGTGTTGATTTCCGGGTTCTGCGTCACATCACATAAGTGATGACTGTGTTAGGGAGAATTCTCTGTTTAGGCTGAATTTCCTAACCTAGTGAGTCCCCCAGCAGCTTTGTTGGATTTCTGGAGTTTGTTTTTTTCATCCTGCCAAGAGTGAGACTCTTTTCCTCCCACTCTTGGACATGAATGTGGTTGATTTCTTTGAATGTCAATGGGCCTCATTACAACCCTGGCGTTAAGGGGTTAACGGCGCCGTAAAAGGCTGCGGCGCCGTTAAACCCTTAACACCCGATTCACACTTTAACGCCTGCTTTTTGCAGGCGTTAAAGTCCAACCCGCTAAGGGACCTTGGTGCTAATTACGGCACCGTAATTTACGGTGCCGTAATTAGCGCCTTCCCCATTCCCATTGTGCCCTATGGGCCAAAAATGGGAATGGGGAAGGGGCCATGGTGAATGGGGAATTACCGCCCCACCAACCTTGTAATGGGGCGGTAATTCCGCCATCCACCATGGCGGAATCCGGCATGGACCATGGTGCTAATAGCACCATGGTCCAACGCCAGGGTCGTAATGAGGCCCAATGTGTTCTATGGTCTATGGGGTATTTTACTCCATAGGGCCTAATATGTTTTGCTATGTGTGTTACACCGCACCCTCCGTGCCGTAACACTGGGGTGTCCTAGAGGATCCCCACCATAGACTCCATACCCTGGGACTGACTACTGTCTCCCAGGGCCTGTAAAGTCACCATTAGCTTTACTAGACTTAAATTTACTAACAGAACTAGTACAAACCATCCTATTGTGGGCGTACTGGTAGGGGTAATTCGATTACCCCTGGGTCTGTTGTTCGAGGGGGAACTGTCCCGTCCCCCTCGTCGAGTTTTGGCTGGTGGCAGTGGATACTACTTTTTATATTCGACCGCGAATATATTCCTATGGGATTCTTCCCATTGTTGGAGGCTAATACTTTTTCACGTTAGTCGCTAACATACCGCCGGTTTATTTGTCTTAAATAAATCCACCGGTTGGTATTTTCTGCCAGATCTTGGTTTTTAAAATGGTGTATGTGTTCGCCTCTGTAACTCCGAACCAAAGGTTGAGCCCTTTGTTCCACTTTTGGTGGGCTTCTGCACAGAAGCCCTCCAGAGTGGTGCCATTCTGTCTGGGTGTCACAGGGGATGTGGGAGGGGTTTTAGGCACCCCGGACTGAGTTGCCTTGCCAACTCAGGTCGCACTCTGGTGTGATTAGCCCGAATGGTTAGCTGCCCCGCTCACCACTTAGCATGTTTGATTGACAGCTAGGCTGAATGAATGGGGGTTTTCTGCATAAAAGCAGGGCTTTTGGGACTGGAACTTCAGAAGTCGCCACAGGACCTAAGAATCCGACGAGGGTAAAGCTGAGCCAACCTGCAATGACGACACCTGGAGCCCTGCTGAACCGACTCACCACTTCCCAACGACAGAGGAGATCTCCCTGCTGGAGAGTCTTCTTCCCCTGACTGGTGGGAACAACCAGTCCCTTGCTTTTTCTTCGCTTCCAGGATGTTGATCTGTTGGTAGTCTTCATGACCATCAATCTGGCTTCAGAGCTGCCAGAAGCACGGAAACTGCTCTCCTGAACATCCGTGAAGACCTGCTCTTGAACCTCGATTCCAACACTCCGTGTGTTCTCATTCTGCTCGATCTCTCCTCTGCCTTTGACACTGTCAACCATGCCATCCTGCTCAACCGTCTCCGGGAAAACCTGGGTATCACTGGTCAGGCTCTGGCGTGGCTGACCTCTTTCCTTACAAATCGACCCTCCCAGGTCCAACTGGGGTCCTTCCTCTCCGACATCTTTTTCTCCACCTGTGGTGTCCCCCAGGGATCTAATCTCTCTCCCTGGCTGTTCAACCAGTATCTGGCACTCCTTGCCCACCGCATCACCACTCTCTGCCCTAATTTCCAGTGCTATGCGGACGATACCCAGCTCATTTTCAGGCTACCCTCAGCCTCCCCCTCTCCTTCCCTCATCTCTGACTGTCTGTCTGCTATCCAAGAATGGTGTGCCGCCAATGACCTCTGCCTTAATGCCAGTAAGACTGAGATTCTACTCATCGGTACTCCCACTCCCTCCTTCTCTGCAGCTCTCTGGCCTGCCTCCCTTGGCCCCCTCCCTGCTCCTACCGGCAAGGCAAAACACCTTGGGGTCATCTTCGACTCTACACTCTCCTTCTCTCTTCATATTTCTGACGTCGCCAAGAGGTCACACTACCAGCTGCACCTCCTCAGAGGTATTCTTCCCTTCCTCTCCTTCCCCCAGAAGCTCACTGTCTCCCGAGCCCTGGTTCTCTCGAAGCTGGACTAGTGTAACAGCCTCTATCTTAACCTGCCTGCCTCCACTCTCCGCCCTCTGCAACTCATCCAGAACAGAACTGCGAGACTTGTCCTTGGCCTCAAGCCCAGGGACCGTATATCTCCAGGACTGAAATCTCTACACTGGCTCCCAGTGGCTGCGAGGATAAAGTTCAAAACCCTCTGCATTGTCCACAAGGCCTTCTGGGGCCTGGGTCCTAAATACCTTCAACTCTCTCTTCCTAAATATCTTCCTTCCCGAGCCCTTCGCTCATCCGCCTCCAATTCCCTCAGGGTTAGCCGCTTCTCGAAGCATCGAGCTGCGGGTAGATCTCTCTCCGCGGCAGGGGCCTCCCTCTGGAACAGCCTTCCTGCCTCCCTGAAACTTGAGGAGAACCATCTCCGGTTCCGGAAGCACCTCAAAACCTTCCTCTTTGCTTCTGCTTTCTCTCTCCCTCTCCCCTGCTGAACAGCTAATTAATTGTTCACTGAAACTGCACTGATCCTGCAACTGGACCACTCTAAATGGCCTCGGTCCTGGGCCCAGCCACTCTCCACTTGCACTGATGCCCTGGAACCCCTTTGCACTGCGGGACTGTCTCTGTATCCCTACAGCCCCCCCCTTCCCCAGCACTTGCTCTGCACTTACCTCGCACTTGCCACCAGCTGGCCCTATTTATTTATTTATTACTTTACGCCACTTACCTTGTACTGCACTTCCCCCCCTCCCCTTCCCCTTGCACTTTTCCCCCTCCCCCACCCCTGCTCTTGCGCGATCTGAATGACACCTGGCCTAGTAGGATCGTTGTCTGTCTCCCCTGTCCCTCCCCTCCCTGCCTCGTCGCGCCTTGAAACACCTGTGTATAGGCGCGTTACAAATACCATATCATATCATATCATATCATGTCTAGTGGTCGAATTGCCCGTGCTGAGCACCCCGGCAACCAGATAGCCACTAACCACTGTACCGCAACCAAAAGGTGGTGCCTTGTGACGGAGCACTCTACGGCTGGTCTCTTCCCTGGTGGTGCAACAATCTTCAACTTTCCTCGACGACGAGATCCTCTTATCTTCTGGCAAACCCCCGACTTGCATCCACCACCAGGAACAAATGCCCCCGCCGGCGCTGTCTCTTCACTCTCAAGGTACTGTGTCCGCCTGGCTTCCCTTGTGACGGTTAGTGTGAGGTGTCTTAAATCCTTACTTTTCCATTGGGTCGCCTCCAGACCTTCTTAACTTTTTGTTCTAAAACTGGTCCAACCTTTCTGTGACATTTTGCTACAAAGACCTGAAGTGCATTTCCACTGTGATACTTTTGGGACATACAGCCTTGCCTCTCTCCGAGTGGGCCTGGCCTCTGAACTTTGTGATTTACAGTACACCCTGCCTTGCACGCCTTGCATTTGTTTCGTAAAAGTGTTGGTACTAAGTTGGTTTCATACCCTGCCTTTTTCTCTCCCTTTCTAACGAATACTAGAGTGCCATCTAGGTTAAAGCATTCACCTCTGTCTGCAAATAAGTGGTGCCGTTGAACCTAGACTTGTCGAAATATTGTTATGGGATTGATATATACTTATAGTAACTGTGATTGAAGTTGTTTGCCATATTAGTGCCAGTGTGTTTTCCATAGATGTGTTTTTAAATAAATAATTATATACCTTTACACCCAAGCTCTGATCCGTGTCTGCTTGTTCTACTGTGTAAATTGCCCTATCTTGTATACTCCAAATACGGCCTAACTCGTCTTGAGAGAAGTCTGACTGCTCAGCCACAGCTACCAGGTAAATCTGGGTGGTACAGACTGTTACCAATTGGGTTTACTGCTAACTCCTGTAGACTTAAACTTTTTGCAGTGGTCCCAGAGGGAACTGCACAGGTTTCTGCCTAACACTGGTGTACAGCGGCGGGATTCGTATCGAGTATACAGTTTAGAGAGCTTTTCAGCACTTTAGGATAACTAACCACAAAGCTTAGCACTAAAAAGCAACTTTCTAAAAAACATGTCTACTATGGAAGTTTACAGTCAGGAGTCCTTGTCAGGAAAAAATACTGAGAGTTTGAGAGCTCTCTGTAGACAAGAGAATCTTTCTGTAAAAGGCAAGAAAATAGAACTGATAGCGAGATTGCTGGAAAACCAAAGTCTGGGTACTGGTTCAGAGGAACCAACTTCTCCAACAAATGTAGATAACAGTGATGGAGTTGATCTAAATCAAAGTTCTGATGATAGTGATGACGAGGCTGAAGAGGAAGGAGAGGCTAATGAAACTGACACCCCTGCTCCTCTGTCTGCCTTACCAGCTGTACCTACTGGGCCTATAGCAGGTCCCACACTAAGTCCTCAAGTCCTTGAACTAGAAAAAATGAAAATAGACTTGGAATTCAGAAGGATTACTGCTCAAACTGAACAGAAACACCAAGAAATGCAACAAATTCTTAGGCTCAGAGAAATGGAGCTCAAGCATGAGTTAGAAATGAAAAAGTTGTCTGTCAAAACTGCTTCTGTCTCTGGCTCCTCTAGAAGTTCCAGTCCCAAAAGACCTCGGATGCCTAAGGAATTAATTGGTATGTATGAACCAAAGTTGGATGTGTTGGATTGGCTGAGTTTGTTTGAGTACAATCATGGGCTCCAGAACATCACAGGTAATGAGCTACTTACCTGGTTGTTCTCTAGGCTCCCCCTGTTGCAACTGATGTGGTAATTGAGTTGGGGGAGGAGGATAGGAAAGGGTATGAAAGTGTGAAACTAGCTTTGATAGCTAGATTTGGGAAGACCCCTTCCCAGTATCTTAAGAGGTTTAGAACCCTCAAAAAGCATGATGGTACCCCTTATGAAGAATCTTTTTATGTCTATTTATGATGCCTGTTCTCCTGAGCTCAGACAGCACTTGGCTGATTCAAAGGAATTGGATTCCAGGAAGCTAGCTAAGGCTGCTGACTTGTGGGTTGCCAACAGGGCTACTCATAAGGATTCTGGGGCCACTCAGAAAAAGGATGAGGGAAAACAGCCTAAAAATGACTCAAAAGAGAATTCTAATAACTCAAATTCCAAAGAGGGCCCCAAACAAAACCATAAGGGTAAGCCACAAGGAAAACCGCAGCAGAATAGTGTACCTTCTGGTGCCAAACCAGAGGGAGCAAAAACAAAGAGGTGATGGCTGGAAGGTTTAGAATGAATCTTAACCACTGGCATTGCTCTGGGCAACCCTCCAGACCACCGTTCTTCGCCTGCCAAGCCATTACAGAAGGGGAAGACCATATGCAAATCAGGCTTGGCCCCACCCCAAAAGGGGCAGTCCAGCCCGAACTGCTAAGTGACATCCCTTCTGCACGAGACCACAAGCATCCCCAAACATGTTTCGCCCTTGTTGGGGCTCATCAGTGAGGAGTAGCTTGGGTCTCTAGGCCCAGCAGGCACGGGACCCACGTCTGGGCATACCCGTCCCACTCGGGGTGACAAAGCAAAAACAAAGAGGTGATGGCTGGAAGGTTTAGAATGAATCTTAACCACTGGCATTGCTCTGGGCAACCCTCCAGACCAGCGTTCTTCGCCTGCCAAGCCATTACAGAAGGGGAAGACCATATGCAAATCAGGCTTGGCCCCACCCCAAAAGGGGCAGTCCAGCCCGAACTGCTAAGTGACATCCCTTCTGCACGAGACCACAAGCATCCCCAAACATGTTTGTCCCTTGTTGGGGCTCATCAGTGAGGAGTAGCTTGGGTCTCTAGGCCCAGCAGGCACGGGACCCACGTCTGGGCATACCCGTCCCACTCAGGGTGACAAAGCAAAAACCAGAGGGAGGCCAGAACAAGCCACCATTCCAGAAAGCATTCGGAAAATGCTTTGTTTGTGGCTCTACTGACCATGTGAAAGGAGATCCCAGATGCAAGGGTAAACCTTCAGGGGTCCAGCTTGTCTCCTTAGCCTTCGCTCCAGAGGAGGAAGTCCAAATGGCAAGTGGAAACTTTCTACTGCTGGCTAATTAACCCATTGGAGTCTCAGCCAGTGTTTCTTTAGTGTCTCTGGGTTTCTGGGAACAACAGAATTTAGATGTCTATAATTCTATCCCAGATAATACTAAAGAGTATTATAAGGACAGTGTCCAGGTGAATGGCCAGGAAACTCCTGCCATTAGGGACACTGGAGCCAGCATAACTGTGGTGGATAAATCTTTTTTTCAGGCTGAGGATGTTGCTAAGGCACCCAAACGCCTCACCAAGTTAGCTGGAGGGCCTGTGCAGATGCTTCCCCAATTACCAGTTCTCATCCAGTGCAATGACATGACTGTCAATATACCTGTCAGCATACAGAGTGAGTTACCAGGACGAGTTCTGTTGGGTAACGATTTAAAAACTCTCGGAGTTGTGTCTCATACCCCCAGACCTCTTAGTAAACGGTTACAAGAGCTAACGAGACCTGCAAGGGAGAGAACCATGAGAGGTACTCCCCAGGAGATGATGAAGAATGATATCACTCCTGCTCCACTGGAATTGTCAGCTGCTGTCTCCAAGAAATCAGAAGCGCAAGGGAAACCTAAAACTTCAATACCGAATCCAGCAGCCAGCACTTCAGTGCAGCCAACAAGGACTTCCCCTCGGTTGTCCAAAGTTACACCAGTAACTCCCCCTCCAGCTGAGGCTGAGAGGGTGGTACAACCCTGTGTGGTAGAATTAGACTCTGAAGAAGAGCTAATGGAAGGCCAGGAACTCATTGGAGATCTGGATCCTGTTGACCATCCTGAGCTGCAGTCTTTACTGGCAGAAGGTGGACCCAACAGGGCAGACTTCAGTAAGGGACAGAGAGAATGTCCAACTCTGGAAGGTCTTTGCCACCAGGCAGAAGCTCAGGGTGAAGTGCAAGAGCCTGGGAAATACAGGTTGCACTGGGAAGATGGCCTCTTCTACAGTGAACCGACCGAGTCTGAACCTGGAGACTACAAACGACTTGTAGTACCCCAAGAGAACAGACAACAGTTCTTGCAGTTAGCCCACGAGATTCCTTTGGCTGGTCACTTGAGTTTCAAGAAGACTAAGGAAAGGATCTCTCTTTACTTTTATTGGCCAAAGATGGGGGCCGAAGTAGAAAAACACTGCAGGAGCTGCCACACCTGCCAGACCTCTGGAAAGGTTAGCTCTAAGAATGTGGCACCTTTAGTGCCTCTCCCAGTTGTGGGAGTCCCATTTGAGAGAGTAGGGATTGACATTGTTGGTCCCCTTGATCCCCCAACCTCCTCAGGCAACAGGTTTATACTTGTTGTAGTAGACCATGCTACTAGGTATCCTGAGGCAATTCCTATGAGGACTGTTACAGCTCTGGCTGTGGCTAAGGCCCTCCTTGGTATTTTTACCAGGGTCGGGTTTCCTAAGGAAGTAATCTCTGACAGGGGGTCAAACTTTATGTCCCACTACATGAAAGCCATGTTGAAAACCTGTGGAGTTACTTACAAGTTCTCAACAGCTTACCACCCACAAACCAATGGATTGGTAGAGAGGTTCAACCGAACCATGAAGAGCATGATAGATGCTTTAGAGGAACTCCTTAAACGGAAGTGGGACCTTCTACTGCCATGCCTTCTCTTTGCTTATAGAGAAGTCCCTCAGGAGGGAGTAGGTTATTCTCCCTTTGAGCTTCTCTATGGTCATCCCGTCAGAGGTCCATTGGCCCTCATTAAGGAGGGGTTGGAGAAAGCTCCTTCCCCCAAGCCAGTCAGAGTGACTGACTACGTGATTGGTCTCCGGAGGAGAATGTCACACATGATGGCGGAAGCAAGTGATAACTTGAAAGCTGGACAAGCATTGGTCAAGCACTGGCATGATCAAAAGGCTAACATGGTTGAGTTCACTCAAGACCAGCTAGTTCTCGTTATGATCCCAACAAGGCAGAGGGCCTTGCGAGACAAATGGATGGGACCCTTCAGAGTTGTGGGTAAACTTGGAGAGGTCAACTATCTGGTGGACTTGGGCAATCCCAAGGAGGCTCCGACAGTCTTCCACACCAACAGACTCAAAGCGTATGTCTCGGGACCTGAGGTAGGAGCGTTGCTTCTAGCATCATCAGAGGAAGAAGAAGAGAGTGAAGCTCTTCCGGATCTCCTCAGAGGCTTACCTTTAGACGAAAAAATTAAAGGAGTAAATCTCTCTTCAAATCTGACACCTGAGCAACAAGAAGAGTGCAAATCTATGTTGAATCAGTTTGCCTCTCTGTTCTCACTTTCACCAGGCTTGACCCCTTGGGGCCAGCATGAAATACTCACTGGCGACTGTCTGCCAGTTAAACGCAGAGGATACAGAATGTCAGAAAGTGTAAAAACCCACATCAAAGGTGAGGTCAGCAAGATGCTTGATCACGGGGTAATGGAGCCCTCTACTAGTCCATGGTCTAGCCCAGTTGTGTTAATACCAAAGGCAGGACTTAGATTCTGTGTGGACTATAGAGCTCTTAATGCAATCACCAAGACTGATGCCCACCCTTTGCCAAGAACAGATGAGTTGGTGGATAGACTTGGTTCAGCCAAGTTCCTCAGCACATTTGACTTGACCTCAGGCTATTGGCAAATAGCCCTGACAGACCATGCCAAGGAGAAAACTGCATTTTCTAACCCAGCTGGCTTATACCAGTTTAAGGTAATGCCTTTTGGATTGAAAAATGCACCTGCTACATTTCAACGGGTGGTAAACCAGGTTCTGAATGGGTTGGAGGACTTCTGCATGGCATACTTGGATGACATAGCAGTGTTCAGCAATTCCTGGGAAGAACATGTAACCCACCTAAGAGATGATTTGCAGGCTCTTGGACGAGCCAATCTGACCATAAAGGCGAGTAAATGCCAAATTGGACAGAGTAAGGTAGTCTATCTTGGACATGAGGTAGGAGGTGGAGAAATAAGGCCTTTGCTCAGTAAGATTGAAGCTGTGCAAAATTGGACAACACCTACTACTCAAACCCAGGTAAGAGCCTTCTTAGGTCTCACTGGGTATTACAGGAATTTCATTGAGAACTATGGGACCATAGCTTCTCCTCTGAATGTCATCTCCTCTCCAAAATTCCCTAAGAAGGTTAGATGGAACGAGGAGTGCAATCAGGCCTTTGAAAACCTGAAAAAGGCTCTTTGCCAAGCCCCAGTACTCAGAGCTCCTGATTACCACCAAACTTTCATTGTGCAGACAGATGCTTCAAATGTAGGAATAGGTGCAGTACTCAGTGAACTGGATGGGCAAGGTGGGGAGCACCCCGTTTGCTTCATCAGCCGCAAGCTGAAGGATCCTGAAACAAGGTGTGCAACAATCGAAAGAGAGTGCTTTTCTATCGTGTGGGCTCTAAAGAAGATTAGGCCATACTTGTATGGTTCTACTTTTGGCATTCAGACTGACCACCAATCCTTGAGATAGTTAATGAAAATGAAAGGGGAAAACCCAAAATTATTGAGATGGTCAATCTGCCTGCAAGGGTTTGATTTCACCATTGAGCACAGGTCAGGGTGTCACCACCAAAATGCTGATGGTCTCTCTAGGATGTGTATCATCGACTAGAGGTATGAGATTCATCCAGGAGTGGATTAAATCCTCCTGTCCCTTAGTCTGGGGGGGCGAGTGTTAGGGAGAATTCTCTGTTTAGGCTGAATTTCCTAACCTAGTGAGTCCCCCAGCAGCTTTGCTGGATTTCTGGAGTTTGTTTTTTTCATCCTGCCAAGAGTGAGAATCTTTTCCCCCCACTCTTGGACATGAATGTGGTTGATTTCTTTGAATGTCAATGTGTTCTATGGGCTCCATAGGGCCTCATATGTTTTGCTACGTGTGTTACACCGCACCCTCCGTGCCGTAACACTGGGGTGTCCTAGAGGATCCCCACCATAGACTCCATACCCTGGGACTGACTACTATCTCCCAGGGCATGTAAAGTCACCATTGGCTTTACTGGACCTAAATTTACTAACAGAACTAGTACAAACCATCCTATTGTGGACGTACTGGTAGGGGTAATTCGATTACCCCTGGGTCTGTTGTTCGAGGGGGCACTGTCCCGTCCCCCTTGTCGAGTTTTGGCTGGTGGCAGTGGATACTACTTTTTATATTCAACCGCGAATATATTCCTATGGGATTCTTCCCATTGTTGGAGGCTAATACTTTTTCACGTTAGTCTCTAACATACCGCCGGTTTATTTGTCTTAAATAAATCCACTGGTTGGTATTTTCTGCCAGAACTCGGTTTTTAAAATGGCGTATGTGTTCGCCTCTGTAACTCCGAACCAAAGGTTGAGCCCTTTGTTCCACTTTTGGCGGGCTTCTGCACAGAAGCCCTCCAGAGTGGTGCCATTCTGTCTGGGTACCACAGGTGGTATGGGAGGGGGTTTAGGCACCCTGGACTGAATTGCCTTGCCAACTCAGGTCACACTCTGGTGTGATTGGCCCGAGTGGTGAGCCGCCCCTCTCACCACTTAGCATGTTTGATTGACAGCTAGGCTGAATGAATGGGGGTTTTCTGCATAAATGCAGGGCTTTTGGGACGGGAACTTCAGAAGTCGCCACAGGACCTAAGAAACCGACGAGGGTAAAGCTGAGCCGACCTGCAACGACGACACCTCCGGTGGAGCCCTGCTGAACCGACTCACCACTTCCCAACGACAGAGGAGATCTCCCTGCTGGAGAGTCTTCTTCCCCTGACTGGTGGGAACAACCAGTCGCTTGCTTTTTCTTTGCTTCCAGGACGTCTAGTGGTCGAATTGCCCGTGCTGAGCACCCCGGCAACCGGATAGCCACTAACCACTGTACCGCGACCAAAAGGTGGTGCCTTGTGACGGAGCACTCCGCAGCTGGTCTCTTCCCTGGTAGTGCAACGATCTTCAACTTTCCTCGATGACGAGATCCTCTCATCTTCTGGCAAAGCCCCGACTTGCATCCACCACCAGGAACAACTGCCCCTGCCGGAGTTGTCTCTTCACACTCAAGGTACTCTGTCCGCCTGGCTTCCCTTCTGACGGTTAGCGTGAGGTGTCTTAAATCCTTACCTTTCCATTGGGTCGCCTCCAGACCTTCTTAACCTTTTGTTCTAAAACTGGTCCAACCTTTCTGTGACATTTTGCTACAAAGACTTGAAGTGCATTTTCACTGTGATACTTTTGGGACATACAGCCTTGCCTCTCTCCGAGTGGGCCTGGCCTCTGAACTTTGTGATTTACAGTAGACCCTGCCTTGCTCGCCTTGCATTTGTTTCGTAAAAGTGTTGGTACTGAGTTGGTTTCATACCCTGCCTTTTTCTCTCCCTTTCTAACGAATACTAGAGTGCCATCTAGGTTAAAGCATTCACCTCTGTCTGCAAATAAGTGGTGCCGTTGAACCTAGACTTGTCGAAATATTGTTATGGGATTGATATATACTTATAGTAACTGTGATTGAAGTTGTTTGCCATATTAGTGCCAGTGTGATTTCCATAGATGTGTTTTTAAATAAATAATTATATATCTTTACACCCAAGCTCTGATCCGTGTCTGCTTGTTCTACTGTGTAAATGCCCTATCTTGTATACTCCAAATACGGCCTAACTCATCTTGAGAGAAGTCTGACTGCTCAGCCACAGCTACCAGGTAAATCTAAGTGGTACAGACTGCTACCAATTGGGTTTACTGCTAACTCCTGTAGACTTAAACTTTTTGCAGTGGTTCCAGAGGGAACTGCACAGGTTTCTGCCTAACAGACTGGGAGCGTTTGGCTACGCTGCCCAGTAACGTCACAGAGAAAGGCGGAGAATATGACTAGGTTTGGTGATGTCATGCTCAGGGGCGGGGATATGATTTAGTGCCGCAAAGGCAGTCCTGCTTTGGCGATGCAGCAACGCATAAGATTATCACAAAATGGCCACGCCCTGTTGCTTGATTTTGCATGTGTACACAAGTGGAAAACTACAGTAAGGTGCATAGGAAATGTTTTTAGGATAGACCAACGTATGCTTAAAAATACATGCCCGAACCCTCTGGACAGTAATATTTCTGAGCGCACTATTCCTTTAATATTCTTGAAACCAAAATGTATTCATTAATCTGAGAATGAGCATCTACAAACTGTCCTCAATCACCTTTAAAACCACAAACTGGTAGAATAAGGCAACATCTACCTAACAGTGAAAATGTACATCCACCAACAAGAAAAAATGTCCTTGAAAACATACCCTGCACAAGTGAGAAACTGGAAACAGTTATAATACGCCAACTGGTATCTTACCGCAACCATAATACTGCAATATATGGTTTTTTCTGAGGAAACCCTGCAACACTTATTATGTATAAACATACCCTCAACAACTTCGAAATTATCAACAGTTAGAATTTGCCAACTTGTATCTAACTGTCCCCACAATCCTACAACATTACTGTGCAATACCACAGTACTTACAAAAGATCAATAACCAAATGCATCAAGAAATACTGCTAATAGGCACTAACAAATAAACAATTAGAATACGCCAACTGGTATCTAACTGCAACAATAGTACCACCACTTCCAAACTAAAAACCATAGACCTTTTCAATTCCTCTTACTACAATAGACCACCAAAAAAGACTGTGCCATGTAACAATAAATAAACATAGAAAGGGTTTTTTAACCATAGTGCTTGTGAAGTAATAACTATGAGGGTCCACAAAGTACACACATGTCTGCTATACAATGCAATAACACATTACAAAGTACCTACCCTAACATGTTATCCTTTCTTTTATCACAGAGAATGAAAAAACAATGTCTGCTACATTTTCACATACCATGCAACGAACTGCATACAGCCTTAATAATGCAAAGAGTAAGTATACAATGAGTGGTGTCACAACATTCAGTGCATACATGTATTATACTGCAATATTTGCAGCCAGACATAGAATATCATACACCCACTCTGTACACAGTTCAACAAACCAACTGCCACACACCCTGTCCATTGTTCTACAAATACTATTACACTACGTGCAGCCAGTGGCCAGACTCTTCAGTACATGCCCCCTGTGCAATCCACATGCCACTGTCAACACGGTTGCATGCATGGCTGCGTTATGCTGTGGTGGTTGTGTCCAGGGCCTAGATTCCTGGGTGCATGGCCTCCGGGATACGGCCTCCGGCCATGGACCCAAGACTCTAGGCCCTAGCCACAACCACTGCAGCATAACATAGCCATGCATGCAAACACCTGCCCACTTACCACAACCCAAAAACATAACACAGCCACCTCAAGCCCTATCCACTTCACTAAACATACTATTACAGTACTTGCAGCCAATGCACAAATTCTTCAATGCATGCCCACGCCACCCAATACTCTACTAACTACTCAAAAATAATACATCATAACATAGTAAAATACCCAACAATCTGCCCTGTGGCCGCAAATATGGCATCCTCTTGAAACCCTGTCTATTACAGTACACATAGCATTCAAGTACATGAAACTAGTCAGAACACTCTTCAGACCAATAAACCAGCCAACTGAGGCCTGCCACACCTTTCCACACATACCATTACAGTATGTAACAAGTGGCCACACCACTAGACTCTTCAGTGCATCACCTCCACCCATGCACCCAAGACTGTAATAGCTAGTCACAATGAACACAGCATAAGACACCCTTGAACCAAACAATCTATACACTAACTACAACCCACACACATAATCCAGCCACCTGAAGCCCTCTTCACTTCTATAGCCTTCCTCAGATCATCTACATTTCACTCCCCTACCCTAATGAATCTCCTACTTGCAGTCACCACATAAGCTGTCTGCCCAAGCTTCTGTCCACGGACTACCGTGCTTTCCGCGGACACCACGATCACAGTACGGCCTTCTTCCACCTAAACAAATAAATAATTTGACCCATCTTTCACTCCCCCACCCTCTCCAGACCCTCTTCCCCCAGTACACTCCCAAAGTTGGGTTTCAGCCCTGGTCGCCACCGAGCTATCCACTGATATCCACGGATCCAACATGGCGGGCGCATCAGGAAAATATGACACACCTCATGCTTCCCTCCAGCCAATCAGTGAGCACGTCATATGTCCGGAGACATCACAGTGCCTTCCTAGCCAATCGGAGTCCTGTCAATGGAGCAGACACAGATATCACTATTTTTTTGGACCTACATTTTGCCTGTTTTAAAAAAAAAACACTGAATGGATTTTCATCAAATTTACAAAAGCACGCTTTCGGGACCAAGCCGCTACTCCTGCGACACATTTGATGAAAATCCATCCAGCGGTTTGGGCTGTATGCGGGAGCAAAGGTTTTTTCCATTCCGTCTATGGAGAAAAAAGAAATGTGGGACCCCCCTATAACTTTGCCTCCCCTTGACGAAACCTCCCCTAACTTGCCACAACAATTCAGAGCTGGCCATATACTTTCTTTGCAATGTTTGGTGACGATTCGTCTAGGGGGAGCACATTTATAAGCCGCACAAAAAGTGTTCTTCCTATGAAATAACCTTAACTACACAACCGCTACTGTAGGCTGTGTAATATATATATCCACCCAATTCTATTTTGTGAAATTCTCTTTATTTTGTTTATAAGTTTTATGTATGTATTATGAATGATACATATCAAACTAAAAAAGGTAATACAAGGAGTAATTATGCAGTACAGAAAAAAACCTCAAAAAATCAAAATAGAGATAACACATATGTGGAAAGCGTATTTGATATGGACAATGTTGCCAGGAAATTAATGGGTATCAGGAGGTTGCAGAGTGGAATTATTCCAGAGAACATCATTTGTAGAAGCCTACGTCTTTATGTCGAATTCATAACAAATTATTGATCCATGCCTGAAAAGTGTCCTCATTAGTTACAATAGCAAAAATTGTCCCCCTCTAACCATATATTCTAGGCTTCCTATTACTGTCGTAAATCTCCCCCCGTCTCACCTGGGATCGCTTCTTGCTCTGTTCCGTGGGAGGATTCCTCTTGCGGGTGGATCAGGTCTTGTATAGGCTTGCACGAGTCTCTTCCGACTCCAGCGCGCTTTCAGAGTTCCAGGAAGGTCGCAGTCACAGGATGTCCAGGAAGGAAGTAGCGGTCGCTAGGTTTGAGGATTCCAGGAGCAGATTTGGAGGGGAAAGGTGTAATGAAAGAAGAAGGGACCAGGAACTAGGAATAGTGGATTCGCCGAACAGCGCACACACGTCTAGTCACTACCTAGTGATAGCGTTGAGACGCGCGGGGCCGCGGGGGCGTGGCCAATTTATAGAACGTGCCGTTTCCGACATAAATGCTGGTGCGAGGCAAGTCACTTGGCATGGCCATGTTGGGAGTAACAAGGAATACAAGCCCCGCCGTAATAAGGACCAGGAAGTCCAGAAAGGGCAAGTTCTATGGGTCATGACAGCATGCCTCCTCCGAAAACCTGTTCCACCAGGTTTGCCTGGGTGTATCAGATGGAATCTTCTAAGCAATCGAGGGGTATTTAGGTTAGAAACTGGTTCCCAGGTCCTCTCGCTAGGAGGATATCCTTTCCATTCAACCAGGTATTGAAGTCAAACCCATTTATACCTAGAATCGCATATTCTGGACACTTAATTTTCCAGTTGATTGTCCACAATCACAGAACTGGGTCTGCAGGTTTTCCGGGTGGATCGGATTTAGGGTTTCAATAGAGAAGTGTGAAAGACTAGGTGTATTCTCTTCTAGGAGTCTGGTAGCTTGAGCCGGAATGAGACAGGATTGATGATTTGCTTTTTGGAAAATGGTCCATAGTACCGGGGGGCTAATTTGTTTGGCCGTAGATGTTGTGGTAATAGCTTCGAGGACAACCAGACTTGATCACCAACGGAACAAGAAGGTGCTGGTCTTCTTTTGGAGTCTGCATAATGCTTAGTGCGTGTCTGGGCCTTTTCCAATAGTTCCTTGGCTTCCTTGTGTATGTTGATGAGAGTCTCAATCCATGAGTCGATAGTAGGTACTGGTGTGGGATGTGGAAGAACAGAAGGTAAAACGGACGGGTGAAATCCTTGACTGCAATAGAAAGGGCTGACCTTGACTGCTGAGTGATCGGAATTGTTGTAGGCAAACTCGGCCAAGGGCATAAGGAGAGACCAGTCATCCTGAACCTTGGTGGCAAAACAACGAAGATATTGCTCTAGGGTCTGATTTACACGTTCCGTGGCTCCGTTGGTTTGTGGGTGATAACCTGATGAGAGAGTGTGTTGGATCCCTAGAATACGACACAGATGTTTCCAGAATTGTGAGAAGTATTGAGGTCCTCGGTCCGATATGATCTTGGAAGGAAGTCCATGAAGACGGAAAATGTGTTCCAGGAAGATTCCAGCAAGTTCTGATGAGGATGGTAGTTTATACAGAGGTGTAAAATGAGCCATGTGAGTGAACAAGTCGATGGTGACCATGATGGTCGTAAAGCCCCTGGAAAGTGGTAATTCCACAATAAAGTCTGTAGCAATGACTTCCCATGGTCTTGTCGGAACTGGAGGTTGCAATAGGAGGCCCGCCGGTCTCTTGCTATCGTGCTTGTTTTGGCTGCATATAGAGCAGACATACAGCCGAACGTCGGACTTCATTTTTGGCCACCAAAATTGTCTTTGTATAATGCAGAGAGTATTGATAATACCACGATGTCCAGAGTGAGGGGTGTCGTGGCAGAGATTTATTATCCTTTGTTGTAGTTTTTGTGTGGGAATGACCAGGGCGTTATCCTTGAACAAATATCCGTCCTTGGATCTCAGATTCCATTGATCTTTGTTTTTAAGGTCCTTCCAGAACTCTGAGGATTGGGTTTGCATCCACACTTCTTCCAAAAGGCTGACTGCTTGGGCTACAAAGATAGTGTGAGGAAACATCTTGGGATAGGCCCGGTCTTCAGTAGTTTCGTAATCCGGGCGCCGAGACAAGGCGTCAGCGATTATATTTTGTGTTCCGGGAACATGGCTAATAGGAAACTGGTACTGGGCAAAGAAGAAGGCCCAACGGGCTTGACGACTATTCCTACATTCCAAAGACAGTAGAACTTGAAGATTTCGATGGTCCGTACGAACCTGGACTGGATGTCTAGCTCCCAGGAGGAGATGTCACCATTCTGTGAAGGCTTGGCGGATGGCTAATAGCTCTTTTTCCAAGATGGAATAATCTGTCTCACTGGGGGTCAGGGTTCGTGATAGATAAGCAATGGGGTGTTCCACTTTGTCATCAAACTCTTGTTTTAAAACTGCTCCTATGGCGTAGTTAGAGGCATCAGTTTCTACTAGAAATGGCCGATTAATATCGGGCTGAGCTAGGATAGGGGCTTGAGTGAATTCTGTTTTTAGGTGTTGGATGGCCTTGTCTTAAAATGTAGACCAGAGGAAGGGAGTGTCTTTTTTCAAGAGAGCGGTGATCGGTTGTACAATTTCAGAAAAGGTGGGTATGAATTTCCGGTAGAAGTTGGCAAGTCCCAGGAAGGATTGAACCTGTTTCATGGAAGTGGGGGTCGGCCAGGACAGTATGGCCTTTACCTTCAAGTGATCCATACCAATCCCTTTTGGACTAAGGACAAACCCAAGGTAATGAACAGAAGTAACGTGAAAGAGGCATTTCTCAGGTTTGGCCAGGAGTCTGTGTTCTCGTAGTCGTTGTAAGACTGCCTTCACATGTTCTTCATGCTTTAACGTATCTTTGGAAAAAATCAAGATATCGTCCAGGTAGACGATGACGAAAAGAAACAGCATGTCAGAGAACACCCTATCCATGAAGCGTTGGAAGACTGCGGGGGCATTAGCAAGTCCAAAAGGCATGACCAGGTATTCGTAATGTCCAAAGGGTGTTCTAAAGGCCATCTTCCATTTGTCTCCTTCCCTAATACGAATCAAATGATAGGCACCTATGAGGTCCAGTTTCGTGAAGATGACAGCTCCTCTCACTGCCTCCAGGATATCCGAGATCAAGGGTAAGGGGTAACGGTCCTTGAGGGTACACTGATTTAATCCACGGTAATCAAGGCAAGGTCTGAGTTCCTAGGTGTCTTTTTTGGGCACAAAGAACAGCGAGGCTCCGGCTGGAGATTTCAATGGTCTTATGGTGCCGTTTTCAAGGTTGGTGTCCAAGTATTCTCGGAGGGCCTTTTTTTCCAGTTCGGATAGGATAAACATCCTCCCAAAGGGAATCACTGCTGCAGGCTCTGTGTCTATGGCGCAGTCTTCGGGTCTATGAGGGGGTAAGGCCTGTACTATGGCGTTTGAAAAGACATCAGCATAATCCTGATAAGCCCTTGGCAGCTGAACGATGTTGGAAACCCTGAGTGTCTCTGATTGATCAGTGGGTGTAGCATTGGATGAAATCAAGGAAGGACTCGAGGACAAACAATGAGATAGACAATACTCTGAACCCAAAAATAAGGATCCCGCTGTCCAATTGATGTATGGATTGTGGTTCTGTAACCAGGGCATGCCCAATACCATGGGGTAATGGGCTGATTTGATGATATCAAACTTGAGCAGTTCCTGGTGATGATTTATTGAAAGTTGTATTTCCTTGGTCTGTAAAGATATGGGTCCTGAACTGCGGGGTCTACCATCAATTGCCTCCACAGGTTGCATTGTATCCCGAGCTTCATATGGAATATGGTATCAAAAGACCCAATCTTGGTCGATGAATACTCCCATAGCCCCACAATCCACCAGAGCCAGAATGCGATAGGCCTCCTTCTTTGGTAATGATATGAAGGCTTGGAGAACCACTAGATAGTTCAAGGATGGAATAGATGTGGAGCAAACATCTCTCTCCCGACACCTCGCTCCATCTAGGATTGGGATCTGGCGTTTCCCGAACGCCGTGGAGGGGCTAGAGTACATTCTCTAACAAGGTGTTTATCCGAGGCACAACACATGCACAGGCCTGTGTGGATCCTTCTCTTCCTTTCTTGTGGGGAAATAGGTCCACGCAAGGCTCCTATTTGCATGGGTTCCGGATCAATGTCAGGAGTTGGGGCAGGATCGTTTTTTACAGAAGTCTCAAGGAAGTTCTTTTGAAAGGGTATCTTGGTATTTCTTCTTTCAGCCTTTCTTTCCTGGATTCGGAAGTCTATCTGCATGGCTAGATCCATAAGAGCCTGGAATGAGCTAGGACGAGCCACTCTGGCTAATTCATCCTTTACATCCTCATTTAGACCCCTTCGAAATAGAGTGAAACTTGCTTCTGAGGACCAATCTGCATCCTTGGCCAATTGTTTGAATCTAGTAACATACGTTAGCATATCCTGGGATCCCTGTCGGAAATCAAGTAGCCATTCCTGAGCACTTTAAACCTGTTCTGGGCGGTCGAACATAGTTTTGAGTGCCTGAATAAATCCATCATAATCACCCAGGAGGGCATCTCCAGTGTTGACTAGGGGAGTGGCCCAGGTCAACACGTTCCCTGTGTGGTGCGATATTATGAAGCCCACCTTCGCCCTGGAAGTTGAAAAATAGTAGGGTTTAAAAGTAAAATGCACCAAGCAAGAATCCAGGAATCCACGTAAGAACTTTGCTGAGCCATCATATTTGTCTCCCACTCCACCCAGTAACACACTCTCCTTGTTAGAGGAGTCGCGAGACAAAACAAGTTGCTTTAACGCGGCATTCTCCACTTTTAAGTTCTGCACTTCAGTTGTTAGTTCTTACATGCCACGTATGAGGTCCTGGACTGCTTTCTCCATAGCAGTATCAGTGTCAGTCGTTTGGCATCTCAAACTGTCGTAAATCTCCCCCCGTCTCACCTGGGATCGCTTCTTGCTCTGTTCCACTGGAGGATTCCTCTTGCAGGCGGATCGGGTCTTGTATAGGCTTGCACGAGTCTCGTCCGACTCCAGCGCGCTTTCAGAGTTCCAGGAAGGTCGCAGTCACAGGATGTCCAGGAAGGAAGTAGCGGTCGCTAGGTTTGAGGATTCCAGGAGCAGATTTAGAGGGGAAAGGTGGAAGGAAAGAAGAAGGGACCAAGAACTAGGAATACTGCATTCGCCAAACAGCACACACACGTCTAGTCACTACCTAGTGATAGCGTTGAGACGCACGGGGCTGTGGGGGCGTGGCCAATTTATAGAACGTGCCGTGTCCGACGTAAAGGCTGGTGCGAGGCAAGTCACTTGGCATGGCCATGTTGAGAGTAACAAGGAATACAAGCCCCGTCGCGATAAGGACCATGAAGTCCAGAAAGGGCAAGTTCTATGGGTCATGACAATTACATTTGCAGTTTTGCTAAATTATCTTTTTGCCTAAAATTCTTTCTTCACACCCAAGTTTTTCCAGTTACTCAACTCAGAAAAAGGAACAGGTATTTAATATGACTTACAATGTGGATGGTACCTTGGGTCTGCTTAGCCCTACCTTAACTCTGTTGAAGATCTCTCTTTTGGTACTTGTGGCTCAACCCCCAACTCTGAGTAGAACTGGGGAGAAACATGTAATATGAAAAAACTATTGTCCCACCAAGAAAAAAGCCTGAATCAATTTGAGATCAATACAGATTTTAAACATTCATCAACGTGTGGTGCTGCATTTCAAGAATCAATCAGGCACAACCGCATTATAATTGGTATTGACATGATCATTCTAAGCACTCTCAGATAAATGTAGAGAACACTGAACATAATTAACCAAACTGAAAATGAACTCATTAAACAATCCAGCATAATTCAAGAATATTTTTTAATACATACAAAGACAAACAACACAAGTTTTTACAAAATTTGAAGTTACATTTAAACAACATATAAACAACCTGTGGTGACAAAACTAACCACTGCATCCACATCTACTCTCTAGCTTCATACTAACAAAGGATCATTGTAACTACTCTATGGGTACCTGTAAAAACCAAAGTCTACTAACTTCTTGAGGTAAGCCAATGAGCCAGTAGGGCCTTGCAGACACATATGCTGCGCAAGTAGCTCAGGCCTTCCTGAAGGCATGAACAAATATGTCCATGTAAACATGTGTGAACTCATTATAAAATATCTTCTAAGAATGCAGAAATCAAGAAATACAATAGTCCCCTGACCCGTGGCTAAAAAGAACACGTACATTTATGTGTCTGGCGAACTCCCAAACTTGCTACAGTTAAGAGTGTCTGTAAGGTTAAGACAATGCATCTTGGCAGGATACCAGTAGTATCCAGAGCAGATCCTCTCCTCGACTGGTTGGTCATTCAAATTGAATTAGACTTCAGGGATTTTAGACAGGATGTGTATCCAGATGTCTACCTGATTTTTTATAGATAAACCGGTGGGCCAATCCATGCTGCATTTCTCTAACTTGGGAAGAGGAACTCTCCAAATCCTAAAATGGGTCTGGCTTTCAATTTAATGGCTTCCCATTCTGCAGGTTCTCTATGCCATCTTCTGAGTCATTGATGCTGAGGCTGAGATTGAGTTGTGTGGTAGTGTAACAGGGCTAGATGCAGATAATTCAGAATTTCACACCATGGAATATTAAGTGTCTGAATGACCTTTTGTACCCCCAAACAGCAAGTGAAATATGAATAACATAGACATATATGGATGGGCACCACTACATTAGATGAAACTAAATGAAATTTAATCCGTATGTGATGTCAACCAGAAACCTGAAGTGCACTCTTTCAGGAAGTAAAACTGTAAATATAAACTGATTATGTATATAACATAAACGGATTGGTACTTGAGATATATCAAGATGGCTAATAGGTATTTTCTCCATTGTACTTAGAGCATGCCCTGACAATGAAATTGAGGTTTGAAATGCATCAGCCATTGATTATGTCACTTCAGCTATAAAATTGACACAATATATACTTAATTCTTTTATTTGTGGTTAGTCAACAAAAGACTTTTCACAATACATAGACAAAAACATTAAAAAAGAAACAAGCAACATTAAAAAAGAAAAGACACCATTAGTGCAATCACTTAATTCCATCTTCGAATAATTACATTACACATTTACAATCAGTTCTTAATTTTTAAAGAAAGAAGAAGAGAAAAAAGAAAATATAAATAAAAAAATGTAAAGGAAACAATGTGGACTATTTAAGAACAAGATTAGGAAGTTGAATGGACTCTTCATATGATTCTGTTAAAATGATCTGAATTGTGGTAGTATTCACTACAGGAGATCGTCACCAGTTCTGATGACATACATCATCAGTTTAAATTTACAAGATATGAATAACATGCCTGAATCCATCCTAAATCACAATGGAATGGCTCACCATCTATCAAAATAAATGGGATACCCCAGATTGCAGATGGCTCTACTAGACATGAGGTTATGATGTGTTCTCGAACAAGGCTCCTGTCAAACTCTTCCCTGTTGTATTATTTTCAAGCTTGCCCTCACTCATCTAGATGTCAGGGGCCAGATTACAGAAACCTTGAACCGGTGCAGTCGTAAAGTAGCACAGTATTAGCACTAGGGCAAAGTTTGCCCTATTTCTAAAAACACCCTTTTCTTTATACCATGCCCAACTGCACTTGTCGTGGTGCAATGGTTTTCTGATATGTCCCATTGCTTTTAGAAATAGGGCAGACTTTGCCCTTATGCTACTACTGTGCAACATTGCACTTTCAACGGTACAACGTTTCTGTAATGTGGCCCAAGGTGAGCGTATCACTTTTTCAACTTGTAACTTTTGGGGAAAATCTTCTTTGATGTGAATCCAGTTGTCTGAGTAGGGTGACAATGGCTGAATGAGCCTGGTGTTTAAATAAATAGCAACTACTGAGTTAATTCATTTTAGGTAGTGAAGTACCTGTTCTCAGTGCGTCACACTTTGAAGATAGCTGAACAGAGCAGAAACAAGTCAGGGAGGCTCGAAATGAAATACACTGAGACCAAGGAAAAAGAAACTCCAATGAGCCTGATTGTTCGGGATAGTTGAAAGCTTTAGTAATAGGCCTTTATCACCAATAAACCAATACTGCCTTCACTTCTGGGGATTGCAAACTCCTTAGGGAGGCGCTAGCCTCCTTTGCCCCCCACAGGAAGAATTTAAGGATTTGGTAACAATTTGCAAAGTAATTCACTGGGATTTGTTCAGACAAGTTGTTGACAAAATACATCATCTTGACAGTGTTAATCTTCCCCCACCAACTCAAGCTAATGCAATTCCTCCTTTCTGGTAACAAGTATTGCAAGTGAAAGTCAATATTCAGACACACTAGTGTGGCAAAGTTATTCAGAATGTGCATCCCTAAGTATCTGATGTGGGAGTCAGCCCATTCAAAATCCCAGCCTTAATGCAGAATTTCACTCAGAAATTGTATTGTCCCAATCAATGGGGCATGTATTATTTAGCATACTGCGATCGATAAAAAAAAATCCTATGCAACTTACCTTAATTTTTCTCACATTTACACAAATGCTAAAACAACAGGTAGTGTTTCTGCCATCTTGTGCTAATCTTATCCGTTGATCTATCACCCTAAGTTCAAGTGCCCTTGCAACTGTAATTCAGATCACCCACCCCTCATGCTGACATCACTAGACGCTTATAGCCCTTTTCACATCACCATTGCACATCTCATTTCAATGTCCTCTGTGAGCAGTTTATGTGTCTCCATGGCAATGCCAAGATGCCTCTTTTCTATACAAGTGTAAACAAACCCTATTAAATTACACAACAATGGAGTTTATTTTTCCTTGGTCTCAGTGACTTGTTTCTGCTCTGTTCTGCTATCTTCAAAGTATGACACACTGAGAACAGGTACTTCACTACCTAAAATGAATTAACTCAGTAGTTGCTTTTTAGTTGAACATCTCTTATATTATGTACAAAATGTCTTTACCAAACCATAACAACATTTTACTTTTACATGGCATATTCTTTACATGTGCCAATGCAAAATTTCAAAGTTTGCATGTGAAATTTCAAAGTTTGCACCTGTTATTCTTGTCTTTGCCCTATGTTTTTTTTTTAACATGGCTGTTTCCTCTCTTGTCCCCTTTTAATACTGAATTTTAAGGTAAAACCTCAGTTTGTTACTGTATACAAACAAAAACCTTTATTTTTCTCACTGTTTATTTTGTACTTTTTTCGAAATTCAGGATCTATGCCAACAATTCAGACCTAACAGTAAGAGCCTGAATAATCAGAAAAGAAACTGATTGAAGGAAAAAGAAGCTGATATAATGGGGAATCGGATGAAAGTCATGATGATCAATCATTGGAGCCTCAACCCAGCCGCATGAAAACATTTTCCACCTGGTGTACCTGCCATCGTTGTGAGCTCATGCCTACTGTGGTGGAGAACTGCTGTTGCCGAGAAAACTCTGGCTGCTTGGCCTACGTTGCCGAAGAAGACACACCACTAATATGGACTTCAGGGCAGCCTGCCTTACAAGATCTGTGTTGCGAAACATGCACAAACTTCGAGCTACAATTCACCCTTTTAATCCATCTAATGAGTACATTTAGGGGGTAATTCATAGAAATCGGCACACAAGTGGCGCACGCGGCTAGTGCACAGAGTGTGCGTGTGGCATTCTGTGCATGCCGCGTGCGCCAAAACCCATTCAGGCGCACAGCGTATTCATGGATTTTCACATCCATAAGCAGCCGTGGCGCAGAGTGGCGCAGCAACCCTGCAGCAGCGCCCCCAACCCCACCCCATGCACCAAAAACATCGCACAAATCCAGTACATGGCGCAAAGGCTAGTGGACCAGCATACAGCCCCCCAACCACGAAAATGCATGTAAAAGACCCCGCGCACGCCCCAGAATACACGTACCCCGCTCGCGCCAGGCCCATTGCATGTAAAATTCCCTGCGCACCCCTCGAAATACACGTACCCCGCTTGCGCCAGCAAAAATGTGTGTAAAACTCCCCGTGCACGACCCAGAATACACGTACCCCGCTCACGCCAGGCTCATCGCATGTAAAACTCCCCGCGCACCCCTCGGAATACACGTACCATGCTCGCGCCAGGCCTACCGCGTGTAAAACTCCCTGTGCACCCCTCAGAATACAAGTACCCCACTCGCGGCAGGTACTTTTCGAAGAAAAAGCACCCCCCTGTGGCGTGTGTTGACTGTGGGGCATGCCCAGGATGGATGGCCTGCCTGTGGGGCATGGGGAGGGTGAGTGGGCTGCCTGTGGGGCATGCCCAGGGTGGATGGCCTGCCTGTGAGGCATGGGGAGGGTGAGTGGGCTGCCTGTGGGGCATGCCCAGGGTAGATGGGGGGCCTGCGTGTATTTCGGGGGTGCGCAGGAAGTTTCACACGCGATAGGCCTTGGGCGAGCAGAGAACGTGTATTTCGGGGGTGCGCGGGAAGTTTCACATGTGATTTGGCATTGTGGGCCCTCCTGGGTGTGCAGTTTCCCCCCTCCCCATGCCCTACAGGCAGCCCAAACCACAGGGGACTACCCTACAGCCCTCACCATGCCCTTCAGGCAGCCCACATGGCACCATGCACTCGTGAGCACACTTGTGAGCCCTGAATCAGATCCCCCACCCATTGACGGGCACCTGCCAGCAGGCCCTGACTCATATCCCCACCCACTACCCCCAGTGACGGCACCTGCCAGCAGGCCCCGACTCCTCTTCTACGTGCTGGAGGCGGGCCTGTTCCCTGGCCCCGAGGTCTCACAGGGATAAAGCCATGTCCACCTCCAACTCCCTGCGAATTTCCTCGAGGCACTAAGCCCGCCTCAATGCCCTGCACATCGAGTTCTCTGCCCTGACCATAGTGAGCCGTGCCTCTTCAACCCGCCGCCGCTCCGTATCTATTTGCTGGCCCAACCGCTGCCACACGAAGACACTCCCAATCTAGGGTCCTACTGCCCTCCGGCGGATGCCTGCCCCTCTGATGTTGATTGCCCGAGCCATCATCGCTCCCACCTTGAACCTGTTGCTGCCATGCATGTGCCCTGCCTGTCGATGCCTGCACATCCTCCTCCTGCTGGGGTCCATTTGTTGTGGTGGCCACCCCTGCTGGATCTCTGACTCCCGACTGTGGCAGGGATGTGTCCTCCACCAGCCTGGCTGCTGGGTCAGGGGCAGCTCCACAGGGTGGTCAGGTGATACATGGCCAGGAAGATGGCACCGAGGATGACTAGTGCATAGGGGGTTCAGTTGAGGAGGGGGTCGGTAGGAGGCCCAGCAAACGGAGGTACCCAGCACCGGTGATCCCTCCTAGTCGGTCGACATGGTCAACGAGGCATCTGAAACAATGTGTAGCGTCCACACGAGAACCCTGAACGTCATCCCGGATGCCAAGTTGACGCAACACCACCCCAGAAAGGACAGGTTCAACACGGTCCCTGATTGCCATGTCTGCAGGGAGAGGAAGAGCAGTTGTTGTTAGCAGATCCCCTCACTGAAAACGGGTCTGGGCGAAGGCATCCCTGCTGTTGCGGAATGATGCAGTCACAGGATCGGGGACAGTATTACAAACAGGCACCTCTGCGGCTGCCTGTGCTACCTCCTGTCCCTGCCCCTGGACTGCACCACTAGCACCAGTGGAATCCCCCTCCAGGCCCCGTGCGTGGACCTTCCACGGCCTCCTCCTCAACCAAACCCTCCACCAACCTGGATGACTTGGTGCCATCTTCTTCCATAGGCCCCTGTGGGGTCTCAGCTGCCCCTTCTGCTGCCGAGGAGTCCACCTCCGACCTCCGCCTCTTGGACCTACCCTCGGCAGCTACAGCCACAGACGCGGCACCAGACCCCTCTCTCCCCGATGAGATGAAAACATGGGAGGGGAGCTGGGCTTTGCGTCTCTGTGGGATCCCTGCCGCTGTGCTCCATAGCACTGTCTCCGCCCTCTTCATCAGTTGATGCTGCAGACAGGGAGAGACAGAACAAAGGCATCAGGGCACTGTACAATGGACTGATACACACGACAGTTGCGCATGAGTGGCAGTCTCAAACTTCACACATTGCATCACACTCTCCAACACACATATCATTTGAACCCACACACATACGCAAATCAACAGGAATGTTGCAGCAGGCAGCACCATCCATACATATGATATGATATGATAGTTTATTTATATAGGACCTATACACAATGTGTTTCAAAGCACTTCAAGGCAAGGGAGGGAACAAGGGACAATACAACCACATTCTTACAGGCCATGAACAGTAAGGATGTGAAATTAACTATCATACTCGGCCTGACGACATTTCAGATAGTGCAAGAGCTAAGACATAGATAAGGAAGGGAGGGGGAGAGTGGGAAGGAAATGGAAACAGACAGGCGACTACCGTACTAGGCCTGCCGACATTTCTGGTAGAGACAGAGAAAAACAAAAGGTGAGGGAGAGGGGTGCAGAAAGGGAGGGCAGGAACAAAACAAGCAACTATCATACTAGGCCTGACGACATTTCAGATCGTGCTGGAAGCGTGGTGGGGAGGAAAAAAACAGTAATGGGAGGGTGGAGGAAACAGACGAGGTTGCTATCATATTAGGTCCATGGACAATTCTGATAGAGTAAGTGCATAGAAGAAAGTAAGTGGAGGAGATAGGAAAAGGGAGAAGGGAAAGGAGGAGAGAAAAGAGAGTAAGCAGTCAAAAAGAGTGGAGAAGCAAGAGTAGAGAGCGAATACAATTGCAGAAGTCATTAGTAACACATAATGTTGCAAGCTAGGATACAAGATGAAGATGGGAACAGCATGATTCAGGGCCACCATGAGTACAAGATGCAAATGAAGTCCAGCATGAGAGTTGAGAAAGAGTGACTCACCGTGAATGAATGAAGTCCATAAAAGTCAAATCCAGCATTGGCCACAAAACAATGATGGTGAAGGAAGGCACCAGGTGGGCGGGGCTTGCTAAGTGGTGAAAAAGAGCGGCAGGCAGGAAGGCACCAATTGGGCGGGGCTTGCTAAGTGGTGAAAAAGAGCGGCAGGCAGGAAGGTACCAGGTGGGCGGGGCTTAGGCCAGGTGACCAAGATCCACTTGCACCTGCTCCCCATCTGCCTGCCATACAACAGCATGAGCATCCGAAGGTTAGCCTGATATCACATGCAACACGGGGAGTGCCGAACACATGCACACACGCCACCAGACATACATGCATCTGTACATCTCCACCATCTGTCGCACTGAAATCATCGCCATCCATGTCACATCTGCCAATCAGCCTCCTACATGTGGGTGTCACATGCATTTACGGTGTATCACAGTGGCACACATGTCAAATACACACACACGCACATGTACATTGTGCACATACATGAAGGTGGAACCAGCATCCATGTGTCACACCACAACCATGCCACAGTACATACACAGAAATGTATACATGTGTGCACCTACACATGCATTTGGCCATCATGCATTTGAACACATACACCATTGATGTGCCTCACACATGACTGGACTCACATGTGGCAGGCTCATGTCCCTGTACATACACATCCATACATGGGCCTTTCAAGACAGATGTCCAACCTGCACACTCGTGGCACACCTCAACATGCACTGCGTCCAATCAGTATGCATGGACACTTACCGCTCGACTCCGGACGGGTCTGCCTCTGAAGGGCCTGGAGGTGGAGCGCTGGGTGTATGCATTCCAGGACCCTCATCTGGATGTTGGTAAGGCGGACCCGGCACCCCTCTGCATGCTTTGCCTTCAAGAGGCGCTGGGCCTTGCTAAGGGTCCTAGACTTGAAGTCCTCCCAGCGCTTCTGGACGTGTTGCATGTCATGGGCTGCCACCCCCTCCAGGTTGATGGCAGCCACGATGTCCTTCCAGATCCTCTTCCGTCCTTCATTGTTGGCGCGTGAACTTCCAAAGAGGGCATCATAATGCCCCAGGACTTGCTCCACCAGAATTCCAACTTCATTGGCAGTGAAGCTGGCAGCCCTCTGCCTCTCTGCTGAGGGGGTTGCCACTGGTGCCAGATGGTGTTGTGTCGGAAATGGCATCGCCCAAGGCAGGTGCAGGTGGGCAACTGGGTCCGGGGCTGGGCTGTGGAGTGATGGAATACCAGTCGGGAGTCTTCTGTTCCAGCAGGGGTGGTCACAGCAACTGGACCCCTGCAGATGGCTGACGTGCAGGCACCAAATAGCAGGGCACGTAGCCAGCAGGCAGGCAGGCAGCAGCAGATGGCAGGTGGGATTGTGCTTGGGGCTATGAGGGGCAGGAAAATGGCCTTATGGGCAGGAGCGTGGTCTTCCGTGTGTTGTCGCGTGGCCAGCTTGATACAGAGTGATTTGGCACATGAAAAAACTGCATGTCAGCGTGTAATTCGAAAAAAGGCCCTTAGCATGTAAGCGCGTCTGTGACGCGACACGCGCGGGAGTTCCCCTGGCACGGTTTGAAGATCCCACGTGGGTTTCCATCGCTCTGTACGTGCTTTTCGTGGGAAGCGGTGCGTGTGTTTTCCAGGCGTTGGGGTTCACACACAATTACTTCACAGCTGGTTGGTGTTGGCTACATGTTCTTCTTCTACATGCAAGGCAGACAGTGAGTCACACACGCTATTTTTCCCACTGCGGGTGTCCATGTTTGTCACCTACCCCTTTTTTTATGGGCATACTAGCCTGCGTGTTGATTGCGTACCTATTTTTTGGGCTCCTGGCTGCCACAGCGGACTGCATGTGATTTTTTACATGCACGTGGGCAACAGGGGTCACTTATCTCTTTTTCTTGCTTTTCTGGGATGCCTGTGCATTGCGTGACACATCATTTCTCCTAGGGAGCCACAGAATGGGACATTCATTGTTGCTGTATATCTGTGTTTTTTGTTTGCACACACTTTTGTTCAATTCTATGAATACCTGTAGTTCGCGTGCCGTGTACTTCCCAGCAGTACATCTCCAGTTACGCCCTTATTTTCACACGTTGTTCCCCATTCCGCGCGTTACGCCTGTGTTCCGCCCCCTTTTTGGTGTGTGCGCTAACCTTGTGCGCTTTCGCTGTGTGCCTTGCACTCAGTGTTTTGGATGTTGCAATGACTTCCCAGGGGAAACACGTGAAGGGCCTTCCATGAAACGCACGCGTGCGCTTGCTTTTTCACGCTTGTGCCGGCTTGCGCCACGATTTTCGGCGCACATTTGTTCCATGAATCGGCCCCTTATTCTATATATGTTGTTTGTCAACCGAGACTACTAACATTTTATGTTGCCCTCCCACATCATTTTAACTTAGATCGATCACTGAAGAACGTTAATTTCCTGTAAATTGACAACATAAATGTACTTATCCCAAACCAAAGCATTCGTCACTAGATTTAACGTCTGGACAATTATGTTTCTTTCACTTTATTTCCATATGTCCAAAACTGTTCTTGCTTGAATGGGCATTCACATGTGTAATTGAGCACTACTTTAAATCACAAGTACTTTGCTGGGATAGGTAATTTTTTAAGCATAACACTACCTTTGAATTTGTAAAACAGTGCAAGCAAAATAAAAACAATTATGGGGTCCATTCAAATACACTATTTCTGTTTCTCTTACACAGGTGGTAAAGGCTTGTGGCCTATTGTGTGTTTACATGGTGGATTCATGGGAGACTGGGAATCTGTGTTCGATGAGTAATACTTGCCTGTGTCATTCGAGCCATTCATGTGAAATTCCCCATTGACAATGACCAATACAAAGGATTTTTACAGACAGTACCTCAAATTCATCAGTACAATTTGTAGTTTGTTTGTGCCATCAACATTAACAAACTAAATAAAAAATACACCATGATCCCCTCAAATGGCTCTTTTGCACGGTGGACCATTGTCCACATGGCCACCCAAGACTCAAGACACTGGGCCTCATTAGGAGTTTGATGGTAGCCATACTGTTTTTAGCGGCATGGCTACCCCCAATACCCCAAAACTGGGTACCGGGTCTGGGTTCCAGAAACAGGGAATTACTGGGCCATGCCGACTTTAGCGGGCCCAGTAATTCCCATTCTCGGGACCCAGATCGATAGGGCTCAATGGAAATGGGGAGGATGCTAACAACGGGCCCGTTAATAACGGGCCCGTTTTAGCATCCTGATCTGCTAGCGGGTCCCACTCTGCACATCTGGTCTGGCCAGGCGTCCAGAGCGGGACCCGCTGCAGACCTCGTAAGGTGGCGGCCCGGAAGGAATGGTGCCGGACCCTTACTGGCATTGTTCATTCTGCGGATGCCTACCGTGTAAGGAGGCCCACTGTCCCTGCAATTAACATATGTATGTGTCCCTTGAACATTGTTCTGGGCCTATTGCACTTGCGACATCCATCCATCCCCCCTCTGGTATAAATGGCAGTTTGTGCCTGTAGCCGTGGTCTTGCGAGGGTGCTGGGTGGATGGAATGAGGATGTCAAATATTGGCATCGATGCTTGGTGGGTGTGAGCGAACACGTCAGACATTCACAACAACACACACTTTTGTAAGCCTTTATAAACATCTTGATATTTACCAAGAAAACATCTCTTATTTATGTGTTTATTGTTCACTTGTTAGGGGCTTATACAGGAAGCAAATACTGTTTCAAAGCACCAACAAGACAACAGGGAGGGGACAGGGGATGATAGACAATGTAATTACAACAACGTTAAATAATTAAATACAACAATATAAGAACAGAAAATGGTGAGGGGAAGACAAACCTACTATGCCCTGTGAGCGTTCAGAACGTGCAAGTGCAGAGGAGAGAGGGGTATGAGATAGGTGCTGTGGTGCTCATGGAGAGAAGCAGTTGAAGTGCTATGAAGAAAGGTAAGTGCAACCTCCAGTAATGGAGGGTGAGCCAAGGCAAGTGCAGAGGACAGAGTGCAGCTGGGATGATCAGATGTGGGAGGTCATGGCCCAGAGGATGCGTAAGAGCCCTGCACAGCGATCAAGCTACTGTGCGATTAGCAGGGGTGAGAGGGAGGGAAGTAGCGGTAAAGAGGAAGGTCTTGAGGCTTTTCCTGATCTTAAGGAGGTCCTGCTCAAGATGAAAAGGGAAGGGGAGGCTGTTCCAAAGAAGGGAGCCCACTGAGGAAAGTGATTGACAACCTGCCATCTGTTTAGCAAACTGCTTTACAAACAAGGAGTTGGTGCCAGAGGAATGTAGGTGTCTAGAGGGAGAATTTTTAGTCAGAAAGAGTTGCATATAGAGTGGTCCCGGGCCCCAGACAGCCTAGTGGATGATGCAGAGGGATTTGAATGTAATCCATGCTGCAACCGGGAGCCAATGAAGACTTTGTAGGGCAGGAGAGAGGCGGTCCCTGGGCTTGAGGCCAAGGATAAGGCTTGCTGCCCTATTCTGGATTAGCTGGAGGGGTCGCAGAGTGGACAAAGGTAGATTAAGGAGAAAGCTATTGCAATAGTGCCTAGAGAGAACCAGAGCCCGTGTAATATTGAGTTTCTGGGGGAAGAGGAGGAAATGTAGAACTCCTTTCAAAAGGAACAGCTGAAAGTGGGACCTCTTGGCAGTGTCCTGAGTATGAGGGAGTGTTGGGGGTATTTGTATAGTAGTGAGACTGATTTCAGAATGCTGCCTAGTAAATATTTTAACAGGGTCCCTAACTACAAACAAATATGGGACTTAATACATTCTGAATAGATGGTTCATGCCCCCGTGGTATCTTATGTGCAATACCACAATATTCCCTTTTGTCTGAGTTTCAACAAACGTAAAGCATGCAATTGCAATAGAGCACATTCATTCAGCCACTCTAAATACAAAAAATCACTGTGGCTACTTTGCTTTGAGATATTTCTTACTGCACGTCTGCATCTCTACATGCATGTCAAATAAAAGGGACTGCATGCAGAATACATATAATGAGACTAAATTACTTTTTTGAATGTGTTCTTTATTGTGAAATAGAATTATGCCAGTTACACAGAGTGACACTTATGCCCACATTGTACTTCACAGTGCAAGTACGTTTTTTGTCTTGCATTGGCTTTCAGTGCTCTATCTGTGCAAAATTCTGGCCTTGGCCTCGTAAAACTTGGAAAGGGAAATACACTTTAAAAAAAAACAGCCAGACTTTGAGAAATATGAACACAGATTAGATTGATATGTACATTTCAATTTGAATCTCTAATGCAGCTCCTAAAATGAACTGAACTATTTAACCTGTGTTACATAGTATAATTCACATCACCAGCACCTCAATTAACCTCACATTTACCTAGATCTGTTGGCAATATTCCCGACTCAGCTTGGCAGTGAAATCTTACCCAGCTTCTCTGCCTGCCTTGCACAGGGTAAAACCAGATAAGGACTCTCGAGACTGCAGTTTTTCTAAGGATCATAAACCCAGGAGAACCAGCCTCAATTTCAGCCTTAGCCCAAAAGCCAGTCAGCTTGCAAGCACTGGACTCAGTGTGCTCAGCAACAAGCACTTCTGCTCCTTTGTCAGTCAGTGCCCGAAGAGGGATGCCTCTCTACTCTGAGCTAATTGAGTAGCCAGATTGCTGCATTTAGCTTGCATTTCTGTGTCTGCTTTAATCCGCTTTCAATTGCTGCACCTGATCGCATTCATTGTCCATACTGCATTGTAACTTGCTAATAAATTCACTGTCATTCCCTTGCATCTTAATAGATTGGTGGAGCATGAACCATAGTTTTGTGCACAGTCTCATGATACTGTTTTTTCCTCTGTGTGGTCTGATGCTCGGAAAAACCTAAGCAGTACACATGCACAAAAATATTTTCAAATGCCTCCTGTTCTACGTCTGTGGTAATTCTATCTTTCCATATTGTCACATTTTCTGAGGACCAACCTGCATGGGCATAAAGCTTTGCCTCGAGATAATTTGACAATTCAGTAAACTCAGCCTGAATCTGGGACATGGTGGCACTATTGCCAATGACACTAGAATGTGAGTAAGATGAGCACACAGTACTGTACTACCTCACAGCACTAATTCAACAAACGAGTGCACAATATGGTTATGGTTTTAGAATGCAAGACCACACCAAGTAATTGTTTTAAAGTTTCCAAATGGCCAACACACCAAATCTCTTTCCACCCAAATTCCCCAATTGGACCTATCTGTCTCTGTAAGGTCTAAGCTGCTCACAGTTTTGTTATCTTTATTCAGATTCATTCTAATCGTGTGTACCCTTTTATTTGTTAGTAATAATTGAATATCTGGATCAATAGGAAATGCATTTTTCTGAAAGAATTCAATATTCTCCACTTTTCCTTCCTACAAATCGCCATCGGCATAAAATAGGGTCAATCCACCCACCGACAACACTATATCTTTAGGGATAGATATGTAGAACACGCTATGCTGCAACTGTTTAAAAATAGCAAATCCATGATTAAGGTGAGTAATTGTGTAATTTGTCATCGAAGTACTCAGTAATCACCTATCCTTAATCAATCTTGCATGAGCTAAAGGTGAGGAAAGGTAGAATTCCTTTCAGAAGGAAAAGCTGAAAGTGGGACTTCTTGGCAGTGTCCTGAGTAGGAGGGAGGTAGAAGAGAGGAGAGTCGAAGATGACTTCGGGGTTTCTGGCTTCCGAGGAGGGAGCAGTGAGAGAGCCCATGGAAGAAGGCCAGAGGGAAGGGAAGACGTCGGGTGCCGAGGTCCCAATAGGAAGGATCCCTGTTTTGCTGGCATTGAGTCAGAGATCGTTAGAAGTATACCAGGCCTGGATGGCTGAGAGGCAGTCAGGGATGATGGAGGGTACAGTGGCATCACACAGATCTCAGATCGGCTAACTCCACATATGGGGACTACAGCCTTCCTACCTCATGGGTGCTCACATTAAATCTACAAAAGGAAGGTATATATTCAGTGCCAATACTCTAGAGAGACAGGGGGCCCTATACAACCTTGCGCTTACTCCCAACACATGACAAGATGATCTCAAAACATTAAAATTAATGTTTAAAACCACAAGTACATACAGTTATGTAAAATATATTTCCAAAGTACAGCAAATAATCTGTTTACAAACTTTACACTCGATTCCTCACAATGAAGTGTACTATTCATGCTATTGCTCTTTACACTTTTTGAGCCATACTTGTACAAGTTTCTGACCTAGTAATGCACTTAAAAGCTGCACATTCATCAGGGGCAATATTTCACTGTGCATGCTGTACATATAACCCGTTGGTGTGTTCAATTATTTCTTTCTTCCTAGTCTTTCTGGCAACCCTTGTAGTTATGATGGTCATGGAGGCAACCAACGCGTTTAGTGTGTTGGGTAAGTTGGGGGAAGATCAGTTTCTTCAAGAGTTTCCAAAGAAAGGGGGTGATAGATATGGGACGGTAGTTGGCTGGACAAGACGGGTATGCAGAGGGTTTTTTCAGGAGAGGGTGCACAAGGGAGTGTTTGAGGGAGGAGGGGAAATATCTGGTAGCAAAAGAGTGGTTACAGGAAACAGCAAGTGCAGGGGCAAGAGAGCCAATGTTGTCCTTAATGGTTCTGGAGGAGCTGGGGGAGAAATGTTTGGAGGAGACCTTCATGGAGCAGACAACTCATCAGGGGTGACAGGAGAGAAAGGCAGGGGGGGATGGTAGGCCATAAGAGGCAAGGGGTGGAGGAAGGGGAGGGATGCAAGGGTGCTCCAGATGTCCTGAGCTTTATCAGTGAAGGATGAGGCCAGTCTGTTGCAGAGGGCCTGGGAGGGAACAGGTGAGCAGTAGACTGTGGTAGGGTTGGCTAGTTCCCTGCATATTTTAAATTGTTCAACTGTGTTATTAGATGCACCAGAGACACAAGCCTGAATGTGGGCCCTTTTCCTGCCATGGATAGAGAGTCTCTACTGCCTTTGGAACAGGTGACAAGGCCAGTTTGTCAGAGGGTGAGCCTGAGGTCTGTCACTTACGTTTCAGGGCTTCAAGTTTGGAGTCATACCAGTTGTTACATTTGGAGGCATGTTTCAGGCAGATTCTCATGACTGGGGCAAGAATGGCAGGGGTATTAACAATAGCAAGATGGAGCTTGCTTAGAGAAGAGTCAGAAGTAGAGTCTGCAGTGGGAAGGGAGGGTGGATGAAGGTAGATGCAAAGACAGCAGCCAACACTCTTTTCATCAGACGGATGTTCATGAACGAGGTTGGCAGGGCTGGAGGAGATGAGTCAGAGGGCCGAGAGGACCCAGGTGAGAGGAGAGGAGAGAGTGGTCAGACTAGGAGACTAGGGTGATCAGTTGGGAGCTGAGTGAAAGATCAGTGTGGATGAAGGCATCAAGAGTGTGTTCAGCTGAGTGGGTACGGCCAGAGGGGAGGATGGAGAGGTCGAGTGAGGTGCAGAGGTCATGGAAGAGAGTGGAAGCTGTGATTGAGGAGTCAAGGTGAATGTTGAAATCACCCACAAGAAGGAGTTTAGAGGTGGTTGTGAGGAGGAGAAAAACTTGGATACAGAGAGGAACAGGGTGGTAGAGCCAGGAGGCCTGTAGAAAGTGGGGATGGTCATGGAGGAGGAAGGAGAGATGACCAGCTTGCAAATCAAGCTCTCAAAGGAAGAGTAGGCCTGGGTGGGTATGAGGGAAGAAGTGACTCACTCAGTGTAGATCAGAGCAACTCTGCCACCATCACGGGTAGGGCAAGGCTTGGAGATGATCTTATATCCATCGGGGAAAAGGTGACTGAGTTTACATCCATCCACCTCTCGGTAAGAGCAAGGATATCGAGGTCAATGTCTCCAAGAAGGAGGCAGATATCGGCAGAGTGTTTGATGGCAGAATGAGCATTTAGTGTGGCAAGATGCAAGATGTCTCCACCTTTGAAGGTTTTCCAAGGAGGGGCAAAGCGGTATGGTATGCCAGTTGGAGGGGGGGATAGAGAGAGTGGAGGAAGAAGTAGCAGGTGTGGGAAGGAAGTTGATGAGGGACAGCAGGTGCCGGTCAAAGAGAAGGAGGTTGGTTTGAGGACCCTGAACCAAGATGGTGCCAGTATGATAGACTTTAATGATGCAGCTGGATGATGTGAAGCCCAGAGAGGATGTGTAAGGTGAAAGAGTAAAGATGAGACATAGGGGTCAGCAATGGGTAGGCCAGGGTTCGTAGTCAGGATGTCTTTTTTATGTTTTTTTCTTTCAGACTTTCTGAGAGAGGGAGGATAGATGATAGTGTAGCAGTTAGAGAAGATAGGGGAGATGGTGAGTACCATAGGAGCAGCAGAGGGTAGATGAAGGAGAGAGGAGTGGCTGCACAGCACAGATCTAGAACAAACTCACCAGGTGGCTTAGTAGCTGCAAAAAGGACTCAAAATGCAATGCAAAATGGGGTGCAAGGATGTAAAAAAACACACCCCTAAATTCAAATTTCCAAGAGGACACAAAATGCAATGCAAAATAGGGTGCAAAGATGTAAAAAACACATCTAAATCCAAAGAGGCGCATAAAGACTCAGATAACAACACAAATGAATGATGTTGCTTGCCAATCCAATGTCACTTAGGAGCAACTACATTTTGGGGGTCAGCATGGTCCACTCAAGATTCAGCCTCATGGTGCAGATGTGCAGTGACCAGAAAATTAATTGAGTGTCACCACAGACCCGTGGAAAGTAACCATGGATAATGTTTACAGCACATAACTTCACCCAGAAGAAACAGACAACACAGAATATGTTTCAGAATTGCTTGTAGACCCCGCTCACAAAATCCATACCATCTAAAAAATGTAAATCATAGAAAGAGACAATGTTCCCTGTTTTTCCAATACATGTGGGAAATCCAGAAATATCACAGACTGAAATAAATGAAGCATCTTTGCAATTGATAGCCAAATTTGCTCCTGATCTGGACTTCACTATTCCTAGTGTGGGGGACTTGTCCACCACCATTGAATCACAAACAGCTGTACTGCTGGACGATTGGCTATTAAAGGAGCCAGAATACATTGTATTCAACTGCTGCCTGCTAGATATTATACAAATGATTACATTTGATCATAAATTACATAGGAGGATATGTGGGGAGCCATTGGAAATTGTACTTGTGTAGTCAATGGCACCAACCTGAAAATCAAGGATAGCTGTGTCCATCATCATAACACATTTTCATGGTCAGCACAACCTATGCTTGGAAATGTGCCTGCTGTAAATGTACTTTGTTCATCTGCTTTGTTGTTCAGCGTATCAACTTCCAGTACAATTTTACATTTCTTTTAATTTGTGGAACTTCAGTTCCTTGCTAAATCCCAGTACTACAAATATGAGAAGGATTTTTGGTTCCCTCACTATTAGCCAGGCCTGGAAACTCGAACAGATATCAATTGACAGTACACTTGCTGGAAAAAGGGTCAGGCTTGCTTGCGATGGACAGTTATTTTTCCGGTAAATACTGCACTTACCACTTTCAAGGCATGGGAAGCAAAAAAGTAGTGAGATTGGTCATTGTGCAAGTGCCTGAAAGTACATTGTCTGTTGCCATGGAGAAATATGGTTTCATTAAATCCATCGAACTTCTGGAATCCAGTGCAAAGAAAATAGACCTGATAGGCTTTGACAGGCATGTAGGAATAGCAAAGGCGATGTGAGAGCAGTTCCCACACATACAGCATCAATTTGATGTATGGCACATTGCAAAACTGATTTCTAAAGAAATTACAGCTACTGGTAAAAAAATGAGTACAGACAACATTTTAAAGTGGTAACAGTCTATCAGTAACCATCTTTGGTGGAGCTCAAAAACTTGTGATGGTTCTGTAGAAATTCTGCTTAAAAAATGGTGTTCAATGAAGCACCATTCTTCAAGCATAACTCTTGGGGAGAAAATTTACATTTCCAGGAGCATAAGAAAAAGTGGTTGGTGTCAGGTTCCTCTCCTCACACAGCACTCGAGAACATTGTGTACAACAAAACACTTTCAAGAGACATGAAGGGACTCATCAAATTCTGCCACACTGGAGATTTGGAGGTGTTCCATATTATGTCCCTAAAGTACAGGCCTAGACGGTTGCATTTTGGGATAGACAGTATGGAGGTCAGAAGAAGACTGGCTGTGCTTGCACACAATGAGAAAGTTGATAGGGGACAAGCAAAAACTGCAACAACTTTCGGGATGCTTCATTACAACATGGTGCTTAGAAAAAGAAGTAAACAGTCGGTGGCTAAGCCAATATTCCAGCAGATGGATTTTAAATTTGTGAAAGATCTGACATTAACTATTCTGGCCATGCATATGCATGGGATGGCTCCAGAATGTGTTGCCAGGGCCCTGTCTATGCCACAGAACATTGCACAGAACATTGCAAAAGAGGTTTGTCCTCCAAAACTTGAACTTGTACTCGTTGAAAAGTTGATTTCCAGAATTAAATGAGTTGAAGCTGTCATCACAATTTTCTACCAAGCAAGTTTCAATCTTTTACCATTTATTTTCCTCTATGTCATTGATATATCTATATATATATTCAGTGAAAAAAAAACGTTGTTAAAGGGGCGTTATGTTTAAGTGTCGCTACTAAAAACCTATGAAATTCAGTGAAAAAAACTTTGTAAAAAGGGACATTATATAATAAACATGTTTCTGTGCAAGCTGAGCACACATAACAGGTAAGGTGAGCGATTATCCTGACTCTAAAGTAACATTATAAAAGTGCATATGGGCCACGCTAAAAATTACGTGATCCCTAAAAAAACAAATGAAAAATGTATAACTGCTAATAAGTGGCATCTACAATCTTCATTGAAAATAACACTAAGAAAATCCGTAAAAGAAAAACAGTTGGCAAAGAATAACGTTGTGTCTAGCTACATGGGACTGAAGTTCAAAAGAGACAGAGTGAGAGTTCCAGCTTGGAAGTAGAAGCTGATCCGGTGGTTAAAAGCACCCAATGTGTTCTAATGGAAACTACCATACTACAAATATTAATTGTGGGAACACTGATCCTACAAATGGAATAGGAAATCAAAAGCTAAACGGAAAAATAAGATAAGGATTATGCGACGAGTTATTTTAAGTACACACATGTTGTGCTAATCTCAAATGCTTCTATAATCATTATAATTAAATTGTTTGGAGGCATTCATGTCCTTTAACGAGGAACTGAAATTGAATTGTGTCAATGACGACAGTGTGTTAATGGGACAGAGTATTGAAAAACATATGCATCTGTGCATAATTCACATCATTCATCTAAATCACAAAAAACAACTTCAATCAAACTCCTCATTGATTCCATCAGGGGATAATGAATCCAATTTGTCGATCCAAAACGCTTCTTGTTGAGCTCTCCATTTTTTCATGTCCTTGTTGGATCCTTTGGTTAATTGTACCTCTAATACAGCAAACCTCAATCCTCATTAGTTAACAGACATGACATTTAGAAACTTCAGTAGAAAATGTACATATAAATCAGAGCCTGAATTATAGAGCTAACTCTTGGATTTTTAATTTGTCAAATCCAACGAGTTATTAGAAGTGATAGGATCAAATTTACACAGTGTCCTCTATTAAAGACATAGGGAGCACATTAGTTCATGCAGCATACAATGTACAGAACTTTTATCAAACATAGGAAATGCCTTACAACGACTGGCATTGTGTAAATCAGTCACAAGAATGAATACAGAAAAGTGTCACTTCACACATTCAGAATCAATAATTTAAAACAGCATAAACTTCCAGTGGAAAAGTCTCCTTTTTTTGGATGTCAGTACAGACAAATACAGAAAAAAATCAAACAAATTAGAAAAGAAGGGAAAACAGTTTAAACTACTGTTGGAGTATACTGCTGTTTAGAAATTTCAAGGAATAGAGATCTAATATCAGTGGCTATAATCGTTCCTGCAGAAACAAGAGTATTTGGATACACACCCTTACAGACTGTGGGCAAAACAATGAGCACAGCGTTTTAAGGAATGGTGATGAAGACAGCCATATATATATGCAACAAGTATACAAGTAATACTTGATGAGTATTAGCTTCTTTTAGTCTCTTTGGTTGATCTCTATTCCTTGAAATTTCTAATCAGCAGTATCCACCAACAATAGTTTATACTGTTTTCCCTTCTTTTCTATTTTTTTTTATTTTTTCTGTATTTGTGTCACGCTCACCTGGTCTCCACAGGGGCATCGCACAAAGCTGCTCGAGGGACGTCTGGACAAAGCTGAGTGATGAGTGCCTGCATGTGTCTTCTCTTCTTACTATTACTTTACAGAGGAGCGTTTGCCTAGAATGTTGAAACAAGATGTTAACCAGCCGTAAGAGGGGGTTAGGCTCCCACCTCCCGTATCCTCCTAGTGCCCCTCTCTGCTTATGCCTCACCTTAGGTGTTTCAATGGCAGGTTCTCTGTCCTGCAACTGCATGCAGGGGTGCAGTATTGTTCCAGCCTCTCTTCTGGATCTAGTTGTTTCACTGATCATGTGGGCTGTAGTGGAGTCTTGAATAACTCGACTCTGTAGGTAAGTCTCTATGGCAATAGACTCTTGGTATAGTTTGCTTAAATGTTTGTTTGTTGCCCAAGTTCTCACTATTGTTCTTTGTTTCTTTACAGGTGCTGTTTAGGAGGATTTCAGATGAAGGATTACTGTCTCCCACGACGCTGAGCAGAATTCCTGCAGGTGAGTATAGCGTGAGTGCGCAGCATCGAAATGTACTTTAAATGGTTCTTTTCCTGTGCGTGACTAACCTGCTGTTCTTTCTTTCCTGTTCTGCAGGTGCGGTGTGGCTCCGAAGCGGTGATCGTGTGAACCGCTTCAATGGAATTCAGGAAGAGTTCAGCCCCCGGGTGAGTATTGGCTCTCTATGCATTTGTTTCCTTTCTGCAGATGCGACGATCTGGAGAGCGGCTGAAGGTGGGGCATTCCGGAATGGGCTCAGTGGGGAATGGGGAATTCCATTACCGCCAAACCCGTGATCCGGCAATAATAGCGCCGGGGGGTTTGGTGGTAGGGCTAATACCACCGGCGGTGATACCGCTGGCATTACTGCCCAACTCGTGATGAGGCCCTTTGTCTAAATCTGGGATCTTCTGTATCCATTTGTAATGAGTGGTATTCTGATGCTGTTATTTGAGTGGGTCTATCATTGTATCTTCCTCCTTGACCAGTAGGAAAGCGTAGAGGAAAAGCACGTGCTTCTATACTTTTTTCCCATATGCTGATTGGTGACCCTTTGATTTGTTGCATTCGGTATGTTTCTAGTGCATCATCTATGGTATCTTTAGAGTGTAATGATGAATTGTATAATGGTCTAAAATATTGGATACTGTAGCAGGATCTAGAAGTTCAAATTGACCAGTTTCTGGTGACTCTTGAATTATTTCAGTTGTTTCCCTGAGGTTTTCTTCAATATTAATGTCTTTGTAGTATTCATTGTTGTCTTTTAGATATTGCAAGGCTTGTCTAACTTTATGTAATCTACGAGTTGTTGCCAATTTATTTTGTCTTTTTTTAGGTACACCGTTTACTAAGACAATTAAAGATTGCTCTGTTGGACGTTGCACTCCTAGAGTGTGTACATTTTCTTTCAGATCTAATGGTAAATAAACTACTTCGCCATAAATGCCTTTCACTAATTCTGAGGGAGGTAATTTTGCCGTTATTGGTTGAAGGCGTATTATTGCTTGAAATGGATGCACTGTTTGAATTATGATGCTCTCATATAAATTGAGTTGTTGCAAGGGTTTATTTGTGATAGCACATGAAGGAGTTTGGTTGTTGTCAAGTTTTGCAGTGCAGTAACTGCAAAGTATTAAGGGGTCATTTATTTCGTATTTGTTTTCTGCTATAAGGTAGAAAGCTAATTCAAACCATTTGGAATCTTCATTGTCTCCTATTTTGTATGTTATGTCTACAGTTTTTGTACTACTTTTATTAAAAGTTCTGTGGCAACACACACACATGGTTTGGTACTTCAGCGGATGTACTTTTTAATTTTAGTATTTCGTTTTTGTTGTGTGTAGTAGAAGGTTGCCATTTGTAGAATTGTTGTAAAGCTATTGCAGTGGCTTTCACTTCCAAAATATTTTCTCTGGATATGCTGTATTTCTTCGAGTAGGTCTTTGGCTGTACCATGTAGAGTATTGTTATTTAAATTGTCTAATGCTAAAGCTGGACTTTTAGCATAGTAAAGTTTATGGACTAGCTTTCTTATAGTTGAATGATGTGTTTATATCATTTTGATATGATGGAATGTGCTTTTGCAATTAGGTCCTGAAATGCAGGCTAATGAATGTCCTTGTAGTCATGTGTGTTTGCTCACTGGACAGGTATCCATATTTTGTAGAAGTTTCATTTTGAATTTGTCTTTGCCTTTTACACATTGATTGAGGAACTGGCGTAAAGATTTGAAAGATGTTTTGTCAATGTTACACATTTATACACTGGACGTTTTGGTTCAGTCTGATGGAGAGGTGATACTGAGTTTTCTGGGGATATTTTTGTGAGCAGTGTTTCTTGTTCCATAGTGGTATTATTAAGTTTTGCATACCCTTGTCCGCTGCTATGTATGGCAATTGTGTTTGTGTGCTTCTTCATTGAAATATGGTTCTGTGCTCATGGTGTGACTCCATTCACCTCCACAGATATTTAAGAACTTATTTTTGTTCACATTCCATTTATTGAGAAGTCTTTTTTGTAATTTAGTAGTTAGTTTTGTTAGTGGTTATATTCTGTTTAACACTAAAATACATAATTTCCTTTTGAGAAGGATTGCACTGTCTATGAGAGCTTCTAAGATTAATTTTCTACGGGAGGTTTTAAGGGTTGTAATTGATTCCTCTCCTGTTTTTATAAGATTCTGAAGGACTCTGTGGCAGAACATTTTTTGTAAAATACTTTTTTTGGTATAGTTACTTGCCACTACATCAAGATTTATAGGAGCAGTGTTAGCAGTAGTGGTAGCTGAATTCTTGTTAATCACTTTCTGTTTCGTTTTACATTTTGAAAGAGGAGGCAAAGTTTTTGTACTGGAAGCTTGTTTTGTTTCGCTTAATGACTCTATTAAATCTTTTGTTTGAACTTTTTGTAAACATTCTGCTAGAGATGGATGCTTATTTTGGACACTTTTATTTTCATTTGCTCTACTTCTGCGTTGCTTTCTACGGACTTGCTCTTGGGTAGGCATTCTTTGGGGTCTGTTGAGAAAAAAAAAAGGTATGGGTTGGGCTGTTCTGCAATGTATGTGTGCTGTGTGCATGAGTGTCTGAGTATGATGGTAAGGATGTATGTTGTGGTGTGTGATTGTGCATTGGGCAGCTCCAACTAGTTGGGAAGGCTATTCTTGTATTTGTGTTACTATACTGGGGTTCAGATGAGTAAGCTAGTGGTGAGGAGAAGCACTAATACCAAATCTAATAGTATAGAATTAAAACAGTTCTTTGTTCTGCAATAGTAACATTCTAGGGGCTGAGTTATGTAATTTGTGCACTGTAAAATGGGGATGTGTGTGTCATTCTGCCTGAAAATCCTTGTTTAACAAATTGAGATTCGTGGTCAGAATGGTGCACAAATCTCCGTTTTTCAGTGCACAAATTCCATGAATCAACCCCACAGTGTGTTTGAGTAACAGTAAGAATATTATGGTAGTATTGTACTTACTTTTTTTGTTTGGAATGAGCAGGTTTCTTCTGAGTTGTTGTGTGTACTTCAGATGCTGCTGCTTTTCAGGAGTGTAGTCTTCACTGCATTTGTAAAAGAAAGAAGTTAGTAATTTGTGTGTTTATAGCACTGATGTTAATTTAGACGTTGATTTTTATGTTTAGTATTGTTTTTGTAGTAGTATTGTTGGTTGATAAATGAACATAGTGTGTGCATGCAGTTTCCTTTGACTATGTGCAGCCTTTATATTTTACTTACAATATGTTAGTTCAACATGCTTTGCAAATGAGTAGAATACTAAGTGTATGAAACTCACTTGGTTTCTTAAGGCTGTGTTATTGCATGTTAGGAGATAACAGAAATAATGATATACTTATTTTGCAATTTTAATAAGGTAAATGTCAGAACCTGTATAGAAAGCATAGAATGTATGCATTTGTGAATGTGTGGGTAATAAAGCAGAAGGGTGTGATGTACAGGCAGTGGTGTTATTTCAGCTGGGAGCTTTTCAATGATAGTGGGCCTCATTACGAGGTTGCCGGTAAATGAAAAACGATGCCGGTAATGGATTACCGGCATCGCTTACCGATTTGGTGCATCACGACCCGTCAACCCACTATTAGCGGCACCCTAAATAACGGTGCCACTAATAGCGGCATGTCCGCGTACACGCGCCCCTTCGGGACCAAATACTGGCATGCTGGTAATAGGAGGTAATCCCAACCCATGCCGACATGCAAATACCGGCATCACAAAGCCGGTATCCACGGGCTGCACGATGCCGCCCATACAGGCATTGCGGACCACCCGCAAACAGCAATCAAGATACAAGGCAACTGCCGCAGGTGCACACAATCCCCACAGGTGGAGTCAATGGAGGCTGGCCAGTATAAAATGAGCACACCCACACACCACACCCCTTCCAACACCAAAATGCTACCACTAGCTGTTGCAATCATGGAGCTGGAGGACATGCCCATACTGCTACAACTACAGAAACAACAGCAACAACAACAACTACAGCAGCAACAACAGGCAGCACAGAGGAGATGCAGGAGGAGAAGGAGGGTGAGACAGGCCCAGCAATTACCACCAGCGCAGCCAGCAGTGCCTCGTAGGCAACCACCAATCCCTCGCACCAGACCCAGCCCTTTTAACCTAACCCCTGAGCAGATCCAAACCCTGTACCAGTTGGACCGTGACACCATCACTACCATAGTGGACATGATACAGAACGACATTGCCAGCCTCATAGAAATATGCACTGCCATCCCCCCGCTAATAAAGGTGGTGTCTGTGCTCCACTTCCTGGCCACAGGCACCTACCAACACACAGTGGGCCATCTGCATGGCATTTCACAGCCACTATTTTCATGCATGTTGAACCAAGTGCTGGATGCCCTCCTGAAGCATGCAAGCAGCCACATATCCCTACCACGGACTGCCCAGGAGATAGCCGACACCAAAGTAGGCTTCCATGCACTGGCAGGCATGCCCAATTGTGTTTTTGCCCTCGACTGCACCCATGTGGAATTGGTAGTCCCCCATGCCATAGAGGCGGTGTACCGCAATCGCAAGCAATACCACTCCATCAATGTGCAAATGGTATGTGACTCCAGCAAGATCATCACACATTGCTGCGCCCGATATCCCGGATCAACACATGATGCCATGGTACTGCGCAACTCCATGCTACCCCGTCACATGGAGCGACATGCTGGACCACATGCCTGGCTGCTTGGAGAGTTGCACAACTGTCCCAAGGCAGTGCTTTGGGGTACTGATGTGTAGGGATGCATAAGGGGGGGCATACTCCACCTGGGTGGGAAAGGGGGGGCATACTCCACCTGGGTGGGAAAGGGGGGGCATTCTCCACCTGGGTGGCAATTGCCGGTGATTGGAGAATGCATGCAGAGCTAAACACTCATGACTTGAACCGGCCAAACGGAACATGATACCATATTGCACTATACTATGATATACATATTACATATATATATATATATATATATATATATATACATATATGGTATATGATATACATATTGCATTATACTGGGCCATATTGCACAAATGATGCATATCGATGACAACAAGTAAGAGGCACAACCAGGCCACCATGGTGATGGCAAGCAATGCATGAATGAACAGGATGGCAATTGAGGCAATGTGGTCAGTGTGACCATGCATAGTGAAGAATGAACAGCATGAATTGGAGGCTAAACATTGTTGCAATACCACAGCACATCTGCCTCAGCATGCATGATTACACCCTGCATCATCTATTGAACGCCATCCAGACTACCACACCTCATGACAGTATAGATTGCATCTAGGTGACATTTGTGTATGCGTACAGGGACATGTGTATGCCCACACCAAATAGCTGCCGCCATGACTGTGCTGCCTGCAGGTGGCAGTTCAGAGTGACACACACCTATTTGTATCTGCTTGCAGGTGATGGAGGATATCCCTTGAGGCAGTGGCTGCTTACCCCTGTGCGGAACCCGCAGAACAGCCACGAAGAGGAGTACAATCATGTGCACACCCGTACCCATGTTGGGATTCAGCAGACCTTTGGCCTGTTGAAGGTGTGGTTCCGCTGCCTCAGCAGGTCTGGTGGGGCACTCCTATATAGGCCTGAGAAGGTGGCAAAGATCACCATGGCCTGTGTCATGCTGCACAACATGTGCGTCCGGAGAAATGTACCACTGCCACCTGACATTGACATGCAGGGCCCGGGTGAGGATGATGAGGATGGAGACAGAGGTGAAGTAGCCCCCCTGCCAGTACGTGATGCACGAGATGGCCATGCTGTACGCCAAGCAATAATTCAAGAATACTTCTGAAACACAGGGACTATGATAGACATGTGTCAGCGACACACTGGCTCCATGTGTACATGCACACTTGTATTGTTGGGAGTTGGCCACTGAACACCATCACACATTAAATGTACATGCACAAAATGAAGAATGTCCAGCCATTGAATTTTTGGCACACAACAGGTGTATTTTTCTAACAGGCAACAATGTGAACACTCCCCCCCCCCGCCCCCAGTGAACTCTCTAACCCACCCTACAAACCAATATAACCCCAGTGAACTCCCTAACCCACCCTACAAACCCAAATAACCCCCAGTGAACTCCCTAACCCACCCTACAAACCCAAATAACCCCCAGTGAACTCCCTAACCCACCCTACAAACCCCAAATGTCCCCAAATGTACTCTAATGTTTTTTCCCTTCACCAACAACCATGTGTCCAACGGCCAATCTACTTCTTGGCCTTTTTGGTATCCGGGGGTGGCATTTCTGAGTGCCGTGCACGCCTCCGGGTCATCCGCACAGGGCTTGTGTGGGCTGAGGTTGAAGGTGTTGTAGCAGAGGACGTGTCAGAGGCAGGTTCAATGCCTGCTCCAAGGCGTGGCCACTGCATATGGAGCAGGATGGACGTTAGCACTTGCGTTACTGCCCCCAGACAGTTCCTCATGACAATTGCAGATGCGTTAACGGCAGCAGTGTTCGCAGCGGTGGCTGCTGTGGTCTCCCCAATGGCAGTAGCAATGGCCCTCCTGGTGTCCTCCCCATCGGCAATATACTGCCGCATTAGATCAAGCATTGACTCCTGTCATGCCTCCACCCTCGACAGGCGAGCCTCAAAGGTGTTGGTGTTAGCCAAGTGCTGGTGGCCGGGGTGGTGGTAGCCAGGGTGGTGGTAGCCGGGGTGTGGATAGCGCTTGCGTGAGGCCTACATCCAGGGTGATATCCTCCTCGAAGAGGCACATGTCGGAATCTCCGAGGTCGGAGTCGTGGAGGCAGGGATCATCACTACTGTCGGCCTAAATATGGGGTGGGGAGGTGGTCAGGGGGCTTGGGGTGGGTGTAGTGAACACAACTGTGACACCCTCGGTGTCCACATTTGCATCTGCAAAGTCTGTGGAGGTTGGTGGTGCAGGAACGGAAACCCCTCCCACTGTTGTGGGTGGCTGCTGCTGGTCTTGATGTGTGTGGCCCACACTGGCAGCAGGTGTTTTTTTGCTGGGTTGCAACCCGGTCTGGCACACTGCGTGTTGGTCTGGCCTGTTTCTCTGGCTGGGGGGTGGTGGTGTCGGTGGCCCTTGTCCCATGGCATGATGTTGATGCCCTTGCGCCCCTCTCCTGACTGGCATCTTCCTCATCGGTGCCTGGGGGTTAGAAGAGGTGCAGGTCATCAGTGATGGTGTCACATGTCAGTGACATACTATTGCACTGTGATATATTCATACATTCATGCATCCATTTATTACAGGGGTGTGGCAATTGGTGTTCTGAGGGGGCATGTAGGCTCTCAATGCATGGCAGGTGGCATGCCATTGATATGGGGTCTGTGTGTTGAGTTACATGGGCATGGTCATGTTATGTTGCCCGTGTGTTGGTATTGGGATTGGCACTCAGCGTGCATTTGTGTGTGGCAGGGTGTGGCACGCATTATTGACTGGATATGTTGATGTGGGTCTGGGACATGCATTGGCTTGCCTAGTCTCACTTCCATGTCAATTGTACTACGTCATGGTTTCCCCTACAGGGATGTGCAGGGTCACTCACCTCCTTCTGGGGATAATGCGGTGCCCATCTCCATCTCTCCAAATCCCTCTATTGACTCGGGATCAATGAATGAGCTGGCAGTCTCCTCCCAGGGCATCAGCTTTGCTGGTGAGTGTGGCCCCCCCGCCTGTCGCCATGGCCGCCCTCCTGTTGACTGCCAGGATGTTCCACACCCTGAAGCGGAGGTCGTCCCACCTCTTTCTGCAGTCACGCACAGTGCGTGGGGTGGTCCCCACGGCCGAGACCCTCTGGGCAACCTCCTGCCAGATTTGCTTTTTCTTCATCTGGGCAGCATGCTTCATGTCATTTGACTTGATTATTTCTGCATGCTGGGCCAGAGTGTCCACCAGCATGTTGAGCTCAGCATCAGAGAAACGCTGTTTCCGCTTCCGGGGGGTCATCTTCTCTGTAGCTTTGGACATCCTCAGGGTTTTCTGACGCAGCATGACACGAAAAGACTGGTGGTTAGGGAGGATCGCAATGGATTGTGTTTTTAAAGATGGCCACCAGCCCATTTCCAGTTCCTGCGCGATGACGTTATTTCCGGGTCCGGTTTTGCAAACCCGGTATTAGCATGGTGGTATTACCATGCCGGTATTTAGGGGTTGCTCCGAGGCGGTGCCGGTATTAGCGGGTCCCGCGATGCTGCTTTAGGGGGGTTGGAGGGCCTTTAGCGGCATGCCGGTATTGCCATTACCGGCATGGGGGTTCGCGCGTGCTCGCACACTCGTAATCACCCGCTGTTGGTGGGTTCATACGAGCACGGACCCGCTCTTACCGGCATGCCGGTAATGAACCCGTTTTTACCGGGCTACTCGTAATGAGGCCCAGTGTCTACCTGTGTGAGTGTATAGAGATGCATGAACTTATCCTGGCTGTGTGTAATTTTGTAATACACTACCAAGTGTTTTTCTACAATTATACTGTTATTTCTCCCATCTTTTAATATTATAATTTTTTAGATAGTTGTGTGTGTAAAAAAAGAATTTAGATAGCAGACAGGTTTGGAAGTGACAGTTGATTATAGCAGATGGGAAAAATAATAGTAAGTTCATTTTATAGGTTATACGGGTTAAGTGGCAGTTACTCTGTTTATATGTATTTATAAGAGTTGTACATGTACTCTGCATAAAAATATGCATACCTGTAGTTTGTATTCATGCATGTGGATATGCATGCAGCTGCAAGTACAAATCTTGGAGACTTGTACAGTAGTTTTTGTAGTAGCTGCTTTCCAATGATATGAGACTTGTACTCAGAGTGATCGACAGTACATTTGAAGTGCTGAACTCTGATGATGGAGTTAGATGTAGAGGTCTTGGATGTGGTTGGTGGATGGTTGTGTGACTGCTTAGCTGTATCCAATGAGGGAATGGTACAGAGAGTGAAGTGGAAAGCGTAGAAGAACAGTCTAAGAGTTACGCGCTCAGCGGACATCGCGGCTGTCCGTGGACAGGGCGTGCCACATCCAGGGTTTTCCAGCAAATCCAGCATGGAAAGGGGACTGTAGGGATTAGCCAATCAGGTGTTGAGGTTGTGGATTTGTGTTGAAAGAGGCTGTGTGTAGTGAAGATGGCAGAGGTGGAGAAAGTCAGGGTGTTGGTGGTTGGAGATATGTTTGTGCATGGTTTACAGCAGTATTCTGAATGCAGGCATGTGGCAAACAATTTTGATGTTAAAGGAGTGGATGTGGTGTGGAGCACTGTGCCTGATTGCAATGTACAGGGAATTGTACAGGTTTGTGAAGATATGGGCAGGATGAACAGTCCCGATGTCATAGTTTTGCACTGTGGTGCTTTCCATTTGGGCTATGTCAGTGCCCCTATTTTGTTGGCAGATTTGGAACATGATATGATATATGATATGGCATTTATAACGTGCCTATACACAGGTGTTTAAAGCAGTAATGAACATCCTTACAAATGCCAAAGTTATTTTTTCTGGATTAGTACCTAGGGCAATATGGGACAATAGTTCTGTTTTTTGTCCTCAGCAAAACATTGCTAGGTGTGCAATCAACCGAGGCATGTGTGCTTTCATGCTTAGAGCTGGTATGTTCTTCTGTAATAATGAGAATATTGATTCCAGTAATGCTGTTTATTTTAAAGAAGATGGCATTTCCTTATCTTTTATGGGAAATGCCATGCTGTTTTGGAATGTAAGGGTTGCTTTGGAGAAGGTTATGTGAAGATTTTAGGAGTGAAGCAAGAAAAAATAAAAATACAAAATAACTGGTGTCTGTCAAGCATCTGCCAAAAAACTAAAAAAAAACAGATCTTTTCAGAGCCAACCTCAAAGGGGAAATGGGGCACACTATTTAAATTTAAATTCACCACGCTCAGTTTTTCGGTATGTCCGTGGACATGGCGGTAGTCCACAGACACCGCGTATTACATACAGGGATTTTGAGGTGGAGATGAAAATGAGAATGAGCAGAGCAGATCAAGGGATTGGTCAATAAAGTTTACTGGGTGTGTTGTGTAAGGAGAGAGTTTGTCAGGAAGTCTTTTTCCTGAGAGAAGAACAGATAGCTGTGGCTGTGTGTTTTAGAAAACAGATTATCTGGATTTTGGGAGACTCATGGATACATTGGTTGGAGGTGCATGCAGAACAATGTGGAATAGCTACAGATCTTGGATTCCCTCATGTGGAATTGCACTGGCATGGAGTGCGTGGAATGAAGTGGCTGGACTTGGGATGCACTGTCCCACAGGAGAGTCTCTTGTGGTGACAGGAGCAGAAACAGAGGATGTTGTAGAGGAACTCCACCTACTACGTTTATCACAAGGTACAACCTTGCAAACAGCCCCCACGTGGAACGACCTTAGGTGTCGCTTCATGGATGTTGTACCAAAGCTGTACGAACCAGGCCTCCCACGACTCAGCACCATTTTGCACTGGTTGCAGGTAACCTTGTTCGCACGTGCTTTTGGTACTCCACCATGAATGGTAAACAACCACCACACCCAGGACTCACGGCGAGTGCTGGTAGTAGGGACTTCCACTACCTCATCCTCTTCACCCGACTCCTCTACATCCTCACACCTGTTCCCCTCTGCAGGCCCTTGGGGAGGTGGTGGTGATGGTGGAGGGGATGGGGTGGTGGTGGAGGGGTTGGGGGTGGTGCTGAGGCAGAAGTAGCACCAGCTGGAGCAGCAGCAAACATAGATGCCATCAGGTTTGATGTTAGAAAGCAGCAAGAGCAGCAAAAGCTGAAAAAGACAATGGTCTGTGAGGTAGCCAGAAGCACAATGAGGGTGAGCTCTGGGGTGTGGTTTTTAATAGGGGTGCTGGTGCACGCTCCGTGGACAGCCACGCCCTCCGCGGACAGATCGAACACCCCAAAAAGGCTCAAAAAGTTCCAAAAACTACGCAGAACACCAGGGTCATTGACTGGGACATGTGCAATGGTGAATATTTACTGTAAAATACTTTGGATTGTCCAAAGAAGTACTTTTAAAATGTTCGGGGACCCGGACAGTGTCCGCAAATCAGGACACACGCTCAGCCTGGGTGCGGTCACATGTTGACGTTGTGAACATGTCCACGAATCGGACGGGTGTCCGCAGGACACCAAATGCCCAGGAACGGGCGTGCACATGCGCACGGGTGTTCTACGAACAGTATTCGTGTCCTCAAACTAATTAAAAGTGTGACACACATGAGACAGACAGTTATGACAGGCACGATGTTCGTAGGATTTATGGGTGTGGTGCGCATGTGTGTAGATGTTCTACGGACTGTATGGACAGTTATAGTGTCCTTAGGACATGCCCATTTTGGTTAATTGCAGGCATTCCGGACACTGAATGTGTTCCAAGAACAGTTCCATCTTGTTTGCGGATAGTACGGACGGGTATAGTGTCCTTACGACACCCCATTTTGGTTAATTGCGGACATTCCAGACACCAGCGCTGTCCACGGACACCCCAACTGCCTTTTTAAAAAAATAAGACACAAAGGACTGAATTAGAACACACCTAATATTTTTTTTATTATATACAGATATACAATTTATGAAAGAGGGGGAAGCATAAACTGACACAAATACAGGGGAACTAGGGGTTTGGAGAGGATGGATGGGAGGGGATGAAGGGATGGTAGTCTCATCATAACGTTTTTCTTGGTGGTGAGGGTCTGGGGATAGTTGACAGGGACATGGAGATGGGGAACAGGTGCATGTGGGACAATGATATTTAATTTTTCTTTTATGTGGTCCTCCACAAAATGTTTTAAAAGATTGACATTTTCCATAAGCATATCCATTTTTTGTTCCATGCGCTGCAGAGTATTTTGTAATGTCTCTTTTGCTATATTATTTTCAATGTTTGTATGGTCTGTTAAAAAAATATATATATGTTAAGTACAAATAAAGTAATGATTATTAATTTGCTTATATAGAGAAGTGTCTATCATTAGTATCACTGTCTTAAGTCATTTCCTCACGTGGAGAATTTTCTACAAGCCATTCCAAATTACTGGACATTTCTGTGTAAAAAAAAATATTACTTTTAGTGTACCTTATACAGAAAGTTTAGAAATATATTTAAAAAATGAAGCTTACTTACTAGTTTCTGGTAAGTTTTGTTGTTACTGTTGTGTAGATCTGCTGTTGCTTCTTGCTGTGCAGTTTTTTGTTTTGGTATATTCCATTTTAGTACATATGCCATTTAAATGGATGGTTGATGTGTTACATATATAGGTTCGACTTCTTATTTATTATTACATATAATGTGTTTATGTGCTGCTTTTTGAACTTGTTCAGTGTTTATATGGCATGATAGAACAATTTAAGATACCCCCTGAGTTTTTGGGTAGTGTTGATGTTGTCCGCGTCTGTCCGTGGACATACGCACAGTCCACAGTCATCAAAATCACTAGCTGTATGTTCTATGCTACATGTATATAAAATAAGGGAATCCTAGTAAACATATATCAAATTCACACTATTAATATGTATATTCAGTAAAAAAAAACATTGCTAAAGGGATGTTATGGTTAGGTTGTGCTACTAAAAACCTATGGAATTCCCTAAAACAACTTTGGTAAAGGGACGTTATGGTTTAAAGTAAAACCAAAAACCCCCTGTAATACGCTAGTTATGGTAGGCTAAACAACCATAACTCGCACCACCAACGTGCATTGCTAAGGACCCAGGACATCAAAGATGACATCACAAATGCCATTGATGACATCACTGATGACATCACATGTGCATGTACTTTTCATGAAAGGTCTGTACAAGGGATTCTTATTATAATGTTGACAAAAAAGTGTCAAGGATCATTGGAATAAATATGAGCTATGTAGTGCATTAAGCAATGCATTGATATAAATAGCATTCTATTATGAAGTTCTTTACAGTATAGTAAGCTACTCATGTATAAACATAAACATTGTGTACAGCATACATGATGCAGATGCAATATTCATAATCTTCCCATGTTGAATAGTGAAATGATAAATGCTTTCTTATTAGAGATTTGTGTATTGTGCAACATGTAATAAGTAGCTAATGAAACCCACTTCCTATATAATTTTATTATTACATACAAAACACAAAGACACAACAACACATACAAATATGAGTATATACAGGGAAAAGTGAAGTACGCTAAAAAGCAGCAGTAGAACCAGAAATTGTTCATAACCTACCTGATTATCTTTATGCACAGAAATGATTGCTCTGCCTCAAACCTACTACTTCCCTATGTATACCTATCACATGATGTGACTGCACCCTAAAGAGAGTAATGCGAATACAAATATGAGCATATCCAGAGAAAGTACAGTAACAAAAAAAACAGCAGAACAATAAGAAAGTGTTGATAACCTTACTGATTGTCTTTATACACAGAAAGCATTGGTATCTTTCAAGTGTGTATTCTCCTTATGTATATGTTTCATGTGCAGTGAGTGAACCGCAAATGAATTACTGTAAGAACATATTTGAAGTATAAGTCTACAATATAGTACTTTTTTATTTCTTTGTTCCTAGGTATTACTGGCTAAGATATGTCAGTCAATAAAGGAAAAAAGAGGGAGCCAGACATGTGATTAGTCTTAGCAATGCACGTTGTTGGCGCGAGTTATGGTTGCTTAGCATAATATTTCATACGTTTTTAGGAGCCCAACTTAACCATAACGTCCCTTTAACAAAGTTCTTTTACTGAATATATATATATATATATATATATATATATATATATATATCCAAAAAGAATCCCCGTACCGAGGTACAAGCAAAAATGGATGGCACTCCAGGAAGAGGTTTGGATTTAAGCAGTCCTTTCCAAACACAGAGTCAGGAAGCCAGGATGTTACAGGCACGAAATAAACTTTAATAATTATGATGTCCAGGACAGAGAAAGAAACACGAAAACAACTTTTTTTACAGACACGAAATAAACTTCAATAATTATGATGTCCAGGACAGAGAAAGAAACACGAAAACAACGACACGTTTCGCGGCAACAAACCGCTTGTTCACGTTGGGGGTAAAAAACACAGAAAATGGACTATAAGCCTAACAGTTTCTCTATGATTTCGGGATAGAGAGTCGTAATGTATGACACATAATCTCCTAGTCAAAAGCGGCGGCCATATTTAAAAATTTTTACATTTTCTCTGCCATTCATTGCATTTTAAATCTAGAGTGCAACAAGTATGCAAATTGCTCTGACAATTATTACCTGTTTAAACAGACCAATGTGGCATCTAAGGCTTAACTGTAGTGCCAAGGTTACCACATAAAACATAATGTACAGCATAATACATTTGCAAACGTCCCACATTTATATTGAGCTTTATAGTAAATGCCCATTTTCAATTTGTGTCCGTGTTTTAAATTAACCTATTGTAACCTTTATTATATATAAGTCTCCCCGGTTAGGGTTTTTTTGTGTGTATATGGGTATGCTCAAATGTTGAAAATGGAATGCTTAGTGCATCTCATTTGTTTGTTAGCTATGGTTCTCATCTATTGGAATTAGCTATTTAAAATTCTTATGTATATCAGCTGTGCAGATCTGTAGTATAAACATAATTTGTTGTTAAAGTGCTAGTGCAAACGTTATGAATAACTGTGCAAATCTGCAATGTTTAGCAGCTATTGATAAAGTGTCAGTGCCTTTAGCAGCCAACTCGTCCAACACGTTGTTGGTAAAGTGCAATGTGCATTAGCAGCTTCAAAGTGAGCCTCCCAGTACAGAGATCAATAAAGTGATTAGTGCTTTACATTTATCTCGTAGTTAATGCTCGCTAATTAAAAAATAGCATTTTGACTTTAAGAACACAATACTAAAACCATACCTTAAAGCAATGAGACAGGATTATCGACTGTTAGCTGTTCTGTGTTTACCCATTAAGGAACAAGGAAAAGAATATAAAAAGATGTTAAAATTGAGAGGATAACAAAAAAGGAATAGAAAAAGAGAAAAGTTGGTCTAAAATTCATTCAATGCTTTTATATAATATGCGAAAGTTTCTTAAATTGATAGACCTTCTATCCTTAATGCTAGTAAAAAACATTTCTCCATGACAGCCACATGTAAACTTGTATTTGTCAAACAAAGCTTATCTACATATAGGGAAAGACAGGGGGAAGAGGAAAAGGAGGAAAAATTAGGCATACTATAATGATTATAAATATAATCTCTGCAGAGTTTTTATCGAAGAGCAAGGCCAACCATAACATCCGGAAAGATTGAGGTCTTCTTTGGAAAAATTATTATGTGCCTAGAAAGGTATGCAATTCTTCATCTAGGTTGTGGCCTTTAGGTTTCTTAGTCTCGAGGTCTAAGATGTATCTGGTTTCAGATTGTCTGAGGGAGAGTTCTCGATTACCACCTCTGGCTGTTTTTGGAACTGTGTATATGCCAAAATATTCAAAACCTTCCAGTCTGCCTCCGTGCTTCTCTTGGAAATGCAAAGCCATAGGGTATGTAGGATCGATATTTTTGATAGCTCTTATATGTTGCAATATTCGAAGTTTCAATTTGCCGATTGTACTCCCCACATACCATTTGTCACATGAGCATGTAAGCACATACACAACATATTCTGTTTCACATGTGATCCTGGATTTTATGGTCACATTTCTTTGTAGAACTGGATGTAGGTAGTTTTTGATGTTTCTGGCAAATTTACAAGCTTTACACTTTGCACAATTTTGGAAGCCTTTTAAGTTGGCATTTAACCAGCTCGAGGTACTTTGTGGGGTTTTCGGACTCATGTAACTGGATACTAGATTATCCTTCAATGAAGTTGAGCGTCTGAATGTAATATTAACATTTGGACCTAGAATACTCTTCAAATGTTCGTCTTGTTTGAGTGCATGCCAATGTTTGTGTATAATATGGCGAATATGTTTAGAAGCTTTACTGAATGTCAAAATGAGTCGGGTATCTGTTTCCTCCTTTGCACTCTCTCTCTGAGTTTCGGACATCAGTAAAGTGGAGCGATCCTTTTGTCGCGCTTTAATGTACGCTCTTTCCAGTACTTTTTTAGGGTAACCTCTTTGTAGAAATTTCTGGGCCATATCTCTGCAGATCTTATCATAAGTGTCTAGTTGTGAACAGTTCCTCCTAATACGGATAAATTCGCCATAGGGGATGCTCCACTTCAGGGCTGTGGGATGACTACTTTTTGCATGCAGAGGAGTGTTGGAGCTGGTGGGTTTGCGATAAAGTTCAGTAACTAGTCCATCTGCCGCTACAGTTACAAGAATATCTAAATACACGATATCAGTTTTGCTGTGGCACTCAGTGAACTGCAGGTTGTATTCATTGACATTGAGTGATTTCACAAACTCCAACCATTCTTCAGTTGTTCCATCCCAAATTATAAATAGATCGTTGTTAAGACGGATTTCTGAACTCTGTCCTGGTGGCGCAGAAGTTCAGAAGGCCAACCTAATTACTTGGAACAGGGTAACCTCTGGACAAGCCAGACCAATCAAGGTAGCGATCGCGGCGGTCAAGACTAGGTCTCAAGAGGGGTGAGGGTGACTGAAAGCCCGCAGTGAGCACACAAAGCAAGAGCGCTTACAAACTACTCCAAACAGTTGTTATATCAAAAATATAAACACATTTATTTTAAGGCCTTTAAAACAACGACCGTAGCGAGAAAATCACAATAACACAGTATTAAACCAACACATACCATATCAACACAATATATATACAAATACACAGTCGCAAGCGTTTAAAGCACGAAATATGTAGTCCACCTGCCAGGGAAGGAAAACAGGCAGTGCGATAATGCTTTCGACTTAGTTCGCCTTCATAGGCACCTAACTAGATGGAAGTCCGAGCCCTGCGAAGAGTGGAGCCTTGTGCTCAAAGTACCTGCCACGCCGGTGCCGACGGACACAAGGGGAAGCTCTTCGGAGGAAGTCAGGCGGTTCACGTTAGTGCACAGCAGAAGAAGAACAGGTTCCGCAACTCAAGCGCAGCCTCCACAGCGGGCAGAAGCAGAGCGCGAGCGCGGCAAAAGGGTGCTGTTTTTACACAGCAGGGAAAAGCAATGGGATACTGCAGGAGGGCGACCAGATCCTAGATATACTACTCACCGGTCCCCGAAGCAAGCAGACCCAGGCTTCTCCACGATAGTTTCAGCAGCTGGCAGGTTCAGAAGAGCAGGAGACGCTTTGTAGTCGTGTAGAGCAAAAAGACGTCCCAATCGACGAAACCAGCACAGTTTTGTTGCCGCACAGGACAACGGAGCGGCCGTGTGTATTCGAGCCAAATGAACCCTCCTCCCTTCAGACCTGGGAACGCCAAGCGTACGAAGCGTGGGAGAGGGTCAAGGACTCGCAATACAACACAACCTGGCGGCGGTTGCAGAGCCAAACTCCTTGGTAAGCTGGTCAGTCAACTGGATGGCCCAGAGACGCTTCCGAAGGCTTACTTGGCGGGAGATGGTTGAAGATGCCGGGAATAGCTGTTCCTGCTATTCCAAAGGTCGAAGCACCAGTACAGGCCTTCTGGTTCGATCAAAGGAGGACAGGGGCTCTCCGGACGACAGCAGTGCAAAGGAGGATTCCTTCAGCGGGTCACCAGCGATTCCTCGGTCCAGCCTCGTAGTTGCAGGATACTTGGCTCCTGTATTCCTTCGTTCGTGAGAACTCAGGAGATCGACATGGTAGTGGTGTTTCCAGCCCCCTCTTATCCACGGTTCCCTTCGCGCCAAAACGGAGGGGAGCCAATGGGAGATCCGCTCATCAAAACACATACCATACGTGGACCAATCACGGACCACGGTGGTCCCAGGCATTCACACCACCCTAGACTCTCTGGCACCCAGGATGTGTATTGGGACCAGACATCCCAGCCCACACCCTGGAGGCACACAAACGACATGTAGAAGCCCGCGAAAGCAACCACGTTTCGCGGGAAAGTACATGCCCAAATAAGGAAGGCCCCGGGTCGCCGGACCTGGGGAAGGTGAAGGGAGCAAGACGGTCAGTGGACAAGACAAAGGAGCCTCGCGGCCTGGCCATTTTGGGAGCCAGGCCACCATTTTGGGTTCAGTGCAAAAACGTGCTCAGAACGCCAAAAGGAGCTCAAAATAAACAATACGATCGCTGCCACCATTCGAGTCCCTGAATGACTTGCACCGATCAAATACATTCCTAAAAGAGTATCTAGGGCCTGTAGAAGGCTAGAGACCCAAGAGAGCTGTAACTTAGCTTACAGTGCCCTCTTGTGTCGTGTTGCACTAAAGCTGCGACACGATAGAAGAAACTACGGGAAACCACGTTCCCCGGTACTGACTGTCTTAAGGGCATGTCAGTTTCCCCGTAAGAAAGGAGCGAAAGCCCAGAGAAGTGCGGCAGAAGGCTGTACTTCTCTGGCAAAGTCAACAACAAGGTTAAAAACAATAGCAAAAAGTTTAGGGGTTGCCACATGGAAGGAAAATTCCCTACAATAACGAAATCTTTCCTAACACTCGCCCCTCCCAGACTATGGACAGGGGGAACTAATCCACCCCTGGATGAGTCTCTTGTTCAGGTCGGTTAAACATTCTGGACAACCCATCAGCATTGCTATGTTGGACACCTGGTCTATGCTCAATAGTGAAGTCGAAGCCTTGAAGACTTATGGACCACCTAAGCAACTTTGGATTCTCCCCCTTCATGTTCATTAGCCACTTTAACGGCTTATGGTCAGTCTGCACAGTGAAGTGGGTCCCATAGAGGTAGGGCCTCAGCTTCCTTAGGGCCCACACAACAGAGAAACATTCTTTCTCTACCGTGGACCATCTGAGCTCTCTGTCCTTAAGCTGGCGACTAATAAAACCGATAGGGTGTTCCTTACCCTTCTCATCTACTTGTGATAGTACAGCTCCTATCCCAGTGTCAGAGGCATCCGTCTGCACGATAAAAGGTCTTTGATAATCAGGGGCCCTGAGCACAGGGGCCTGGCACAAGGAGTCTTTTAAGCCATTGAAGGCCTTCTCACACTCGTCGGTCCAAGTTACCTTCTTGGGTTTCTTCGGAGTTGTGAGGGCAGTCAGAGGAGCAGCTATGGTGCCATAGTCTGCCACAAAATTGCGATAATACCCCATGAGTCCTAAGAAGGCTCTCACTTGGGTTTGCGTAGTGGGGGTAGGCCAGTCTTGTACTGCTTGTACTTTACTGGGTAGAGGCTGTATCCTCCCTCCACCTACTTCATGTCCAAGGTAAACCACTGAGCCTTGTCCAATCTGGCATTTACTAGCCTTTATGGTCAAGTGGGCTTTCTGAAGAGCCTGGAGCACAATCCCGAGGTGTTTCACATGGTCTTCCCAGGTGGCACTGAAAACTGCTATATCGTCCAGATATGCAAGACAGAATTCGTCCAACCCATTCAACACATGATTCACAAGCCTCTGGAAAGTGGCAGGTGCATTCTTCAACCCGAACGGCATTACCCGGAATTGGTAAAGGCCGTCTGGCGTCGAAAATGCTGTCTTCTCCCTGGCATGTTCTGCTAAAGCTATTTGCCAATAGCCAGCAGTAAGGTCAAACGTGCTGAGGTACTTGGAGGCACCCAAAGTATCCACCAGCTCATCTGTTCGAGGCAAGGGGTGGGCATCTGTCTTGGTGACAGCATTCAGAGCCCTGTAATCCACGCAGAACCTCAATTCAGAAGTGCCTGCCTTTGGAACCAGAACCACAGGACTGGACCAAGGACTACTAGAGGGTTCAATCACCCCAAGATCTAACATCTTGTTGACCTCGGTCTTAATATAAGACCGTACTTTATCTGACATCCTGTATCCCCTACTTTTGGTAGGTACACTGTCTCCTGTGTCAATGTTATGTTTGCACCAAGGTGTCAAACCAGGCGACTGTGAGAACAGGGGGGAAAACTGCCTAAGCAAACTTTTCACCTCCGCCTGCTGATCAGAAGTCAGGTGAGGGGCCACTCGGACACCCTCAACGGAGCTATCTGAAGGACCGCTTTGGAACAGGTCGGGGAGAGGTTCAGACTCCTCTTCCTCAACGTCTGACGCCAGTAGCAGTGCTGCGATTTCGACTCTTGGGACGAAAGCCTTCAGCCTATTTACGTGGAACACTTTTGGAGCCTGTCCAGGCCTTCCAAGGTCCACTAAATAGTTCACCTCACCCAGGGGCTCCACCACTGTGTAAGGGCCTGACCATTTGTCCTGTAAAGCGCGAGGCCTTATTGGATTCATGATCAGGACTTGCTGACCAGGTGTAAAGTTGATGAGGGAAGCTTTCTGGTCGTACCAATGTTTCACCAGCGCTTGCCCTGCCTTCAACTTATCACTAGCCAATCCCATCAGAAGTACCATCCGTTTTCTGAGCCCTAGCACATAGTCAACTACATTGGTAGTAACAGGGGGAGTGGGCATCTCCCATCCCTCCTTGACGATGGCTAAGGGTCCCCGTACGGGATGACCGAACAGAAGTTCGAAGGGGCTGAAGCCAACACCCTCCTGTGGTACCTCTCGGTAGGCAAACAGTAAGCATGAAACAAGAAGATCCCATTTTCTTCTCTGAGGCTCCTCCAGAGCCCCAATCATGCTCGTTAACGTCCTGTTGAAACGCCCCCCCAGACCATCGGTCTGGGGGCGGTATGCAGAAGAGAACCTGTAGGTGACCCCACATTCTTTCCACATAGCCTGCCTATACTTCGACATAAAGTTGCTGCCATGATCCGACACAACTTCTTTAGGGAAGCCAACCCTAGTAGACATGCCGAGTAAAGCTTCTGCAACTGGCTTGGCAGTTACAGTTGTCAATGGGACGGCCTCAGGATACCTGGTTGCATGGTCGACCAGCACCAGGATAAACCTATTGCCTGAGGATGTTTGCGGGTCAAGGGGACCAACCATGTCGATCCCTACCCTTTCAAATGGTACCCCCACAACTGGGAGCGGTACCAACGGAGCTTGGATTGTCGCGCCAACCTTACCAGACAACTGGCAGGCGGCACAACTCCTGCAGTGACTTTCTACTTGCTCCCCCATCTTGGGCCAGTAGAAGTGCATGGATAACCTTTGCTTGGTCCTCCTCATACCAAGGTGACCAGCAAGGGGAACTTCATGCGCCAACTGCAGGAGGAAGGGTCTAACAGCAAGGGGAACCACCAACCTCCTATGGTCTCCTTCTGTAGACTCTGTGGGCTCACTATACAGGAGTCCACCTTCCCAATAAATCCTATGCTTCCCAGGAGGTTCACCCTCAAGCTGGGAGCAGGCCTGTCTCCTTAGGCCTTCCAGAGATGGGCACTCACGTTGGCCTTTACTGAATTCGTCCCTATCAGGACCTCCTTCAACTAACAAGTCTTTTAGTTCCGGATGGTCGTTGGGGTCGAATACTTCAGGCATCGCCACCTCCTCGTCAGGCTCGGGCGATTGACCAACTTCCTCCACCGCAGTGGTAGGCGAGCTCGGGGGAATATTCTCTTTCCCCCGTCTTGACTTGTAGACTCCGTTCGCCTTGGGTTGCCCCTTCGGCTGGGGCGGCGTATTGGACTTGGCCAATGCTGCCCGTGCTTGAGACCGTGTGTAGGGTCGTTCGGCAGTGTCTCCTACGAGCCCTAAAGCTCTGAGATCATTACCTAATAAGACCTTTCCCGGGACGTTTCTCTGAATGCTCACTGGAATCCTGACAGCTGTACCATTTAAAGTTAGATTAACAGGGATCACGGGAAACATACGGAGGGGGCCGTCAGCCAACTTAGTGGGCATCAGAGTAGCTCTGGCAACTTCCTCTGAGTCTACCAAGGTAGAATCCACTACAGTTCGACTGCACCCACTATCCCTAAGAGCTGGAGTATCCACTCCATTGATCAGCACACTGTCTTTAAAGTAGTGCTTGGTATTATCCGGAATCCTAGCATACGCCTCTGCGACTTTAGGCTCCCAGGAACCCAGGGACACTAAAACTACCTCGGCCTCTATTCCGCTGGGAAATGAGTCCGAGGAGAAGGATGCTCCTGTAATCTCTTCTTCCTCGTAGGAGGAGAAGGCCAGATTAGCGGAGTGGACCCCCAAAGGTCTAACCTTACAACGGGGATCCCCCTTCACATGGTCAGTTGCTCCACAAGAAAAACAAGCCCCAGCGGGTCTGTTTACGTAGGGAGGCTTATTGTAACCAGAGTTCTGTTTCGGAGGCGCACCTCCACTACCCTGTGAGTTCTCTTGTGTCTTACCCTTGTTTTTCTTTTTGTGGCCCTTTTGGGAAGAAGATTTAGCAGATTCCCCACCCTCCATATCTTTGGACTTTTTCCCCTCCTCCTGCTTACCAGGATGAGTTTTGTCCTTATGGGACACTCGATGTGACACCCATAAGTCTGCTGCAATGGCCAGCTTCTTAGGATCTATCTCCTTCGAATCGGCCAAATGCTGCTTAAGCTCCGGGGAAGAAGAAGCAAAAATGTGTTCCAGCATGACAAGATTTATCATGCCGTCGAAGGTAGAAACCTTATAGCCTTCGACCCAGCCAGTTAAGTTTTTCAAAGATTCAGCGACATAAGATACCCAAGTACCACCTTCCTTTTTCTTATACTCTCGAAAACGCTTTAAATATTGGGCCGGAGTCTTCCCAAACTTTAAAATGAGAGTCTGCTTTAACATTGCGAAATCAGCCCGCTCAGCCTTCGACATTTCCATAATGGCACTACAGCCAGAATGGGGCAGTCTACTGAGCAACCACGCAATCTTATCAGCATTGTCAACTTCCTGGACCTCGCATGCATACTCAAACGCATTCAGCCAGTCCATTATGTCATTCCTCTCTTCATACACACTGAGCAGATCTTTTGGAAACCGTGGATGAGAGGAGGCCCCAGACCCATGTCCAGGACCCTTGGATCCATTTGCAACCCGAAGCTTGGCCAGTTCCAACTGGTGATCCCTGTCTTTTTGTTTTTCTGCCTGTTCGATTTTTAGTTTGGCTATGCTGAATTCAAGCTCCTGCTGCCTAAACCGCAGCTCTTGCTTCTTGAATTCAAGCATAGCCTCCCCATCAACACTGGCAGAGGAAACATTAGACAGCTCGTCCTCCCTGTCCTCGTGGTCGCGGTGGAACAGTGCAGCGGCAGAACCGTCGGTTCTGCCAGTGAGAGCAGCCCCACCACCTTCTGCACTGTCCTCGGAAGTTATAGCGTCAAGCTGCGCTTCTTGCCACGCCACGATTCTTTGGATCATTTCCAATTTCGTGCCTTGAGAGGAAACACCTCTCTCCGCACACATCTTTTTCAATGTTTCTGACTTGGAAGCATTTAAAGTTAACAACGTACTTGTTTCCATACTGTTTGATAGGACTATGGCCTTTTTAAAGTTATACTATAACAATTCACTACGTGTACTGTTTGGAATAACCTGAAATGCCTTAGTTCGAGCGCAACACTGGATACCTTCAGTCGTATCCCACCGCTGTACACCAATTTGTTAAGACGGATTTCTGAACTCTGTCCTGGTGGCGCAGAAGTTCAGAAGGCCAACCTAATTACTTGGAACAGGGTAACCTCTGGACAAGCCAGACCAATCAAGGTAGCGATCGCGGCGGTCAAGACTAGGTCTCAAGAGGGGTGAGGGTGACTGAAAGCCCGCAGTGAGCACACAAAGCAAGAGCGCTTACAAACTACTCCAAACAGTTGTTATATCAAAAATATAAACACATTTATTTTAAGGCCTTTAAAACAACGACCGTAGCGAGAAAATCACAATAACACAGTATTAAACCAACACATACCATATCAACACAATATATATACAAATACACAGTCGCAAGCGTTTAAAGCACGAAATATGTAGTCCACCTGCCAGGGAAGGAAAACAGGCAGTGCGATAATGCTTTCGACTTAGTTCGCCTTCATAGGCACCTAACTAGATGGAAGTCCGAGCCCTGCGAAGAGTGGAGCCTTGTGCTCAAAGTACCTGCCACGCCGGTGCCGACGGACACAAGGGGAAGCTCTTCGGAGGAAGTCAGGCGGTTCACGTTAGTGCACAGCAGAAGAAGAACAGGTTCCGCAACTCAAGCGCAGCCTCCACAGCGGGCAGAAGCAGAGCGCGAGCGCGGCAAAAGGGTGCTGTTTTTACACAGCAGGGAAAAGCAATGGGATACTGCAGGAGGGCGACCAGATCCTAGATATACTACTCACCGGTCCCCGAAGCAAGCAGACCCAGGCTTCTCCACGATAGTTTCAGCAGCTGGCAGGTTCAGAAGAGCAGGAGACGCTTTGTAGTCGTGTAGAGCAAAAAGACGTCCCAATCGACGAAACCAGCACAGTTTTGTTGCCGCACAGGACAACGGAGCGGCCGTGTGTATTCGAGCCAAATGAACCCTCCTCCCTTCAGACCTGGGAACGCCAAGCGTACGAAGCGTGGGAGAGGGTCAAGGACTCACAATACAACACAACCTGGCGGCGGTTGCAGAGCCAAACTCCTTGGTAAGCTGGTCAGTCAACTGGATGGCCCAGAGACGCTTCCGAAGGCTTACTTGGCGGGAGATGGTTGAAGATGCCGGGAATAGCTGTTCCTGCTATTCCAAAGGTCGAAGCACCAGTACAGGTCTTCTGGTTCGATCAAAGGAGGACAGGGGCTCTCCGGACGACAGCAGTGCAAAGGAGGATTCCTTCAGCGGGTCACCAGCGATTCCTCGGTCCAGCCTCGTAGTTGCAGGATACTTGGCTCCTGTATTCCTTCGTTCGTGAGAACTCAGGAGATCGACATGGTAGTGGTGTTTCCAGCCCCCTCTTATCCACGGTTCCCTTCGCGCCAAAACGGAGGGGAGCCAATGGGAGATCCGCTCATCAAAACACATACCATACGTGGACCAATCACGGACCACGGTGGTCCCAGGCATTCACACCACCCTAGACTCTCTGGCACCCAGGATGTGTATTGGGACCAGACATCCCAGCCCACACCCTGGAGGCACACAAACGACATGTAGAAGCCCGCGAAAGCAACCACGTTTCGCGGGAAAGTACATGCCCAAATAAGGAAGGCCCCGGGTCGCCGGACCTGGGGAAGGTGAAGGGAGCAAGACGGTCAGTGGACAAGACAAAGGAGCCTCGCGGCCTGGCCATTTTGGGAGCCAGGCCACCATTTTGGGTTCAGTGCAAAAACGTGCTCAGAACGCCAAAAGGAGCTCAAAATAAACAATACGATCGCTGCCACCATTCGAGTCCCTGAATGACTTGCACCGATCAAATACATTCCTAAAAGAGTATCTAGGGCCTGTAGAAGGCTAGAGACCCAAGAGAGCTGTAACTTAGCTTACAGTGCCCTCTTGTGTCGTGTTGCACTAAAGCTGCGACACGATAGAAGAAACTACGGGAAACCACGTTCCCCGGTACTGACTGTCTTAAGGGCATGTCAGTTTCCCCGTAAGAAAGGAGCGAAAGCCCAGAGAAGTGCGGCAGAAGGCTGTACTTCTCTGGCAAAGTCAACAACAAGGTTAAAAACAATAGCAAAAAGTTTAGGGGTTGCCACATGGAAGGAAAATTCCCTACAATAACGACATCTTTCCTAACAATCGTCTATATAGCGCAACCAAAGGACAACTTTGTCCGTATGGTGGCTATTGGGGGGAACCCAAACTATAAACTTCTCCCACCACCCCATTGTTAAATTTGCATATGAGGGAGCAAATGTTGTGCCCATGGCTGTTCCTTGCAACTGTGTGTAAATTTTTTTATTGAATAGAAAGCTGTTGTTAGTTAAGCAGATATTGATCATCTCTAAAATCATTTTGGTGTGTTCCAAATAATTCAATGATCTTGTTTTCAGAAAGTACTCACATGACTTCAGACCATCGGTGTGTTTTATTGATGTATATAGCGACACCACATCTAATGTTGCTAGTAGATACGTTTTTTCCCATGGTATACCGTCTATTTTATTAAGGAAATCTTTTGTGTCTCGTAAATATGACGGTAAACTGGTGACAAACTTGATTAGAGTTTTGTCTACTAGTTTGGACACATTTTCAAGTAGTGCCCGCATAGTGTCACAATAGGTCTGCCCGGTGGTCTGATTTTGTTTTTATGGACCTTAGGCAGAAAGTAAATAGTAGGCATTACAGGAAACTTTGGATGTAAATATTTGCACATTTCGTCTTCCAGTAATCCTTTCTCTTGCCATTTCATCAATAAGTCAAAAAGTTTATCATTCATATCTGGCGTGGGGTCTCTGTCCAATAGTTTGTAACATTTAGGATCTTTCAATTGTCTATTAGCTTCAGCAATGTAGTCCTCCCGATTCATTATAACTATGTTAGTACCTTTATCAGCAGGTTTAAAGACATAATCTTCCAATGCACATATTTTAGACAGAGTTTCCTCCTCTCGATAGGTGAGATTCTTTTTGAAGTCACTTTTTGTTTTTCTGAATTTTTTAAGGTCGTTGATAACCAAATCCTGGAAGGCTTCAATGCTGCCGCCAGGATTAAACATGGGGTTGAAACGTGATTTTAGTTTAAGATCGCTTTTGCAGGGCCAATCAGTGCTAATGTTCATAAGCTCCCATTGTGGGTCACTTATGTCTTCATCTTCCTGCCATTCTGTTTCCAAATGGATGAGATCTCTCAATACATTCATACCTTCTATGGCCAAGGGTGTATGGCCAATGCGTGGTTCATCTTCTTTTGAATTTGATGAATTGGAGGCAAAAAATTTCTTCAGGCGTATCTTGCGCATATATTTATCAAAATCAATTCTTGTTTCTGCGTAATTGTAAGGGGCAGAGGGACAAAAATTCAAACCAAGTTTTAGCACATTTTGTTCTTCTAACGAGAAATTACGTGATGTTAGATTAATAATGGACATGTCTGGTGCATTACTTGGTGTTATCATCAGTTTTTTGTCCCAGAGCGTGTTTGTCTGTCTGTTTTGTCCATTTGTGCGGCATTTGAGGCGGTTGCTCCTCCTTGTTTTTTTGTTCCTCGAGACTTGGTTGATTGCCCTCGTCCTCTGCCTCTTGTTTTTTTGTTGATACTGCTGCTTCTGCCATCCATTCCTAAGAGTCTCATCTCTTCTAAAAAATTCAGCTTTCTTTGGGGCTGTTCATTTTCACTTTCTGTAGTATCAGCATCTGAGGATGATCTTGCGCTGGATGCTTGATTCTCTGCATTCGACATTATGGTTGGGAGTTTTTGTCTTAAGGTGTCAAATCTTTTTGCAAATGTAAACACTCTCCCTTTCTCATAATCGTCTTTGTCTCGCAGGAATTTGCGCTGTTTCCGCAACTTTATTTCCTCCTCAAATGTTTTTAGCCCCTTTTCCATGTTTATTCGGATAGCTTTGCCTTCTTCACTCTGATTGGTATTTTTTAAATGTTCTTCAATCTCTTGTATTTTAAGAAGTGCTTTTTGCCGATCAATCTTTGCATACTTTATTAAAATGTTAAGAAATGTTACTGAACATTTATTACTTGATTCACCCCATTCTTCGAGCATTTTGGGGTCCTGCTCTTCAAAAGTCGGTGTTATGAGTATGCGTAATCCTCTGGGAACCCGTCCCATGTCAACATAGTTTTGTAATGAGAATTCTTCCCACCATTTGCTGATCTCCTTTCTTTGGAGTTTTTACAGTTCTCTAAGGAGTTTTATTTCTTCATTGCATTGTGCATCCGGTGGTTTGTTACTGGGCTTACTTGTGGTGGCACTGGTTTGTTTTTCACAAAATAAAAACATCGCTTGCTCCTTACGTGCACTTTCTCTCTCCTTTTGTGTTGACATATTTTGATTTAAAGTGCCTGACAATGGCTGCCTTTCTCTCCAGAGAATATAATTCTCACTTCCCAAGCAAAGTTTTCTTTAAACATAAAATGCTTTGAAAACAATCCATAAACGGATGCCCAGTTAGGGTGAAGCCCAATTCAATAAGAAACACAGTATCCCCGTATCCACAGTTTTGGACTTACCACAATGAATGGATGTTCCTCCACCCTCCGATGGTAATGGTTCGTCCACTCACATATGTGGCGAGTCCGTCTCTGCGAGCGGGTACTGAGGCTTCACTTTAGCAGATAATTTCTGGATCATCCGGAGCAAAAGCCTGCAGCTCTTTAAAGAGAAAAAGTAGATGCTGCACTATGCTTTCAAATGCGGGAGCGGGTGCACGTTCCAACGCCGTTTTCTCCTCGGCGTGTTAGTATCCAAAAAGAATCCCCGTACCGAGGTACAAGCAAAAATGGATGGCACTCCAGGAAGAGGTTTGGATTTAAGCAGTCCTTTCCAAACACAGAGTTAGGAAGCCAGGATGTTACAGGCACGAAATAAACTTTAATAATTATGATGTCCAGGACAGAGAAAGAAACACGAAAAAAGTATTCTCCTCATGTATATGTTTCATGTGCTGTGAGTGAACCGCAAATGAATTACTGTAAGAACATATTTGAAGTATAAGTCTACAATATAGTACTTTTTTATTTCTTTGTTCCTAGGTATTACTGGCTAAGATATGTCAGTAAAGGAAAAAAGAGGGAGCCAGACATGTGATTAGTCTTAGCAATGCACGTTGTTGGCGCGAGTTATGGTTGCTTAGCATAATATTTCATACGTTTTTAGGAGCCCAACTTAACCATAACGTCCCTTTAACAAAGTTCTTTTACTGAATATATATATATATATATATATATATATATATATATATATATATATATATAAAAACATTAAATGTTAATGTGATTATTTTAAGTAAGTGCCTTTATTTCAAAATCTTGAAAAAGTATTTTTCGATTGAAATTGTTGGTACATATGCTTTTAGATTCTCAAACTATTTGTAAAAAATCTAGGTAAACTGTTTATTACAACTAATTATACATCAACTGAAAATAATGTGATCACATAATTGAATATTTACAATACAACAGATGCAAGAAGTAATATTTACATTGTTAAAATGTATCTTGACTACAGAACGCAGATTTACGGAACAATAACTATCAGCTTTGTGGCTGATATTAATCAAACATTCTTACCGGGCAGAATTCTTAGGGGCACTAATGTATGGATGTAGTAGCCCCACTTAATTTGCCCACATTGCCCATTGACTATTTGCTTGTAACGCTACACCCTCTGTTGCTCTGGTTCACATGTACATGGTGGATCACATTTATTTACCATTCATGTTACGCAAGACACAAGAAGAAGTTGTGTTTGTGCACATGATGGTAATGTAGCTATGAGGACTGCCCCATAACAAGTGAGCTAAAGACACTGAGGGTCTGATTCATGGAATTTTGTACCACGGTGCAAAGGCACTTTGCACTACTGCAAAGTCACTTTGCACTGTCAACACATACCCTAATTCATGGAACCGTACAAAGTGTCTTTTTGCAGTGCAAAGTCACATTGTACTGCAAAAAATGGCGTTGCATGGATTTTGCACTAACTTAGCAGTGCAAAAATACACTTTGCACAGTTGGATGATTCAGGGTGTATGTTGGCAGTGCAACATGATTTTACAGTAGTGTAAACTCACTTTGCATTGTGCTAAAAATTCCATGAATCTGGCCCCGAGTGTACTTGACAATTATTGTACTGACATATGGCACTTTGTTTTAAACTTTGCTGCAAATCTGAATTTATGGAAGCAGAAGTAACAGCGTGGGGTGTCATCGATTGATACAGGGAAGTATAGGTAATAAGCCTGACCAATAACATGCATGTTATTGTTGAGCACGAGGTGGAGCAGCTTCTCTTGCACGCTAAAACTATTCAGAAATGGCCAGGCAAGTTGGTGAAAAAGATGGCATCGCAGATGCACAAATTCAGATCACAATCTACCAAAGGCTTATGGACAACATTGTTAGGCCACATTGAAATCCAGGGTGACAGAAAAGGTCACCCAAATGCATGCTTTACTTTTGTTCACACAGAACATACACATGTGGCCTTTGCTCAACTTCATCATACTGTGGAGACCCTCACCCACTCCCACTGTGCAGGGGATCACCCCTTTACCCACCAAGCTTAACCATCTCTATATGTTGCATATGATTTATGAAATGTGTTTGTGCGTCTTTATTATGCACTGAAGGTGAATAGTGAATAGTTCTTTATTTATTATGACATTTATAGCAATGCACAAAGGCCATGGGCATCAATGCGCTAGTTGCAGAAGTGCAGAGTATATTAAAAACAATGTGCGAGAACCTATTGACATGGTTATAGCATAATAGTACACTGTGTTAACATACTATGTTGAGCGCCTGATGGTGTGGGGGGCTACTTCAGGTGTGCAAACAGGTATAGACACAATAAGTATGATATGATATGATAGGTTATTTATAACGCGCTTAATACCTAGAGGTTTCTAAGCGCGGACCCGGGGATTGAACCTGTGGTGTTCCGTGTCGTCTTGCTTCCAAGGCGAGCATGTTGTCCCTGAGCATCCTCCCCAGACAAGTACACAGTCTTGCAAAGCCTCACCTCATGGTGCGGGTGGGTACTTGAGATGAGCATAAACACACGGGAGCCATAATTAGTGTGAGCACGCAATCTGAGCCAGTCTCACCTCATGGTACAGGGAGCTGGTACAGGTGCTTAGTATGTTGATGTAAACATAAACATGCAATTGCAGAAGATGTCACCTACTTAGTAAATTGGAGACTGTAAAACAAGGGCACCTGATCTCAAATCCTAGCTTCTCCATGACCAAATAATGTGATTTTTGGCAAATCACTTCTACTCGTATGGTCTTATTTTCCTTAACTGATCAAATTGCGAAACGCCTAAAAGTGATGTAGTTCAGTTTGCAAACAAACAAGTTGAATCAATTACCACTACAATGCACAGTTGTCACATCCAGAATATGTCCATTTCACCCCCTTTCTGGCACCAGCTACACTCTCTTTCCATTCAAGGCCCTCTTTGGTATTCTTTACAACAGGGCTCCCTGTCTTCAATCTGCCACTCCTGGGTGCCATGACTGACCTAATGGTACAAGATTGCCCCAGAGTAAATAAACCTTCACTTGACATATGATGAAACACCTGGCCATGTTTACCTGGCATGGCTACCTCCTGTTCTTGCTCTGCCTCCAGTCTTGGCTAACTCCCTGCCACTACTTCCCAACTTAGTTTAACCCCACGGCAGACTCTTCCACTAACTTTCTCCTCCCTCCTCCCCACCCCTGTCTTCCTGGAAACCTTCTGCTTCTCCAACTGCCCAAATTCTGTGGCCCTCCACGCCTGCCCCCTCTAAGGACCTACTCGCCTCCTTCCGCTTCCCAGTGCTCTACCACCTTTAACTTCTCCCTTGCCCAACTACTCCCTCCAGTGCTACTCCTAGTTTCTTCCCCCTTCCTATTAGACTCCCCACTACACCTTCTCCCTCTCCTCCTCCTTCTCCTCTACACCCACCTTCCCTTCCCTACCTCTTTATCCCTCTCCTCCCTCTCTCTCCCCCTGTTATGCTTTTGGCCATATCTCTTCCCCTCCTTCCTCTCTACCCTTCCCCCTCCCTCTTTCCTCTCTCCACCTCCCCTGTCCTCTCCTACTCTCCTTCTCCCTCCTCCTCGTGTCCATTCCCCTCTTTAATCCCCTCCCCCTCTCTTCCAGTACTACACCTTCCCTCTCTCACCGTCCAAATCTTCTCTATCCCCCATCTTCTCTGTCCAACCCTCCTCCCTCATCAACATTGCTCTCTGGAATGCTAGATCCCTCTGCAATAAAACTGCAGCAGTTCTAGACATGTTCCTCCATCTCAACCTTCATTTCCTTTGCCTTACTGAAATCTGGATCCCTCCTCACAACACTACAGTCCCTGCTTCCCTAACCACTTCTTGCTCCTCCTTCTCCCATATCTCCCGTGCTACTGGCCATGGCGGAGGTATTGGCCTCCTCTTCCACCCCAAATACCTTTCCCCTCCCTCCTCTCTAACTCTTACTTCTTTCCCCTCTTTTAGGTTTCTTTACAAATCCTTCTTCTCTCCACACCCAATCTCCTTTCTAATCATATATCGACCCCCTGACCCTCCCTCTTCCTTCTATGATAACCTCAATCACCTCCTTTCTCTCATCTCTCCCTCTCCCTCTCCTGTAACTGTCCTCGGCAACTATAATCTTCACATCCCTTCTCCCCCTCACTCCTTTCCCCTTTCATCCATCCTCGAATCCTACCTTCTTTCCCCTCTTCCTTCCTCTCCTACTCACTCCTCTGGCTCCATACTTGACCGTATCTTCAACTCTTCCTACCTCTCCTCTACAGTCTCTACACTTCCTGTCTATCTCTCTGATCATGCTTTACTCTCCTTCTCCCTTACTCCCCTTCCCCTTCCTTCTTCCCCTAAGCCTTCCCCTTCCATCTTCTCACGACATGACCTTCGTAGCTTTGATCCCTCCCTCTTTCTCGAAACTTTCTCGATCCCTCAACCTCCTCCACCCTTTCTCCCTCTGACATTGCAAACTTCTTCTCCTCCAAGATTCTGGCCCTTTGGCAAAAAATCAATTCCTCTTCTTTCTACCCATCCCCCTTCTCCCTTCCCCCTCTCTACCTGCATGACTGACTTCTCCCCTGTCTTCCCTTCTGACATCTCCATCCTCCTTTCCAAAGCCCACCCCTCGTCTGCTCCAACTGACCCTTTCTCCTCCCTTCTTATTCCTAAGATCTACCCTCTTCTTCTTCCCTACCTAACTTCCTTCTTCAACACCTGCCTTTCCTCGGCCACCTTCCCCTCTGCTTTCAAGCATGCCACTATCATTCCTATTCTGAAGAAACCTTCTGCTTATCCCCTGCTCACCTCTAATTTCCGTCCCATCTCACTTCTCCCATTCCTCTCCAAACTTCTTGAGCACCTCGCCTACTCGCAGCTCTCAACCTTTGTCTCTAATCTCTCTCTCCTTCCCCCTTCTCAATCTGGCTTGCAGCCCTAAAGACTCTCCTGAAACAGCCCTCACATACATCCTTAACTCCCTCCTCTCCGCTCGTCACTCTAAGCAATCCTCTGTCCTTATTCTTCTTGATCGCTCAGCTGCCTTTGACACTGTCGATAACCCCCTTCTTCTCAACACTCTCTCTTCCTTCGTATTCAAAGTCTCTGTACTCAACTGGCTATCCTCTTACCTCTCCTCCCGCTCTTTTACTGTCTCCTGGGGAGGCCACTCCTCTCCAACCCAGCCTCTGGAATACAGAGTACCCCAAGGCACGGTGCTTGGCCCTTTCCTATTTTCACTCTACACCTCCCTCCTCGCCCCGGTCATCTCCTCATTTGGCATCTCTCACCACTTCTATGTGATGATACGCAGCTCTTTCTTTCCTTCTCTTCCTTCTCTCCTGACCTCCACCTTAAACTCTTTGTCTTACTGCCATTAAAAACTGGATGTCTTTTCGCTTTCTTTCCCTTAACTCTGACAAAACTGAGGTAGTTTTCTTCCCCTCCAACTCCCTTCCCCCTCCTTTCATTCATTTTCCGCCCTCTAATATTACTTTCTCCCCCATGCTCGCAACTTAGGCATTTACTTTGACTCCTCCCTCACTTTTTCCCATCATATCTCTCTCTCACCTCTTGTGCCTGTCACTACCACCTCTATAATATTCGCAAAGTCCGCCCCTCTCTTACTTTCCATGCCACTAAACTTTTAATCTCCTCCCTAATCTTCTCTCGCCTCTTCTACTGCTCCTCCTTACTCTTTGGTCTACCTACTTCACATCTCACCCCTCTCAAATCGATCTACCATTCTGTCATCCGTACTCTCTGTCTCCTCACCTCCCGAGATTCCATCTCTGCTTCCCTATCCTCCCTTGGCTGGCTTCCCTTTCTCTTCCAACTTAAATTTATTCTGCTCTGCTTAGTCTTCAAATCTCTCCATGATCTCGCTCCCCCTTATCTCTCTTCCCTTCTCTCTTTCTACACTCGCTCTCTTTGCTCCACTGACCACTTCCTTCTCACTGTTCCTCCTTCCCCTTACCTCTCTCAATCCGCTCTATTCCTACCTTTTCCTCATTCCGCACGTCCGTTAAATTTCTCCTTCTCCATTCCCTGCCACGATTCCCCTCCCCTTCCCCTCCCCCTCTCCCACCCTTCCCCTCTTCCCCCATAATCATCTCCCTCCACTTCCCCCTCTACTCCATCCTCTCCCCTTTACCCCTTCCGTCTCCCTCCTCCTCTTCCTACCCATCCCTCCCTCTTCCTCCCTGTTCTACTCCACCACTCTCCCCCTTCCCTTCTGTCGAATTACTCTACATACTGTTTTGTTGGTCTGATTCAAAATTGTAATTTGCTTCTACTGTTACTGTTATTTTTGTTGTTAAATGTATCCTGTTGTTAAAATGTGCAGCGTTTTGGAGTAAAGCGCTATATAAACCTAATAAATACAAATACATGTGAGGCAGTATATTACATATGATGACCATAACTGGCATATCAGGGTTTACCTGGTACAAAAAACAATACTTGAACGAATAAGACTGCACTTATCAAGGATAACAGCACTTTGGATAGTGTGGATTGTTTTTGCATGTGATGTATTATGACTACAGATCACTCATGATCCTTGCTTGGCATAATAGGCACTATATGGTATACAAGGCTGCATGTATGATATTATAGCAGTGCCTGCGGCATGTGAAACTGTATTTGGCATATTTTGACTATGACTGGCATGTGAGGTTTTAACGGATATAAGAATAAGTGGCCATATGAGGCTGTACTAACATAAGAAGGCACTTTTTTGTGACCTACCGCAGTTCTGCTGGGTGTTCCCCTGGAATATCACAAGTGTCCTCAGGGTTTATCGACAGAGCACAATAATTGATATATGGTTAGAAACCAAAATAGTATTTTTTCCACTTTGGTACTATTTACTATTTTATTAATCACTCTCTTATTGTAGGTATTGTTATTCTATGTTTATAATGTAGTATGACACAAGTCCATTTGATGTCAGTTCCAGGTCAAAGGTCACCTAATGCCACATCGGTATCAAGTCAAAAGCCAGTTTTATTTTACTCCATAAAAACGCACAGAGCGGTCTTTCTACATCAAACTGCCATACCCCTGCCGCACAAAAGTGTGTACAGGGGCTGATAGGCAGGAAACGTGAGCAAGCATGGATGGGAGAAGAAAGACACATCCCAGAAGGTAAGTATGTTTGTTGGATGTGTGTGTTTGTGTACATAAACCTGAAGGTGTTTCCCTCACTAGTCCCCGGGGATATGTCATTCAGGTGGCCAGGACATAGCCATCGCTATAAGATCAAGTTCCTGGGGGTGGACCAGTGCTGGAGGATCACGTGGGTGAGGGGTCTTTGGGAGTGGAAGTGGGGCATGACAGGGTGAGACGCAGTACTTTGACACCTTTTCCCCATCTTACCCCACAATATATCTAGAAATCCAACCCCCCCTTTCTTGACACAAACACCTTTTCACAGACCGATTACCATGAAAGACAACAGACTAACACCAGAGCCGTATACCCTGCATGTCCCAACACAAGGGTCAATGGTCAGGCAGAGTCAGACAATTGCTGATAATTAGACACACCTGACTTCCCTTTCCTTTCTCCATAGGGACAAAAGGCAGAGCATGAAAGCACACTCTGAGCAAGTCCAAACACATGAGGAAGCAGCTTTTCCAAGACGGCCGTTCAAATGGAGGAAAAAGGCAGCGAGATCTGAAAGGACGACAAGGAGAGAATTGCCCTTCCCCTTTTCAACCCAGATACGCACAGCCTTCAAGAAGGGAAATGTAAGACCAGGAATTGCAGCTGGTGAATGCTGTGAAGGATGTCAGCGGTATGTGGTACCCTCCCGCACTGATAGCCAGAGTGGGGAGAAGCGGTTGCCATCGTGGTACTATCCTTTACTCCAGAGGCAGTAGATGCCAACAAAGTTCGGCACAGCCAGTGAGTTGGACAGAGCTGATAATTGATCAGACTGTGTTGCGCTCAAGGTTGCGAAGAGCAACATTATTTGAAGAAAGAAAACTAATGGCCAAAGGTCCTTTGTAAGCCAAATTGGTATCAGAGTTAGAGTAGTTTGGCACCACATGGGCGCTCATACAAAGGACTGTGACTGGTACCAACCTCCTGAACAAGGAGAATGTATTGAAATGGGAAATTGAAGTGGTCCTGCAGCAGGCTATGTTGAATGCTGTGCACAGTCAAAAGTCTTCGGTTGTTGTAGAAACTACAAGTACTAAAACGCCCTAGGGGAGGCTGGCATGCAGTGTCAAGGTGGTCTTACAAGGGTCAAGCCAAACCCCTTGTATAGTTGAAAGTCTTTGGCACATTGTGGAGACAAATGTGTTAACGACTGAGAGATGCCTGCAAATTAGGGTAAACAGTAACCCATCTGAGACGAATGTGGTGATAAAACTGTCTGAAGCCTGGCTGGGGGCTGAAGGGAAAGCCTGACTTGGGGCTGAGACCCAGACTTGGGTAAGAAAAGAACCTAAGGGGTCTAGAATGACTTTCGTTTTTATTGTGTTAAAATGCCAAGGTGAAACCGATGGAGGGATGCCAGGGGAAAGCCAAGGGAAGTGAATCCTGCATTGCGAGAAAACTAAGTAAACTGTGTACTGTGTACTGCAGCAAATGTGAACCCGACTGAGGGATGTCCGCAGTGAGTGGTTGGTCTGAGCCCGACTGAAGAAGGTTAACTTTGAGAGTGGTTGATCGGAGCCCTGCTGAGGGGGATCCAATGGTGAAGAGTAATCACCTGACATGAAGATTAGCAGAAGGAACCTTTGTTCTGTTGTTAATGACATATCAGGCCCTCTGAAGCAAGAGACTTTGCATGAAACAGGCTTGGACACAGAAGGCCCTGATATTGAGAAAAGGAACTATAACCCCATGCCGGAGAATCACAGAAATATGCTGTTCTCAAGAGTCCTGACTTGTCCCCTGCTAAAAACGTGGGGAAGGGAGACCCCGGCCATAACATCTATCATTTTGTGAACACTTCTTTCTTTTCCTGTGAACATTATCCAACACATTTTTGTAGCATAGTAGTAAGGTTTGACAATAGCTTTTTTGTATAGGCCCTTTTTATTTGACTAGACTCCACTTGGAGGGTATTATTATTATTTGATGGTCGTAGCTTGCTCCCATCTTAGATTTAGGTTTAGATTAGGTGTTTATCACACTAATTTTTACAGTTTAATTAACACCCTTGAACTGTGATCACTTGTGTCTGTTTTACTTTGATACCATGCCTTCCTTACTTATGGTGTCAGAGTGGGATTGTATTCAACTGATAAAAATAAAAATCCATGCTGATTATTGCTGTACAACCAGAAGGAGAAAATGGAATTGTTGAACTCCTTGACTCTGACCGGATATCCACACTAAAAGAGGTGTTCTCCCAACTTAATGTGCCAACCGTTCAACAGGATCTGTTCTTTGAAACTGAAGTGTTACTAGACACCCTTCCTCTCTCACATTATAATATAGAACAGTGGGATCGAATAATCCAGAAGGTTCGACCCATCTTTACTTTTATTAGACCTAGTGCTCTGAACCCCACCTTCTGAACCTGTTTTTTTTCGGGACCCAATTGTCATCCATCGCAGGGCTATCAGGGTTAGAGATTAACTTACCAAAGTCCATTCCTTTGGCAGACTCAGAATCAGAAGAGTCAGCAGACTTCGAAACCTTATCCGAGGGAGTTGAGAGTGTTTTCCTTTCTGATTCAGAACCATCCACTGAAGGAAGCCTTACACCCCCAGAAGAAATGGTCGACCTAGCCAATGTCATCACCCAGTTAGAGGCTCATCAAATGCAGGCCGAAGCTAGACTCCAAGAAAAGTTAACTAAATTGACCTTTACTACCACAGGGGGTACTTCAACCATAACTTGAAGGTGAAGATTTAGGAAATATTTTCTTAAATTTTGAATGCCTACCTGAACAACTAGGATGGGAGGAAAACCTCAGAAGATTCTATTTGGCCCCTTTGTTGAAAGGTGAACTACAAACCTCCTATCAGATACTTAATCTTGCACAGGGAGCCACATTTCTATCCATCAAAGAGGGGCTATTAAAAAGACTGGGGCAAACCTGCAAATTTTATCAGCAGAAGTTGAGGGCCATTAGATTAAATCCAGGAGAAACACCCTTAGAAATGGGTGCACGGGTCATAAACACTGTGGCCCTGTGGATCAATAACAAATCCTTAGAGGAACTGACACAGATGTTAACCCTAGAACAATTCACTAATTCATTACCCCTTTTTTTTTGCAGAAAGCGTTCCACAGTTAAATCGACCTACCCTAGCCACGGACATTGAGACTGCAAAAAACCATGCAGATGTAGCTAAACAATTTCACTCAGCCCATTGTTGGGAAGAATGGAAGGATCATAGTCCTATCCACCAACCACAACCTCAGGGAATAGATAAACAAGGGTGTCATATAGAATTTAAGAAGGGATGCTACGAGAAAAACTAGAAATCAGAAGAACTGTTCCTAAAACCAAAGAAGCAGAAGGGAGGAAATAAAAGGGAGCAGGCCACCTCCTCCTGTCTGTTTTTCCTGTAGAGAAACAGGACATGTAGCTAGACACTGTCCAAGGAATCTAAGGGACAAACCTATGGAAAGAGGATGATTAAAGGTTGAAGAATGGGATGAACCCGAAGAACTCAGCTGAGGCATGCCTGTGAATAAGGGTGTGCAATAATACACCCTTGAACATTTTGATGACAAGTGTGAACCCGACTGAGGGATGTCCACAGTGAGTGGTTGGTCTGAACCCAACTGAAGGAGGCTAATGTTTCAAGTGGTTGGCCTGAGCCCGACTAAGGGAGGCTAATGTTTCAAGTGGTTGGTCTGAGCCCGAATGAGGGAGACTAACGTTGAGAGGAGGACCGGAGCCCAGCTGAGGGGGATCCTAGCATGAAGAGTAATCACCCCATGTGAAGATTAGCAGAAGGAACATTTCTTTTGTTGTTAATGGCATATCAGGCCCTCTGAAGCAAGAGACATTGCATGAAAGATTTGGATACAGATGGTCATGATATAGAGAAAAGGAACTATAACCTTTTGCCGGAGAAGCACAGGATTGTGCTTTGCTCAAGAGTCTTGCCTTGCCTTGTCCCGTGCTAGAAACGAGGGAAAGGGAGTCCCCGGCCATAACATGCTGACTTATCATTTTGTGAACACATTTTTCTTTTCTTGTGAACATCATCCCACACATGTTTTTTAGTATGAGCCCTTTTTATTTGATTAGACTCCACTTGGATGGTATTCGTATTATTTGATGGTCGTAGCTTGCTCCCACCTTAGAGTTAGGTTGAGATTAGCTATTTATCTCACCCATTTTTACAGTTTAATAATCACCCTTGAACTGTGATCCTTTGTGTCTGTCTAACTTTGAAACCATGCCTTCCTTACAGTGTGGAGAGTGAGTATGTGTTTGGCTGGGTGGGTCAATAGGAGGTTCAGGGGGTTAAAACCTCCCGATAAGACAACATGCAGGAGAGGGTGGGTGGGGAAGGGAGGCAGGGACGGGGGAAGTATGTGATATTTCGGCATTTTAAAGCCAACACAAAAACAGCTGAAAAAAATAGGTATTTTTTGTGTTCAGTCTTTAAAATACAGAAATATCGCATAGACCTGCCACATCATTTGATGTCATCAGGTGCGAGTACCTGTTGACATGGTTACAGCATAATAGTAGACTGTGTTAACATACTCTGGAGAGCCTCACCTCATGGTGTGGGGGCTGCTTCAGGTGTGCCAGCATAAACAGTGGCAAGGGGTGCCATGACATTATGTAGCCGGGAGGTAGATCGGACATGCAGATATTACCGTAAGAGCCATAAAATATATGCCAGAAATGTAGGTAGCGAACAAATGAAGTAAGGGTGGAACAAGGACTTAGTAAGAAAGGTTGTTAGGTTTATAGGAGACTAGGAGGAGGGGTATGCTTTGAGCATGAATGAGTGTGGGACAAGCGAGAAGGCGGTATAGATCTCTTTATCTTGCAGCACAGAGATAGCCCCAGAGCTAACAGCAATACATTATTTTCAGGTTTTGGGAACTGGGTGAATTGAGTACTATTGCAATTGGTTGCATAGTTCCATAGTTGAAATAATATGACCAATGCACGTTTCAGAAGTCATATTATTGGGTGAGCGGTGGAAAGACCTTTTTACAATCACCAACATTGCTCGTTCTGAACTATATGGGCAGACGATCTGCACCACAACCACACTGCTGCAGTGTTGTTCGGAATATATCCGCCTGCTACCCAGTGCCAGTCTGTGCATCCATTCATAGACTTTGTTCATAGCATAACTTCCATGTTAAAACCCACAAATGGCCATTGCATTAATTTACCTGTTTTACTTCTGCACTTTTGGAACAAACTACTTTCATGTTCCATTCCTGGCTTTAGGTTGAACCAGCTGATGCATTCTGGTTGATGTATGCTGTCCAAAAGGCAAAGGGTAGGGGTGACATACTAATTACATTCTGTTGCAACAAGCTACTACAAGTTGGAGAGACCCTGATTCCATTCATCTGTTACAAGCTCCTGCATGCTAGGCAACCAAGCGAGGACTAGGATTTATTTACAATCGCTTCTGCAAGCTACTGAAGCGTGGACTTTCCTTAATTGGACACAGCTTCCCCAAACTGCAATCAGCTCCACCATGTTGTGCTGTGCAGTCTTCCATGCTATCTTGCTTTTGGTAACCAAATCCTACCTGCTATATTTGATTTCTATTTCTTGTTCATAGTTTCAATAACTGCCTTTTATTGTACTTAGTTTTCTGAACAATGTCTTGTCTGTTTTTTTAGGCAGTTTTTCGCAAAAACAACCTCTGGATGCCTTAGAGCACTGAATAAAAAGTATTTTTGTTATTTATCCTTGAATGAATTGCACTCACAGTTTGAAGGTCACAATGTTTCAAATATCCAAAAAGAATTGATAAGATTCACAATATTGAAAGTGGACATAAGAAACTTTAGTTTCTATTTGTGAGATCTGTCTTTCATAGCAGTTGATCACCATCACATATAGAGAATGGAAAATTGTGAAATAATGTAAACCTAATTCTACATAATATTAATACATAATATATTAACTATTTGACAAACTAATGTTCGATTAGACGGTATATTCTATTGCAAACTGGCTACTGAAATATATATTTTTTAATTCTCTCATTTACATGGCTATGTTCTATCATTCTGCTCATTTCATGCTTTCCAGATTCTGTGCAATGGATTCTTCAATCAAAATTGATGACAATCTACAACGGCGCTTCTTTGATAACCATTATGTGGGACGATCGGGAGGGACCCATCTGTCCTTTGGTGGTAGCAGTAATAAGGATCAACCTGTCAGTGTTTATGTTGTGAAAACAATCAAATGAAAAAGCGTGGTGTTTGAAAGTGAAACGACTACGATCTTATGACTAAGTGTATCGAAGAAACATCAGTAATGTACCATAAGGGCGTTACACACTTAAAAGATCTGAAAACTGGGATTAATCGTAGCGCTGAACCCAATCGCATTACATGACGAACTTAGAAAAATAAAATCGAAGCGTACAATGTTTGTTAGCTATGACATCTGTTGGCAAAAGTTGTCAATGTTTACGTCGACATAATCTTCTCTTTTGAGCTTTATGTCAATAATCAAAGTACTTTCCTGACTATTGTTTTCTTCTAAATATATGTTTATTTCTCCTTTTTGTGAGTAGAAACAAAACGTTTGTGCTGTGTGTGGATGTTTGTGTTTAAATTCCTGGTTCTGCGTTAGGTAATGTTATGGCGTGGGTTATGACGGGGCACGTTTGGCTATGCTGGACACAAATGTTATGAAATAGATGGAGCATATCGTTTGGAATAGTGATGTCAACTTAAGGGGCGGTTGAGGGAGCACTTAAACTTAGGACGGTGGATCAACGGATAAGATTAGCACAAGATGGTGGGCCCTACTCGTTGTTTCCTCATGTGTAAATGTAAGAAAAACTAAGGTAAGATGCATAGGAAATATTTTTAAGATCAATTGCAGTATCCTGGAGGCAACCGGTAAGCCCAGGGAACACAAGTGAGTTACTGGGTTACCGGCAAGCGTATGCCGCTCGGTAGGAATAACACAGAGTGAAATAAACCAAAGTGATAGGAAGCCAGAATATACAGGCAAACCTAAAGAACACCAATGGGTTACCGGACGAGTTTGGCGCTTCACAAAAACGCAGTGAGAGTTCAAAACTAAAGTCATTAACGAAGTAAAAGAATTCACAGAACCTTTTATGAATAGGTTGTTAAACCCCTACGTGGAAGAGCAATTGTTGTGTAAAATAAAGTCCTGGCAAGGAAGTATACCAATGAAGTTAAGTGTTTGTCTAATACAGTCCTGCCAGCTGAGTATACCAGGTGAAGTTAAGTTACATGTTTTAAGCACAAATTCCTGGCAGGAAAGTTTACCAGGTGAAGACAAATATGGGTGCATATTGTAGTGTGTCTCAAGGAAGTTTCATACCCTTGAGAGAATTAACTATTGTGTGAACTGTTGAAAGAAGGATCTCAAGGAAGGCTCTGCCCGTGAGCTTATTAACTGTTATAAAATTGTACAAAGGAAATGAGAGTTCTTAGGAAGAAAGATACCCTTAGGATTTTAAAGTGAAGGAAAAGCTTGGGGAAGGGAGCAATTTCCCCAAAAGAAGGGAATACACCAAGGGAAGAAAGTAATCATCTAGGAAACATAAATATTCTTTTTGAACTTGTTGCTTTGGTACAAGGAGCCTAGGGAAGAAAGCTATTCCCTGGAACTGTGAACATTGTCCATCTGGAAGACTTTTCTTTTAATTTAACTTTTGTGTTGAACTTTTTCATCTGAGCACTTTGAGAAATCAAGAGACAATACCCTTTACAACTTGGAGTTATGTTAGAGTGTGAGGGCCAGAATAGGATTACAGGCACATGGCATACTTCTGTTTGGACATCTTGACACAGGACAGACCCATTAGTTTTAGTTGAGGTAGAGAAAGTCCTCCTAGATCAGGGATAGTGAGGCATTTTCCGACCCCCATTTGTTTTAATAAAAGTGTGTAGCAACAAACATGTCTCCTCTGTGTCCGCGTCTCATTCCAAGCACCTCACATTGCCCAGAAAATGCAAGACTTATCTGCAATAATACATTGAATTACCAGTTCTAATTCCTTCCAAATTCCATCACTGGGCAGTAACTTGAGATCTAGATGTGCTGCTTGCCTAGGATCACAAGAGGTCTACACTGTAAAGAAACCCTCCATCCACAGTACCAGCATTTGTGCTGTTTGCTTTCTCCCCCCTGTCCGGAATACTGGATCTCAGAATGTTTTTTTCACCAATGAACCAAGACTGCAGTGCATTGACTACGTTTAGCTGTGTTGATTATCTCCTCCCCTTGTAACCAAAGACCTCAAACTGCTTGACTGTAATCATCAGGTTGTCAAGTAATGAATAAATCCCATCTAACAGTGATGTTTTATTTTTGTATTCCTCCCAAAGAATACAAACTCACAATATTCCCATTATGAAAGATTGTTTGTTCAATTGGGATTTTGTAAGCAAGCCAGCTAGGGTAAATGCTGCTTCAAAGCACTAAGAGCAGTTATGGAAAGAGGATGGTTCAATGGCACTGCTAGATAAAGTAAGAATTACAGGTATGGATAGTAATGTAATGTAATATAAAGTGGTATTACATAGTGCCCTTCTGCCAATAACGTTGGCATTGCTGCAAATGGCTCTGTAAGAAAGGAGGGCCGGTTGTATTAGTCAGATAGCAGGAAGGCAGATGCAGAAAGCTGAGGTGTTGATGGATGTAGGTCGGAAGTTCCCATTACTTATGTACTGCTATGAAAATCTCTGTGTTATTGGTTTTTTGTAGGGACAGGGCAGGTTAGCCATATGTTCAGCCCTCAGATTGTAAAGCGCAACAAGTGACAGAATGGTTGTTTAAAGAAGAGGAATAGTGTCTGAGTTGGTTAAGTGAACTAGACCTGAAGGAGTGTTGGGAGTGTAAGGATACAAGATTTTAATAGTAAGGGATTACTGGAGGGATGTGAGTGGATGGAGAGGTGAGGAGAGTTTGGGTGTTGCTGCCTGGCTCTTGGTTATACATTTCACTGTGATTCATGTGTGATCCAGTGTCATTCATCAGAGTATCCATCAATCAAATTGGATTCCTGCAGATGGTAGTAAGAAGAGTTTCACAATTGCTCGTCTTAAAGTAGTTTGAGCTTCTGGTGTACAGTGTTTAGTCAGTTGCTATTATCTTTCATTTCTTTCAAAGTGGTTGGTTGAAAGCCAAGCCTCATGCTCTTTCATGACAGTCAGGTGGTTCACTTCCAGGTGCAGAGTTGTGGGCAGGGTGTTCAACTTTGTGGGAACTGAAATAAAGTATCCTCCTTGTTGTTTCTTAAAGTTTTATTTTATTTATTTATTTTATTGTTCATTTATAACACGCTTAATACCAGCGAGTGGTTTCTAAGCGCGGGTTTGGGATTCAAACCCGTGTTGCACTGTGTTGTCTTGCTTCCAAGACAAATGCATTGCCCCTGAGTTGTCCTTCCTCCTAGTTGGAGACTAGTACTAGTCCAAGTGTTTTGGAGGGAGCATAGTATTGAACCTTATTTCTGAGGGAGGGAGTGCCCCGTTCATGGTAATGGGTAATGCACATTAAATTGAAATGAACCCTTTTTTCAGGGGTAGCCATTGGAGAATACATAATGCTGATGTGATATGTTCAAATCACTTAATTCAGAGAAATAGTCTTGCTGATGCATTTTGAACACTTTGAAGTTCCCCATTAGGTAATTTGGAAGTCTGACATAGAGGCTGTTTTCATATGGGACTTTGGACATTATTATAGAAATTATGACCATAGCCCTGTGGGTGAATGTTAAGTGAGGTCAGATATGGCATAGCATGCACAGCTTTGAGAAACAGCTTCTTGCAATTGCTTTAATCGGCAGATCAAGAATAAGGTTGTTGTCCATTTTGGTATAAAGATTCCTTTTGTTGGTGAACGGGTTCAGGCAAGGGCCCATCTCTTCAGGCCAAGGGATTGTGGTTAATGTGGAATCTGTCTGGAGCATTTGTGTGTCATTCACGTAGTTGTAGCAGGAGATACCAGATCTATTGATGATGTTTAGTAGGGGTGTTCTGTAGATGTTGAAAAATAGAGGTAAGAGTGTGAATCCTTGGGGTACTCCGCAGATAAGTGGGTGAGGCTGGGAAGTGTAGGGGCCCAAGATAGTGTTTTATTTTCTATTGGTGAGGATGGAGGTGTTCTAATGTAAAGCTATTTCTTTAATACCAATATCTTTCAGTCTTTTTAGGAGGATCGTGTGACTGGTGTTGTCAAAAGCAGCTGGTATATCTAGCAGGATGAGCGCATTTTCTGAGTATTCATCCACATTGTTTTTAAGTGTATCCCAGATGGAGCTTGCTGTTCGTCTAGAAAATCTAAATCTGTGCTGTGCCTCATTCAGGATTTGGTCTGTTTCAATGAAATCATATATGAATTTTTCCAGGAGTTTCGAGATAAAAATGTTGCTCGAGGGCGATAACTGACTGGGTCATTTGGGTCATCTCTGGGCTTTTTAAGCAGAGGTTTGAGGTATGCAAATTTCAACTGAGCTGGGTCTCTTCCTGTGCAGATGGAATCATTGAGGAGGGATAGAATGATGGGTAGTAAGTATAGAGTTTACATGGTGGATTTAGAAACTTTAGGGGAGCATGGATCCTCAGCAGATCCCAATGGGTTGCATCAGTCAATGGTAGCTTGCAGTTCCTCTGCAGAAGATGGCGGAAAGACGATATAGAGGAAGTAATGGAAGGTGTTGATGAAATCTCATTTTGGGCATGCAAGTGTATGCATCATTTATTTTGGAGGTAATCCTGGACGTTGAGGTTCTTTTGGTTGAATTTTTAAAAAAATCAAAAAAGCCAGGCCTTTGCACCCCTGCCAGAAGTCAATTCCTCACAGGGGGTTCTAGTTATGAATGGAATAACAGGCATTTATTCTTGTGGGAGCAGACTTATGGCTGCTAGGATGGCTGTTGGTGTAGATACATGAGGAATTTTTTGTATCTGGTACTCTACGTGTCAGGGGCCTAGTTCTAGTGTGATGGAACTACTTACAACAGGGTTAAATGGCGTGTTGATTTAGCTTGGTGCTGGTGTTCAGGCAAACACAGTGAGTCCAACCAGTTATGCATTGAGGGTCGTAGGCGAATACCATGAGTTAAACAATTGGTATGGATTCATATATACATGTAATTGACTCAATCTAGCGGTGTGCTATGTAGCATGTAACACTGTGAGACAACTATGCAGTTATGGCTGAATATGCACATTTGATCAAGTCAATCTATTGATGTACTTGGTTTGCAGGTAACGCAGTGAGTTAAATTGGTTATATGCTAGATATGCAGGTTACAGTATAGAGAGTCATAAAAGTGTAGGACCAACACAATGATCACATCTAGCTCTGTGTTGTGTGCATGTGCACACCACAAATACAGAAGACTAATTCGAGGTGACCTTTTGAGATAACGTTTTACAGGTCAGGTAAACAGGGTTTTGACAATGTTTGCTGTTGGATCGGTCGTCTCATTCCAAATGCGACTCAGTAAGCCATATTTTCACATTTATGTTGATCAAATAGTTAAAACGAAGGTTGTTTAAAAGGATACACGGTAAAGCTTGCCTTCATCTCCCAGTGCTGTTTTTGTTTCTTTTCCGCCTTTTGGAAAGAAGAGCTAATAATAGTCTATGGTGTTTCCTATGATATTACAAAGAGTTACTGCAATGAACCTTCCCCCCTCCCCCCCCCCCCCCGCAATCCCCTTCCCAGGACTGATTGCTGCCCTGTCCTCCCTATGACTAAGAGAGGGGTAAATGTACGATTTGCCCAACAGCACAAGACACAGCTGTAAGGCCCCAGCAACCTCCAACACCTTCTTATTGTAAAGCCTGTCATACTTGGCTTTACATGCAGTTCCAAATGCCTCATTTTATTGGGAAAACTGTTTTGAAATAGAAGTGGTACTGTTACTCTAGCAAAGCAAGGAGCAAGGAAGATTGCTGATAAGTAATGAAGTAATTGTACAATTTCTAGTTAACTGTCTAAATAGAAACCACAGAGAGGCTCGAGCATGTGTGGAAAGTTTTACGGTTTAGTGTTGCCAAGGAAACAATGGTAGGTGGAGCGCAGATGAGAGAACAACACCCACAGAGTCCCTTTCATATAGGTATCGTTCAACGTTTCAGCTTTGCAAAAAAACGAGTGGCAAGCAGATCTCAGAATGCGTTCTCTGCACCTGTGCATCGCAATCTTTTTATTATTTGGTAAGCCGTTTCTATGGGATGTATGGGGGAGGTCCGAGAGGGGTATGGGTGGGACTGTGTGTGTCCGGTGGGGCAGAGTGTGCAAGGAGGGTGCTGGGCCGAGCAAGATATGCTTGAACATAACAGGTTGGGTCTGACACTGTCATGAGGTGCAGCCAAAGGCTTCCTGAGCAAACCAATGACTGCCAGCATAGCCTTGAGACTTTCGGGATAACCCAGGTCTTGCCAATATGGAATAAGACATGCTAGCATAGAAGAGAGCGCTCCAGGTTTGCTTTAAGCCTACTGGAAAAGGCGATGCATAAAAGAGTGTGCGGGATACAATAAAGGTTGCCATGAACAATCTATGCTGGGCCTTGGACTTCCAGAATGTGTCTGTGTTATTATTAGGCAATAACAACACCTGAAGAAATGGCAAATTATCCGTGTACCTGGCAGGATGGATTTAGGGAATTGCTCCAGTCGAGGGTTCCAAAATCTTTGGATGTTGGCACCATCAGTCCTAGAGTATACAGTAAAACCACTACATTGGCTGCCCACTTTAGTTTGGCCAATTGGATATCTCACACTCCTGAGGGCACAGAAGTTTCAAATCAAAAGCACACCTTATTACTGTTTCATGTTCATGTACATAAATATGAACGGCAGTGCATGCAGTGCATGCTAGCCTGGGTCCTGGGCAACGATCATAGACTGAATCGCAAAGTCACATTCTAGAATAGTTATAAGGCTCCACAGTAGTCTATTAACCATGGTGCCTCCAGAGACTGCAGGTTGTGCCCTTCTCCGGGGCATTGAATAGGACAACACCACACACTTGTACTAAGAATCACATGGAGGGATGGACCTCAAGATACCACAATGCATCGTTACACAGTGAAACACCTGTCACTGCTACTCAAGGTAGATTTCTTAACCGATTCTGCTACTCATGATCCCACCGGAGATTGTTCTTAGGAATGTACCCAAGGATTGCACTCAGGTTCATACCCGAAGCTTTCACCCATTGCCCCGCTGCAATCTGGCGTTCAGACCACAATATCTAGCCTACAGTCATAGCCACATATTTGCTTTCCAGCAGTGCAGGGATAAGACCAACTTCAAAGACGAATTGGCATGTCCGCTCCCATCGCCTTTCCCCTCCTTTCAAGCTCCACTTAGCTGATAAACCGCGGGAATAGGCCGCAGATTTCAGCCATCTTTAGCAGCCGATGCTAGAAGAGCAGTGTGCTGAGCTCCCAACATTTTTTTATTTTTGTTGGTATTGACAATCGTTTCAAATACTGCCCTTTTGGTTGTATTCTTGTTATTCTATGGACACAAGTCTCGCAAACAGTTTCAATTTCCAATGTTGTGAGGCTGCTAAGGCAGCCATGTGGTTTGCACCCCTACTGCAGAGATCCCTGTGTTACTTGCAGGCATTGCGTTTAAATGCGAGGTGGTACTAGTGGGCTGGGAAATAAAAATATAGTTACATTAGTCTGGTAGGTTAATGCATCTACTGCAGATAACTTTCAAACAACAAAACGAAGTCACAAAATAACATGCTTTCTCTAAAATGTTAAGTTCATTTCCATGATGTCTATTTCTTTGACATGCAAAAGGTTTAGATTTTTTGGAGAACTCCAAATATTCTATATATTATACATAACATGCGGCAAACCTTTTGACAACAATGACACATGTGACCTTATAACACAGTTCATTTAGTTATGTGCCTAATAGCTTTTTAAAGTAGAGCAATTAAACATAGACACGCTTTTTTAGACTCGCATAAAAATGCAGTTTCGTTCTTGCATTTTGATGTGATTAATAACACGGGAATCCTATATATTGGAGAGCGAGGGACTCCTTTCTCATCCATGTCAGCCCATCACTTTAATGGCATGACATCACCTCAGCCGAGCACCTCTTCATCGTTCATGCTACACCCCAACCGGTAGTGGGTTACGAAGGTTTGCTTGGTCATGCCCAGTACTCCTTCTGAGAATCCCTACTGGGGCAGACATGAAGAGATGTCACAACATAGTCTCCATGCAAGCTAAAGAAAACATATGCAGAGGAAAAGACAAAAAAACGGTTTCGGAGACAGAGAAGGACACCCCTTTAGGTAAATCGTAAATGTGCCCATCATTAAACATGCTAATGATTCAATCCAGAGCCTTACCAGTGGCAATTTAATAATTAATTGCGAAGAGAACATACAAATATGCTGAGAAGAAAATACATAAAGCCATTATTTCAAGGTAATGGAATATTTAACTGAAGTAGAGATAAAGGACAATTACTACAAAATCCGTTTTCTTGTTGCGATTTAAAAAAAAAACACTCTTTGTTGAAGACGAATTCCATTTACAGATTCGAGCAGCAGAGATCTGATAACCCACCCCTCTGTGTTGTTCTATTATATTCCCCCATATTAAACCTCATTAGTAAAGTAAACAGCGTGGTATTAACGTAGGTACCTTTTGTTTTCATTTCAGGTGTTACTTTTGAAGATTCAGTTTTCCAGTTCCCATCAGTTCTACATATCAGCGAGGCACAGAATGGCACCGTCAGCTGCAATTTTACAACAGCCGATAGTAACCCATATCTGTTCTGGTATGCGCAGAAACCGAACCAACCTCCTCACAGGCTCCTCCATGTTGCCAAGTACCAGCCTGAGGACAACTTGGCCCAGCAAGGTGTTTCTGCCGAATTAGACTGGAATCGGAAACTTGTTTCATTGCAGGTTTCTCGGGCGAGCCTCGAGGATGAGGGCGTTGTGTATTACTGTGCTCTGAGGCCCACACTAACTGAGCCAGAACAGACACTCATGCAGAAACCAATACACATTTCTAAGAAACGGCATCCGCTCAAAGCCACTTCCTCTTACGAAACCAATAAAGGATTTCCGAATAGCAACATGTTTATAGTTCCACTGTATGCCTCATTCCACCTAATCCGTGACGGAGTCAAATACATACATGATTTGTGTTCCAAACATGTTGCAATCACCGTGTGAAATAATATTAAACACTATTTCCAAAGTGTGTTTGAAAGTTCCATTAATTTCTTTTTATTTTCACCAACCAATCGTTTTTATTTTGCAAGCAGGAATGGAAAGGCACCTTCGTTTCTGTTAGAAAGTCTTCTGTCTCTAACATAGGCCAGGGAACCTCTTCTTAACTTTCATCCAGCTCCCTCCTACCACAGAAGGTGCAAAGCTCAGTAACTCGCTCTAATTCAAAGACACACTGGCATCTGGGGCCAGATTACTTTGCACATGTGAAAATGCAATTTTGACTAGGTACAAAAATGCACCGAAAGCATATGTTTTTGCACTGGGGAAAAGTTTGCCCTATTGCTAAATGATGCAAAATTGTGCTTGTATAGTGCATATTTTCGGTATCTAGCCACTCATCTCTTACTCAGACAGAGGATCTGCAACCACACTGATACAAGTATTGAAATTGGCAGGTTTTCCTAAAATCCCAATTCCTCTGAGAGTCTGTTAGAGATGAAGCAGTATAAGTCACATTGTAAGGAAATCTATGCAAAGAAAGAAATGCACCATTTTAAAAACAAACATGTGACCTGCAGACTGAACACAGCATCTGAAAAACACATGTGCAAGGAAATGTGCAAGGGTTACAGCCATCTACAATCCAAATGCATGTCCTAAGTATTTGACAAGGTGCAATATAAATATTTACAAGTACTAGAAAGTATCCTGCAACTTGTATTAATACAGAACAGTCCAATCTGTGATGAAAAGCACAGCATTTGAGGGAAAAGAAAACAAAAACGATACTGGGCCTTGCATTGTGTTTATTTCCTTTACAGGATTAATAATCAGTACTTTGAAACCTACAGATGCAGAAAATAAGCTGTGAAATGAGGGTGAGTGCAAAAAGAAAGTTATAATGTTGCACTGTTTAGTTGAAATGTAAAAGCAATAGGAGAAGAAAATGTAACTTGAAAAGCTGCAACTGTGAATTAAACCAACCTGAATGAAGCTTGGCCTGAAATGAAAAAGGGTATTCCAACTCACAACCCACCAGCAACATAATGCAGTACTGGGGATGGTTTGCCTTCCCACTAGAAAATTAAACTCAAGGCTTTGGAAACTGAACCATAAAACCTAATGATTGCTTGTACTTGATTCTCAGGAAGGCAGGCTCTGAAATAAAAACACATGATACCCATTTATAATTTAGATGGGTCTCTGTGCTTGAGTTTATATGTTTAATTTGGGATGCTTGTGGTCTCGTGCTGAAGGGATGTGACCTAGCAGTTTGGGCTAGACTTCCCCTTTTGGGGTGGGACCAAACCTGATTTGCATATGGTCTTTCCCCTTTATGTAATGTATTGGCAGGCTAAAGAATAATGGTTTGGAGGATTGCCCAGAGCTGCGCCAGAGATATGATTAATTTGAAACCTGACAGCCATCACCTTTTGTTTTTCTTTAATCCATAAATATAGATTGGATTTACTGAGCAGTGGCCTCTAGTAGTCCCCTCTCATCTATTCTGTTATTTCAATCAGCCAGGCTTCTCCTGAAGGAAATTCTTTACACATGTGTAGACTGAAAGTCTTCCTTAAGTGATAGGAAGGGGCAGTCACATTCTGTAAACATACAAAGGGTGGGACTAAAGTCATAAATGACCCTGCCAGCTCAACTACAAAGAACATTTGTTATGATAACAGCATTCACAGGAATTGCCCAACTCAGAGCTGGTTGAAACTCACACCAGATTTTTTGTTAGTAGGCAGAGAAATTGGAGTTTCCATATCATGTTTTGTAAATAAGAAAGAAAATGCGCCATAGAACACACATTGGGAATCATATTTCTATTGATAACCTTTGTTCAGCACGTTATAGAGCCTTATTTTGTTTAACATGTTCAGATGGGAAAGCGCATCAGTTAGATACAAAACCATGTCTTTCATATTATGTTAATTATATAAATTAGGCACATTTGGAAATCTACATACAGAAATGGTGCATGTTAGCGAACCATATATCCCAACATCCATGCCGTCGAGCCTATTACTTTGAGATGGAAAAACAATTTGGCCCTCATTACAACTCAGGCGTTAAGGGTTAACGCCACCGTTAACCCTTAACGCCTGATTCTGATTTTAACGCCTGCTTTTAGCAGGCGTTAAAATCCATGGCGCTAACCCGCCATGGTGCTAATTACGCCGCCGTAATTTACGGCGGCGTAATTAGCGCCTTCCCCACTCCCATTATGCCCTATTGGGCAAAAATGGGAATGGGGAAGGGAAAATGGGAAATGGGGATTTACCGCCCCACTCACCTTGGAATGGGGCGGTAAATCCGCCATCCACCATGGTGTAAAGGGAGTTTACACCATGGTGGTAAAGTTGGTGCACTTAGCACCAAGGTCGTAATGACCTCCTTTGTGTATCAAAGAATCAGAGTGAAAAAGACACAAATGTGTAACTATTCCCCCTATATTGTACCAAGATGAAAATTGCATTATTTGATTTGCCTAGGTGAGAGCAATTTGATGAACTGGTTAGTAACATGATCACATATGTGGAATATGCTACTGGAAGTTAACAATGTTTAATGTCAAAATCTCCAAGATGACCTTACACCAAATTGGAGAGACACTGGGTTTAGAAGTTACTCCCATCAGACTGACCTCTTCATTAATATGCTCAATGACTATGGAGGCGTTGGTTTAGGGTGATATCACTTTTGGAACACTGTCTAATCACATACATTGACTAATTAGATTAGAGTTTATACACACCTCCTAAGGGTGTGGTTTCTGCTCTATAAATGTTCAAACCCATATATTCTGGGGATACACTCACTCAATCACTGACTAATGGAGAGAAAGAAGAGAGAAAGAAGAATTGATAACAACAGAAAGAAGAATGCAATAGATTGCCTTCCTTTTTGGACCGATTTTTATGTATTACCAACAGAGCACTGTAAGAGAGGCCTACGTGGAATTAAAGACCCACACCTTCTTCAGTGGATGAGACAGTAAACATTTCTCAATACAGAAAAAGGGAGACAAGGCTATGGAGGGATGCTGACCCCATCTTGCTGACTGATGCCCACCTGTTCCTAGAATAGGAGAATTGAACTGCTCCTTAACAGGGTGCACACCTGTCTGTGACACAGACAAAATGAACTCAGATGTAAGTATAATATAAAGGGGGAATAATCCTGAGAGAAGTTATACCATGAAGGGAAATAGATTAAACCCTGGCCCCTGTCATTGGTAAGTACTGAGGAGCAGGGGTAAATAAATTGAATGTACATCATGGGAAATAAGTAAATATTTCAGCAGCGCACATGCTTTTGGAATTATAGATTTTATTAAATAGATACTTGGGAGACTCCTTGATTCATTTTCTGTGCAATGTAAAAGCACAGAAGAGCAAAGGACATCTCACGTTGTGCATACCTAGAAAAATAAAGTAATTTAAATCCGTTCCTGGTTAGATAAAAAAAAACAGAGTGCTGTTACTGGCACTGATCCATTCAAGAAAAAGAGGAAAAAGTGACCAATTGCTACCCATTTTCCCACATTTAAGTTTCCCATTGAAAATGAGAAATCTACACTAATACATGAATGCAATAGAAAAACCACTGTAGGGATTTTAGTGAACATACATTTTCCTTTTTTTAAAACGATTTACATGGGAAAGTTAAGCAGCTTGTCATTTCAATTGAGTTTTCTAGAATGCTGTTTGTCCATTGAGTAAAGGGGGGATATATCTATTTTGTAATAAAGGAGAAGTGGAGAGATTTAGATTGGCAGGGATGTACTGCTTTAATTTGGTTTTAACAAATGAAAGCTTCATTCTGGACCCTCATGCATTTTTCAATCCATGGTGTATGTGCACCCAGTGTAAACAAAATGTACATATGATGATGTGTGTGTTTGCAAACGTATATTCAAGGAAATGTAGCATATAAACATGATGTGACCAGTGTATTGATTATTCTTAATTGAAGTTGGAATTTCATGGATGCATAATTTGTTTATATCTAAATTGATTAATAATGTATTTCTATTTTATTCAATCAGTCAACATTTTTTATTTCGGATGCAAAATCCATAAAACACACATGAAACATTACACAACAATAATCACACTTGGTAATTGTTACAAAATCCTTCCCATAAATTTACGTACATCACTGAAAACCCACATAGTACATATCAAATACACTCTGATAAAACAAAACACATACAATCTAGTTCACCGATTCTTTGATATGCACGCAGTGAAAACACAATCTGCAAGATATAACTCCCATTCCCATTACAGGCAAAAGTAGAACACACAGCATTATTCACCTTGTAACCTCAGTATTCACTTTCTGAAATACATTGCTCTTTTCAAGAAAGAGAGTAAGGCCCAAGCAACCAGAACAGAGTCAGTGTTCAAAAGAAACAGAATGGCAGCTCCATGTTGACAAATGTTGGCCTCCCTCAACACAGGTAACAACGTGGCTCTGCGGATCCCTTCGTACCCTGTGCAAAACAATAACAAATGAGTCAATCTTCCTTGTTATACCCGCACACTGGGCACTGAGCTGAATCTGGGTAGCCCTTCCAGTGCACTGTATTATCCCTCAGGAGAAGACAGTCAAACCTTGCCCTTGTGATTAGCCAGCGGTCTTTTTTTACTAGTACCCCAGATTAGGTATGGTTGGATCTCATTCAGCCGGCTAATCACAGCATACACTGTATCACCATTCCTCTCATGCTCAGCAAATAGTCTTTTCATAGCAAACACTTCTCCTAGAGCACGTTTGTAACTACGTGCCTCTATTTTAGTCAGTAGAGCCACTGGTGGCGACAAGGTACTTAGATTCGCTTCTCCAAAGGCTTTATCAATATAGTTGAGCAACAGGATTTTTCTCCAGTCAGCCCTGGCCATTACTGACCTTATTATAGTATGACAGAGGGAGGAACATTTGTTTGCCCATATCCGGACCCAGAACATTATCTGGGACAGGGCCCACTGGTCCTCCACAAATTCCAAGCCAAGTTCCTTGTGGATGCATAGGCACAGGGAACAACTCGGGAGCCCCACTAATCTCCTGAGGAATTGGTTCTCCTTTGTTTTTATCTCATCAGTGCTCTGCAGGCCCTATAGTTGTGCACCATACAGAGTGATAGCCTTTGATTGAGCGACATAAATCTTGGCCCCAGTGTCCAGAGGTTGACCCTCACAGCGTGACATAAAACGAAAAATGTCCACTATTTGCTGGGTTAATGTAGCCGATTGCTTGATTAAATGTGTCTTCCCGGTGAGTTTTTCTGAAAATCGAATCCCCAAATAGTCAAACACCTTCACCCTTGGGATTACTTCTCCAACACAGAGCATAGGTTGCATGTTTGCTGTCCTTTTCTTCCCACACATGCCATTACAGCTGATTCCTTTGTGTTGATCTTGAGCCCCAAATAACTCATGAATGCTTCATATGCATCAATGTGAATCTGGAGTGCTCTTGGGGTCCTAGCCAGCAATACAGTATCGCCTGCGTAAGCCAGCACACAATAGGCCCGGCCCCACAAAAACAATAGATCAGCCAAGGTGTTAAGCAGGTCCTTCGGGAGCCCATTAATATATAGGCAAAAACAAATTGGTGCCAAGACAAAGCCCTGCTGAACGCTACACCCAACCTTAAAACAAGCTGTGCAATGACCACCCAGGCCACTACGTACGCAGGCCTCATTGTTTCTGTGTAGCTCCACCAGAATCTTCAAAATATCCCCTGAACAGCACATGGACCCGAGCATGGCCCAAAGTTTCCTCCTTTCTACCTTATCAAAAGCCGTGCTCAGGTCCATAAACGCCAGGTACACACCCTCAACCCTGCAGAATACTGAATTAGCCACCAGGAGGTATAAGTTAAGACTCTGTTCCATTGTCCCTACCCGGGGCGAAAATCAAACTGTGTGTCGCTCAAAATGGACTCCTCCGCGAGCCAGCTTTCTATGTGGCATAATAACACTCTCCTAAAAATCTTAAAAGATGTATCCAAGAGTGAAATTGGTCTATATGAAAGTGGGCTAGCATAATTCCCCTTTTTAAAAATGAGGAAAATAATAGCTTTTTTCCAGGACAGGGGGTATCTACCCGTTTCCATACATGCATTAAAAACCACAGTTAAAAGTGGTGCCCACAGATTCAGATGGTCCTTAAACATATCAGAGGGAATCACGTCGGGGGCACTATTGTGCGCCTGCTGTCTGATGGCTCTAGACACTTCCTCCAGCCCAAACTTTAGGCGTGAGGTGCTCGAACCAGTACTTTCCCCTGTGTCTCCTCCACTGAACAGACTCCCAAAGTATTCCAACCAGGCTACTTCCTCTACATTAGTGCCACTCACCCCTTCAGGCATAGAACCACGGGGAACCCTCTTCAAAAAATCCCAAAAGTTTTGTTTCCTCTGATCCCTGCATTTAGCCACATTCAGAAAGTCCCCCCATGCTGCCCCTTCAATTTCCCCTTGCCTTCTCTGGATCTCTGTCTGATATAGGGCTCTGGCAAATGTAATCTCCCTCCTACTAGCGGCCAGTGCTCTCAAAATCTTCAACAATGATCTCTTCGCACCACTGCAACCCTCATCAAACCATCCCTTACGCTGTGCCCTCCCTGGTACCTTACTCACAATTGTGAACTTTTTAGACAGAGCACTCACCAATTCAACAAATTGATCCACAATCTGCCAAGGAGGTTTACCGACATCCAGAATACCATGCACTAAGCCTATTTTCACAGAGATCGAATCTAGACGCAAATTAGCCTCCCTGATTTGGGCAGATTACTTTATTAGATGAGCCCCATCCCCTAGCACCCCCTTCAGGGTCAAACGGATGGGATGGTGGTCACTGTTCACATCTACTAACACTTTGAAACTCAAAGCCCGTTCCCATAGTCCCACAGAAATGCAGAAATAGTCAATGGTCGAGGAGCATACGTGACTATTAAAGGTCAAATCACCAGGTATGTCAGGAGCCACACGCCCATTCACAGTTCGCATCCCCCATTCAATCAACCAAGAGTACATTTGCAAACCTTTTGCACAGCCCCCTGTATCCCACATTTGCGGCCCAGGGATACCTAAGGACATGTCTTCTACGGGATCTACTAAATGATTGTGTAGGCCCATACCCATTTTGAGGTTAAAGTCACCACCCCATATAAACAGCTCATGTCTACTCCTACTGGTAGCCAACAAATCTTCCATAAACACCTTCACCTTAACAAGCCTATCCATCTCTGCTTTGTGCAGGCTGTTATAGAAGTTGATAATACACAACTGCCCCCCCCCCAATTGTGGAGAGGCGAATTACCTGGGGGGCGTCCATATTGGTCTCAACCAACTTGACCCTGCAGTTAAGAGAGCGCTTTACTAGGGTGGTAAGTCCCCCAAAACATCTACCTCTCGCCTTTTTTTTGGCTCGGATCCCAAAAGAGACTAAACCATCCAGCTTCGGGGTCTCCAGCACCCATGTTTCTTGCAATAAAATCCCCTAATTTGCTTGCAAGAGCTCCACAATGTCAGCCTATCCAGCTTTCCCCTTGATACCGCAATATTCCAAGATAACAAGTGAAGTTCTGAGGGTGCCCTATTTACTGTTTTACCTGTCCCCTTTGCCACCAACCTTGGCTCTCTGGCTTTTTGGTACCCTAAAGCACCCGATTGTCAATCTAGATCCTCACAAGAGGTGAGAACCTCAAAACGGTTGGCCAATTCTGAAGCACACGGGGGTGCCCTTTCCCTTCAACCATTCGGCCTTCTAGTTATGGGGATCGAGCTCCAACCTTCCCTCTTACTATGATAAAATAGGGGATACCATTGGCCCACACCCCTCCTGCCACGGCGCCTGTACCCATTCCTTTCAAACCACCCTGGGGTGTCTCCGTAATTACCTCATTCTCCAACCTTGAATAAATATAGTCCAGAGGAAGTAGACTGCTAAAGAGTCTACTCCAATTTGGTCTAAGACCACGTACTAGGTTGGACCGAATAAGATAACCTGCCACTATTGGGTCAGAGAAGGTCACTGCTACGCAATCCCCTTCCACATTCTTGGGCTTGGTACCAACCCAACCCACTCTTCTTGCCATGAGAATAATGGAAGGATCAACCTTAGGCCTAAACAGATTAGTGTTGATCCAATGCGTTGCTTTGGTTATCAACGAGACGGTTGACTCGAAGCTGTCCTTTGGGAGCCCAGGTAAACCTGTGATTATCCCTACATAGGGTAATGCTGCCGGAGGCAAATTTAAAGTCGTTTGTCCCCCACCCCCACAGGTACATTGCTCCGCAGTGCTGATGACCCACCTTTCAACTCCTTCCCTCTCCCCCTCCCTGAGTTGTCAACCGGGTATTCTATTATTTCTGGAGTTAACTCCTTTTTTTTCAACAGTTGGCAGACTTTGACTGCCCCCTCCCCCACCACAACACTGCTTGTAGTAAGTTCACCCTTCTTTGAGGCACTGCACGGCGTACCTCCCCTCTCCTCTCCATCCCAGACCATACTCAGGGCCAGTACCTTTAAGGATAGGACTCTAATGGAATCATCCATTATTGCTAACGTATTTAAAATCCCTGCCTTAAGAGCCTGGAGTGATTGTAGGACCTCCTGGAGGGGCTTCAGATTTTCCTATAACATGGATTCCAGCCAAATCTTGTCGTTCTCACCATCATATGAAGTTTCCAGGTCGGAGCAGGAATCCATGGAGTTCCTCAAACTACTTCCCTGGAGGCTCCCCGGCAGGTTCCCTCCCTGAGGTAGCTCTGGAGCACCCCCTGCCTCTCCCGTATTCCCCTCCCCCAACCAACTTCTCACAGCCCCCTTCCTGGTACCCCTGCTATTGGGATTACAATATTCATCAATCACAGGGGCTTCATCCCTTGTAGATTTTTCTGCAACATTTATACAACTCACAATTTTGCTGCCCATTACTTCCATGTAGGTGTCCAGAGACCTCTCCGAGGTGTTAGAAGCAGATTTCATGGGGCCTTTAGCTGGTTTCACAGTTTTGACATGTTTGGGTTTTTTTAGCTCTCTTTCCCACTCCTCCCAATCTGCCCTCAACCCCAGCTTTCCTTTTCCCGATTCTTACAATTAGTTAGGGCAGAAAATGTAAAAGGCACACTGGCCTAAAGCAGTTCAGGTGAACAGGTAATCAAAGGTATTATTAAAATGAATGATAAAAGCCTATAACCTGAAATACAAATGCAATATACACAGTTAAAACACAGTTAAAAGAAGCTTGAGTTCTTGGGGAAATGGAATGTTAAACATGATGTAACATGCAACCATAAAAGAAAGAAATGCACTCAACCTTGGCAGTAAAATATCACCAAGAAAAGCACAATTCATCCAGAATTTTAGGTCAGTTCAATGTTCAGACAACTAGGCTAGTTGTTCCAAAGGGGGAGGGAAGTCCTAGCTGCCCTCGCAACCCTTTTTACGATAACGGTGGGGGGAAAGGAAAACTTGCAACCCCACCTTATAGGTTGGCTTGGGCAAAAAATAAACGAGTGTGCAAATATGCAGATATGCAAATATAGGTTTTCATTCAAATTTAGTCCTCTTAATACTTAAAAGTCAGTATTTAATGTCCACTGGTTGTGCTGCAGTTGCAGACCGTCTACGTTTTAACCACGGCCATTTCCCGCCAAATTCCACTATGCTGATGGTTCCAACTACGTTTTAAATGCAAATTTCTGTGCAAAAAACACACAATACGGGAGTCACAACAAGTGCATGCACGACCGCAAGCTCGGGAAAAAAATCCACCAGATTCCGGGGTAACAAATGTAGGCAATTATAAACGTGTGCACAATCCCGTGCAAAAGTACAGAACTTCATTTAGAGCCGGGGAACGCCCGACAGCTCAAGGAGCTGCCTGAGTCTGACTCCCCCCTCCCCTTCCCCCCCCCCAAAAACTATAGAACTTCATTTAGAGCCGGGGAATGCCCGACAGCTCAAGGAGCTAGCCCGAGTCTGACTAACCACCCCACCCCGCCCTGCCCCGCCCGCCTCCGCCTCCACGGTGCCCAAGGCACTGCTCTCACTGTATGTCTGTGACGTGTATGCGTGTGACTTCAGCGTGTGGCTCCAGCATATATTGATATTGATATTTCACACTTATTTCAAAGCGGTTCTCTCCAGCAGATGGATGGATGGATCTGTAAAACAGTTATAGGACGTGCTGCACGACGCGCACGGAGCTCAAAGGACTCAGGGGACTCTGCGGCTGCGCGACAGGAAGTCCTTTTGAAAGCACAGCTCCTCCTCCACGCTCTGATGAAAGTATTAACCCCTTCACTCCCAGGGAAACGGCGAGCTGCAAACAGAAGTGTTTGTGGTAGGGTCTAACAAGGTCTAAATGGACTCAACTAACTATATTATTAATAAGTATACCTTCTGTGCAACCCTCTGTGTTTCTTGTCACGAAAGGGGAGGGAGGCTGTTGGGAATCAATATTATTATATTTAGGGACCCAGGTTCATATAAAGAACTTAATTCAATAAATAAAAATCGGGGTACCTGATTTGGCGTGGGTGGAAAATTCCACGGAATTGGATGTCACCCAATTCAAACATCCTACAAAATATTGCACATCCTACCCTGTGTCTGACTGTGCCTCACACCTATTGATTTCTCAAAGACGTCTCCTCCTACTCCTTGTTAAGGCTCGGTGAACCTGCACCCATCCTACCTCCTGGGCCAAACCTAAAACCATGGATGTGTTACAGCGGACCCACAACACCTCAAGGCTCTCACCAGGAGCGCAAAACAGCTTTTAAAAATCCAAGAGGGTTGGTGACAATGGTTTAACTTCTGAGTGTCAATCAGAACTTTTGAAATCTTCTGGGCAGATTTGACAAAGGTTGGGGAAATTGGTAGCCTTGTAAATGACCACCTCACTTTCATTTTGTTTGTTTTGACAAGCTGTATGAGAATGAACATCCAGGCGAGGGCCACAACATTTGTTTCAGAGGGATTTTGCATGAGTTTGTGAATATTTTTGCTATTTGCTTATTTATTAACTTTTTAGTGGGTGATCATAACTATTTCCTCCCTTATCCTTGTGTTATTCTTCCACATCCTTCAGAGTCAGAACTGTGTATAAGGAACATAGATTTCTCAATAGATAAGTTCCTCAAGAGGCTGATTGGGCTGAGACAGTGTTAGCATAGCTCACTTAGTCTGACATGTGACTGACTTCCTCAGACATTCATTCCTCACAAAGTCAGCTACCTCTTAGAAGGTCTTCAAGTTCTCACATCAGCAAATGAAACTCCCACTATCCCTCCTCCCCTACCACCAAAAGTGCCCAGCTATGTGACTTGGATTACCTCAGCGATACAATGCAATCTGAACTTTCACTCTTCACCCCTACCCTCGGTTACCACCGAGCAGATTCAAGGCTCCCTGCCACACAGACAGAGCACGCTCAAATTTCATACCCAACCCATGAATAAAATGATAGTCTTTGGAGAATTGGTAAGATTTCCTTATAGACAAATTCCTCAGAGAGGCTCTTGGGGATGAATCAGTGCCAATCAAATGTTACATGCTGTGACATATAACTGACGATCCTCACCCCTGCAGATGATGTAAAGGCATAGACCAGTCTACTTTAGGATGCTCCTCCTACAACACTTCACTAAGACTGGGTGAACAACCTCTCATAGCATTCCATGAGTCAAACTGAATACCATATATGGGTTTATTTACACCAGCAAGATATCAAGGGACTTGACAGAAGCCCAAACTGTGCCTAAACCTACATATTGGTGTGTTGGCGTTAGTTTCATTTCATAGGGCAAATCAGAACTGTTCAATATCCCAGCAAGATTTGGGCTAGTGATAATGGTGTCCAGTGGCCTTATAAAAGATACAATTCAATTTCCCTTTCAGTTTGTGAGTTTTTATAGGCTATAATACCAGGTGTATACAGGACAGGTGCACAGCAAGGGTTTTAGAGGAATATTGGTGGTCTTTCCTTACCTTTTTTGCCAGTTTGTTTTTAGTGCTTCTTGATATCTATGTGCCCCCTTTGACTGTGCGTTTATCAGGTCTCTTTTTTTGTCTTTTCTTTTTATTAATATTTTATTCCGAAAAGGTATACAGAAAAACATTACCACTGTTTATTTTTGCCTGGGGTAACCACAACAGTTTAAAAAAGATAAAGGAAAGGTATTTTCCATTTTGTATTCCTATTCTCATTTTCCTGTATACTAATGATGTCTTGCTTTTGTTTCCCTTTCCTGCCTTTAACTGTAGAAACTTATAAAGAAAATCATTTGCATTTGGTTGCCTCCTCATTTGTGTGCGAAGCAGAAATTCCTTTCTGTGTTTTAGTCACCTTTCCGTGTTTGCCTGAGAACCCTTTAAAATTATTTGTGAAAGTATCATGTGAATCCATTTGTTTGCCCTAGTTGGTAAATTATCGTTGTTGTTGTGGTAAGTCATTCCTTATAACGAAATTTAAATCATGAAGAATAACTTGCCATTGTATTTGGATGGAGGGATGGAGGAGAAGTAATATGGGATGTATACGATTCGGCCGTGGCACAATATTTTGCAACTGAATTGACCGTGGACACTTCAGCCGCGAAGCCAAGTTTTCCGCAGCCAAATCCTGCCAAACTAAAACACCCCACACACCCCATACACTCCCCCACCCACCCTTACTTACCTATTCATCATCCGCTCATCTTCTGACCCTGCAGCGTCAGATCCATCCCTCCTACGTGGATCGGATCCGATGCTGCAGTGTCCGCTTTTCTTTTTTTTTCTTCCCGTCCCCCGCCTCCAAACCTCCAGAAGTGCGGGACAGCCCCCCTACCCCCAAAGGCCATCCCTACCAAACATAGGGGAGGGACACCCCTGCAAAGCCCGCTCCCCATGTTTGGTAGTGCTTATCCAAATTGATTGTTTCCAAACGATCGAATGGTACTGGCCAAATTCAGACAGATTAACCACACAGTCAATTGGAAATGATCAATTTGTGTACTACCATAATATGTAGACTTCTCAGAGGACAAGGATATTATTTACAACTGCCAGTTCTTGTAGATGAATTTCAGGGTAATCGCCAGAGGCCTTCAGCCAAAGCAGGTGTTGTGTGAGGTTCGAGGTTCATTGGAGGAATAGGCAGATGAGGAGTTGAAATCAATAGGGCTGTGAGAGGAGTTCATGAAGGGAGTCCTCATGCCAAAGGTAATAGAAGAGGCTGGCAAGGTGCCTGAGGAGGACTGGAATGTCCTATGTATTTATTTATTTAATTTGTTTTATAATTTATAAAGCACACTCATTCCTAGGGCATCAAGGCGCTAGTTACAAGATTTGCAAACATTACAAGCATGGCGTTGTCAGAGCATAAAATACAGGTTACATGACAGCATGACAGTCTTTTGAAGGACGCACCTCATCCACAACTCTTGGGAAAAAAGATGTATTGTGCGATGCTTGCAGAGAGCTCAATAGGATTGTTCTGATCTTAAAGTCATTGTGAGGGCATTCCAATTATTGACAGCAGTAACCGGGAAGCTCACACCACCTGATCTTTGGAGCCTGAATCTTGGAGTGGTGAGGCGGTGCGTGTGAGAGGACCAGGTGAGTCTGCTAGACAGTGCCTTGTTTAACTTACGCACAAAGTATCTTGGGGCAATGTTCGAGATACACTGGTGTGTGATGGATAGATTTTTGAATTGGATGTGCTCCTGAATAGGAAGCCAGTGGGCTTTTCTTTTTGCTGGGGAGATATGGGGCCTCATTACGACCCAGGCGCTAAGTGTTTAACGGCGCCGTAAAAGGCTGCGGCGCCGTTAAACACTTAGCTTCTAATTACGAGGTCCCTTTGCCGGACCCGACCTTAACGGCTGGTTTTACCAGCCGTTAAAGTAGGGTGCCACAAAGGGACCTTGGTGCTAAGTACTGTGCCGCAATTTGCGCCACCGTACTTAGCGCCTTCCCCATTCCCATTGAGCCCTATGGGGCAAAAATGGGAATGGGGAAGGGCCCACGGTGAATAGGGAATTACCGCCCTGCCAACCTTGGAATGGGGCGGTAATTCTGCCATTCACCATGGCGGACCCCGGCATGGACCATGGTGCTAATAGCACCATGGTTTAGCGCCGGGGTCGTAATGAGGGCCAAGGTCTTTTTTTGCAATGTTCAGGGCTGCCCCTGATGCATTATTTTGTGTAATCTGCAATGTATTGATATTTCGGGCAGTCGTGCCTGCAAATAAGGAATTGCAATAGTCCAGGCTAGTAACCTCAAAGTGCTCTAGCAATGTTGAGGCACCTGTCGGTGGAAAGAAAAGATTTGCAAGCATAAATAAGCTTGGTGCTGTAAGCCACTGAGGAGGCAATTGCATTGAATTGCCTGGTGAGTGACAGTGTCGAGTCTATGTAGACCCCAAGGGTTTTGACATCTCACGAGGCGGAAATGTTGATGCCATCAATATTGAAGAATTTGTAGGCAGTATCAAGTTGATTTAGGAGAGATTTTGATCCAACCAGAAGCAGTTTGGTATTGTCATCGTTGAGGCGTAGCATGTGTGTAGCTATCCACGTCTGGATGGTTTCGTCGATCGAGCTCAATGATTTGGAGTCAATGAAGTAGTTGCCTTTGATGGGTAGGAGTAGCTGAGTGTCATCAGTGTAGTTAGTGTAGGATAGTCCCTGGGCATCTAGGAGATCAAAGAGTGATTTGGTAAATATATTGTATAAGGTTGATGACAGACAAGAACGTTGTGGAACACTTGCAGTGACTGCGGTTGGGGGAGCTGATGCGGATGCAGAAAATACTCTCATAGTTCTGTTAGGCAGAAAGGAGGATATCCAGGCAATCGATTCAGTGGAGAAGTGGGTTGCTTAGAGGTGTTGGCTGAGGATTTGGTAGTCCACCAAATCAAAGGCTGCTGAAATGTCGAGCAACAGGAGGAGGTCTAACTTGCCCAGTATTTAGATTCATCAAGTTGATACTTTAGGTCCAGAAGAGCCGATTCGGTGCTGTGGCCAGGCCAAAAATCTGATTGGCACAGTCCCAAGAGGTTGTTATATTCTAGATGCATTTGGATTAGTAGCTAGGCTGTTCTGTCCAGTATTTTAAGGAGGAATGCGATAGTAGTGATGGGGTGGTAGTTCCTGAGTATGTCTGGGTCTAAAGTTGTTTTTATTAGTAGGGGTAGAACGCAGGCGTCTTTTAGGTTAGCTGGTACAGTGCCAGTGAGGAACGAGGCATTGATAAGAGAGAAGATGAATGGCACCAGTACTTCGGCACAATTTTTAATGACTGCAGCTGGGCAGATGTCACCTTAGCATTTAGAAGGCTTGAGCCCTTTGACAATTTTGATAACATCAGTTTCAGACACAGGTTTGAATCCGAATGATACCTGAGCTACCTTAAAGCAGGAGGAGGACAATGTATCTTCAGATACACTTTAGGAGTCACTGAACAATGCAACAATCGACCTTGGAGTTGGCAAGGAGGTTGTGGTAATTTAGCAAGGCAAGGGTATAGCCGATATTTGGTGCACAGTTGAAACAGAGGATGAAAGAGGGCAGGTGGTAGTACTGCAAACGGTGGAAGAGAACAAGTGACGGAGAAATATAATTGGCCAATGAGCAGATTACTCTGAAGGCTGAGGAGACTGAGACATTTGTGCACTTGCCTGACCTTCAGGGGGGAAAGACAGGCACAGGCATCCTTTGTAAAGTTCAGCTGGGTTAAGAGGAATCCAATCCATGGCAGGTCCTACCTGATAATGGATCACAGCCTTTTTAAGCATGCCAGAGGGGATGAGAGTGAAGTGGTACAAAGGCACTGGGATGTGCATCCTATGCAAGATGTCAGTTAAGCAGGATATTCCATGGAAAGGTTGCACCATTGGAACCACAATAATGTGCATGCAAATGAATCAGAAGCATGGTAAGATTAGTGCTAGAGCACAAGCGCACACATTTCGGCTACCAGTGAACCCGCTTGCAGAGCACACTCCAGCGGTGGGGTTGGCAATGAGTATATTTCAGCAGGTTCCATAGGGAAAGACACAAATGATCTTCACTGGACACAAGCAACTCTTGGACTAATGACCTCTAAGCCTACCAGGCTTGCACTTCTGACCCCTTACGTACTGTACCAGTGACACTGTCAACCCACAGGAAGTTGATGCCAACACCACCCCTGTAGCTTGTTAGTTATGGCGGTAGCCTTGTGGATTTGGCTCTCTTTTGACAGTTATAGAGGGATCAACTGATGCATCATCCTGGAAGGCAATTCAATTATTACTGGAGAGCTATAGTTGGAGAAACCAAACTCAATGGCATTGGGGGATGGACGGGCACATTTTCCAGCACCATCCTATCCTCTTGTAGGTACCAGATTTCACATTGGGCAAGAGGATAGGAAATCTTCAGATGGAGTTACTGCACTCAGAGTCAGAGCCAAAGATACAATCCAAAACTATTGCAGAAATGGCTCAACAATTGTATAAGACTAACACAATGTGAATACACTGCACGAGACTCCTTCACATCCTGTTTTCTGTTAAAATAAATGCAAGCATGCTCAACACTGCAACCTTTATTACTGTTTAACTTTATCCGAGTTAAAGAAGTAAATTCGTGACAGGTTAATGGATGAAATGGCAGTGCGGCTATACATTTGCAACAATAATTCTATCCCACCTATGCCGAAATATTGCAGTTTTCATCCATAACCATTTTTCTGTCATAGTATAAGAACGTACTTTGCGAAAGTTTGCAGATTTATGTAAAATCCATGAAGCAACCACTGAAATCAATGACAAATTAACTGAGCTGAATAAATAATAAGTCAACAATGCTTGGTGAAGCAAGATCAGGACAGACAAAGGTAAAGTAAAAGTTAGAGAAGATTCAAAGGAATGAAAAATGAAAATAACGAAATAAAGCAAAGAGGAACAGGGATGGAAAGGGTTACAATGCAAACAAACAAGCTTAGAAAGAGATTATGAACACGAAGGGGGAAAACAATAAAATGTAATGGCAAAAGAAAGCTGCAGAACGTTTTAAAAATAGGGTACAGAAAATGACAAAGACAATTTGGTAGTTGAGGTGGTATCAGCCATACCTTGAAGCACAATATATGTCACTTGCACGACACATTGACACATGCCACAAGCCATTGCAAGATCTTCCTATCTCAAATACTCTTAATGAAATCGCTCAACTGAATGATCGCGGAACAAATAGTATTCAAGGTTCAACAAACATGATGGACCTAATCCAAATTGCCCCAGAAGACACACTTCAGATCTTTCCCACCTCCGCTAACAATAAGGGCGATGGAAAAAGTACATGGTTGTGTAACATACGTTCTGCCGATCCTGCCCTAACAAAGTTGGCAACTGATCATGCAATATAAACATTATTTAATGGAATATTGCAGGATTGTGAAACAGATTAAAAGATCCAGAATTAGTGGCTTTCTTGAACAAGGCTGACATTTTGTTGCTGCCCAAATCCTGGGTGCTGGAATAGATCGCTTGGCTAATTTCAAAGCATTCATTGTAAAGGCAACATTAAGTAAGTAAGAGAGAAACCGTGGCAGACAGTCAACCTATGTTTCAAGAGCAATCAAATACAAGAGGGTCTGTGTATACTTTCACTCACCCATATTATTAATGATAGATACATAATCGGACGTATAGCACATTTTTATAATTCACCTCAAGGTGAATTTGTAAACATAATGCACGCTGTTGGAAACACTGCAGCTACTCCAACAAACATTACATTTGTAGCATGGGGAGACTGCAACCTGAAAATGAGCGACTTTAGGGGAGTGCAGAAGATGCCAGATAGGAAGATTTGGTCATCGGCATCCACTCTCCGGTCCTTAAAGAAGGTAGGAGACTGGTAGACAGCATCTTTAAATTGGGGTTTAGAGCAAAGCATGTCAGATTCCCATCAGATAACCCAGGGATGCACACATTCACAAATGCAAGATATTGGTCAATGATGGACTACTTTCTAGTAGACATAGAAAATTGGTGTTGGGTAGTCGATTTTAAAGTAGCCATTAGGATCAAGAGTAATCATGATCCCTTCATCCTAATGATAAGGAATGGGAAAGAACCAATTGTTAGGGAGAATTCTAAAAAATGTGCTAATTGCCTTCACCTAAGAGACCCCCAGCAACTTTTCTGGATTTTGAGGACTTGAGTTGTTTACCTGGAAAGAGTGTGAGCCTTTTTTCCCACTCTTTCATGTATTTTGATGTGTGTTTTACTCTTGTGTTCTTTGATTATGAAGTTTTAAGATAACTCCATAGGCATCTTTTCATGTGTGCTACTCAGCACCCTCAGTGCAGTAACACAGGGATGTCTTTTTAGACTTCTCAAAGGTTTAAATACCTTCTCTGGGATAAACTACTGTTTCCCAGAGAATGTAAGGTTAAACTGACTTTACTAGTCTTTTTAAATTCCTAGACCCATCACACACTATCTTCCTATAGAGTGCTGGAGTGGTTACCTACTATCTAGAAACACATGTAGCAGTCAAATGCTATCCTTTCTATCGAAATGGCTGGTGGCAGTGGTTTTAAAATGAACTACCATGATTTTTCCGGACCGTGAACACCGGTAGCTAAAAATCGCGGGAGCCATGTTTTTCAAGATGGCGCCTTAATCCCCTTTGTTTAAACAGGTCCGGTCCTCTTTTTTTGCCATTTCTTTTTGAAAAGGTCCTTCTAGTGTTGGTCTCTGCGCGCCAAACCAGGTTTGGTTCCTTTGTTTCTATGCCTTTGGCGGGCTTCAGGACTGAAGACAGCCTCTGGCGTCTGAGTGTCTGGGGTGGGCAGGAAGTGAGGGAGGTGCCCAAAACTCCCTGTGCTTAGTCTACTAGGAGACCCAAATGCAATCTGGCATGATTGGCTGGCTGACTGTCCGGCAAGAACAGCCACCCTGCTGGGTGAGTGGCAGCTAGGCTGAAATGAATGGGAGAAAACTGTTTAGAAGGCAAGTCTCCTGGACTGGAAAGCAGAGTCGGTCACTGGAACGAAAGAACCGAAAACAATCTGGAAGATGACGGCTGCTGCAATTCCTGGACCACTGGTTTGCCTGGTGAAGCCATGCTGCAGGTTCGAATTGCCAAGTTCAATTCGACAGAGAAGCCCCTTCAAGGACGACTTCTTACTTTGAGTTGGTGGGACCAATCAACTCGTAAGCCACCTGGATACCATTCTCGGAGCTGGTTAGGATTAACCAGGGGGAAGGACACCAGCTTGTGTGCTTGATGACAGCTACTCGAACCGAAGTGACTCAATTTTGTCAGCGTATTCTGACGATCCCATGCTGTGCAGGAGTCCCCCGATGTCCTCCCTCTTGTCCCCACGACTGAGCTCAGGAACAGTTAGATCTGCAGGAACTGCCAAGAACCAACGTCTTCAGCTGCATCTTTTGCTTCATATTAAGGCACTGTGCTAACCCGATTGAGAGAACGCCTCTCTCGCAGTGCAAGTTTGCGGAACTTTCCCAACTTGCAGGCCTAATCAGCTTGTGACCCAACATATGATTCTTTTTCGTACAAACTACTTCTGAGAACGTTGGCAAAGACTTTACTGTTTACTTCATGAACTGCTCTTTCTGGCCTAGGCCTATTGAACTTAATCGAGTCCTCTAGTGAACTAAAACTATTTGGACTACCTAAGAAAGTATTTGTGATCTATTCTGCTAACTTGTGCATTTTTACTCCCATTAAAAGTAACTGAAATGCCATTTTGCTCCTATTTCAGGGGAGCCTAATTTGTTCAGAAACCTATTGGTTTGATATTGAAGCGTGTTTGTGTATAATATTAAGTTGCCTCCTTCTAGTGAATGTTTTCTAAATGATTGTGTAATAAATTAATAAGTGTTTTGCCAAGAAACCTTAGTGTAAGTGACTACTTGTTTTTTTTTTTTTTTGCATCAATTAGTTACCAAAGGAAACTTTAAATGCATTGTGGAGATAAAAAGAAAAGAAAAGAATTGAAAAAAAGGAAGAAAAGGAAGAAGAAGAAGAAAAAAAAAAACACAGTTACATCAATTATATATATATATATATAGGGGGGGAAACAGTATAACTCGAGAAAAATAACTAATTGTCCAAAATTGTAAAGGTTTCTCTCATAAAGTTCAACAGAGCCAGGGTCGTAGATACTTTTTCCCCCTTCTCAGAATTAGCCACCTGTCCTGCAGGGTTAAAGTGCTTAAATTTGAAAGGTGCTTCCCCAACCATTTCTCTCTGAACTTAGTTAAGGTAACACAATTCATCACTAGATGCTGTAAGGTTTCAGCCTCTTGCCCACAGCCTCGACACAGCAGACTGGGTTTTTCCTCTTTTTTGGTTCTTCTCCCTAAGACTTCTCTTGTGTGGAAGAGGTTTAGTCTGAATTTTAAGAACCGCTGTCTTTCCGTATTTGAGGGAAATTTATCCAGGTAAGGGTGGACGGTGCCTCTGCAATAGTGCTCGTCCATGCCTTGGGTGATTGATGGCAAAGCACTGAGCCTGTCCAGGGTGGCTATCCAGTCCCAGTCCAAGAGTTTTCTCTTTACCATGAGAGAATTTAACATGAGATTGTCTGGTTTTAGTGCTATGGTATTCAGGATTTCTAAACAAATTAATTGCCACTTGGTTAGGACCGAAATCAATTGTCTTTTGATTGCTTTGTTAATTGCCACAAATCCACTTCTTTCCTGGGGGTGCAGACATTTGCAGAGGAGTGTCAGGGATTTCCAGACTGTAGATATGTAAAAGGACGATAGGCCTAGTTCCTTACGCACACTTTCCATTGGAGTTGATGTCGGTAAGCCCAATACTCTTTTCGAGAATAGGCCCTCCAACAGTTTCCAAACATCTGAATTGATGAAGAAATTCGCCTCTGCTGCGTAAGTGAGAATTGGCGCAACTTTCAGTTTGTAGAAATCTATCAGAGGACGAAGAGAAAAAGAACAGTATCATCGCTTGATTAACAAGGCTTGCGAAGCTAAGTTCGTAACTTTACTTCTAAGCCTGCAGATACCTGGACCATCTTGGATGCTGTTGTTTAAAGTTACTCCAAGGTATATCATGGACGAAACCACTGGTACGTCTTCCCCGGAAAGGTACCACCTTAGATTTTTCATGCCGATGATAGGTCCTAGCCTCAAGATCTTTGATTTTTTTGGATTTATACGGAGGCCGTTTCCTTGTGTGTATGACTCGAGTGCCTTTAGTTGCCGCTGAAGTCCGATGGCTGTTTGGTCTAGCAACAGAAGATCGTCCGCAAATAACAGCCTTCCCACGACGGTCTCCACGATTTTTGGGGGGAAACACCTCACTGCTTCGAAAGCTTCCTGCATGTCGGATATAAAAAGGCAAAAAACAGCGGGAGCCAACCGACAGCCCTGTTTCAGACCGTGCATGGCCACCACATTGTTTGAGAGGTTGCCCTGTCTGTCCAACCTTACTCTGAGGGTTGTCCCCGTGTGTAGTGCTTCGAGAGGTTCTCTCAGGTTGGTCGGACATCCCCATTTCCTTAATTTGTGCCATAGCATTCCGCGATCAACAGAATCGAATGCCTGTTCCAAGTCTATTGACGTGATATAGATGTTCTTATATTTCTTGGCCATAACCATGCATTTGATTATGTTGATGAGTAGCACATTTAAGGATGTTCCAATGCCCTTTCGAAAGCCTGATTGCCAAGGGTCCAGATGGTCTGCCAGCCGACTCCAATCATTTAGATGTTTCAAGATTATTGCTGCAAATATTTTGCCACGACATCCAAAAGGGCAATCGGTCTGTAGTTAGTGGGCACGGACCTATCTCCCTTCTTAAAGATCGGCACAATTATGGACGTCGTCCAAGATTTAGGTAACTTTTTTAGTCTTGTTATGTTGTTATACAAATCCAGCATGAACGAAGCCCATTTTTCCGGGTCCCTTTTTAGGATGTCGTTGGTGAGACCATCACGTCCTGCAGCCCTTGAAGAATTGGACTGTTTAATAAGGTCTAGAATATCTTGTTTTCCAAATTTAACGTCCCAGGGCTCATTCGATGGTAAGAATGGGGCAGGACCACAGATTTTCCCCATAGAGTAAAGGTTCCGAAAGTGAGTTTCCCAAACTTCTGAGGCTATTGGATTTACCATTTTTGAGTCGGAAGGGATGTTTATTTCATTGATCAATTTCCAAATACCAGTGATGTTTTTAGTAGATAGTAGGTGAAGCATCTTCTCACTGTCTTGTTGCATTATTTGATGTTTGTTTTGCTTAAGCCAGTTCCTATAGGTGTTTCTAGCTTTAGTATACAGGACTAAGTCAGCTGGTGCTCTAGTTTTAACATATCATCTCCTGGCTTTTTTAACCAGTTTTTTTTTTGTCACTACTTGGTGATCATAGTGGTGCCGCTTGCATTGGTGAATTTCCTTGGCGACTACTTTTGGGCGAAAGATCTTCAGTGTTTCAGCATATTCTATCAGGTTTGGACCTTGGTCCTTGATTAAAGAATCCAGCACCAGGGCCATCTCTTTTCTTCCCATGCGTAGTCTATTGCCACCAGGAGTTGACTCAAGAAACTGGTTTGGTAGATGTTTGCCTGGTACAGACGAGAGCTTGTTCCAGGCCTCAGATTTGAGTTCCAGGATGTTGTGACCACTCTGGATCGTGGGGATCACTTCCAACGATATTAATTTGCCAAAGAGATTTTCTGATGCAAACATATAGTCCAGTGTACTTGTTTGGGCACCCCGTTTCCATGTGCGGGCGGCTGGTTTGTCGCCCGCCAAGTTACCGTTTACCAAGTATATATTTCTGGCTAGTAGTTCCTTCTCCATGACCACACCTCTTGTTATTTTTTTTGAGGCGTTCAAAGGCAGGAACTCTATTTTCCTCTGCTTCTTGTCGTAACATTCCATGTTCAAGTCGCCACATAGCAGAATTTCAAGTAGTGGGCATTCAATCCTGGCGTCGTCTATGGCTTCCAGTAGGACTTCCATAAGTTTGTCCTCATCTCGGGCTGTCGGGCCCCAGTATACGTTGCATTTAAGCAACTGCCAGTCTGAAGTAAGTGAAGCTGGTTCTGATGTGGATGAAATCCTAGTAAGTTGGATCCAAGGGTTTCTGTTTAGAGAAGAGAGGACTTTTATGCCACTGGTGCGCTTTACCCCCAACAGTAAACCCGAGCTCGGTCTGCCTTTTGAGCCCTTTGTTGCGGGGTTTAGATATAGCTCAAACCTGTCCAGAAGAGGTAGATCACACAACCAGGTTTCTTGCAAGCAAAATAGGTCGTAAGAGGACAGGTGTGTTGCTGAATTGCCAAGTAAATGCACATAACCCCTTGTGTTCCAACTCATGATCTTTATCCCTTTTGGTTTGGAGTTGGAGTGGGCGCTCGTAGATGGGTGTTGGCGTTATGACTTAGCAGATAGGACCCCAGCCAGCCAACTCCAGTCATCTTGACTATTCACCAAGTTTAGTCCTGCTTTTTCTGATTGAATATGCACTTGGTCTCTTCCACTATCAACCTCTCGGGTCCCTCTACCACTATTTCCTGCTTTCATCGGATGATCCTTATAGGATTTGGTAGTGGTACTTCGGTGGTTGTGTATTAGATGTTTCCGAGTAGCTACACGGTCGGATCTGTTTTCCTCCTCCAACTCCCTAAGCACGAATCCACATAAGTTAAGTTTTGGGCCCAACTCTAAGAGTACATTTTTAGTGTTTTGATCAGTTGTGTGAAGAATCACACTGTCGTGTCGCTGTTCATTATGAAATTCGATCCAGTCTAAATCCTTCGATTCTAATTTCTCCAGAAGATCAAGGGATTTTAAGAGCCTCATAACGTTAGCCCGATTCATAATTAAGTTGTCTTCGTAGCCTAGAGTTCTTTCCAATAGTATTCTGTAGTGTTCCTTGGCATTTTTTGCCCCCGGTCCATTGTGGGCATTGTGATTGTCGGGCCCACATGTCAGTTTTCTCTCAATCGTTTCTGCCCATGACACTGTTCTTTTTGTTTCCTTTGACGCGTCAGGGCTGACTCCTTTATTACTGGTAGTTTCCAGGGATCTCTGGACAAGAAAGTTCCGTCTGTCTTCCAGTGTTTTGTAAACCAAGGCGTTAGATGGGTGTATGTCTGCCCTCTCTTTTTCTGTGGGGCTGGCCGATATTTCTCTACCGAAGTGCACTCTAGTTTTCCACTTGAGTTTTTTATCGAAGACCGAGTTCGGAATCGATAACGTGGGCATTGAGGGCTTTTTGAAGGACACCAGCCGCACCGCCCTGTCTTTAATCGTCTGAGCCTTCGTCTCCCCTTTAAGGTCGACTTCTTTTATCTTGCTGTATATTTCTGGATCTTCTTCCTCGATACCACTTTCTGTTCCGGAGGTATTCGATCCTGACTCCCCCTCCCATGTGGTGTTTATGTCTGAATAAGCAGATAAGTCCATGAGAGAGATGTCCATGTTGTCATTTGTCGACGTGATGTCCAGTGGGCGAGGGGACTCATCAGGAGTTACTTTTAGGCGGGCAGCAGGAGCAATTTCTGTTTTTTTTATTACTGGTCTCTCATGAGTTGGCAGTTTGCAGGGAAGTGCCAAGTTCCTTGGAAGGGATAGACCAGTTGCAATTTTAGATCTCAATGTGGGTTTTCTTGTAGGCAAAGGTCTCTGTCCTATAGGTTTGTCCGTTGGTATGACTATTTTCCCATAGTTTTTGTCGCCTTTCTTGTTTACTTTAAGTAGACCTTCCTTCATTGGGGATAAACCTGATTTTGGTTTCTTAAATAAGTCAAATAATTTGATGTTGCTAGTTGGCACTGGAGCCTCGAGCTGATCCCGTGTAACCAGGGGCAGAGTATTAGTTGCAATGGAAGATGCTGAACATCCTTCCTTCGGTGCTAGCCTACCCTCCTTCATTACTGGGCTAATTGCCCGCACAGCAGGGTCCGTGTTGGTAGAACTGTCCTTGTATTTGGTAGTGGAAAGTTCCTCAAAAATACTCTTTGTAGACAGAACCACCTGCTGGTTATAAGTCTGTTCCAGGGAAGTCGGACCACTCTCTGGGCCACTTGCAGTCCCTAACCTGAGACTTGTCCTTTCCGATCTTCTTATTTCTTTTTCTTTTATGATTATGATTGGCTCGATGATACTTTTCAAAATGTTTGTTGTCGTATGGTCCCGAAGCTGATCATTTTGCGACTCAATAAGTTTCATAAAGGGGGCCATTACAAGAGCAAAAGCTGTGATCATTCCAGGATCGATTTGGGGATCCTTTTTAGAAGGAGCATCTCCTTGAGTTGATTCCAAGACGGACAAGAGATCCTCGTCTGTGGGAGAGGGTTGTCTTCTTTGCCGTTTACTTGGAAACAGCGCTTGCTGGGGGAATACTCCTTTATGGAATCTTTGTGGGGGTCCCTGAAGTAAAGTTTTGTTGACTGAGGCAAGAGACCCCCCCATTTATTTGGTGATGACCCCTTACGCTCAGGGATAAATGTGTACGACCCTGGGGTGGTCATTTGTTGGGATCTAGACCGTGGCGTAGAGGGGTCCAGAAGACACTCTCGAATAGTCACCCTGTTTTGCTGGTTCGTACTTGAATAGTGTGTGTGGAAATCGGTGTTCAGTAAGGAAATCCTGAAGGGTTTCCAACCGTTGTCCGATTTTTTTGCTGGAGGCTGATCTCTTTTATTCCCATTTAAGGAACCGAAGACAAAGGGGTTCACTACAGGAGGTGCGGTTGGCCTTAGAGAACCCGTCTCATCATCATAAGTTGCGCCCAAGTCCTTTGGGGAGGAGAGAGTAGAATTTAAGGGAATAGAATTGGGCGAAACCTCCCACACTGTGGCCTTGGGGGACAGTCCTATTTGTGGTTTCGCGTTCTGGCCCCTATCGTCAGTGACCACCGTGCTATTAAAAAGTCCCCGATTTTCAATTTCTATGTGGGGCACTGATGTATCCGGGGTCTTGGAAGACTGTTGGGGCTGTAGGTGAAGCTGTGTGTGGGAGCCTTCCCCTTCTCCTATACTTGATCCGTTCACCACCTCCTCAGCCGTTTCCACATTTGTTTGTAAAATATTTTCGAATGAGGCAGTGCTGCATGTAATGGCTACCTCGGGGTAGCAGCCCACCCCTGTCCTATATGGCGAGAGCTTTGAGACCCGTGAGTCCGCCATTGTGAACAGTTAGTCAGTAAGACCAGGCCGAATTACTAAGATTTCAGAAGTACCAGGTTGATATACAGGTCTTTTCAGAATAAATAGATCTTGCAGTTACCTTGCTGCCTTCTTGTCTCCCTGCCACAGTCTGCACATAGGCGCACTTTCCGAGTGAATCTGGCACCACGAGCGCCTAACAGCCGCACAACAGCTGATGGGCTTTTCCCCGCCGGGCTTAACGCCGCGAGGGTGACTCACGGCTGAATAAAAGGTCCGGATAAATCACGTGATCCATCACGTGATGCAGCGTGACTCCGCCTCCTCCAGGAAGCAGAAGGGTCCACAGCAAGAGCTATCTGCAGCTCGCAATGCTGTGAATAGCAGGGTAGAGTTCAAACTGCAAAACGAAGCTCCAAGGTAATGCAAACACACCGCTCAGCTGACTCACGGCTGAATAAAAGGTCCGGATAAGTCACGTGATCCGTCACGTGATGCAGCGTGGCTCCGCCTCCTCCAGGAAGCAGAAGGGGCCACAGCAAGAGCTATCTGCAGCTCGCAATGCTGTGAATAGCAGGGTAGAGTTCAAACTGCAAAACGAAGCTCCAAGGTAATGCAAACACACCGCTCAGCTGACTCACGGCTGAATAAAAGGTCCGGATAAGTCACGTGATCCGTCACGTGATGCAGCGTGGCTCCGCCTCCTCCAGGAAGCAGAAGGGTCCACAGCAAGAGCTATCTGCAGCTCGCAATGCTGTGAATAGCAGGGTAGAGTTCAAACTGCAAAACGAAGCTCCAAGGTAATGCAAACACACCGCTCAGCTGACTCACGGCTGAATAAAAGGTCCGGATAAGTCACGTGATCCGTCACGTGATGCAGCGTGGCTCCGCCTCCTCCAGGAAGCAGAAGGGGCCACAGCAAGAGCTATCTGCAGCTCGCAATGCTGTGAATAGCAGGGTAGAGTTCAAACTGCAAAACGAAGCTCCAAGGTAATGCAAACACACCGCTCAGCTGACTCACGGCTGAATAAAAGGTCCGGATAAGTCACGTGATCCGTCACGTGATGCAGCGTGGCTCCGCCTCCTCCAGGAAGCAGAAGGGGCCACAGCAAGAGCTATCTGCAGCTCGCAATGCTGTGAATAGCAGGGTAGAGTTCAAACTGCAAAACAAAGCTCCAAGGTAAGTGTCTACTTGAACCACTGTGATTGTAAGACCTCTGTGTAACCTCTTGTACTGCGCACATTCCCTCTTGAGATAAGCCTGGTCGCTCAGCTCGCTACCACAAAACTGTGTAGTACAGATCTATACCAAAGGTTGGGTTTGCTTACACCTGTAGTCCTAATTGTATGTGGTGGTCCCAGAGGGTACTGCATGCAATTCCGCCTAACACCAATTCACAGATGCGATAATCAGAATGAGGTGAATAAGAATGATAATGGTTGGTATAAAACGATATGTTGGGAACACACTGAAAAGGACCTACAAGTAGCTAGGTTCATACATCATATCCTGAATGACATGGAAATATGCCTGGATGTTGATGTTGATAACACTGAAGATACCAGACTGCTGGCCTGGGGGAATATAATGTCTACAACAAGCCAGGCATTTAGAAAAATAGAATGCACACCAATAAATATTGCAAGAAGAACAACGTAGTTTGATGCAAAATGCAAGATGGCCAAGCAAACCCTCTTAATTGCCCTAAGGAAACAAGACAGATCTCAAGCAGAAATTGCTAATTGCTGGGCAAACTACAAAAATAAATTAATGGTCAGGAAATTGTACCTGGCCAAGCAGGCCTGAATAAACTTAGTGAAGGCAGCTGCAACTGGGTATCAAAATGCCTACTGGAGAGTGGTTGCAGATGGCCTGAGCGTTAATCATAAATCCTCATCCGCCATGACCTTCTAGGCCAACATAAATGGATACAACATTTTGCTGCACTTTATAACGTGCAAAGCGACGACACAGGGACCAGATATTGGCCACATTTTTGCAGGAAATGAGGAAACACTGACATGTAGAGATGATCCCATAAGTTCATCCATCAGCAAAGTATGAAAGGCATTAACATGTATGGCATATGATCCTGTATGCTATCAATCAATTTCTCTAATTGACACGACAGCTAAGTGGTTTGGACACTCCACTGAAAGATAATAGATTGGGCAAAAGAACAATGAATTATATCTAAATATCAATATGACTTTCAGAGGGTGCGGGCACAATTGATCAGACAGCAGGGGATTAAGAGCGCGGGTGTTGGAGCCCGAACTCTTGCAGCATTGACCCAGAGGAGCCTCCATAGTGACGCCCCACCCACTACCTCTACAAAACCTGTGTGTTTCCCCATAAGGGCTGGACCCAGCAGAAGATTAAGGGCACTGGTGTTGGAGCCCAAAGGGTGTTGAGCCCGTTAGTGAAGAGCCTGTGGATCAGAAATGGTTTGCTGCCTGAACCAGAGTTAATCTGTCCTTGTATTCTGCAAGTCAAAGTGAGTTGAGCTGACTGCTGTGTGTTTCCCAACATTGGAAACGTTTGGGAGATTTGCAGCAAAAGATGCTTGTTGGTATTGCCCTGTTCTGATGCACACCATAGTACTGTACATCATAGTACTGCATCGTTGCCCGGGAAGGTGTAGCCCGCCCCTCGCTCACCTCATATTGCTTGCATAACAATTGCTTGCTATATAACTGGAGCATCATAACGTAAACCACAGTATGCTCTTTTCCCCAAGAGAAAGGAAGTAAAGCACAAAGTAAAGGAACAGGGAAAGCATATGAACGGAGCTGGTGAGGGAGGGTGGAATCTCAGACTAAGCATGCTCCTTAAACTGTCGGGTGTGCCTCCCCACCCTGACATTACCCCTAGTAAAGGTGTGCATTGTGTACCTCCAGGATATTAGGTGGTTGACCCTTGTCTGGACATGGAAGGACACAGGTCGAATTGAACAACTTAGCTGGTTACACTGCAAGTCTGTTTTTAATTTTTTGGGACTCATCTGAACTTTCACACAGAATGTGTGTTTTAAGATATTCACTTTTTAAAGGTTTTAGATAGGTATTTTGATTGTTCTATTTGTGTTGATCATTTTGGGCGCTGTGCTTTTTTTGTGAGCCTCACAGTATATTTATTAGCAACATTGCTAACATGAGAAAAAGGGTGGAACAAGAGGGCTTTTAATCTATTAGAGCCCATGAGGGATATTAAGACCCTCATAAATGAAATCAAAGACATTTTGCACGACATCGAAGGTTCAAACGTTAATAAAAAAGATGCCCCAAATGCCCAACATAGCGGCAGCAGCACTAAACTGAGTGTCTGAAACAGAAGATACTGAAATCCTCTCAGAGAGTCTAGCACCTGTCTTAAAACCAACATTGCTACCAAGCAGGCGGTATGAGGAGCTAAAAGACTCCATGGCTATCTATGAGAAAGGGAAGTTTGAAGGTCGAGAGGGGAGCACAATTTTGCATTGTCCACTATTGCTAGTAAATACAATGGGGTTCAGATTATTGAACTACATCCAAAAGCCACGGACCTGCTAATACTGCATAGCCCTATTAAAACATCTGATGCCCAAATTCGCCAAATATCACAGGAGATAATGGGGTAGCCCCTCAATGACCCCAGTTGTGTGTGAGGGACCTGTTGACACTTTGGTACCAACAGTCAATAGGTACCAAATCTTGAGGGATGAACAACCTATAGATGGTGGCACTATTGAACAAAAGGGGATAGGGGTAATCACAGAGATACCTGAAGAAGTAAAAAGGATAGTCCAAGGTCAAACCAAACATAGGGGGTTTAGTAAAAATACACAAGCTGATATGGCATGTGAACCGAGTAATTCCCAGATGGGAATAGGTGGGGACAGCCTGGGATACTTCAGAGTGATCTCCAATCCCTGACAACCATGTGTGGGTTGGTGAAAAAAGTAATTAGGGATCATTTCCACCACTTTGGAATTGAACTGGCAGGTATTAAGCAGAGGCTGTCATGGGCACAGATAAACAAGGAGGCTTGCAGCACCCAAGGCAGTAGAACAAATAGCAGCATAATGTCTGATGTAATACCCACAGTTGATTTGCCATCAGTACATTTAATTGGTGATAAGCTAAGTTCTTGCCCACAGAGTAAGGTGTCTAACAATACGCCCAACCAAGGGAATAGAGGGAATATAAGTGACCGAAGATCCTCACCCAATCTTTTAGGCAGAAACTGGCACACAAAGAATTATAATACATTAAAAACTAATTTTCATTGGGTCAGCTCACCTAATTCGATCCCTTTGGGGCATCGGAGTAGCAGAAGGTTGGAGAGTGCTCCCCATATGGGTCATCGAAATCAACCAAACGAGCACTGAAGGAATAGGGCAGGGTACAAAAATACCTCTACAATATTACACAATGAAGGAAAAGTAAATAATCTGTCTCATGAAACACAGGTGTCACTGATTAACAAGTGCATCTTTTACCACAGGCACACAAGTGGGTGCATATCCATTATTAGGAGTGACATAAAAAAATGTGTGGGACAGAGCTTGCCCAACAGTAGTGATGATATGGTTGTTGTCTCCCTGAAAAGTGACTACTTCATGGAAGGTCTATTGTCTATCGAGCTTCGGGCGTACACCCCGCCAGGCTCAAGAATAACAATTAGGACAACTATCAATAAGCAATCTATGGGTATTTCGAATATAAAATACTTACCAAGTGGAACTGTAAATAGAGTGTTCATAAACACCAGACAAGAGGCAAGCACCAGCCAGGCAGGTGCTAGCCTGGATGGAGTGGACTGACAATCCCTTACCTCTGTAGTGGAGCAGCAACCAAACAGGAAAGAAATTAGATTAATTTCATGTAACATAGCTGGCCTAAGAAAACATCTGGCAGATCCCGATTGGTGCAGCTTCATTCGGGGTTGAGATGTAGTGTGGTTCCAAGAAACCTGGGAATTGGGGTTGATTTTATCACAGGGGTGCACAGTGTTCTAAGTCCCAGCAATTAAACAGAAAAAGGAAGACTCCCAGGTGGCCTGGCAACATGGATTAATATTGGTCTTCGCTGGCAAAGGTCAAATATTGATTCTAGCTCCCAAGATGTCCTGTATTTGGTGTGCGATCCCCGGGATGGCCAACCGATCTTCATGTTTAATGTATACAATCGAGTCATAAACAAACACTCAACTAATGCAATAGAATTAGCAAGGAGACTTGCAGAAACCAGGAAGTAAAGGAGGGTTTGGGCCCCTGGATTATTTTGTTCGGTGATCTGAACCTGCAAATTGAACCCCTCTCTGACATGGAGGGGGTTTGGGATGATTATGATGTATCCCCCACTGAAATCTTCCATGCCAAGGAGGGTGCGCCCGCTAGCAATTGGCTGTGCTGCATCCCTCCTTGGCATGTATCTAAAGGCATGCAATGGGCACTTTGTGAATGACTAGCCAGCTAAGCCCACCTACAAGGGAAAGAAATGAGCCTCACATATTGACTGCATCCTCTCATCTATGAGGATGTGGACATATGCAAAGGCCTTTGAGGTCTTAGATAAATAGGGAAATGATCACAGGCCATGGTCCCTAGAGCTAACACACATGGGTATGCAAGAGAGGGTTTTTCAGTGCCTAATAACACAGTCCAAACCCAAGGACAATCCATACAAAGGATAAAGTGGTCTGACTTGTCATCCCTGAGACCTGGCATCTATGCATCAATGCTGCCTGATTTGGAGTGGCTATTGTTTATAGAACCTTCTGACGATGGATCTTATCTTGTACATGATATGCTAATTTTGGGTATACAACCCTTTGCCGCAAAGTCCTGCAAGAGTGTAAAAAAGTGCCATCATACACACCTGCTGATATGATGAGGATTGTATGACAGCAAAGCTCGACATTTTACTCTGCCTAACGAGTGGTTTGAGCATTGAAAGGGCTGTGCTGAGGAGTCTAAGAGCACAGTATAGACACTTAATCAAGTCTAAAAAAGACAGTCATTTACAGCAGGAATGGGAAAGGTTACAGGAAGCTTCCAAATACAGGGATACCAAATTGTTTTGGAAAATCGTTAGTGGGAATAAAGAAGGTGGTGACAATGACTTGGTTGATAATATCACCCCGAGCACATGGATGGAACACTTCCAGAACCTCTATGAAATTGTATTCCCAGCGAGTCCCACAGTATTTTACCATGTGAAGGTTGTCTGTGGGAACCAAGATAGAGGCGAAAACATAGGCCCCATTCAGTTAGAGTTACCGTAAGTCACTAACGCTATTCATTCCCAAAGGTGGGGCAAAGCGCTGAGACCAGATCTCATCCCCACTGATCTAATCCAGGATGAACTGGGTTTATGGGCACCGGTATTGTGGGAACTGTTTAATGTCATGCTTAGGCTTAACAAAGTGCCTCCATCCTTGCAAAATGCTACCATCATCCCAATAGGAGGCAGAGAGGACCCAGCAAATTTTAGGCCAATATCACTGCTGAATAGTCTGGGGTAAGTATTCACCAGAATCAAATAGAAGCATCTTTAGACAGGGGTTGTGCAGGAGGAAATAGTTGACAATCTTCAAGCAGGGTTTCGGCCAAAAATAAGTACCATGGACCAGGTGTTCTGCTTACAATTAGTCATACAGAAATACACGGTCCTGTGAAACATTAACTTATATTCAGTGTTCGTGGATCTCAGGAACGCTTTTGACTGTGTGTCACGGGGAATGCTGTGGTTCATCATGGTCGGAAGGGGGGTACCTGTAAATCTCCTGCAGATCATTTAACAGCTCTATTCGCATAATAAAGCTGCAGTGCGATGGGCTCTGGGGGGCGAACTGACAGCTCTATTTATGGTGACCAGAGGGGTGAGGCAGGGATGCGTGCTTGCCACTCAGTTGTTTTTAATCTATATTGATGAAGCCATACGTTATGTCAAATCGAAATATCTAGATCAACCAAAACTTGGGCAGGAATCAATTCCAATGCTTCTTTTTGTGGATGATGCCATGCACTGATCATCATCAGCAAGGGGACTGGAGATCACACTCTGAGCCTTTGTTGAAAAATGTACTGAGCTCCATCTCGAGTTAAACATAGGAAAGACAAAATCCATAATCTTTCTGCCAAAATATAAAAGGTTCACCAAAATCAAATTGAATATTAATGACATTGCCCTAGAACAAGTTTGATGTTCTGATTACCTCGGGGCAAGATTTAATGACTGAGGTAGCTGGACATCTTAACATGTAAAATCCAGCTCACTCCTAGAAAAATATAGTGGAGCAATTTGGAGATTTTACCTTGCTCATGGCCAGGGGGCCATTATACCTGGCCTTACAATATATATTGCACAGGCAAAATCTAAAGCATTGTATGTTGCAGAGACATGGGGACATGTAGCCTTTAGCAAACTGGGTTTGGCCTAAAGATGCTTCCTTAAACATTTGCTTGGTATGCTATCCGCGTGCCCGGGCATCCCCATTGACTTAGAGCTGGGCCTTAGGCCGATTAATGGTGAGGCTTCCATTAGGCCAGTCCTCTATTGGTTCAGAGTGTGGACCTTCCCTGATCTTAAATTGTATTGTGAGGCAGTCACTTACATGCTTGGATCCAGGGGTTGTAGATCATTGCCATGGTTCGCCCATGTCAAAAAATACTTGACAGAATTAAACTTAGTCAAACACTGGCACAACAACTTGGGTATTACAAAATGTCTTGCAGAAAAGATAAAGAGTGCATCACGGGAGGCAGCTAAAGTGGATTTGATCAATGGGTGCAGTAGACTGGCAATGGAGAATTTCTACCTGGCTTCTAAATCGTCCCTGGGGTTTGAAAAATATCTAGATGCATGTAACTTGTACATGAATCTCAGGTTAGGCCAACTGAATTTTGCACCTTGTATACGTAAATGGGATATAACTAGAAATGACACATTTGTGATGTCATCTTTGATGTCATAGGTGTTAGTCGTAGCAGTGCACAGTGGTGGCGTGAGTTATGGTTGCCTAGCTTATCATAACTGCTGAATTTCTGTTTTTTTTTTCGGTTTTACTTGTAACCATAATATGGATAGAATCACAGACTGGCATTTGTTATGAGATTGGTCTGTTCGGTGACTCCTTTACATAAATTACATAAATTCCTATCATCCTCTTACATGTACTGTTTCAATGTTTGTGCTGAATTATTTTTGATAGTCACGTCTCACCTGAGTTAGGGTGGTGAAAAAGCCAAAAGACTGCCAAGTAAATACTGTACATAAAGAAACTCCTGGAGACCTGGGCCAATTCATTTGAGTATGTTTTAATTCTACATTACATACAGTGCCCCTCCTGATTACAAGTGTTTCAGCACGTTTGGCTTTTTCAAATCAGGGCACATCCTTAATGTTAATGTTGTTATTAGGACAAGATTAAACATTGTCAATTATACATGTATGCACAGAGGTGGTCATGTAAACATCCATGCGATCCATATATCAGATTGATTCAAACCAAAATTCAATAAACAGAGATTAGGGATTCGTGTACGGGAGGATTGGTAGGGTTAAGGTGAGTTAAAACAACAAAAAATAATAATAAAAAATAATAAAAACGGTCAGTGACTGCATTGATTATCTTTTTTGCAAGGTTTTCTTACCACCATGTCTCATTCTTAATTTGTGTTACTCAAACATGTCATTTATCTTGGGTCAAATCCCTATGATGATGAGAAAAGTATACATAGAGACACTCGTGTTTTAGTCACAACATCCATAATGTTCACATATCCACCTACTCTCGATTGTCTTTCTGCTCCCAATTACACTTATGAATATGACCAGACCATTAATGCCCCTTCGAAATTAAAAAGCTATATTTGCTAAATTCCAGTTGCGAGTCGCTCATCTAGTTAATGAGACCCACTTGATACGTTAGCATTCATATACTTCAGTAACCGCTTAGTATGATCTTGTAGTTACTGCTCCGGCATTACTAGGTTTAATAAATTTGCGTAAAAAAACAAGGCGGGTCCTGGGAGTCTCTCTGCCAGACATTAGTCCTGGTTGTGAGAGCGTTACCTAGATTATTTAGCTCACTATCTTTCACAGAGGAGAAATATCCCAAACATATCAGTCTTTGTCCTGCCCAGAGACAGTCCAGCACCGAAATGGTAGGCAATTCTCCACTGAACAAGGGTACCAACAGCAACCCCAGACACATGTTTTCGGTCTGGTTGTACCTCATCTGTAGGGTGGAGCTGTGCCTCTCTAAGAATAGTTAGCAAGGGATCCACGTCTGGATTCCCCTAGTAATTTAGGGTGAGACCTAAAACTACTTAAATATGCAAAAAAACAAAGGGGGTCCTGGGAGCCTCTCTGCCAGACATTAGTCCTGGTTGCAAGAGCCTTACCCAGATTCTTTAGCTCACTATCTTTTACATAGGAGAAATGTCCCAAACATTTCAGTCTTTGGCCTGCCCAGGGGCAGTCAAGCACCGAAATGGTAGGCAATTCTCCTCTGAACAAGAGTACCAACAGCAACCCCAGACACATGTGTGGTCGCTATGACGACCAATATATACAAAGTGAGATGGCGGCGGAGTTCTTCGAGGCAAGAGCCGATGCGCATGATATTAGATGCAGTTATGGTAAAACGCCAATTCCCCTGTATATGTCTCCATTTCTGCTTCCCCTTCTCTTTCATAATTTGTATATTTATGTATATAAATAAAGTTATATATATACTGTTGCAGTATGTGTCTGCGTTTTATTTTTTTAAAACCCTGTCATGAGTCCACGCATGGCGCGGCTGTCTGCATTGTCCGTAATTCATCAAAATGAAGGTGTCCTACGGACACTTCATCAGTCCGAGCAGCCGCAATCAAAATGGAGATGTCCGTAGAACACAAGGTCTGTCCGCATGCCCACAAAGTTGTGAGGCACCTTTAACTAGTTTGGGGACCCTACCCCTGCCCGGCGGACACCTGGACGCATGCGCATACCACCTTTGAGGTCCTACAAACAAGGAGACTGTCTGGAATGTCCGTAATTAATTAAAATGAATGTGTCCTATGGACACTGCAACTGTACGGGCTGTCCGCAAACAAAATGGAGGTGTCTGTAGCACAACGCACCTGTCCACATGTCCGCAAAGTTGTGATGCACCCCTAATTAGTTTGGGGACCCCAACCCTGTCCAGCGGACATCCGCGCACGCATTTCCAACCTTCAGGGTCCTGCGAACATTGCGCCTGTCCGGAACTGTCCGCCGCACGTGTGTTGCACTTTTAATTAGTCCAGGGAGCCCAACCCTGTCCGTAGGACACTCATGCAAATGTGCAATATGGATACTGTGCAATCCAAGGTGTTTTGCTGTGAAATTCCACCCTTGCACAGGTCCAAGATCATGCCCCTTGCGATCTGGACACTTTTTTGGAGCTTTTTGAGCCCACTTTGGGGTCAAAAATGTCCACAGAGCGTGCGGCTGTCCACAGAGCACTCCCCAGCACCCCTATAAAAGGTCACACCCCAGAGCTGCTCCTCATTCTGTTTTTGGATACAAAGGACTAGTGAGCACTGCTACAGCTTGCTGTTTTCTGTTTCCTGTTTGCAGATTGCTGACTTCCTGGTTCCTGACACCTTTGGTGATGGCATCCATGGCTGCTCCTACTGCTGCTGCTTCTACCTCAGCACCAGCCCCACCCCCTCTACTACCACCACCTTTTGAAGGGCCTGGAGTGGGGAACAGGCATGGTGATATAGAGAGGGATCAAGAGGAAGACGAGGATGAGGTAGTGGAAGTCCCCACTACTGCCAGCCAGCGTGAGTCTTGGGTGTGGAGGTTCTTTACCACCGTTGGAGGGGTACCCAAGGCATGTGAAGACAAGGTGTGCTGCACTGAGTGCAAAATTGTGCTCAGTTGCGGCAAACCTGGCCTGTATAGCTACGGGACCACCTACATGCGGCGTCAACTGAGGTTGAACCACAAGGCGGCAGTTCGGTGGAATGTCCCCTTTGAACAAAGTATTAGGTTGAGTTCCTCTACAGCATCCTCTGCATATGCTCCTATCACCACAAGGGACCCTCCTGTGGCACCACAAAGGAGCCTTACCTTTCGAGGGTCACTGTATTGTGCATGTACTGCGACGCAGTACTCTGCAGGGGGAGCAATTTCGAAGTGCTTTCAAGGCTTCGGTTCGGGAGCATGAAAAAGACTGCTCCCTACCTAAGTGAGGCCCACCCAACACCTTCCTCTCTCCACTTGCCCTTTCTTATCCCTGTGGTCGGTGTCCCTTCCCTACCCTCGCTTCCCTTCCTTTCCTTATGTGTCATGTATAAAACAAAAAAGAAATAGAAAATAACAAAAAACAAAAATAAATATATATTGTCAGAGTCATAGAAGTGCCAATGAAATGGTGCAGGGCCCTGGGCATTCCGAAAATTCTGCAGAAAGCGCGATAGTTCCAAATAAATGTACAGGGTGGCGCTATCAAAAACATTGCATTCTTTTCGGGAGAAAGTGGTGGCACAGAAAAGAGCCTTTTTGTGGTGTTCGTTTTTTGAAGGGTTGAAGTGGCCCTCACCTACTGGGAAAATGCTCGCTATACTTGCAAAAAGGGCTGCAATGCATTTTGGATATATCACAGAAAAAGCTGATTGCCAGCATCAGTAAGATGGACTCCATCTCTGCGAAAAATGTTCGTACTACGAAATGTAATATTTTCATTGCGGAAGGGCGACATGCCAACATCTCACAAAAAGGCGCAGGCACCCTTGTAAACATTGCACCTCGCTTTCTCCATTTGCGGACCAAATGAAGAAGAGCAAAGCCACATCTGTCTCTAAGAAATGCTAGAGAAAATTACTCGGGAGTTTGGAAACATATCCATGACTTTTACAAGTGCCACCTTCGCAAACGGTAGTGAGATTCCGGTAACATGTCCTGAACTGTTCCCTCCACAATGAATAATAATAATGTCTGGATGATGGTGTGTCACCAAAGCTGCACAAAGAGGAAACACATCCAGCCACTTCCTTCCACGCACTCCATACCAGTGCACATCCACATAATGGAATCCAAAATGTGCAGCCACTCCACAATGCTTTGCATATACCTGCAACCAATGTACCCAAAAGTCTCACAAAATCCAGACACACTGCCTCCTGAAAGACACAGCCATAGCCGTTACCATCTTCACTCCTCTCAGCAAACAGACCTTCTGCATAGTCTCTCACACCCAGAAAACTTGAATCCCCTTTCCATGCCTGCCAGCATCAAAAGCCCTGTATGTGACAGGCCCTGTCCGCGGACTACTGCCTAGTCCATGGATTCCGTACCACAGGGTCAGCCTTCTTCCCTTTCCACATCACTCTCTGCACCACTCCCTTATTGGCTACCGATAAGCAATCACACAACCATCCACCAATCACATCCAAGACCCCTGCATCTATCTCTGTGATCACAGTTCAGTACTTTAGATCTACTGTTGAACACTGTGGCTACAAGTCTGCTGTGATTGCAAAGCACCTCCAGAACAAACTACTGTACAACTCTCCAACATATCTGCTTCCTGATGTATCCACATCTGTATCCATCAACACAAACAACAGGTGTGCATATATTGTGTAGAGTACATGTCAACCTCTTTTACAAATGCAAATGAACAGGGTACCTGCCACTTACCCTGTATAACCTACTCAATAAGCATACTGTCATTTCTCCCATCGCCTACCATGAAGTGGCACTTACAATGTTGTGTGCTTTGAAACTGTTCTTTTACCCATATCACCCATTGTAGTGTGCACACTCTTATTTTCTTCTTTACTTCTATCATTTATACAACCACTTCCCCCACTAACATACCTGCTCTAAAATGCCTAGCATGCACACAGAAAATGAAAATTGCATGTATCTTACCAAAGCATACCAGGTATATAGATTGCATGCATATAAACAGGGTGCCTGTCACTTACCTTGCATAAACTACTAATATACTTTCATCTGTCCCATCTCCTACAATGCAATTGCTTACAATGCTGTCTGCTTACAAACCTTTCTTTTAATGCCCACTTGCACAACGGTTTCAAACTTCATATTTCCATTTTATCACCACTCTCCCTGATGTATTTGTTAATGAAAAAAAGAAAACCACATTCTCCTTCATAATCTCTACATCTTTTGAGCCTTTTTCTCAATGTACTACAACCTACAGTAATCCATTTCCAAACCAAATACTACACAACAACTCACACACTTACAAAATGCACCACATAGGACACACTTAAAAATACACCACTTGCCCCCATAGCAGCAATACTGGTGCTCCAAAGTCCCCATTCATACACAATGCTGTACAATTTCACATGCATACTAACTCTTCCTGCTAACAAATCCTCCCACAATTTTAAATAATGTGTTCTCCAAGTGCAATTACTGTGCCATGAACACACATATGTACAAACGTCCTTCTTTCACAATTGCAGTGTTTTCCTATTGTAGGCTACAAAATTCCATCAACCCAACAGCATTTGCATCACTCTTACTCATTGCACCTCAGAATGGGCACACTTTATATTGTCATCTGAACACCTGTATAGTAACACACACATACCAGTACAGCCTTCCCAACCTGAACTACCAACACATTCCACAATCACACACCACTATGCGCATGCCTACCCTCATATTCAGGCACTCATGCACAGTGCACGCGTATGCGTTGCCCAACCTCCAAACACACACTCTTCTTTTTCCTCCAACAGAAAGTAAACAATGCCTGCCAAAAAGTAACTCAGTCGAAAGAAACACAGAAGTAGAGCACGTCAAACTAAAAGTGTACAAAATAGCCATCCACCTCTAGCCAAATTCGTACAAAATGTTCAAACAAAACAACTAATACACTCACTGAGCAAAACTGAAGCAGCTAGCTCAAAAGAAGCTGTGACCCCTCTTTCAAAATGTAAAACTAAAAAGAAATGTATTACAAAGATTACAACTACCACTAGTACTGCACCTACCAATGTTAGTGTAGCCACAAGTAAGCATTCCCAATAGTTAATTTTACCAAAAATGTTCCACCATAGGATCCTTCAGAAACTTTTAAAAACTGGGGGTAAATCACAATATACCCTTAAAACTTACTGTAGATGACTCATCCTGGAAGCTCTCATCTCTCTCATCTACAGTGCAATCCTTCTCAAAAGGAAAATATTTATATTAGTTTTAAACAGAATGAAACCACTAACAAAATGAATTACTAAACTACAACAAGTACTTTGCAACAGACGTAATATCAACATAGATAACTTTTCAAAGGTCTGTGAAGGTGAGTGGAGTCACACCCCCAGCACAGAGCCATATTTCAATGAAGAGGCATACAAAGAAAAGCAAACCAACTCAATTGCCATACGTAGCAGTGGGCAAGGGTATGAAAAGGTAGACAATACCATTATGAATTAAGAAACGCTGCTCACAAGAAAATCCCCAGCTAACTTACAATCAACTCTCCATTCCACCAAAACAATACGTCCAGTCCACAAATGGCCCAGCACATCAATGTATAATGTGCGAAAACAATCTTTCAAATATTTACGGCAGTTCCTCAATCAATATGTGAAAGGCAAAGACGAATAAAAAATTAAAATATTTCAAACTATATACTACTGTCCAGTGCGTGAATACACAGGACAATGAGGACATTTATTAGCCTGCATTTCTGGACTTGCTTGCAAAAGCACCTTCCACCATATAAAAATGTTAGCAACACACCATTCGACTGTACGAAATCTCGTTCACAAACTGTATTATGCAAAAAGTCCTGCTTTAGCCTTGACAATTTAAATGACATTCTCCTACATGTACAGCCAAAGAACTACGTGAAGAAATAGACCACATCCAAAGCAAATATTTTGGAACTGAACAGCACTTAGAAAAGAGTAGCAACAACCTTGCATATGCCAACCTTCTATTACACACTTACAACAAAGAAATACTAAAGTTTAAAAGCACATCTGCTGAAGTACCAAACCATGCGTGTGTATGTTGCCGCAGAACTTTTTATAAAAAGAAACTGTAAACATAATGTACAAAATAGAAGACAATGAGGAATCTCACTGGTTCCAATTAGCTCTCTATTTTATAGCAGAAAACAAATACGAAATTACTAACCCCTCGATACTTTGCACATATTGCACTGCAAAACTTGACAATAACCAAATGCCTTCACAGGCTATCACTGATAACTTGGAAATATTCCCACTGCCAAAACCACTCCAACAACTTAACTTGTATGAGAGCATTATAATCCAAACAGTGCACTCATTTTAATCGATAATCGGCCTTTATCCGAAAACAGCGAAACTGCCTTCCTCTGAATTACTGAAAAGCATTTGTGGCAAAGTAGTTTATTTGCTATTAGTTCTCAAAGAAAATGTAGACACTCTAAGAGTGCAATGGCCAACAGATCAATCTTTGATTATCCTAGTGAATGGTGTACCTACAAAAGACAAAATAAAATTAGCAGCAACAAGTGGACTTAAATGAATTTAGAGAAGCCCTGCAATAACCTAAAGACAACAATGAATACTACAAAGAAATAAACATTGAAGGAAACCTGAGGGAAACCACGGAAATAATTCAGGACTCCTCAGGAACTGCCCAATTTGAACTTCTAGAACCTACTACAGCCTTCAATATTTTAGCCCACTATACAATTCATCCACTGCACTCCAAAGACACCATATACGATGCACTAGAAACATATCAAATGCAGCGAGCCAGAGGATCTTCTATCAGCATATGGGAAAACAGTGTGGAAGCACAAGCCTTTCCTCTACTTTTTCGTACTGGAAAAGGTGGAAGGTAAGATGAAAGATGCACACAAATAACAGCATCAGAATACTGTTCTTTACGAATGTATTCAGTAGACCCCAGATTCAGACAAAACGTTGAATACATATTCCACTTCCTCTTTGAAAGTGAACTAGCGTCTCTATGTTATGGAGTTGAACACATATTGAAAACAGGTTCCAATTTACAAAATATGTCTGCTACGCAGCTACTTTAAAAGGTGCAACAGAAAGATGAAGTTTTACAGTCAAGTATTATAAATCTCTTGGCAAACATTTGTGATATGAAGAAATACTGGTTCTGATGTCATGAAGATGTACAGTGTATGCTACACAACCTTGGCCCGCCCACATGGTTTGTCACTTTAAGTTGTGCAGAGTATGCATCGGAAGACTTGCATGATTTCCTATGCATAGCAAACGAAAACAAAGCAGATATAGACATGAAAACATCTGGAGAACTCTACTCTCTTGATCCTGTAAATGTATCAAGGTACTTCCATCATCACTTTATTGCCATGCTGCACTTCATTTGTAAAAGAACACTTCCTCCCCTCAGAGAAGTGGAACACTTCTTTTGGAGAAAGCAATATCAAGCCAAAGGAGCACCACACATCCACATGCTTTTTTGGATTAAAAATGCTCCTAAATTTGGTCAGGACAGTGATGTCACTGTTTTGCGGTTCATTCACATATATGCCACTTGCAAAATCCCTTCAGAAAGAACACATAGCGACCTACATGCATAAATGTTGCAGTTTAAAAAGACACAAGTGTGGCAAGTATTGTCAGCGCAAATATAAAAACAAAGGTAAATATTAGACCAAATGCTGCTTTGGTTTCCCTAGACCAGTTTCAGGAACAGGACAGCTAAACAGCTTCATGTCTTCAGTTAGACACAGTGTGAAAGGCAAATTACCTAAGAACACATACTGCATAAAAAGAGCCAAAGCATCAAAGTACATCAATGATTACAATGCAATCATTGCCCTCCTATGGAATGTGAACATGGATGTGCAGTACATTGCAGACAATTCCACTGCATTACCCGATATGTCACAGCCTAGTTAACCAAAGCAGAGAAAACAGAGCTGAAAGACCTATGGGATGACATATCATCTGACAAAACACTTTCGCAATTGTACAGCTTTACCGTAAAAATGTTCTTCCCATAGATAATGTGGCTGCTACAAAGCCGCAGACCGTTTAACCAGCACCGCCTTGTATGGGAAATCTGAAAACATTGTCTGGCTAAGCCTTGGTCCTACTGCATCCAGAAAAAGAGTTCTCAAAGCATACCAAGACATAGAAACAATAGCCAAAACCGACCCCAACAGCCAGGATATTTTGAAAAACAACTTATTGGACACATAGTACTGCTTTAGAAACCATGTGCCTATACAACATAGCCCAAAATGTCTCATACAAAAATAATATTAAACCTGATGCAAAATAAAAGGTAAACACATAGTCAAAGATTCTGAGGGCAGCTTGGTTAAAACTCACCAAATGCAGCCTGGTTAATTATATGAATATATCATCAAAAATTCCTCAACATAGAGAACTGTACTACATGTCTCCTACGCCAACGTTTTAAACCATGGAGAAAAGAAAAAGATTTATTGGACACCCATGCCACCTGTGTAGATGCTCAAAACACAAATGAAAGCACTATAACAGATATAAACGTTATGCAGTACAAAAACATGTTGGACAATGAACACCAACAAGAAGAAGAACTTCAAACACAACTAAATATAGACACTCCTGACAGCAGTCAACCTTCTCTTACAGGAAGCCAAGAACCAATTGGACAGCCACTCATACTAAATGAGGCAGAATTAGCCATGACTGAAGTAGAAAACTCAATGGCCCTCATTACGACCCTTGCGGAAATTGACTGACCGGACCGCAACAGCGTAAATAGCGTTTCCGCCATTGCACGAAGGAGCAAAGTGCGGCTAATTACGACCCATCGGGCACGAGCATTACGCCATGGCGGAATCCGAAAGGCTGCGATGGCGGAAATGACCCCAAAACGGCCCTTACCGCCGCCGTACGCTGCACCAGGTGCAATACCGCCACCCATCTTAGCGGTCACCGTAATGAGCGGGCACCGTAATGAGCGGGCACCGCAAATTACGGGCACCGTAAATATACGGAAACGGAAGTAAAAGCATGTGGCCGGAACGGGAAACAGCACGCCGCACAACTATAAAATCCGAATCCCAACACAACCATTAAAAATCCGACCCTGACACACATCCCAACCCGTTATCAACCCCAGTTCAAAAAATAAATATGGGAAAGGTAGCCAAGAAAGCGTGTGATCGCAAGCGGCAGGTCCACTTCTCCCGAGAGGAACTGACCGTGCTGACCGAGACCCTGCAGGAAAATGCCGCCGTCGTCTTCTCCAGTCAAATGACCAGGACGGCCCTTGCCAACAAGAAGGCCATATGGGCCCTTGTGGCACAGCGCGTAAGTGCGGTGGGGACAACACCCCGCACGCCACAGCAATGTCGCAAGCGGTGGGACGACCTGCGGATCCGCGTACGCAGCATACTTTCTGCGAACAGGAACATCGCCACAGCTACCGGGGGGGGATCAGAGTCGCCCATCAAGTTGACCCCCTGGGAGGAGATCTGCGCCTCCACCATAGGAATGGAGAGCATAGAGGGAGTCGGAGGGATGGAGAAAGGAGTGCCGACATCCGGAGAATCAGGTAGGTTTGCCAAGAGAAACAATGCGAAATCCACAAACCACGAACATGTGCAGTACCATGTGACCCCATAGTGCAATACATACTTTGCCCTGACAGCGCCCTCTAAAAGTCAGAATGAATAAACAAATTAATCAAGATGCCATAAACAACCCCTACATGTGCAGCATGCACCCCCTAACTGCAGGCAGCCAAATGAATGCATCCTCAATCCACACGAAAATGAGACCACCTCCAAGGCCCAGTCCCATATCAGCCTCATGTACCACCCCAATGCATTTGACACGTTGCCATTCCAAATCCGACAGACCCATAACTAACGCTCGCCCCTCTTTACTCCACCACAGGGTCCGATACCAACGACGAGCTGCAGGACACCCCTACCAGCACGCCTGCAAAGAGGGCCAGGACCAACGTCCCAAGAGCCTCCACCTCAGGTGCAAGGATCAAGACACGGCAGCAGCAGGAATCAAGTGCCAGCACACTGGAGGGGACTGCAACAGGCACCCCAGCAGCCAGCAAGTCCACAACCCCAGCACCACAGGTCCCCCCAAAGAACGTATCTGATGGCACTGCCTCTGGTGGTAGCAGCACCATAGGTGACACAGCTGTCATGCCAGCATGCTCCGACACGGAAAACAGTGCTGGCGACGTAGGTACCATCCATGACCTTTCCCAATCCCCCTGCATGTTCCATCCCCTACACCATGACGAAACCACGCAGGGGCACCCTGAAGACGACGACTGGCCAACCCCCACAAGTCCTGTGCCAAGGCAACATGTGTTGAGCAGCCCCCCTGTCACACCACCGCAAATGTCCATGGCCCAGCAGAGGCAACAGTCCCTCGACCTGCTGATCGAGCAACAGCAGGAAGCGTCCACGCTACTCAAGGACCATGCAAATGAATGCGGGGGTTCCAGGGCAGCCATGGAAACATCCACCGAGACACTCAGGGCACAAATAGAGAAAAGTAGTGAGAGCCTCAGGGGAGAAATGGAGAGAAGCACCGAGAGCCTGAGAGCACAAATGGAGAGAAGCACCGAGAGCCTGAGGGGGGAACTGCATGCGACGTCCAAAGACGTTTGTGCTGAACTTGCTGCTGTGCGCCGTGTGCTCTCGGAGCTCTCACAAACCCTCAGAGACATGCATGGACGCGAGCAGGCAGAGACGTCATCCGTGGCAAGTTCCGTCCAGGGCAGCCCCCAACGCAGATCTGGCAGGAACCTGCGCTCCACGGGCAGGGGTGCCCCTGATACCCGTAGAGGGGGCTTGCAATAGCGTCTACCCACGGGCAGCATGCATATCTGGACACTGGTGTTGGGGGGGGAGGAAGTAGGGTGGAGGGGGTGTGTTGGGCTTCACTGGGTGGCGGGTCCATAGGGTGTATGAATCAAATCACATTAACAATACAGCACTTCATTATCATCCAATGACATGTGTGGACATTGATATTTGCGTACGAGGCCTTCATAGGCGTACAGTCCACTATGTGCCTGTACTACACACACACAGTGCCACAGGTCCCCTTTCCGTGTAATAGGCACCATGCGTGGTTGCTAGAAGCATGCATCTATGATGCTCTGTCGGATTGCACGTGCATCCTGTGCCTCATGGACTCCCTGGCGTCCCTCCACATCCCCACCCTCATCATCATCATCTTCAGGTGCATGCAGTACAGCGTCAGGGGGCATGGGCACATTCCTACGTATGCACATGTTGTGCAGCATGACACATGCCATGACCATCTTAGAAACCCTCTCATGGCTGTACATGAGTGCCCCGCCAGACCTGCTGAGGCTGCGGAAACGAGCCTTCAGTAGGCCGAATGCCTGTTCAATGACCACACGGCTACGTGAGTGGGCATGGTTGTAGTCCTCCTCATGCTGGTTCTGTGGGTTCCGGATTGGTGTAAGGAGCCATCTCTTCAGTGGATACCCGGCATCACCTGTATGGGACGAATAAAGGGTGTCAGTGGAATGATAGTGCTAAGTAGCCCCCCCCCCCTCCTGCAAGGTCATTGACGCATCAAATGGGCCACGATGTCATGCATGGAATGAGACTCACCGAGTAGCCAGGATCTGTGCCCTGCGTGTCGCTCCATGTAGCGTGGTATTCTTGTGTTCCTCAGGACCATAGAATCATGGGTAGATCCTGGAAATCTGGCACAACAATGCGTAAAGATCTTGTTGGAGTCACACACCATTTGCACATTGATTGAATGAAATTGTTTCCGGTTGCGGTACTGGACCTCCATGGCATGTGGGACAACCAATTCAACATGGGTGCAGTCGATGGCACCAATGCAACCCGGGATGCCGCCAAGTGCATGGAATCCCACCTTTGCGTTGGTAATCTCCTGGTACGTGCGTGGTAGTGTGATGTGGTCGTCGGCGTGCTTCAGGAGGGCATCGTGCACTTGGGAGAGTGTCCGTGAGAACAGTGGCTGTGAAATGCCATGCAACTGTCCCACTGTGTGCTGGTAGGTGCCTGTGGCCAGGAAGTGGAGTACAGACACCACCTTCAGTAGGGGTGGGATGGCGGTTGGGCTATCTATCATGCTCACGAGGTCAGCATGTGTCATGTCCACAATGGCGATTATGGTGTCCCGGTCCAAACGGTAGAGGGTGTGGATCTGCTCAGCAGTGAGGTTGAACGGATCAGCTCGGAGGCGTGGGATTGCGGGCCGCCTGCGTGGTGGTAGTGGCAGTGCTTGTGGGCCTTGCTGACCCTGCCTTGCCCTCCTCCTCCTCCTTCTCCTCCGTCTCCCCTGTGCGCCCGGTTGTTGTACCTGTTGTTGTTCGTCGTCTTCTTGTAGTTGTAGCACTTGCAGTGCTATCTGGTGCCCCAGGCCCAACATCGCTAGTCCTGCCGGTAGCATTTTGGAGTGGGAGTGGTTGTGGGAGGGGTTTGGGTCTGCTATATATGTGCTGTCGGCCTGTATGGCCTCCACCTGTGCTGATTGAATGAATCTGTGGCAGATGCAATCCCTTCTGGCCGAGCACGTCCCGCACGTAAGGCTGCATTTGGCCGCATGGCATCTTGGGGTTGGAATCATGTATCAAATCCCGATGGCAGTGTGATGTACTTTGACTGATTTTCATGCTATGCTCCCATTGTTACACATGCTATGATTGCAGCCGCTTACATACCTGTGAAGAGTCAGTGGTATGTAGGGCTCGATCGATGGCCGACCCTCATGCAGCACAGTATCGTACTTCACCGACGGGCGTGGCGTCCCATTTGTGATTGCAGCCAGTTAGCATTATGACACACAGCCGCACTACATTGATGTAATTGTGAATGCAAGCGTTCACAGAAGCCTTTTCGACGTAATGTTGCAAGTGAGGAATTCGAAGGCCAGGATTTTTGGTTGCGAAGTAGCGGTGAGGAGACGCCCACAGGTCTGCCTGGAAATGTAACGTTCTATTGTTGAATGTCCTTGGGACAGGGCCCATAACGAGCAAGCAATGAATGACATGAATTGAATGGGATGCGCAATAGCGTAGTGGACGATAAGGCAGGACGTTCCCAAGTCCATCTAGCTTCACGACACTACAGATCCGGCCAGGAGCACAGTGGTTTTTGCAGACTGCATTACGCACAGACGCGATGGAAGTTTCACATATTATGTGAGTGAATGTTCATGCGTTTTCATTGCGGGATGAGGGAATGATGAATGGATGCATGGACAGATGATTCCATTTAGGGTCTGCCATGTACATGTGTTTTTTGATTCAATCCCCTTCCCCTGCGCTATGTGATGCAAGGCTGCCATAGTGGGACTTACGTCTATCTGCCCTTGTCGGATCCTCCCTGTCTCGACGCGCCTTCATACACTTGTGTCTAGGCACGTTACTAATCCCATGTCATGGGTTCTATCTTGACGGACGCATGCACAGTAACCGACGTTGCCAATGGTGTATTAACCTCGATTGGTTTCGTTATGTATCGATACTGATTTAGGGGTGTGTATATTCCTTTGGAGTGGCCTAGCATGCATATGGGTGTGGATTTGGTGTGTTGAATGAAGATAGTGATGCATCATGTGTCATGTAGTGCAATCGGTTAATTTGTGTTTCATTTTGGTGACAGGTATCTCCTGCCCTATTGCAGATGCCATCTGTACGCCACTCCTCCAGATGGTTTTTACTCTCGACACCTGCAGCTTCGGGTGAATCAGTGGAGCAGCATTACGATCTTATGGGACGATCGCCAATGGGCCACATGCCCTTACGCTGTTCTGGTGGCTAGGTGCAACATTTCGGCCTTTCAGCTGGACTAGTGCCTGCCTCATGGGACGGACCTGCGGTTCTTGCCGCTTCCATGTTGCCTTTTGGAACGTTGATGTTGGCCCTGTGTGCCATGATGGTACAGGGCGTCACACAAGTGGAAGCTGGTCAATTATTGCAGATGCAGCCCTCGGTGATGATGGATGTTTTGGTGTTATTTTACAAATTGCTGTGAGGCCTTTGTCATTTGGATGTGCATTTAAATTGTATTCCGATATTTGGCGTGTTGCGTTATTCTTTGCAGGTGATGTGGCGATTTTCGATTTGTGGCGGTATGTATTGCGAGATGATCTGCATTGTGTTCCGCCTTCTGAGTTGAGTTGTGTGGTACAGTACTGGCCGCTTTTGCCTACGTAGCACAGTGTGGTCACGGATAGGGGCTGCCATTGTGACTGTTTACATGATGTGCTGTTCAGGGGCGGGGGATTGGCTTTTGGCCGACTGGTGCCTGTCAGCCAGGTCGATTGATGGTATGATGGGATGTTCAGAATGTGGCTGGTCACAGGTGCCTGTGTTTGCGTGCGTTTGTTGGAGGGGGACTGGGGTCATGTCCATTGGAATAGCTTCTGTATTCATGCCATCTGTGCCCTGCAGCTCCCATCGGCCCCTCTTGGGATGTGCCTGGCTGCTCAGTCACTCTGCCAACTTGTGTGGTACATGCTTCTGCTGATGGTTGGTTTGTTTACTGGCAAGAGTACAGGTCTGGTGCAATCCCCCTCAGGATGCTGTTTTGGATGTTGCCTTGCGCTGGTGGCAAGCGATGGGGGACTACTGTTGTTTTGTGTCATGTGTTCTTGATTTCCATTTTGATGTCTTGTACCTTCACATGCCTGTGCTGCATCAGTACGGCTATGGTGAAATGCCGTACATGGATGCCCACTCACGGGGCGCTTCGAACACCTGCATGCATTTCTACGTTGGCATGCATGGGTGAATTGTAGATTTCACTGGTTGCATGGTGTGAGTACATTGCGCCTGCCAGGAGTTGTGCAATGTGGCCAGGGAGTGGAGTACAGGCACTCAGTGGGCCATTTACGGTTGGTTCACGATGCCGTATTTCTAGCCATGGCGGAATGGTCCATTCCGCCATGCCTGATGGCGTTAGGTACATGTCCGCTAGGGTCGGAATTGCCGTACCGTTGCACCATGGTGGTGTTTGCGGTTTGGCATGGTGCGCGCGCGCGTGCTTAGTGCAGTTAGCGTTGGCGTTCACTACGGTGTCGCTAATGGCTTCGTACTTTGCGGTGACGGGTCATAGTCGCACCGAGCGCTTTTCGATGGCGGTATTGCATTTCCGCCATCGTTTTCCCCTTTCCGCCAGGGTCGTAATGAGGGCCAATGTGTCAGTATGAGCAATCTGCAGAAGACTTTGCTCTACTGAAATTACAACTAAACAATGAGCAGCATAGCATTTTCCTAGAAGTAACTAAAGAAATTGAACATGGTGTGCAGCATGAAACTAAAACTTGTACCTGTCAAAACTATAAACCTAAACTCCTATATGTAAGTGGTCAAGCTGGTTCAGGCAAAACATTCTTAATACAAATAATCTGCAAATTCCACCAACAATTGACAAACAACAAGCTTTTAGCTGTTGTTACTTCCCCCACAGGTTTAGCTGCCTACAACATAGGTGGTGTCACTTTACATTGATTGCTACTCCTTCCAGTAGAACACCAAAACAAATTAGACTACTACAAACTTTCAGCAGAAGCTGCTATGGAGCTACGCAGAATTTTGAAACAATTGAAAATGGTCCTAATAGATGAGGTGAGCATGGTCTCTAACCTAATGTTGGCGTTGATTCACCTCAGATTGCAAGAAGTCCTTAAAACAGACTACGAAGAACTCTTTGGAGGACAACACGTTATTGTTTTCGTAGATCTTCTTCAATTAACACCAGTAAAAGGTGAACCTATTATTAAAACCTTAGGACACAAACGGTGCTCTTGGCAGCATAGGAAATGTAAATCTCTGGCAATATTTCCAATACAGAGAACTAAGTGAAAACATGCGTCAGTCTGCAGACCTCACCTATGCCAACATTTTGAAAGGAGTCAGGAATGAGCGAGGAAGGAGAGGAGGCTGAGGGAAGCCTGAGAGAGAGCTGTGTGTCATCTGCATAACAAAGGAAGTTGGAAGAGAAGGTGGAAATCAGATGGGTCAAAGGGGCCAAGTAGACATTGAAATGGCAGTGTGAGAAGATAGAACAATAGGGGCCACCACAAGTGGAGAGAGAGGTAGTGGAAAGAAATGACCCAAGTTGGACCGGGGAGGGTTGGTCCAAGAGGAAGTACATCAGCCATGCCAGAGCCTGATCCATGATGCCAAGGTTCTTGTGTAGATGATTAATCAGGATAGCATTATTGACCGTATCAAAGGATGATCCACATAGTCTGGTGCAGTTCTATTGGGGGAAAGTAGGAGAAATGCTGCGCTGGATCGGAGTGTCCTGGAGGGTCGGTAGCTTGTGAGTTTGTCTTGGAATAATTCCAGGCTGGTGTTATGAATAGCACTGTGAGTTATGCACATGGCTTTTAATGTAGTAAGTTGACCAATAGGAAGCCAGTGGATGACTCTCAGTGTGGGGATGTGTTCCCTGGGCGGGAAACCAATGAGCAGGCATGCTTTTTACATAATTCTTATTGTTAAATTCCTACCTAGTCATTTTTAAACTTGGCTGTGGAAAGGAATATCTATCATTCTATCTCAAAGATGTCAACGCAGAGACCCCAGGACTTGGAAGGCCAAGGAACATTAAGCACACTAGCATCCTGCGAGCCATATGCCCTCTGGATCCCATAGAGACAACCTAGTGGGACATGATTTGTCACCAGTGCAACTTTGGAACATTTAGCCCACCGTACGGACAATGATTGGACCACTAATTATAAGCCCCATTACTGATCCATCAGATTCAAAAGCTCACTGACCTGACTCAATTGAATTCACATTAACATTAACATCAGGGAGTAACAATCACCAGGAATGACCTTTTAGTGCCTTATTGCAATACTTAATATCTAGGCGCTATGCTGTGTCCACACAACACCCAGCTTTGCCCGGCTCTCCTTTGATCTCTCTTTTGATTTATCCTGTGTCATTTATATAACACTGTTATATTAAGCAGCTGTATCCACCAAGGGATGGTCTGCGCCTATCTGCTTTGAAAGAATGAAAGGCTTTGTTGGCCCTTTCTGAATATGGATCTACTTTTTGCAAATTACACTGATAGAAGAAGCAAGCACTTAACTGACTGTGCTATATAAAAGGTGATTCTTCATACTGAACACTTTATGATGTGCAACAACATAGTGTCAGGTTACATTTAACAGATTCCAGACACAAGGGCGGATTATCCGTACCTGGGGGGCGGGGCTTTTTCTGTCTTGCCATATGCGGATGCTACTGTGCTAATAGCCAGGACCCCAATGGCCCTCGAGATTCTGATCTCCGCCTATGCAGCCTTTATGGCTTAAGAAAAAACACCAAGAAATCTGCAATAATGGGATGTGTGTGACGAAAGAGGGTAGCAAAGATGCATCCAATGCTTTGTAATGGGGAGATAATCCCCAGAGTCAAGGAATTTGATTATCTGGGGGTTAGATTTTCAGAGACAATAACAGCTCATGCCCATATTAAAAAACAATCGGCAAAACTAAGTTAACAAGTGGAAGGGATTTCAAATGTTCTGTCTTGCTGTCAGGGCCAACCGCAGGATGTAGTAATAAAAGATTATTTTGCCCATACGAAAGCTGTGACCTTCTATGGAGCACCATTATGGGGTTTTCAGAAAGCCTCTGAGATCCAGGTGAAGGAGAACACATTTATTATAAGGCTAATGGGACTCCTGGGATCCATTCCCTGTATCTCTATTCATATGGAACTGGGAATGAATTTCTGTAAGGACCAATGGGCCTTGGCACCAATAACATTCTGGCTTCGGCTTTGGGCGAATGAATATGCTATCCTATGCCATTTTATTATCAGGTCATTAATGGCAAGGGATAACTGGAGAAAAATCCAGTGGCTTGACTATATTGATGTAACTTTGTTCCGTAGAAATATTTGGGTACTTTCTCCCCCTGATAATCTGCTGATCAAAACAAATTAAGATTGTGTAAAAGCATTTAGGGAGAGGCGATAAAGGACAAAAGGGATCTCATGCAGTTTGCAACCAACTCAGATAAAGTACGCGAAGTGATCAGTCGGTTGAAGGATATCCAGCCCTACTTAATCTGGGGTTCTATAAAAAGAGATTGTTGGCTTATCATGCGTGCTGATTTGACTGTCTGCAGCTGAGGGAAATTACAGTAAAATGAAGTGGGTACCCTGATGTGGCAGTCTGCTCAGTGTGTGTTGCTGATCGAGAGGACATGGTTCATCTCTTATTGTTCTGTCCAGCCCTCAATAGTATTAGGTGCTCAATTTTACTGCCAGTCCTTAGGTCAGCTAAAATCTGCTCCTATAGGCCGGCAGTTCTGTTTCTTTTGACTGCAGATTCTGTCTGGACAGAGTGGGCATTATTATCATTTCTGAAAATAACTAGGTTCAAAGAAAGGGGATGTTGAGCCATTTGCCCTATAAAAAATACTCACCTGCCGGGAAATTTGAATTAGTATTGGCCGTCTTGAATTGGATGTATCCCGTTGCTCTCTTTTTCTTTTCAGCAATCTTAGGCATGATTATGACCTATGAACTATGTAGTATGCACCATATTTGATTGAATATGTGTTAGGGAGAGTTCTCAGAAATTTGCTAATTCCCTTCTACCTTAGATACCCCCAGCTCTATGCTGGACTTTAGGACTTTAAATTTTTATCCTGGAGAGAGTGAGACCTTTTTCACATTCTCTCATGTATTTTTCTTTGATTTGAACACTGTGTTCCTTCTGATTTTGGAGTCTGTCAAACACCTTAGGCATCACTGTTTTACATTGTGACACACAGTACCTTCAGTGCAGTGGCACAGGGCAGTCTTTCAGATTCCCCAAAGGTTTAAATACCTTCTCTTGGTTAAACTACTGTTTCCAAGAGCAGTGAAGTGAAATTGACTTTACTTACATGTGTAAATTTCTAGACCCAGCCCACAATATCTTACAATAGGGTGCTGGAGGGGTTATTTAGTATACTCTTTGTCTAGTTTCTCATGCAACATTTTTATGTTGCCCTTTCTACAATTAATGTCTGGTGGCAGTGGTTTACTTTTTCCTACCATGTATGTTTCTTCCGCAGGCTGCAATTGCAGCTGCTTTAAAGCATCCATTGGTGCCCATTTTGTCAAAATGGTCCTGGTCTTCTTTTTTTGACATTTCTTGTTGGAAAGGTCCTTCTTGAGATTTACTGTGCACGCCAAACCAGGTTTGGTCTGTTTGTTAATTTTGTCTTTGGTGGGGTTCAATGCTGAAGTCTGTCTCTGGGTCCAGCGTGTCTTGCAGGGCAGGAAGTGAGAGAGGTGCCCAAAACACCCTGTGCTTAATCCCCTTGCTTACAGGAATACACCCAAAAGGGATTGGCTGGCTGACTGTCCTTGGAGGACAGCCACCATGATACGTGAGTGACAGCTAGGCTGGGACCGAATGGGAGAAGCCTGCATAAAAGGGGAGGTCTTTTAGAAAGAAGGCAGAGTCTTCCACTGGACTAGGAATCTGAAGAAGAACTTGGAAGAGACGCTTGATGCAACTCCAGGACCGTTGGTTTGCCGGTTAAAGCCCTGCTGCAGTGCTAAAACTCTGAATACACCTCGACTTGAGAAGCCCTGCAAATGACGACTCCTCCCTGTAGTCCACACAGAACCTCCAATCCTTGGTACCTGCCTGGGATCTTGCCTTGGGGACAAGGACCACTGGACTGGACCAGGGACTGGTTGAGGGTTCAATAACACCCAGATCCAACATCTTGGCGACCTGAGCCTGGATGTGGTTCTTAACGGTATCTGACATACGGTAGCACATGCTTTTGACAGGCACACTGTCACCAGTGACAATTTCGTGCCTACACCATGGGGTAAGGCCTGGTGTCAGTGAGAACAGAGAGGCATACTGCTGGAGCAAAGCCCTGTAGGCCCTCTGGTGCTCTGTCGTTTGATCTCAAGAGAAATGCACTCCCTCCTCTGAGCCTATGCAGCAAATCAGGAAGGAGCTCACTCTCATGCTCTTCTTGCTCTGAAGCCAGCAAGAGACATGTGACTTTGGCTCGCCCATGGAAAGGTTTGAACCTGTTAACATGAAATACCTGAGGGGCTACCCCAGGGACTCCCATTTCAACCAGATAATTGACTTTGCCCATTTTATAGATTATCCTGAAGGGTCCAGTCCACTTATGTGCCAAAACTTGAGGCTTGGTAGTCTCCATCACAAGGATCTCCTATCCTGGAGTCCAATGTACTTTCAAGGCTTTGAGGTCATGCCAGTATTTGTTCAATTCCTGGCTGGCCTTGAGATTTGCTGTCGCCTGACCCATCATCTGTATCATCCTCCATCTGAGGCCTAACACATAGTCCCCCACTTGCTTAGTCGGACCTGGCACCCTCACTGGATGGCCAAAGAGTAACTCAAAGAGGCTGAAACCAACACCCTCTTGAGTTACCTCTCTGTAAGCAAAAAGCAGGCATGGGAGGAGGAGATCCCATTTCCTCCTTAGGGGCTCTTCCAAAGACCTAGCATGCCCTTGAGAGTTTTATTAACTCTCTCAACCAGACCATGGGTCTAGGGGTGGTACGAGGTGGGGAACTTGTATGTAACTCTGCACTCTTTCCTCATGGTTTTCATGTAACTGGACATGAAGTTGGAGCCTCTGTCAGCCTCCTTAGCGAATCCAACATGGGTGAAAATTCCCAGGAGAGCCCTGGCAACTACCTTGGCAGTAATAGTCCAAAGGGGTATAGCCTCAGGGTACCTGGTGGCATGATCAACCAAGACCATGATGAACCGATTTCCATCTGAAGTGGGAGGCTCAAGTGGACTGACAATGTCGATGCCCACCCTCTCAAATGGTGTGCCAACCGCTGGCACCGGCTGCAGTGGGGCTCCACTTCTACTCCCATCCGTGGCCAGTAGAAATGGGCAGAGAGCCTCTGCTTAGTCTTCTTGGTACCAAGATGACCATGTAAGGCACCTCATGCATCAACTGCAGCAGGAAGGGCCTGTAAACCTGGAGTACCACCAACCTCTTGAGGGCACCAGATTCAGGCTTAGTGGGCTCAATAACATGGAGCTCACCCTGCCAATATATCCAGAATGTCCTAGGCACTTTTTCCTGTGCCTGGGACAGGGCCTGTTTCCTCAGACCCTCGAGAGAGAGTTGCACTCTCTCTGAACCCTCACAGATGTCTGCCCAGGAGGGTCCCCCTTCAGCCAACAGGCATTGAAGGTCAAGGTGGTCCTCCGGGTTAAGCACCTCTCCCGCAGGAGTGTCTTCTGCCTCTTCTACCTCATGAGTTGATTTTAGATTTTCCACTGGACCCACCCTGTCTGGAGAATAGATCCCAATGGGTACTGCAGGAGCATCAGGAAGAGAAGGGGTCCCTTTCATAGAGGGGGCCTTCTTGCTCTTCCTTCTTCGTTGTGCCTTGGATTTCCCCATCGGCGAGGGTACTGGACTCACAGCCGGACCCGGTGTGACCTGTGATCGGGTGACCGCCGCAGCAGTCATGGGTAGACAATCCGAGATCATCCCCATTTCTACCAAATAATTTCCTAACAAAATGTTAGCAGGCACATTGTCCTGAACCAGGACAGGAAGCTTTGCTGTCTTGTCTCCAATCGTAATGCTGACTAAGGCTACAGGCGATAATTTGGGAGGCACACCAGCTAACCGGGTGGTACTCAGAGGAGAACCTACATAGTCCTCTGGCTTGAGCAGGGTCCTGTCCACCACTGTCATGCTTGCCCCAGTGTCTCTCAATCTAGTAGAAGGCTGGCCATTCAAGAGGACACTTCTCAAAAACCTACAGGTGTTTTGTTGGATTGTCACCAGTACTTCTGAATACTGGTCCCAGGCCCCAAGGGGTCACTAGGGGAATCTCTACAGGAGCACCGAATGTGATTCCTGTAGACGAGAGGAGGACAGTGGCCTCCACCTCAGACATAGGGTAAGGGTAGGTCAGGCTGGCAATTGGGGTCACCCTTCTTGTTATCCAGAACCCCACATTCCGCCAGGAATGCAGGGTGAGGTACTGGAACCTCTGGGAGCCTGCTTTGCAGCAGGTGGACCACTACTCTTACTCCCACCCACAGAGGACTTATCCCCACTAGATTTTTGGGACTTAGGAGAGGAAAGTTCTGGTTTCCTCGACTGTGATTGCTTCTGGGACTCCTCAGCTTTCTGAGAGGTCCCCTTTTCTTTGTCCCTGCCCTTCCCACTGGAGTCCTTAGGGGACACCCGGTGGGAGACACACTTGTCAGCCAGCCTGGCCAGCTTAAAGGGATCTAAAATGTTCTGGTCAGCAACATGCTGACGCAGCTCCGGTGAACAGGTTTCCGAAAAATGCTTAAAAAACAAAAGGTCTGACAGTTCAACAAACGTTTTCACTTTGCAACCATCAATCCACCCCATCATGTTCAAGTGTGCAGCACTCACCCAGTCAATCCAAGACAAATTCTCTCGTTTTTTAAGTTCCCTAAACCTTTTAAGATATCGGGTTGGTGTCTTGGCAAACTTGGCACTCATACTGACTCCATTCATCCACACTCAGTTTCAGAATACAGTCTGAGGCACTGTGCTTAATAAACATTAATTAGCCTAATCTCTTTTATCAACATCATGGGCCTCATTAGGACCCAGGCGCTAAGTGTTTAACAGCGCCGTAAAAGGCTGTGACGCCGTTAAACACTTAGCGCCTAATTACGAGGTCCCTTTGCGGGACCCGACCTTAACGCCTGGTTTTTCCAGGTGTTAAGTACGGACCCGCAAAGGGACCTTGGTGCTAAGTACGGTGCCGCAATTTGCGGCACCGTACTTAGCGCCTTCACCATTAACATGGAGCCCTATGGGGCAACATGGCAATGGTGAAGGGGCAATGGTGGATGGCGGAATTAGCGCCACCACACACCTTGGAATGTGGTGCTAATTCCACCATCCACCATGCCGGACTCCGGCATGGACCATGGTGCTCGGAGTCGTAATGAGGCCCCATGAATTGCAAAAGCCATCTCAAACGCTTCAATCCATTCGAGGATATCAGAACCCTCTACATACACACCAACCAAATCTTTCATAAACTTGGTGGCTGGGACCTGACACTCTCAACTAGTTTTGCTGAAGTCTCCGCTCTAGCTTTCTCTAGCTGGATTTGCTGACATTCAGTGTCCTTGTCTTTGAGTTCAAGATCCCTATCCTTTAGTTGCAGATCACTGGCTTTAAGGATCGCTTGCTGTGCCAACTCCTCTTTCTTAAGATCAGCTTCTATTTCCAACTTTTTATATTGAAAGGTCAATTTCATCCTTAATAATTCAAGTTCCACAGAATTGCTGGAGGCAGAAGGAGTGGTGGTGTTCCCAGAATCAGATTCAACAAAACCCCCAGGGATAAGGCCGTCATTGGTTACATCCCCCCCTTCAAGAGCTTCACAATCATTCTGGTAGTCCACCAGGGAAGCTATCAGCTCAGTCCTAGACTTATCCTTGAAGTCTAACTCCCTGGCTTCACAAGCACTCTGGAGAGCCTCTAAGCTCATCCTTGTCAATTTACCTATTGCAAAAGATTCCATTGCTTCTAATGTAATTATCTTGTACACAACTAAACCTCAATGTAACAAAGTGTAGATATTTTGTAAGTGGCAATATTACACACCGATTCCTAAAACCATAAGCATCCCACTTCTGCCACCAGTGTAAAGACTGGAGGGGGTGTCTGTACTCGTGCTCTCTATATGGCAGAGGAGAGGCACAGAGGACCCCAGCCAAGATTCTCTATTATTGGTTTTGTGGTCGAGCAATCAAGGCCTAGCTTCTCAGGAGGTGATGCAGACTGGTTCTTAAATACAGTGTAGTCCTGAAGCATCCACAAAGGAATGTCCACACACCGTATTAGTTAAAATACAGGGTTTATATAATTAAGGTTATATACACAATCACGATAACTCACTTTGTGCTCCGTTAATCTACAATGGCAAATATATAGACAGTTCTACGTGGTACCACACTTACTTTCATTCCTTTAAAGTGCTTTAACTAGGCGTAGTTTAAATGTCACACAAATCAATAAATCCAGTGAACCAACGATAGACTTTAGGAGGAAAAACAGTCTGTTAGAACAGTTAGGCAGAACAGTACTTCAGCTACTAAGTCACAGTTAGGTATGAGGATCTCCCCACCTGGGCAACCTGAAAATAAAGATATATTGTACAAGCCCAGTCCATGTAATATTCTCAAGAGCCGTATTTCCTTCTAAATAGGTCTACGACACCAAAATATCTGGTTACGTAGAGTTCTTCGATGAGTTGTCGATGAGCCCTTCTTGAGTGCACTCCCTTTCAGGCAGGAGCAACAGGTCATTGAGATTCAGTGAAGAAAAAGGGTGAACACTGTCATTGCGGTAGCAGCTCCAGTTCTTGTGGTGCTCATTGACGATTGGTCGAAAACGTCCTGCAAGCTGAGGCGTGCAGGGCACCTCGACGACGAGTGTTCGTATCCACCAAGAGTTACTGAAGAACTTTGGACCAGCAAGGGCGTCGAATCATCCGGCGTCTCTGCAGATTCCTTGTCCTTTATTGCTTTTTATCATGTGCATCGGAAGGACAGGGCCCTGTCCTTCTGATGCATTTCCAGTATCACAAGGACTGTGCGAGAAACCTCATGTCCCAGGTTGTTTCATTATTGATCTGCGGAGTGGGGGTTAGCATAGGTCAGTCTGCACCACAGAGCATCAAACACCTAGTTACTAGGCAAATGATTTACAGTGTAATGTGCACGCATCACACCATTGTCTTGGCATTTTATTTTTAATTAATTGCCACTGCCTCCTTGTCAGTTTCTCCTCTTTGCCTCACCCTCTTCCTTCTCCAGTTATTGTATCCATTACTCTGGCACTGGAAAGCAACCACTAGTGGCCAGGAGGGCACTGTGATGTACGCGGACATACGATGCACCCGCTGATTGGCTGGAGGGAAGCGTGATGTGCGTCACATTTTCCTGAACAACGGCCATGTTGGATCCGTGGATATCCGTGAATAGTGCGGTGGCCAACAGGGCTAAAAACAAATTTTGGGGCATCTGCTGGGGGATGAAGGACTGAAAAGGGTGGGGGAGTGAAAGATGGGTCATATGATGTATTTGTTTAGGTGGAAGAAGACTGTGCTGTGTTTGTGGTGTCCGCTCAAGAGTTCAAGAGTGTTCCCACTGGTTGAAGTACTGTAATGGTATGTGTCTGTATGCAGAAGGGATGTGACCTAGAAGTTTGGGCTGGACTGCCCCTTTTGGGGTGGGGCCAACCGTGATTTGCTTATGGTCTTTCCTCTTCTGTAATGGCTTGGCAGGCGAAGAACAATGGTCTGGAGGGTTGTCCAGAGCAATGCCAGTGGTTAATATTCATTCTAAACCTTTCAGCCATCACCTCTTTGTTTTTGCTTTGTCACTCTGAGTGGGGCGGGTATGCCTAGACGTGGGTCCTGTGCCTTCTGGGCCTAGAGACCCAAGCTACTCCTCACTGATGAGGCCCAACAAAGCCGAAACATGTTTGGGGATACGTGTGGTCTCGTGCAGAATGTATGTGACCTAGCAGTTTGGGCTGGACTGCCCCTTTTGGGGTAGGGCCAAGCCTGATTTGCATATGCTCTTTCCCCTTCTGTAATGGCTTGGCAGTCGAAGAACAATGGTCTGGAGGGTTGCTCAGAGCAATGCCAGTGGTTAAGATCCATTCTAAACCTTCCAGCCATCACCTCTTTGTTTTTGCTTTGTCACCCTGAGTGGGACGGGTATGCCCAGACGTGGGTCCCGTGCCTGCTGGGCCTAGAGACCCAAGCTACTCCTCACTGATGAGGCCCAACAAGGCCGAAACATGTTTGGGGATGCTTGTGGTCTCGTGCAGAAGGGATGTGACCTAGTAATTTGGGCTGGACTGCCCCTTTTGGGGTGGGGCCAAGCCTGATTTGCATATGGTCTTTCCCCTTCTGTAATGGCTTGGCAGGCGAAGAACGATGGTCTGGAGGGTTGCCCAGAGCAATGCCAGTGGTTAAGATTCATTCTACACCTTCCAGCCATCACCACTTTGTTTTTGCTTTGTCACCCTGAGTGGGATGGGTATGCCCAGGCGTGGGTCCCGTGCCTGCTGGGCCTAGAGACCCGAGCTACTCTTCACTGATGAGGCCCAACAAGGCCGAAACATGTTTGGGGATGCTTGTGGTCTCGTGCAGAAGGAATGTGACCTAGCACTTCCGGCTGGACTGCCCCTTTTGGGGTGGGGGCAAGCCTGATTTGCATATGGTCTTTCCCCTTCTATAATGGCTTGGCAGGCAAAGAACGATGGTCTGGACGGCTGCCCAGAGCAATGCCAGTGGTTAAGATTCATGCTAAACCTTCCAGCCATCACCTCTTTGTTTTTGCTTTGTCACCCTGAGTGGGACGGGTATGCCCAGATGTCGGTCCCATGCCTGCTGGGCCTAGAGACCCAAGCTACTTCTTACTGATGAGGCCCAACAAGGCTGAAACATGTTTGGGGATGCTTGTGGTCTCGTGCAGAAGGGATGTGACCTAGCAGTTCGGCTGGACTTACCCTTTTGGGGTGGGGCCAAGCCTGATTTGCATATGGTCTTTCCCCTTCTGTAATGCCTTGGTAGGTGAAGAACGATGGTCTGAAGGGTTGCCCAGAGCAATGCCAGTGGTTAAGATTCATTCTAAACCTTGCAGCCATCACCTCTTTGTTTTTGAAAAGTGGAGAGGGCCTTGGGTGGCTTGCTTACTGCACCACATAGTGTGGTGACTGGTTTCATGTATTGTAATACTATGTGTAGAGAAGTGGATAGGGTCTCAGGCAATTGCCTTATGTGTGTGGGTTGTGGCCAGTGTACAGATTGTTGGTTGCATGGTTGTATTATGGTGTGATGATTGTGTCAGCTAGTAGACTCATGGGTGCATGACCCAGTCTTTTCAGTGGCTGCAAGTAGGGTAATAGTATGTGTACAGAAGTGGATAGGTTGTGCAGCAAGTGGTTTGTTGGAGTGCCCTGCGTTTTTTGGGGGTATCATAGACTGTGCAGTGGGTGGGAGTAATGTTATAGTATGTGATGTAAAGTGGACAGGGGTTTAGGTGGATGAGTTATGTGTTTGGGTTGTGGCCGCTGGGCAGATTCGTGGGTGCTTCACTGTATTATGGGTAGTTAGTAGAGTCTAGGGTGTGCAGCCAAGAGTATGTCCACTGGCTGGAAGTATTGTAACAGTATGTGACCTGAAGTGGATAAGGTCTCAGGTGGCTGTGTTATGTGTGTGAGTTGTGATCAGTAGGTAGATTTTTGCATGTATGATTGTATTATGCTGCTGTGGTTGTGGCAAGGCCCTAGACTATTGTGTGTCTGGCTGGAGGATGTAGGCTGTAGGCCTTACACCCACGAGTGTAGGACCTGGCTAAACCTACTGCAGCATAATACAGGTATGCACTGAACATTGTGATACTGGTATATGACTTGTACAAATATGTGTACAGAATGAAATGTGTACATTACAAAGAAGTAGGACAACAATCATTATATACTTACTGTTTGCATTGTTCAGGCTCTATGCAGTTCTTTGCATGGTATGAGGAAATGCAGCAGAAATTGTTCTTTCATTCTCTGTGATAAAAGAAAGCATAACATGTTAGGGTAGGTACTTCATCAAGTTTTATTGGCTTGCATTGCAGACATGTGTGTTCTTTGTGGACCCTCATAATTAGTACTTCACAAGTACTATGCTTCAAACAAGTGTACTGTGCAATGAGCTCAGCTCCTGTGTTTGTTCGCATAATCATTGGGTCTGTGGGAGAAAAACAATCCATGCAGGAATAAAAAAAAAGCTTTCTACGTTTATTTGTTTTTATGTGGCAAAGTCTGTTTTAGTGACATGTGCACTAATTATAGCAAAGTTTAAGGTGGTCTATTGTAGTATGAGGAATTAAAATGGTGCATGATTTTCGTTTTGGAAGTGGTGGTATTATGGTTGCAGTTAGATACCAGTTGGCGTATTCTGTTTATTTGTTTCCGCCTTTTAGCAGTATTTATTTATGTGTTTGGTTGTTGTTGGTGTTTTCTAAGTACTGTGGTATTGCACAGTAATATTGCAGAAATGTGGGGGCAGTTAGATACCTGTTGGAGTATTCTAACTGTTGATAGTTTCGAATGTTGTTGAGGGTATGTTTATACGTAATAAGTGTTGAAGGGTTTCCTCAGAAGAACTTTCATTTTTGCTGGTGGATTTCACATTGTGTAGTAATGGGAAATTATATTGTAGTATTATGGTTGCAGTCAGATACAATTTTTGACGTATTCTAACTGTTAGAAGTTTCTTACTTTTGCAGGATATGTTTTCAAGCACGTTCATTTTTGTTGGTGGATTTACATTTTTCAATTTTGTGAAGTGTTTTTGCAGCAGTATGGGTGTTGTTACAGTAGATGTGTATTTCTTGCATTGGTATGGGCATATTTAGATAGCTTTTGCCTTATTCTACCAGTTGGTGGTTTCAAAGGTTATTGTGGACAGTTTGTAGATGCTCATACTCAGATCAGAGAGTACATTTTGGTTTCAACAATATTAAGTAGGCATTTGCAAGATTTGCTGGTAATCTCTGCTTCAGAGTAATGGAAGTATCATTGCATTCAAACCACCCACATTTCTTTTTAATGTATGCAGTATAGTGACCTGCACTTGTTGTGGCACCCATGTGGTAAATTATGCTTACTGTTGTGAAGGTTTTCTTGCCAAGTGATACTTGTCCATGAGTGAAGCCAGTAAGCTTGCAGTTGTTTTTGGTACCATCTGCATTGTATCGTAAAAGCATCACTATCAGGAATTGGCTATGTGATTGTATCTGTAAGGTGGAGCGCTTATCGGAATTGCAAGTAGTACATAATATGTCATGGTTTGCATTTTGAATGAGCTCCGGAAATGGAATGTGTTGACAGTTGGGTATAGATACATACACAAAGCGTTTGTTAGGAATTTGGTCATGCATGACATGGCTTCAAGCATGATAATTTATGTTGGTGGATTTACATTTTTCACTTTTGTGAAGTGCTTTTGCAGCAGTATGGGTGTAGTTACAGTAGATGTGTATTTATTGCATTGGTATGGGAATGGTTAGATAGCTGTTGACTTATTCTACCAGTTGATGGTTTCAAAGGTTATTTAGGACAGTTTGTAGACGCTCATACTCAGAGCAGTGAGTAGATTTTGTTTTCAACAATATTAAGTAGGCATTTGCAAGATTTGCTGGCAATCTCTGCTTCAGAGTAATAGAAGTATCATTGCAATAAAACCACCCACATTTCTTTGTAATGTATAAAGTATAGTGACCTGCACTAGTTGTGGCACCCATGTGGTAAATTATGCCTACTGTTGAGAAGGTTTTCTTGCCAAGTGATACTTGTCCATGAGTGAAGCCAGTAAGCTTGCAGTTGTTTTTGGTACCATCTGCATTGTATCGTAAAAGCATTACTATCAGGTTTTGGCTATATGATTGTATCTGTAAGGTGGAGCGCTTATCGGAATTGCAAGAAGTACATATTATGCCATGGTTTGCATTTTGAATGAGCTCCGGAAATGGAGTGGATTGACTGTTGGGTATACATACATACACAAAGCGTTCATTAGGGATTTGGTCGTGCATGACATGGCTGCAGAGAGTGCATGTATGTTTCCACATGTTTGAAATCTGGAAGATTTCATGTATAGGTATGTTTTTGTTTTCCAGTACTTGTAGGAAGTACATTAGAAATTTGTGTGGATCTTCTTGTGTGTTTATAGTGAATGCCACCATTCCCACACAGTAGTCCAATTCCTGCCTTATTGCGGAAACACTGTAAGTGATGTCAAGATTGTTTGTTGCATTTCTGTGAAGGAGTAACATTTGCAAAAACAACTGGTCTGTGCCGTTTAAGTAAATGTTTTCAACAATTGGTGGCAATAGGAATAGAACATTGATTGCTACATTTGCTTAGCAATTTACAACAGTTGGAACATTTGAATGGACCAGACAGTTCTGTGTCTGACTCATTTGATGGAAGTGCAAGTAGTTTCTTTGAAGAGGTAGTTGTCTTTGTTTTTGCAGTTGGGTATGCATTTGTCTTTTCAGTACATCGTTCTTTGGTTGTGGTAATTGATGAAGTACCAGCTGTTTTCAATTTCTTTGGTGGTATTGTTGTGAGATCATGTATAAATTGGGTTTGCACTAGTTTTCTTTTACCAGGTTTGTCTTTTTGAGGAACAGGGTACATTTTTAGATAGGGTGTGTAGAGTGCACATAGTCTATTGTGCTCTACAATGCAAGGAATGTCAGCAGTGACTTCCCTTGCATCAAAATTGACTAGAAATTGTCCTTCAATTGTGTGTAGGTGTGGCAGTGCTACGTAACTCATGCCTTCTTTAGACTGTGCTGCCAATATCAATCAATGCTTGACCTAGGGTTAGTCCTTGTGATTTATGAATGGTGACTGCATATGCTAGAGACAGAGACAACTGTTCTCTGCGTACATACATGTTTTTGAAAAGAAGGAATCGAGCTGTTGAGCACTCTATCCTTTTAGCTTCTAAAAGTTTGTTAAAGTGAATATTGACAAACTGAATGCTGTTGTCACGTGGGTATGTCTGGAAGCCAACAACTGTACCAAGTGCTCCATTAACTAAACCTTGCTCCATGTCAAGGTTAAGCTTTAGCATAACTCTATAGTTTAAACACAATGTTAACATTTTCTCCAAACCAGCTGTGTTAGAGATCAAGTTCTCTAAGGTATTTAGTAATACTGTGGCATGTTGACACTGTGCATATCTCGTTTGTCTGTGGAGTAGATTTGCACCAGTGGTTGCATTTCTTTTTTCAACATTGTTTCATTTAATTGTGCACAGCTTGCTAGAGTTGGCATTAAGGACAAACAGTTTACATTTTTGTGTGCTAATTGTTCCATGACATCAGTAGCACATGTGTTATGCTCATATAGCTCATGGATGTGTCTGCTATTTAAGATAGACTTTACTTCCCTAGAAAGTACACCTATCTGAATGCTGACTTTCTATCCATGATTCAGAAATGGTGCACCTCCAATGATCTCTGCCTCAACACCAGTACGACGGAGATTCTGCTCATTGGGACACCTTCTTCCGCTTTCCATCTCGTACTATGGCCTCCCTCCTTGGGCCCTCTTCCCTCACCCTCCTCGGAGGCAAAAAACCTTGGAGTCCTCTTCGACTCCACTCTCTCCTTCTCTCCTCACATCATGGACTGTGGCAAGAAGGTCCACTTCCAGCTGCACCTCCCCAGAGATTCTATCTTTTCTCACCTTACCCCAGAAGCTCACTGTCTCCAGAGCTCTGGTCCACTCGAGGCTGGACTACTGCAACAGCCTCTTTCTCAATCTGCACAACTCTACTCTTTGCCCCGTTCAACAAATCCAGAACAGGACTGCAGGACTTACCCTTGGCCTGAAGCCCAGGGATGCATCTCTATCCTCATTACAATTGTGACCCATTTTTGGCTGACTGTAGCTACTCCATGGACCTATCACCTATATGGTCTGGGGTACCGCCTTTTCTTCCGCATGCAGAAAAAATCGCACTCAATACACATACACACACCTTCATACCTTGCAGATAGATATATATGCTCTTCCTTGTTTGCTACCTTAGCTTTGGCGATAAAATGGCAAATTCTTTACCGCTCTGGCATAAACATCAAACCCTTATGATTTCCCTTTCCCTTGAAAAATGACCAACAGACACATGAAATGAAACACAAAGGAAAATCCAATCTATTTTCAGCACACAATGTATAGCACAACTATAATAACAAGGTTACATTATGAGATGTTACAATCATTTGTTCTTACCACATTGGTCACAGCATTGAGCCTACAAAAGACAATAAAAAAACAAGCACATCGCAAATGCATCTATGCAGTGAGAAATCTGACACATTCTATTTTTAACCCTGACTCGCTACACCGTCTGGCAAAAGTACATTATTTCTCATTCATATTTCCGCACCCCTCACTTGAAAACAAACTCACACAGATATGCAAAGTCTGAATTTCTTGTTGCCAGGACCTTATCTGCGTGACCTCACAGCTCACAGACAAAGAGTTTGGAACTCCTCTGGTTTCAATGCCAGCACCTTTTTGTTTTATGGGCTGCCGGCTGTTTTCAAAGCTGCATTCATCAAGCCCCCATGCAAGGAGACGCTGGCAGCATCCAAATCCCTGGAAGGACTGTTCGCATTCAGATCCCAAGCAGCTCTGCCTACTTTCCCCAGTCCAGCTGATTAAAAAACTCTCCGTCTGTCACTCTTAGGTCAGCCCTCTCTGACATCAGCTCTTCCACTTCTCGATCCCTACTAATCAAATTACAAGGATGTCCTGCACTAACTCCTGACCTGTTAGAACAATGAAGTCTTCAGTGTAAAATGGTTTCATCTAGTTCCTGCTGGTGTATATTTCTCCAATAGTTCTCCTCTCCATGGAAAAACACTAAAATGGAATGAATCTCACTGTGTTTAATGAACTGCATTATATGTTAGAGGAACAGTTAAAGGGTTAGTGGGACAAATTAGTATAGGATTAGTTAATTATATATTTCCAATGCAGTTCCACACAGATAAATCACCCCATCTGTACATATGCACGTTTTCTGCATTTTAAAATGACAGCACATTGTGCTAAATGCTTCTGAAACTAAACCCATTATGCTGGTTTGGCTAAATGCTTCTCTAAAAATTAATGCTTGCTGGCTTGTTACTAAAAAAACGATTAACTAAATCCTTTTAAGTATAATGCTTTTCCAGAAATGAATGCTTCTTGGCCTGTTGCTAAAAACTGCCCCTAACGCCCATTTTAAACTAACTGTATTTACATACTAACCAATGAAACCCCACTTTTGCTTCCATTTGAATCTGTACACATGGGCTGTATTTGCACAAATATGTCATTCATGAATATATCCCTACATGCAATAGCCCCTTTCTCAATCTGCCCAACTCTACTCTTTGCCCCGTTCAACTAATCCAGAACAGGACTGTAAGACTTATCCTTGGCCTGAAGCCTAGGGACGCATCTCTCCAGCCCTGAAATCTCTGCACTGGCACCCAGTGGCTGCACTGATCAAGTTCAAGACCCTCTGCATCATCCACAAGGCTTTCTGGGGCCAGGGCCTGAACTAAATGCAACTCTTTCTGCCTAATTACCTTCTCTCTAGAGTCCTTTGCTCAGCTACCTCAAAATCTCAGAGGGTCAGACTGAGCTGAGAGTGGGGGGTATATCCCTCTCCTCTGCTGGTGCCTCCCTCTGGAACAGCTTCCCTTCTCTATGAAACTTGAGCTGGACCACGTGAAGTTCCGGAAGGTGCTCAAGACCTTCATTTTTCTCCTCTTCCTTCTCTCTCCCTTTTTCTTTGCTAACCCTCCTATCTGCCTTTCCAGACTGGTTTAGGGGTACCCTCAGAGTCTCACAGGGTACCAGGCCCCTCCATGACCAGTCTTCCTGCACTGCCTCTGGGCCTACTGTGCACTTAGGGGCTGTACCTGTAACTCCTGTACTTACTCAGAGCCTGTGTGTCATGATGGCATTTTCCCCTTCCCTCTCCCCTGCACTTGCCACTCTCCCTTTCCCCTTGCACTTCTGTTGTTGCACTTGCACAATCATAATGACACAAGGCCTAGTAGGATTGTGGTCCTGTCTTCCCTCTGTCATCCCTTCCTTGTCTTGTAGCGCCTAGAAACACTTGTGTACAGCCGCGTTATAAATACCAAATCATATCTTATCATATATCCTTCTCCATCCAAGCTCCAACCAATCTGGAACTCTCTGTCTATCCACATCTGCAGCATTGGCAATCACTTCACATTCAGAAAGTCCCTCAAAACCTGACTTTTTATTTCCTCCTCTTGAAACCCTCTCCCATTCTATGCTGATTGCCCTTCTCACACTATTGCTGGCCCAGACCCAACACCCACTCTTCCATACCACTGTGAATGCCGGCAGCATTCGCAGCGTGATAAACCCACACCACACAGATGATAACATATCACCGCCCGTCCGCCCGGCCCTCCCCTCTGCCCTGCAAGGCCCATCAACTATATAACTGGTGCAAACTGGTTACCAAACAAATCCCGTAAATCTGACTGCACCTTGGATTTGGCCGCTTAAAGGTGTATGGACAGAATTCTCCTTCAAACAGACCACCGGAGATAGCAACGGTAGCGGGACCAGTTTGAACTGGGGACGCTATGGTCGTGCACTCAGCTGGATGTCCCTACCGACTATCAAGGGGCTTACCTAAGCACTCAGAATGCCCAACCCATAGGTCTCACTGGGGGTAGAGAGGAAAGGAGACAGGTCAACCGGGACTATTGGGTACAGAACGCACTTTAATGGCTTTGGGGGTAGGAACAGAGATGCACTAAGACGCACTTAGACAGTTTTATTGTTGGGGATGGGAAGGACACCATTTGCCTTAGGCACTAGGTGGCAACATCTATCTCATTTATTTCCTATTGCACTGAAAGAATGCCACCAGACCGGTCCTTCCCAAAGGTAGTATGCTAACCCCAACAGAAGATGCACTCGAACGACCAGTCTACCGTCTTGAGAGTCCTAAGAGAACGGCACCGAAGAAAAAATCCATCTGAGTCCAAGGTATGCATAAATTGCAGGGGTGCTAGAGAGCCCGCAGCCAAGATGGCCGTGTCCGTGTGAGCTCCTGTAGTACCTCACACAAGGGGAGGCAGAATCGTGACCGATTGGGGCAGAATTGGTCCTCAAGCTTGGTGAAGTGCATCTGACTACTGGGGCAAGCTGTGGAGCAAGTTTGGCGCTCCAGAACGCCTTGGAAGGGGCACTTCCTCACAAGATGTGGCTCGGCGTAGGACACAGCTAAGTGCCTGTGTGTGGCATGGATGCTGCAGGCTGCCTGGAGCAGGCAGTATTGCCGGAGGGACCTGCGGGCATGACTGAGGTCCGCTCCGAAATACTGAGGCTGCTATGCACCTAGGAGAACCCACACCTGCGCCCACCTGCGCTTGCCTTTGGACATCAGCAGAATATTGGTGGGAAGTGCACGGCCCCCATTGGAGAAGGCAGTGAGGGTGAAGCCGGCGTTCCCGAATGTGAAGGGAAGAACCGAACAGCAGCTGGGAGTCGCCGAGACCAGGGAACATGAGCTGGTGCTGGCCGGCCCCCCGACTGAATATCTGATCCGAAAGAGGTGGAGGCTGGAGACGGCGTTGCCTTAGCCGCTGCCTGATACTGTGCTTCAGCATAACCCAGCAAGTAAGTCTCCCGGTTCGGTTAAACTGGAGCCTCCCCCCTGCTAACGTGGTGGGGACTGACCCACTCTCTGGCAGTCATGCCCCGTTGGGGTAGAGAGTGGAAGTGAAGTGCTGCCGTGGGTGTTGGTGGTTGCGGGGGCGGTCCTGGACTGTTGGGGGGCCCTCGCCCCCAGGGGGGCAGAGGCTGACTCCAGTTAACATTCACTGAGGGGCACCTGCTTCAACGTCAGTGCAAAGGACTCCCACGGGTCCAAAGCAGGCCGCAATGATAAAGCCTGCGGGTGGTCACTGCAGTAAGGCTGTGGGTCCTGGACTCCACTTCTGAAGTTCTGCTGCTTTCCTTGTCAATGTATTCCTGCATTATGTCCACCTTGTATGTCAAGCCATCTAGTTTCGTGTTGATGGAGGTGAACCCTGAGCGCATTTCCGTCAGCACCATACTCAGCTCCGAGGCAGGGGCTTCTTCACTCGAGCCTGCAGTCTCTATAGCTAGGGATGCAGTGGCCATCCTGGTAGGCTCTTCTAGCTGAGTTGCAAGGTTTTGCAGGGCTTACGTGGCCCTTCCTTCTGGGTGAATGGGAGGCAACTCTATCTTTTGTTGCTTTTCGCTAAATCTTATATGGATGCACCGCTCCCCCGACTCCCAGCCCAATTCGAGTGTGGTTCTGGCTGATCCAAGGCTCGGGTCAAACTAGTATCAGATTCGGGCCGCCTCTTTCACCACCACGCCCCATCGCCGGCTCTGCTTCTTGGCAACAAAGAGAGCGCTGCACGAAAGGGTGTAAGGAAGGAAGGAGCAAATTAGCCCCCCCATACATTCTATGCAATATGAACTGATTACTTTTTCACTAGTGGGGGACACCTCCATCGCCCTTGAGCTGCCATCGGGGAACAAGGCCTCGGCAGGAGCAGAGGGGGGCTATTGCAGGACACACTTGGACTCCATTTTGTGTGCCCCGACTCCATCTTGGACTAGGCTGCAATTCGGCACTACGAAGTCTCCTCTCTCCTCAGCAGTGCTGCACACAGCGAGCACCAACCGCCCCCACCTTTTCTGCACGGCCCAAGTCCCTTTCTCACGGATGTGCTGAAGCTAACTGCTACAATTAAAACTATGGGCCTCATTACGAGTTTGGAGGTAGCCAGGCACTTAACAAGGGCATGGCTACCACCAAACTCGGGTCCGGGTCCCGCAAAAGGGGACTTACCGGGCCATTCCGACCCTGGAGGACCCGGTAATTCCCTTTCACGGGACCCGGACCCGGTACGTCCCCATTCCCATTTGAGCCTCCATAGGGCTCAATGGGAATGGGGAGGATGGTAACAACGGTCCCATTAATAACAGGGCCATTGCTGCCAACCGGTACTGCTTGCGGGTGCTGCTCTGCACACTTGGTCTGACCAGGCGTCCTGAGCGGCACCTGCAAACCTATTCGGAATGTTGCCGCAAGGTAGCAACGGTGCCGGTAGCACTACCGGCGCAGTTGTTGCCTTACCGCAACACTCATAATGAGGCCCTATGTATCTTATCATTCTTCCTCTGAGATCATTGTCCTGTGTGTGAATCGGTCTGGACCATGACTTGTAGCTCATCCATCTCCACAAACCTGCTCCTGCACCCCTCACCCTCGCTGTTGGAAAATGACTGCTTGCGTAACCCTGTGCCCTCCTAAGGTATTCTCTTGATGTAAAAGGAGGGTGCCCCCACTGTGCTGACCTAGGCCCCTGTCATAGTATATCCTGTCCTAACTTAACATGTGTCAATATACTCCCCGCTTCGCCTTGATGTGCCAGACCAACCCAGCCCCCAGGTTATCATAGAAGACCTCTGCATCCCTCACCTTATGAATGACCCAATGTACGAAAATATAATCATGTGTGTGTAATTTACAGGTCTCTAAGATTTATTCAAAGGTATATTGATGTTCATGGTTTATTGCATGTTTAGAATAAGTGTATAGATTAGCTAGTGAGATCCAGTCACGTCTCCGACCTGGCCTACCTTCACCTTGCACGGACCAGCCTAGCTGAACCACGTGATGTCCAACCTCCCACCAAGTCATCTGCCAATCCTGTGGAGCCGGTCCATAAAGAACTATATGTCACCTCCTTTCTAACCAATGATATTGTAACTTTCAGACTGTTTAGAACTCATCACCGATGACGCTTTAACACTTTAAAAGCTATTTTATTTGTATCATTTGCCTGAGCGGTCTCGAAGCAGCAGAGTTCTCTGGATGCTGAATTTCATATAAAACTTTGACAACTCGCAATCATCTCTTGTGGTCTCATTCCCTACTGGGATGTGTCCTTTATTTTGAATTCTATTGGTATTGTGGGGAGTGAGTACTTTCAAGGGCGATACAGTACTCTAATGTCCTCCCCTTGAGGTGCGAGGGGAGGAGGTCACTTGGTAAGTGGTGTCCGGCACCCCGGACTATCGCCCATGGTATTTTGTTCTGTTAAAGTCCTTGGTGGGGGGATCCAGTCACTGCAAGTTGGGGGTGGGCAGTGTGGGTGGGGGGAGGTCAGGTGGGGAGAGGGGGGTAAGAAAGTAGGGGGGTAGGCTGTCTGGGCGGCAACAGTAAGTTACTTCCGAAAGGTTCATATCTCTCAAGGGCATCTATAGCCTTCATTTTCAGTCCGCACCCTAGTGACGATGCATAAGGTAATCAGATGGAATGTATGTGGGCTCAATAACACGTGTAAGGCTCGAAAGGAGGTGCAGTATTGTGAATGCCACAGGCAAAGATTGTCATGTTCCAAGAGACCCACCTCATAGGCACGGGAAACTTTAACACCACATACTCAGCTTACTCAGCAGGAGTGATGACGCTAGTGCACAAAACACTGGGGTTCTGGGTCGGGGACTCTCTGGTGGATCTCGGTGGGAGGTATATTATTACCTCTGGGTGCATTGGAACTACGACACTCACACTGGTTAACATTTTTGGCCAAACGTAGATGATCCTGATTTCTCAACACTGTACTGGGGCTCTGCCAAAAATATTTACACACAAACATTGTATGAGTGGGAGATCTTAACGTAACACTAAATCCGAGGATAGACAGAATGGGGGAGGGGAGGCATTCCAGGGCAGCGTGAGCAGTGCTGTATGCCATGGAAATATTGGACCTGGGGAGATGCATGGAGGCTGCTACACCTGGAGGGAGAAGAGTTCACGCACCACTCCACGCCACACAAGACCTCAGCTTGGCTATATTATATTCCGGCATGCCCCTAATGATGCACCACACTGATGACTGCGTGCTACTGCCAAGAACTCCCTTGGACCACTCCACGGTACTGTGGTCCCTCCGTCTGGGCCCAGTATCACCCCATCCCCACTGGAGGTTTAAACCAGCGGCATTGTCAGATAGTGTTCAAGAGTGAGGTACACAGCCTGGTCAAGAACTACTTTCAAGAAAACCTGGGCATGGTTGAGGGGAAGGGGACGTTGTGGGAGGCGTTCAAGGTGGTATTGCTGTGGGGATGCAGGTCAATTGAAATGGGATGTTAAAACTGATCCGTAGACAATTGAATGAGACCGAACTTGAAAGAAAAAGCTGTGAAGGCATAGTGGATAAAGAGGACTCAACAGGGTCGCTTGCTAAATTAAAGGAGGGACTAGACCAGTTCAAAGACCTGGCTGAGAGGGAGGTGAAATCCTTCGCCCGTCCGGTGATGGCCTGCAGATACGGGGAGGAGGGGAGGCTGGGCAGATACTTGGCTGCATTGGTGCATCATGAACAGAGCTACAGGGATATAACGGCCGTGAGAATGTATGAGGGGAGGTCACTGTGAAACCGTGTGGGATTGCAGAGATGTTTTGGAAGTTTTTGAGTCTCTCTACACTTCGAGGGGCATGCTGCACAAAACGGAACTGAAGGAATATATTAGTGAGGCGGCTCTCCCTACGCTCAGTGCAGTGGCCGTGGATGCCTTGGCAGCTCCCATTACGGTGGAGGAGATACTCAAGGCAATAAGCACACTCCTCACATCCAAAGCACCGGGTTCAGACAGAATAACAGCAGAGTTTTATAAGGAGTGGGGTCCCGAGCTGGCGCAACATATGCTGGAGGTCTGGGAGGAGAGATTGAGGGTGGGGCAACTCCCACCCACGATGCATGAGGCGGTGATAACGTTAATCTTAAAACCAGGTAAGGACCCCCTGGATTGCTCCTCATACCACCCGATCTCCTTATTAAATCTATATGCAAAAATATTCGCTGAGATATTGGCGGACCGTCTACTTCCCCATATAGAGCAAGTTATTCATAGGGACCAATCTGGGTTTATTCCAGGGAGGTTGACCTCTCTGAACCTCAGGCGTCTGTTCGCTATACTAGCCCAGATAGACCCTAAAACAAAAGCTGTGGCTGCATTACTTGACATGGAAAAGGCATTTGATTGGGTTGAATGGGCTTCCTGTTTGAGGTGTTGTCTTGGATAGGAGTCCCGGCATACTTGTTGCATGAGGTGCAGCTCCTATACGCAGGAACAAGTGCCCAAATAGGCATCGGTAGCACGCACTGAGAACTCTTTAACCTGGGGCGTGGCACCAGACAAGGGTGTCCGCTATGTCCTTTACTCTTTGCTATTGCAATTGAAGTACTGGCGGCCCGGATTCAGAGGTTTCACAGTCATAAGGGTCTGGCAATGGGGGGGGAACCCTGAACTACTCTCACTCTATGTGGATGACGCATTAGTTTACATCAAAAACCTTGACATTAACTTAGCCCCACTGACGCAGGGGTTCGCCGTCTTCGGGGAAGCCTCAGGCCTCTGAATAAATCAGTAGAAGTCCTCCCTGTTCCCCCTGAATGAAGGTACTGAACGGACACTGAACACAGAGGGGTATGGGTGAGGACAATATGCCGTAACGTATCGGGGTGTGAGAGTAAGCAGAAATGCCCACACCCTGCTCTGGGACAACCATGGGAAATATCTGGAAACCCTGAGGGCCAGTGTGGATAGGTGGTGCAGGCTCCCCCTTACGCTCATGGGAAGAGTCGCCCTAGCTAAAGGTATTCTGATTCCCAAACTGCTTTACATGTTTCACAACATCCCAGTATGGCCGGGGCTGCACTACCTCCGGGAGGTGCAATCCCAACTAATTAAACTAGCCTGGCACCCCAAAAACCCACGCATCGCTTGGGGAGTGTTGACCCAACCTTGGGAGAAGGGCGGAATATGCGCTCCAGACATTGAACTTTACTTCCTAGCGGCACAGTTGTCATTTGCTCAATTCTGGATGCCCAGAGCCCCAAGGGCCCCGCATGTGCGAATACAACGCAGCTCAGTGCACCCCTATTTGCTTCAGGGAGTGCTGATATCAGGCAAAGTAGCAGATAGATGTAAGTTTGACCTGGTGGCTTGTATGGTGTATGCTTGGAGACGGGCCCTGCTACGGCTGGGGGTAGGGCATCCCTTTGACCCAGGTATCTCACTAAGGCATATAGAGGCCTTAGCTCCGACCTGCGATGAAGCAATTTTCCAAGATTGTGGTGGTGCGGGCATCACCCGGTTGGAGGACATGTACGGATGGGGTGTTTGTCTCCCCGGAAGGGTTTGCAGATAAAATGGGCAACGGTTTTCAAGGCAAACTGCAGTATTTCAGGATGAAGGCGTCCTTCAGGGAGTGGTCTCTGGTATTCCCAGCAATCCCACACACAACCCTGCTACTACAATACATTAGGGGCTACCCCGGGCGAAAGGGGTGGTCTCATCAATATACTAACTCACTCAGGCAGACTCGATTCGGGAGCCACTGAAATATAGGAGTAAGTGGGAGAGGGACTCTGGGGTGACCCTCACAGACGAGCAGTGGGCGGGGGTATGTACTATCACACACACAGGCCCTCCGAGATCTAGGCTGCAACAAATACAGCTGAAGACCGTCCACAGGGCATATGATATGATATGGTATTTATAACGCGCCTATACACAAGTGTTTCTCCTGCTCGCGTGCACCAGTTTGACAATACTAAACCAGTGAGCTGCCCTAGGTGCAAGATGGACCCAGCTGATCTCAAACATATGTTATGGTATTGCCCTACCCTGCGGTCCTACTAGAGGGATGTGACTGGGATAATGTCAGAGGTATTGGAGTAGAATGTTCCATGTGTACTGTTGTGTTGCATGCTTGGATGGCTGCCAGAGGTGCCAAAGCAGTATAGAAAGTAGAGAAAGTTACTAGCTATGTCTATGTTGGTTGCTAGATGCTCCGTTCTGCTGAGGTAGACAAATGCATCCACCCCAGGGGTCAAGGAGTGGCTAAAAGACTTGATTTGGCTGAGTGAATATGCAGCCCTCTGCGGGCTCCAAAATAGGCCTAAAAACATTTGAAGCCCCCTTACAGCTTATCTATTGGCCCGGGATGAGCCCACAATCGACAGCTGGAGGAATCCTCACCATACTTTGCAAAACATGTATATGGACTACTCTGATTGATTCTGCCAAGTCTGGTGAGGGTTCGTCCAGGGGGGGGAAAGTTATAGGCAGGGTCTCAAAATGTGTTTTTTGCCATATACGCAATGGAAAATAAATGTTGCTCACTCCTACAGCCCAAACCGCTGGATGGATTTTCACCAAGTTTGCAGCAGGAGCGGCGGCTTGAAGAGGAAAGACACCATGGTGTCAAAAGTGTGCTTTCGGAAATTTGGTGTAAATCCATCAAGTATATTTTTTAAATGGCCAAAAAGTGGGTAAAACAAAATTAGTGATATCTGGGTTCGGTTGGCGGACTCACTTCCCTGACAGGCCTTCAATTGGTCCAGAGAGCAGCTCTGCGGACATCGGACATGCCTGTAAGGAAGGCTTGGTATTAAACAGTGAAGACAGACACAAGCTATCACAGTTCAAGGGTGTTTCTTGTACATCAATGGGTTGGTTGAACGCCTATCTAATCTAAATATAGGGATGGGAGCAAGCTACGACCATCAAATAATAAAGCAGTCCTAGCCGTGTCTCTGTCAAAATAAAAGGGCCTATACAAATAAACCTATTGCAATCCTTACTTCTAAATACAAAAGGGTATGGGACAATGGTGTATGCAAAATGAAAAGTGTTCAAGAAATAAAATGTAAGGACGGTTGAGCAAATGGCTTCCCTTCCCCACGTTTTCAGCACGGGGCAAGGCAGCATGTTGGTGCTTCGCACACACTCTGGCTTATCTGCCACAAGGTAACAGTTCAAAGAATAGGCCTCAGAACCTTCTGCCAAAGCCTCTTTTCCATAACAGTCTCTTGCTGCCGAGGAAAAATCTGGATCTTTTCACACAAAAAAAACAAAAAATTGATTAGGACCAATCCCATGGACAACTCATGATTGAATATTTAAATAATGGAGTCATCCATGAAGGTCTCCAGATCAAAAATATACCTATAGTGTTTCTTGAAAATCCTAAATTCATGAAAGCTTCAGTGGTGTTGGCAATAAATGTTCCCGCGATTGGATTATTCTCATTATTGAAACAGCGGAGGAAGAAGGTAAAAACAACAAGAAGAACTAGACACTCTTGAGAAAAAGATGAAGGACGAATCAATAATTCCAGATTTAAAAACCGCCCTAACAAAAATGAATGAAGAAATGTCTAAATTTAAAACCTTTACCTTAGACAAAAAAATCTGGAAGCTGAAAAAAGATATCTCAAACTACAAAGAAACCATGTACCCATACTTGGTGCCAGGTTTCTTTCAACTGTATAGTAATAATCAGACAGGTTGGAAAGGACAGACTAACTCTAAACCGCAGAGGAACAAAAAGTTAGTGACTTTTTCGAACTCCTCTAATAGTAGTGACTCGGACACTACTACTCCTAACAATTCCAACATCAACGGGAATAACCCTCCACTAAGGGGTCAGTTTTTTCAACAGCCAGGGAATCGAGGCAGGAACAGACAGTGGGGCAATCATGCAATGTGGACCCGACAATGGATCCCTCCGCAACAGCAGTGGTAAGAACAATAAACCCCATTTTCAATTTGAGCACTTATGCGCTTTCAAAAATGGAGGAAACTGTCCTCACTAAAGGTCTGTCCTTCATTCCAGCATGTAAGGGTGATGTCTTCCAGACTGAAATTGAAATGCAGAACTTTTTCCACCTCATCAGGCTAAAATATTTCTTCCATGACAAAGACAACCCTAAAATCATAGATGACAACTACTCGGAAAAAAACCTCCTTCTTCCTTTACACCTACGCAATCCATGGTATCCCCAGAAATTTTGGCTTTCGAAAATAACATTCTGAGAGATATGAAATTCCTATGTGCCAACAAGAACAGATACAAAGACACTCTCTCAAAAGCAGAACGTTTGGCCCTAAAAAACTTAGAGAATAACCACCTCTTCGTTATAAAACCAGCAGATAAAGGTGGTGGCATCGTTTTATGGGATTCCATGTTGTATAAGACAGAAGTTGAAAAACAATTGATGGATGCAAATGTCTACAAACAATTGCATTCCGATCCCACTGTCAAAATCATGGAAGAAATAGTAAGCCTAATGACACAGGCACACGAAGAGGGATGGATCAATGATGAGGAAAAACTCTTTTTGATTAATACACAACCAGTAACACCAGCATTGTATTGCCTCCCTAAGATCCATAAAAATTCTACTACACCTCCAGGATGTCCCATTGTGTCGGCAAAAGTCTCATTACTTGAACCCTTATATATATGCGGATGTTTTCCTAAGACCCTTTGTTAACAAAATTAAGTCTTTTGTACAAGACTCCACATCTATGATAAAAATTTTAGATGCATTGACCATTGACACTCAAGACATTTTTGTCACCCTCGATGTCGTATCTCTGTACACCAACATCCCTCAGCTGAAATGCATCAAAGTTATGCTTGAATTGCTGGAGACCAGGGAGCAAAAAAATCCTCAATCGGCATTTATTGCCGAATGTATCCACCTGGTTCTTACTAAAAACTTCTTCATGTACAATAACATCTACTTCCAGCAAATGTATGGCACAAGTATGGGGGCGACTTTTGCCCCGGACCTAGCCAATTTATACATGGACTCTTTTGAGAACCACCAAATATATGCCAGTATGAACCCATATCTAGCAAACATCCGAGCCTGGTATCGCTATATAGACGATATTTTTATGATCTGGCGAGGCACTAATGAAGATCTGAAAGGGTTCAACATGTGGGTAAATAACCAAGAGCCAACCATTAATTTCACGTGTGAGTCACATAAGGAAAATATTGCTTTCTTAGACCTTCTAATCTATCATATGCCGAACAAATCTATTGGCACCAGCCTTTTCAAAAACCCACCCAAAAAAATACTCTCCTGCAATTTAACAGCTGGCATCCCCAAGCGTTAAGAGAAAATTTGCCTTTGGGCAGTTCCTACGTATCAGGCGCAACTGCACCGATATACAGGACTACAAACTGCAAAGTGAGTCACTTAAACAGGACTTGAAAGACAGAGGCTATCCATCACACATTGTAAGAAGAGACTATAGAAAAGCAAAGAATATACAAAGAGGAGAATGTCTTCAAAAACAAACGAAAATCGCTCTGGACAAAATTACATGTGTCTCGTCTTTCACTCCCATCAGTAATGATCTGAGGAAGTCGATTCTAAAAAATTGGAAGATGAATAACACCGAATCTTTCAATATACTCCCCCCCGTTTTACTTTTAAAAGATTGCAAAACCTCAGTGACAAATTGGTTCACACATACCACAACAACGGGATGTGACGACCACACAATCCACATTATGGTATCTCCCACCGGTCACAGGTCAAATTTAGATGTGGCAAATGTCAGATGTGTAAATTCACAAAAAACCTCAAATCAATTGATCTCAAGGGAAAAATTTGGAAGCTAAAATCTTTTACCAATTGTGCCACTAAATGGGTGATTTACTGCATTATTTGCCCACGCAGCCTTTGGTATATCGGAAAAACAAAGAGAGCCATTCGCATTAGAATAGGAGAACATCGGTCATGCATCAAAAATGGCACAACAGACAAACCTCTGGTGGAACACTATAAAAAAAAGAAACATAGTCATGACGATCTTTTTTGGTGTGTTTTACAAACTCTGGGCCCACACCCTCGTGGAGGTGACAGAGATCTGAAGCTCCGCAGATTAGAACAAAAATGGATCTACAATCTGGACTCAGTCAATCATGGGCTTAATCTATACATTGAATGGAACTTGTTCCTGCGCAAATAATGTCATCTCCTTCATGTATAGTCAAGTGCACCCATACAAACAATGTATCTACTACACTAACATATATTGCTGTGTGGAGAAATGACTCTCTTTTTCTCTCTCTGTCCACTTATGTCATCCTACGTGCATTCCTGCATCTATGTATTTGTGCCTGTAAATAGATTTTGCTGGGTGATTTATAGTAGATAACATTGGTTGCTCTACGCCCCCATATATGGGCTCCTCCATCAATGTGCCCTAAAATTGTGCATGTACCACTCTTTTTGGCCAACAGGCAGTGGCTCCGCTTTCACGGCACTCCGACAGTCATTCAGTACCAAAATAATGTGTATCCATATATCTACAATTTTTTCTTTCTGCTTTTTTCCTGCACCTGGACCTATTCTTGGGTTCAGGCCCCCCCCACCTTGGGGCTCGTTGTGGCTGATATATTCCCATCCAGCCGTACCAAATTAATGTGTACCCATATATTCATAATTTTTCCTTTTTTGCACCTGGACCTATTCTTTGATTCAGGTCCTCCCCATTTTGGGGATCATAGTGGCTGGCACATTCCTATCCAGCAGGGTGACTCAGGGGCACCCCCCTCTTTCTCAACCACTGCCATGTTTCCACACGTAAATCACGGCTACACGTAAGCCGTGCTATAGTTTTTGCTTAAACTCATGCTAGGAAGCAACGTGCCCAAGTCGCGTTGCATGCCCTCACGTGACTATTATTTAAATATGAGGTCACGTGTGATCGTTCAGCCGATGTACGCTGACTCCACAGCTGTGTCTGCCATCCTCCCGAACCCAAGTAAGTTCACAATCTGTGTGCTCTCTCACATATGATAAATCATAATTTATTGGTGGTTTTCACATACGGGCTGCGTCCACCAACCGTATCTTCATCCTGCCCCTCCAGGTCAACTGAGAGACCATAAAACGCTCTCGCAAGGGACACAGCTTCTAATTTGCCGCAGAGTGCCAACACCACATCTTTGGCCTCAACTACTAAAGACTCGAGCTTTGACAATGCTGCTCTGTCTCTTTTGACACACAGCTTCCATCCATCCACCTGTGTTTTAGGTAGGTGTCTAAAATTAAACTATAAAGAGAGTCATGGGAAAAAAAGACAATAAAATTCAATGTAGGTCTAAAACACCTCTAAAGTGCACACACCAGGTTTATTTATTGATTTTTCCTAGTTTAATGCATCGAAGATCCATGCTTGACGGCCGGGGCACGACACATGGCCTTTCTTTCGAAATAAAGGAATTGTGATTGATGACTGTAGCCAGCTCGTAAAGGTACAGTTTTATTCTGTACTGTTTTCATACAGAATTGTCAAGTGTAGAAGAGATGTAATTCACTGAATTGTCCCTTTCTTTCTTTCCCTCCCCCCCTTTCCCGTTCCCCTTTCCTTTTTTCTCCCATTTGGCATGGGCACAATCTTTTCATGCCTTTTGCCATTGAGAAATTTAATGAAATAAGCTGACATATGATTGATGTCACAGGTACCAATTGTAGGTCTTTTTGTAACTTGTTTATATATAAATGAGTAGGCTGATGCGTATTAAGATTTCATTTGTTGGCTGTTTAGAATATAGAGTGTCACCCATCTAGAAAAGGGTATAAACTTCTTTTATTTTTGATAAATGGTCGGTGAAAATATGTTTTTATGTTTTTTTAGAATTGCTGGGTAGAAATAAATAAAGATCATCAACATGACATCCTCAAAACTGCTCTATTTGGATCACAAGTGTCCTGATGAAAGCCTTAACGGGAAAAATACATACATACTATCAACCCTGAAGTGCGGGGAACAAGTAGTTACCGGTTTTGAGGCTGGAAACAGATTTTGTGACTGTTGACACTTTTCGAATGGAGATTTGTACTTTATGTTAATAAATGTGCAAAAACTCACTCACTACTTACTAACATCACTCTGTAGATACAGAATAAGTTTCTCTGTTGGGACAAAAAACATCTGTTCATATGTCTTTTCATCTGTACGGGCACATCTCCCAATGCCCATTTTCTATCATGTGTAAAAAATAAATGTTGATATATGTTTTGGTAATCTCCGACCCCATCGTCTTTATATATGTTTGGCAAGATGATTTTTCACTCTCTTTGTTTCTAGGTGTGATGCTAATCTTTTCAGCCCAACACGACATTAGCAGGTAGTTTGTTGTGGACCCTGGTTGTTTATTCTTGCTGCCGAGGGTCTGTCGTAACAAACAAATATCAAGGTTCTATTCTTATCAGGATCTTCACATGCACAAGTTCTCACTTCCAGTGTTCATTATGTGGCTCCCTACTTCAGGCTTGGAACCCTTTTTGCCACAATGTTTATACTTGGTCTCCCTTGTTCAGGCTCAGACCATGGATCTCTCTCGTTTGGACTTGGATCATGGATCTCCCTTGTTCGGGCTCGGATCCCTTTAGGACAATATTCACATTTGGTCTCCCTCGTCCATGTAATCTCACTTTCTACAGTTTCCTCCTGATATCAAAATTGAAAACTTTCGAATGTGCGATGGGTTTTACTTCAACCGTTGCAGGAACACTTTGATTCACTTCACACAATGTTCTGATTAATCTTCTACTTTTGTTTTTGCCACGTCTTGGTGGGATACCATACAGAGACCTTTGATTGAGCACATTCACGGTGCCAGACCACTCATCAACGGTATTGAACCTTTCCTTCTCAAGTTCAAACATTCATCAGCAGTTTAGCTTTACTTGCATCTTTCAAAACACGCCTTTAACAATGTTCGTTCCAGTGCTCGTTATACAATGTTGCTGCTTGCAAACTTGACTTCAACCTAGACCCGTCTTGCATCGGTCTCCCCAACTCACCGACTCTGTTGATCTCTCTGGCATTTCTTTGGTCTTCGAGCCAAGGACGATACCTCTGTGGTTGCTGCTCCAAACTGCCTTGGTCGGTTACCCGGGAGGCCCTCTGGTATCTCTGACACAGAATGCAGGATTCTTCAGACTGGTTTCCTGGCCTTACACTTTCTGACTCAAAGGTTTCTTGAAAGTAATGGTTTCCTGCCCAAAAGGTCAAGGGTATTTCCCTCCTTGCAAACCTGTCTAGGTTTGCCATCTTTCTCCCCATGTTCAGCTGCCGACTCAAAACTGCTGTTCCTTTGTGTGCTTTTCCTCACTCAGAGTGTGCTCTCATGTCCTGCCTTTTATCCCGGTGGGGAAGTTTAATGGAAGTCAGGTGTGAGTGACTGTCACTAATAGCCTGACTTCACCTACCCACAGTAACGGGACATGTCAGGTAAACTGCTCGGGTGTTAGTCTGTTTCTCCCAGAGTGGGCTGTCTGTGTGGAAGTGTTTGTGATGGGAAAGGGGGGTGGGTAAAGTTCCCACATATCCTACTTGGTAGGATGGGGTAAAGGCGTTACAGGGGGAGGGATACTGTGTCGCACCATCCAATGTCCCACTCCCACTTCGTGAAGACCCCTCACCCAGGTGATCCCCCCGCACTGGTCCACCCCAAGGGTCTGGATCCAAAGGAGATGGCCGTGCCCTGGCCACCTGAGAGAGAGATCCGCGGGACTAGCGTGTGAGACACCTTCTGGTTTCTCACATGCCCGCTGATTGGATGATGAAAAGTGTGAGCCAGCAGCAATGGGATCTGTTTAAAGATGAACCGCAGTGATCTACCCATTCTACTACCATGCAATTACTGGTTAATCATATACTCTGATTTGATTATTGGTGCATGCAGCATGGCCGAACCCTGGGTTTCAATGGGAAGAAATATTGTGCTTGCGGCGACAGCCTGAAGTGGTGTACTCAATTACAACAAACCTACACGAGGAACATCAGCAAGGACCTGAAATATGGTTTTGCAAATCTGTTTTGTGTTTTATTTTTCGAAAGTGTCCAAATGTAAGCACAGAAAATTGTGATATAAGTTTGGTGTATTGACAATGGGGCTAGCCCTCATTAAGGACAAATGCCTACTCTGATTTACTTATTGGGGCATGCAGCATGGCTCTAAGGTTAAAAGGGAAAACAAATCTGTTTGCGGCTGCAACCAGGAGTGCTGGACAGGATTAAAGCAAAGTTGCGCCAGGAGCATCAGCAAGGAACTGAAAGGATGATTTTGGAAATGTGTCCTGTGTTTGTTGTCGAAACGTAAGTACAAAAAATGCACTTCTGATAATAACTTACACAAGTATGTGTTGCAAGAAATATGTTTGTTAAAGGAGGTTAATAGTTTTTTTCACATATGTTAAAAGAGGAATTATTAATAACTCATATACAGTGATGTAACAATTTGAAACATTTTCCCTTATGAAAACGTATTAAATTGACAGAAAAAGCATTATTAAAGGGAAGTTACAGTTAAAATGTACCCCACCCTTAGGACTCCTCTGCCCCAGCAGTTAGCTAGTGGCCTCTCAACTTGGCATCCCTTGGCACTGCCCTCCTGGGCTCTCATGAGTACTTGTCCATCCGTACTGTCCCTTTTATTTATACACTTCTGTCACTGCACAATGCATATGTGAATTTATAGGAGCACTATGTACAATTTTTTGGAATAAGCATGGGAAATGTACATGTAAAAGATGTGTTAATTGGCAGTTGTTGGGTGGAAGTTTAATATGTTGATGGGCTATATGTAGAGTTTTTTTAAGTGATTGGTGGATATATGTTTGAATGTTTTAAAGCAGGAAATTAGGGATTGTTGGAAACATAAAGTAAAAAGAGTAGAAGGGCTTTTTTGTGTGATGGTGTGCATGTGCAATCCGGGTTTTCTAATAAGGCATGGGCTAGACAGGGGAATGCAGAGGCTGGATAGTTATGAATGGCAAAGGATGATGGTGTTTATTGTATGCTAGAGAGAAGAATTTCAGAGTTTCTGTGCTTTTTTCTTTTTCTCTAGTATACAATAGTTAATTATTTCCATTAGCATAGTAAAGCATAGTAAAACATGCTAATGGGAATGTTGGATAATCTTATTGAATCTAACTACTTTACTGACAGATTTTAAGTAGATAGAGTCTTTAAGCTCATTTTCTTAGTATTATTTTTTACTGTGAAAGGTGGTTCCTAAAGGAACCTTTTTTAATGGGTTTTTGTTAGTTTTGTTTTTTTGCAGGAGGGGCCAGAAAGTAAGTTGGGGAGGGAAATGAGGGAAGGGGCACTAACCACATATTTGGAGGGGTTGGTGGACATGGGAAGATGTTGCGTGTGTGTTAAATCCAAGGAAGACGGCAGTGTTTCTCATGCTCCTTGATTACAGCTTCAAAAGCACTTCAAAATTGCTCTCCCCTGAAGAGTGTTGTGTTGCAGTATATACAGAGTACTGTCGTTTTTGAAAGATATGATCAACAGCCTCTTTTATGGCTTGCAAGGTAGCTGGTGGTATTTTGTGTCCCAAAGAAGTAGGCTGTAGGGTTACAGCATTGGTTGAGAAAGATGAGATAGAGGAAGACAGCCTACTACTTCCTCAGCAAGGAACAGCCTTTCTGAGAGCTTTGCGTTGGCTGGATTTGGTGTGGGTCTGCATGTAGGAGTACTGGCCTGGATGTCTGTGACTGACTACAACATTGCACTCAGTCTTTTTCACTTTGGTAGCTTTAAATTTAGTACATTTCCAACAGTTATAAAAACTGCCACACCCATGATTCTTTGTGGGTGCTAGAGGTAGGCACTTCTTCTACCTCATCTTCCTGGTCTTCATGATTGACTTTTGAAGTAGTGCACTTCTTTTGTTGTGTAGGTCCTCCAACTTGTGGTGGCTTTTGGGGAGGAGGCATGGCAATAGCTGATGCCATTTTTAAGATAAATATGACTTTTCCTAAAATTCTTCCAAGTATGTGCTGTGTGTTAGATTGTTAATGAATAATGAGTAAGGATAGGTGTTGAGCTGTGCAAGGGTACATTTTAAGCTTCAAAGTTCCTAGATGAGCTGGAAAATGGAGTTCCGAACTATTTGCGATGCACGGACCCGTTAGCGAAGTGCATACGCGTTTGCGAACAGGTCATCATGCCGCACAAGAGCGTGGTCACGTGACACTGTCCAGAAAGTCTGCAATGATGTCAGGAGTTGGGGAACATCGGCGAACACAAACACTGTGGAAAAAGTTGCATAAAGAGTATAGAAGTGTTAAAAATGATGTTAGAAGTGGGGAATGGCAGAGTATTAAGGTTAACCTTTCTAAATTGGAGAAAATGTTTACTATATTGGGGTAAGTATGCTATTAGTAAGTTGTAGGAAATTAGGGTGCACTGTTAAAAACCCATGCAATTCAGTGAAAACATGTTGTTAAAGGGATGTTATGGTTACAAGTAAAACAGAAAAAGCCCAGAAGTTCGCTAGTTGTGGTAAGCTAAGCAACCATTGGGCACTGCTAAGAAAAACACCCCGTACATGAAAGTTGACATCACAAATGTCATTGATGATGTCACTGATGACATCACATATCTGGGCCACTTGTTTGTATTCACTAACATGTTTAGGCTAGTTTTTCTTTTTACTGTCAATCAGAATTTTTAAAATTGAGAAGGTGCTATACATATATAAATATTAAACTTCTTATATCTTTTTAAATACTTTCTATAGAGTTTGATTTGACCTTATAATGCACATACATCGGACAATAAGCAGGCTTCAACCACAATGCAATAGTTCACTCAAACACTTAAAGAAGCCTATATTAGCAGCTCCTTATAGCGAGGGAGTGCTAGAAGTAATGTCTCAGACACTGAGGGAAGTTTGTTTTGAGTTAGCATTTCATGAATTAATAAACTTATTCATGTATTCATTTGTTTAACCATATAACATAGCGTGTTGCTAAGCAGCTTGACCATATCATATCATGCATGCATCAATATGTAGTTAAGCAGGATTAAGCAGTCCAGTTCAATCATCGCTATGGACACTTATCACCACTGTAACTAGGCCATGGAAGCGGTTCCCACTCCATTTTCTATTCAGCAAGACTCTCTCAGCTTGGAAGCTAATAGATGAACAGTGTAACACTGAGGCTTTGGGCAGAGACACTCGGGACATGTTAGGTAGATGCATTCACTCTGAGCTGCTATTGACCATTTGACATGGGGATTTTGCTGATAATTCAGGTTTGGGATTATTATTATTATTATTTTATTATTATTGATAAATGAGCTGTTGAATATGGGTGGTACCAACTAACATAATTTACCATAGTCCTGAAGAATATGGGAGGAGCTTAGAAGCCTAAAGCCAGAATCTGGTGGATTCTTCTGACAGTGGGAGCTTTTACATAAGAAAGGGATTTCCGATCTGTGAACCCTATAAATATACCGGCAGCCCAGATACACAGGCTGCTGATACTGATGCCCGACAGGGACAGGGGTTATGAGCTGCTCTGAGCCTCACCTAAATGTCATGGTTACATGTATTCTTTGCAATTTAAATGTTGAAGTGGAAATTGCTTGTCTGAACTGTTACCAATTCGGGTCCTGTGGCATTGTGGTTTGCTTCTTATAATTTGGGTACATAGGTTGATTCATTGAATGATGCATCTTGGTTTGCTTTAGAAGTAAAATAAATGGTTTGAGAACCTTTAGAAGTGTTATACCTTTCTTCATGGAAAGAGAGCTTTAGTATTCAGAAGGAGAATTGATGATACCAAAATGTTTTGCAAAAGGGAAGTGATTTGAGACACATAGTGGCCATTGTGATGTTGCAATATCGAGAAATATTGGTTTGAATGAGGTTTATGGAACTCATGCTGATTTAGCGAGATTACAGTGAGGGACATTGTGATAATTTCTGTAAACAAAACACATATTTTTGTACGTTGACATTGGTTGTTCTTGTCTCTGGTAGATTACTGGCACACTGAGTATTTTGGGGACAGCTTATTGAAAGCTTTACACAGGGCCTCATCACGAGTTGGGCTGTATTCCCGGCTGTAATACTGCCGACTGTAATAGCCCTAGAGCCGACCGGTCGGCGGTATTACCACCGGATCACGGGTTGGGCCTTAACGGTAAATCCCCATTCCTGAATGGGTCCATTGGATTCAATGGGGAATTTTCGGTGCTAATACTGCGGGCTAATACAGCCGGCTGTAATACTGCCGAAAACAGTGATTTTCACCTCCAGAAAAAAGCTGGAGGTAAAACAGACGATTTAGCGCCCAACCCGTGATAGGGCCAGCCCTTAAATAGGGCGGTAACACCGTTACCAGCGCATTTAAGGGCTACAGCCCAACTCGTGATGAGGCCCACATTATTTGTTCTTTCTGCTTCTCTCGATGGCAATCTCTCTCTCTCTGTGTTAGGATAGGTCAAAAAGTTGACAGAACGGTTGCTGCACCCGCAAGTACAATATTACATTCTAAAATGTTGGTTGTATCAAATGCTATGAATGCTATGAGAGAAGGGAGGGGAGATATGCTTGATGCACTTCTAAAATATTGTAGTGAGAGCACATATCAGCTGTGGGCAGGCATTGAGGGAGATGTTCCTCTTACAGCTAGCCAAGTGACCATTTGCCTCTCATATCTGAGCCACAGGTAGCAGTGGCAGAGTTTTTACCTGGCCGGGGGATCAATAACACGATACACAACAGAAGTTTCTTTGCCCTTAGGCCATGGCTTATCCTTCATGAAGGAGAATCAATCAATCAATCAATGGATTTATTTTGCCCATGAGGCCATAATGGTACATCCATATAAAAATGATTACAAGACAAATATCAAACAAAATATATACTTTCATAGAGTTGTGTGACTGTTACAGTCTCAGAACCCCAGGGTCCATTTATTGATCAGCGGACATGTGTCTCTGTTAGATTCTCTTCCATTCTGCAGAGGTTCCAAGATCCCCTATCCATCTGGACTTGCCCCAGGACCTTTTTCCCAACGGTACTGCATTGGCACCTGATAGCATAACTTGTTGGGATCTGGTTACTAGGTTACAGGAATTGTTGGGATAGGTGTGAATGCTGATTTCAATCATGCTATTAGATCTCAAACCACCTCTCATCAACTTGCCCAGAATGCCATTGACAACTCTAGGGTCCCAAAATTCAACTCACGAGAAGACAAAAGCGCTCTCCCCTGGGTAATGCTGTCTGGTGCAGTTTGCACTATCCTCTCTGATTATAGAGTGGCAGCCGCACACTGCACAAAACCAATGCATGCATTTATTTACAAGTCCTTCCCTAGTTTCCTGATGGTTTGGGGCCAGTTTAGGTACCTTATGGAGAAAGATTGTAGTCCCAGTGTGACCTCCCTCACTTTGTTGGTTATCATACCATACCATATCATGAGAGTTACATCATACCATACCCAAGCCGTGATCTACACGCCCTAGTGGGAACAGCATGCAGGGCAGAGTTCCATGATCCATGGTCAGTCTTACCAGCTTGCTTCTCAACCATTAAAGTGGTGCTGAGCACTTGGTCTGGACAGCTGACTGCAGGCTGCTCAGGCTGGTGTACTACATGGTTCCTTGTACCTGAGGTGGAAGTATGGGCGGTCCAAAGAGTTTGGGGCTTGGGACATTTTGTTGTCAAGGGCACTATTAAAGTCATTGCTCTCTGCAATTGAACAAGTGGGCCCTGACCCATCCCTGCTGGTGCATTTCTTATTAGGGGGGGCAACAAGGTTATAGTCGGCTATTGCCTCCAGTGGTTTAAGGACCTGCATAATGTCCTACATCCCTACTAATGGTTGCTCCATGTCTCCCCCTTTCACATGAGCTTTCACAAGAACAAGAATCAGCCTCTGTAGGACCACTGTCTCTCAGAGAACATGGCTACATTTGCATTCACTAGCTAGAGTAGCCCTCTTGTCAACGGAATCAGGAGTATGTTAGAAGGGGGATGGTATAGAGTGGATACACAAGGTGTTATGAGGCCCAGTTGGTGTCCTGTTCCTTCTTATTTGGGGTTGGGCTCATAGAACTCCTAGGGCTCATGGGGGAAGTGCGGATATGAGTGGAAACACACACACATTTACCCCGGCTGCCTCAATATTTATTACATTCATTATTTCCATGGGTGCTGGGAATCTGTTTGGATCTGGAACTGATGCCATCAGTTTGAAATCGGGTTTGAGGTCCTATGGAATTATGATCTTGCCATCCTTACTGTCTCTCATGCTTCCAGTCCTGGTGGCAACCCCCCTACCTTGTGGCCTGTTTGGCAGATCTAGAGTTTAGGGGTTATGTCCTGTGGGTACCCACATGATCACAGGCTCTAGGTTGTCATTTCCCAGCTCAGCTCCAATTGACAAACTATTGGGGGCAATACTGCTCAATGCCGGGAGTTTATTGGTAGCTATGGTTTCAGTAGTTGACAGCACTGGGGTTTGCACTCTGACTGCCCAAATTCCCTTCACCCGTAGATTTTGTTGACCTAAGGCACTGGACTGACCCTGGGGTGAACCCTCCACCTTATCGATCACAGCTGTGGCATTGTTCACATAAGTGTCTTTTTCCCAATACTCAGGGCAACAGGTTGCTGATCGTTTACTGCCAAAATGTGGATGGACCCTTGCCTTATCAGCCAGGTCTGAATCTTTAATCTCCCCGGCATTGTGATTGGTCCCAAGGGACAGGTTGATTTCTTGATTAAGCTGTATGCCTCCCCCGTAATTCTTACAGAGTTATGGGGCTGTCTTCTGTTAGTGCCTTTATGAGCACCTAGTACAGTGGGTCCTGTAGGGAGAGGGGTGACTCCAAATTTCAACAGTTACTCCACATTTTAGTGAAGGGTCCATATTTCAATAAGGATAAACTATTTATTCCTGTAGTAAGAGTGTGAGACTCACATGTGAGACTCAGGCTGAATCTAGTATATGTCAGTGTTGTGTATACATAAAGCACATGCCAGCTAATAGATGAATTCAAACTTGATACTGCACAGCATGTTCAGTTGTTCCACATCACAGTCATGGACTGAATTGCAATTAACCATAAAAAGTAACAATTATTAAACCTTAATCCCTATCCTCTATTCCCTACTAATATTCAGAGCAAATCAGTTCATGATTGTTGTGTACACACTTTGGTGCTGATTGGTTACTGAATGTTCATGCATTTGTACTGTGATAAGTTAATTTGAAATGCAGCTTGAAATGCGTCCATTGTTAAGTTTGCAAAATTGGAATAATGTAACTGTCATCCGTTTTGCTGCCATTCTAAACAGTCAGGATGAACACGGTCAGAACTTTCCGAGAGGGTTGGCTGAATTTTGAGGGAGGTGGTTCTGACTGTCACGTTACATCACAGAAAAAGGCTGGCACTCTTACTTTTCATGTAGGTGCAACTTATGTACATGGACAGGCTTAGGAATAGAGCTTAAAAAGACTGGCAGGATGTCTGAAACTCTCTCTCTCTGGCTCCTGGGCTGGCAGTTGTCTCAGAATAGTTTGCAGTCTTTGGCACTCTTACTCTTTGACTGACCTTGGGAGAAGCGTGCAGCAGAAAAAGGCAGAAAGGCTGGAAGAGAACTTTGTGGGCTCTTTCCAAGCGCATAGGGAGTGAACCAGATAAAGAATTATTCTGTCCGGCAACCAGAATGGGGTTGTTGGCTGCCAAGGACACACACACACGATCAACTATGATTCTTGGTGAGTTCAGTTAATTGAGGTGCAAGTGAATGATTTGTGATCAGTGTACGGTGCGTAATGATTTTTTTTGTAGGTGCTGCACCATATATTTTAAACGTAGACAGCAGTGTTCATGTTTCTCCATTAATGCGATAAAATGCAGATGTGACAGAAGCTTATACCCTGCCAAGATTAGTTGCGAAGGTCAAGGTTAATTTTGGTATAACTCTGGGCATTGTCGCAAATAGAATGTTTTGAAACCCATTGCAGGAAAGACTTAGGCCCTCATTACGACCCTGGCGGAAAGGGTTTTACGCCAGCGTAATGCATGGCGTACCTTTCCGCCTTACTACGAGTTCCCGTAGCGCCATGGTGGTTTTTTCGCCTGGTTTTTCCGGGCGGAAAAATCCATGGCGCTACGGGACTTGTTGTTAATTACGCCACCGTAATTTACGGTGGCGTAATTAACGCCTTCCCCACTCCCATTATACCCTATGGGGCAAAAATGGGAATGGGGAAGGGTAAATGGGGATTGGGGACTTACCGCCCCGCCAAGGTCGGAATGGGGCGGTAAGTCCGCCAACCCCCATGGCGGAGTTGGCAGCTCTGCGCCATGGACCATGGTGCAAATTGCACCATGGTCCTCCGCCAGGGTCGTAATGAGGGCCTTAGTTTTATACAGAAGAGAATTTTGAAACCCATCATTCATCATGGGGAAAGATTCTGCAAATAAGTTGTGCTCATTATGCTCCCCTTTCATCTTTGAATCACAGGTTTAAAATAGCAAGTGGATATTGTGCATTGCACATATCATTCTGTCTTTTACATATTTTTTTACTTCTGATAACAAATCCAAGCAAAAGGTGTAATAGCCTCAGTGTACTTATTCAGTGTTCAGGTTTCTTGGGTTGGCATACAGATTGATTCAAAGCGGGTGTAATGATTGTGCGCTAAAACAACATAGCGCCAGTCCGCTGCCATTTTTGTACACTCACTTTTCATCTGACGAATAAGGCATAGGCCGTTGGCAAGCTTTGCGAGCTCAGCAGAATCTGCGGACAACTTGGTAGCGAAGGCAGAGCAAGGTTCCTTATCGAAGTAGCTCACTGCAGGAAATAGTTATGGTATTGTCCACTGAAGGACGAACTGGAAATGGAGTCGGAGCGTATTGCAGGTGCAGTGATAAGGGGTCCTGGGAATGAATACGAGGAGAAGAGAGCTGGGTTTTTCCACTTCTGACTGGGTTTTTCCACTCTTTGCCACCTTCACTTATGATCTGCTCTTCGTTTGAGGGCAGCCATAATGAAGAGCGGTGGGGTAAAGACCCTAGAAGAATAAAGAGGCTTGCCAGCAGGAAAGCGGTCAAAACTTGGATCCCCTGGTGAAGTAGTCTCACTGGAAGGGAGGACGCTCCACTCCCGACCCCGTTATTGCACCTGATAACTTGTGCCTAACTGCTGTGGGACTAAGCAGTGTTGCAGAGGCTAAGATGAAGGTGTCTCCAATAACAGCACTGACGGTAAGGTGTATTCATGTATAACCAACCTTTTGTTGATTTGGTGTCTTACATTTTTATTCATGAGTATGAAAGTATATAATCTATATAGAGACCTCTAAAAGTGTATATGGTATAATAAACGGCATATAATGAGCCTTTTTTTAAGCATCCTTATTGGTTTTTATGAGTCTCTCTGAGTTCAATTGTTTATTGTGCGAGATTGGCTGGGAACTGGTAAGTCTAAGGTGTTCCCGAAAAGGGACAGGTAAGAGTGCAACAGCGGGTGGTAAATTTATTTTACCGCAGTTGGTAATTCATTTATCACATGTGGTAAAAAAATTCAACCAACTGATCACTGTGAAGTGAGTTCTTCTCTGGGGCTCTGAGTGAATGATAGTATTTCATGTACATGGTAAATGTATTCTGAGATGCAAGCCAAAAGGGCATAATGTGGTATTGAAAATAAAATACTGCAAGGGCATGAAATTCATCATTTAGAGAGTACTAAGTCCAGTCTTTGCTTACTGTTAGTGACCCCATTATAAAAACAATTATTAGGCGGAACTCTGAAGTTAGGGTCATCGCTATACCGTGAAAAACCAAAAATACCACCTATCAAAAATACAAACAAAATACCTCTAACAGTCCCCCTACTAACTGGTGCTTTACAGTTATTATTTCACACTTACTGGTAGAGTATGCGAAAGAAACTTTCTTTTACACCAGCTGGCTCAATAGTCACAGAACATTCTCACACACCATAGGTCTCTCTCACTTGGCTCTTGGCTGATTCCCTTATTGTCCCCTGTGCTGGTACACCCCTATGCAGGCTACACCACTTCCCTTGCGGTCGCCTAACACCCCGTGTGAGCCCAACACCTGTGCCCTTTACCCTGTGGGGCGGGCCAGGAGAATTTGAGGAAAAGGGGGTGTTTCCTCCAACGCTGCCATCACTGGAATTATGGGAGCAAAAGTGTGTGTGGCCTCTGTGGCACTATCCAAGTCTGTGCCATGAGCCCCCTGGCTCCATTGAAGTGCAGGAGCAATGTGAGCCCAATGCCAATGCCCTTTCCCCACAGGCTTCACCCTGCGGGGGGCTGAGAGAATTTCAAGAAAAGGGGCTTGGCCTCCAACGCCGTCACTGGAGTTGTGTGAGCAAAATGGGGCTTGGTATTCTTGGCACTGTCCAAGTCCATGCTATGAGCCCCCTGGTTCAATAGAAGTGCGGAAGCAACGTGGGTCCAACACCCGTGCCCTTTCCCCGCAGGCTTCACCCTACATGGTGGGTTGGGAGAATTTGAAGAAACATGGCCTCAAATGCTGCCATCACTGGAATCCTAGGAGCAAACGGGTGTGTGGCCTCCATGGTGCCATCCAAGTCCATGCTGTGAGCCCCCTGGCTCAGTAGAAGTGCAGGAGCAATGTGGCCCCAGAACCTGTGCTCTTACCCAGCAGAAGTATCAAAGAGGCAGCAATCTAGTTATTGTTCCACTTGGCTGCAGTGAAGTCAGCCAGAACAGACACCTATTCACATCAGTCCTATCATAGTTGGCACGGCTCACAGAGCTGACACTAGTGTGATATCAAATTGCTGTGGCTCTATAACTTTGTGCTCTTATCAGTCATTATGCCTCAACCAGACATGACATATATTTAAAGATGTTTGCGCAGCTGGACTGATTAAGTCATACAATTATAATTGTGGGGAATTTTGGAACCAAATTCCATTCCCTTAAAAATAAACTGATCAGAGAAAAGACTTCCTGAAAGTGTGAGTCTTATTGGATTGCACATATTGTTCCCTGCCAAGATAAAAAGGATGCCTCTGTAAATGGAGAAATGTGAATAGTGGTGCTCACCCAAGAACATTTTCAACAGAGCATATGTGAATTTCAAAACACTGCAACTATGTCTAGGGTCTTCAAATGTGATTCCAGAGAATAGATAGGTGATGCTAAGGACATGCCCAAAATTGCAGAGAAGTTGGAACTGTGCCCTATGCAAAAGACAAGACCCAGACCTTTAAGTGTTTTTGCCACATACCAGAGAATTTAGCAGGCATCAGGACAGATATTCAGAGCATTAAAATCTCAAGGAAAATTCACTTGTGTATTACAAACCTGTCTTTTGTTTATAATGATCTTATTTTACATGTGTTTAATTGTAACACCAATAATGTGACATGAAACATGTATTCTTTATTACACGTATTTCACTCAGAATCACATTGCGTATCATTGAAAACTTGAAATGATCCTTAAACTGTGCAAAAATGAACTTTTCTAAAGAGTAAACCTAGTTCAGTAATACAGTCAGAAGATATAAGGTCACACAGCACTTTCAAATTCCTTGAGTTTAAACTTGTTATGAAGATTATACACATTAAAACACTGCTCAGTGGTCATGCTCATGAGCTTCAAAGAGACCTGTCATATATATCATTTCAGACACCTCATAAAATCCATTAGCTAGACATTAACGGTCACAGAACCTTTATCTGATATTTTGTGCACAGCTAAATAAAATATAATATGCCTTGACATATCTTCATATGAGGTAGTTGAAAGTTAAGGGGATGTTTCAACAGTGGCATCTGCAGGCAGAATTCAGCATCTTTGCATTTTCAAAATTGACTAGAAAACAAATAGATGGGATTTTAAATCAAAACTGTAATAATTTAAAAAAATATCTCTTTGATTGAAGGTCCACTCAACGTGGGACCAATTGCAAATCGTCTCCTACCCATAAAGAATTTGCATATTGTGCAGTGGAAAAACATGAAAAGAAATGAGAAAAATAAGTTGCTTAGAAAATATCCAATACACAAGAACAATTAAGGTTTTGGATTATTCCCTCCCTCATACTGATTACAGTAATGTAGAATTGACTAATCTTGCACATTCAAAACAAAAGATATGTCCCAAAAACAAAATTGCTATTTTACTTAGGATTGAGTTTATCTCTCCCTTCTAAGCCATTGGTCTGGACAAAGCCACACCTCAGTCACAAGTGTGAGGAGGAGTTAATGATTATAAAATAGAATGCACACAGCAAAGGACAGAATTAAGAACATTTGAAGGAGGAATACTTAACAACATTCTCTGAAAGAAGGTGGCCAGGGGGAGAACAACTAAACCCATCCGAATAGAATATCCCGATGCAGACTTGAGATGAATGCCATTGAGAGAGGGAGGACCATCACATGTTGGAAATTGATTTCCTGACAGTGAGCTGAAAAGAAACCTTTCAGATAGAGTAGTTCTATATTGACTGGGTTACTGCTGATTTTACACAAAATTAGAAACCATATTTGAAATGTAAATAAAACCCTGAGATTACTGCAAATAGTCCCGGCATTATCCATGGTAAAATCCCCAGAATCAAAGGGGCTGGCAATTAGAGGGAAACCCTAATATGGCAAAGACCCAGGTGCAGTATTAGATATGATGTCAGCCAGTTATATTGAATGAAAATTGACATGTAATTTCTTTAAAATCCAATGAATTTCGTATTAAGAGGCACAATTTAAAACACACAGCATTTTGGTGCAACTTAAATGCTGAGTGTTTTTGTAAAATTAAGCACCACAAAAGGGAATCCTTTGTTCATGCCAGTGGAGAATCACCCAGACCATAGTGTATTAGCAACACACTATTGTGGTGTCATGCAAATCTGCACTGCTGTGAGTCTAGTCTTAAATTAAATGTTTGAGCAACCAAGATGGGCACACAAATTGATTCTATTCAGATAAAATTATGCAAAGCATTAAACCTCTGAAGTCTATTATCTTGAAATGCACAAGCACACGTATATGTTAAGTGAAAAGGCACGGGGGTTTAACAAAGTACATGTTGCTGGAGAATAGTATATCTCCAGCCCAGCAAATCATGTAGACTAAAAACTACACACGGGCACATTAAAAGCTGTGCACTCATACATAGATATCCAGTTGCACATATATGGAGGCAGAGAGCAGCATCCACATATGTATTGAATATTACCCACGTATAAGAGCCCCAGGAAGCGGCAACTTGTGTCTGTGTCTATTTTGTGTGTGCTTGGGTGCCGTGTGATCACGGCCTCTGTGCAGCCCTCACTGGGTGCCCCGAGTGCTGTGGCTGCTACCTGTTCGATGATCCCAACATCTGCTGTGGAGTCCGGTGATCCGGGCCCAGCTGGGTGATCCCTGCTGGCCGTGTGCTGCATGACCGCAGTTTGAGGACTTCAGTCGGGTGAGCCCAACATCAGGTGTGGCCTGCCCCGGTGACCGGAGGCAGGCCACCACACTACCAAACAACAAAAACAAACAGAGCCAAACAATATGCTGTCAAATTTAAGATTAGCGTTAACTTGATGAAAGACTCTTTTTTTGCCGTGTTCCCATTGTTATATTGGATTACCATACAAAAGATCTGGCATTAACCTGAGAAACTTTCATGCATACTATGGACACCTTTCACCTTATTGTGTTCACACTGACCATGTCCCCATAATGTGCAGCAATGCGGGCTGTAGTCGTAAAACACAGGAGAGATAGAATGGCCACCCAAAGTGCCTCTATTGCATGAAAGAACCAGAAAGGCAACACACACTACAATTACATGCTTAAAATAGTGGTGAGCATTCAACATAACTACCAAGAGACCACACCTGAATGGGGCTTGTGATGCAGAAGCCATGTACCACCACAGTAGACGTTGGATGCCTGAGATTGTTGTTGCACATGTTAGCGTGTTACTTCAGTGTGTTAATTTCACCTTGAAGATCATATCTCCACGCCTCAATGCTCACCATCACTGCTGAACCACTCTCAAAAAATAAACTCTTGAGTAACTGAAATAGGATACTGAAAGGGTTATTGTGAATTAGGAAACCCATTTTTTTTATTTGAAACATTTGGAAATAAACGGTTTTTCAACTAGAAGTAAATGTTATAAGTAGGAGAAATATTTTCATAATACAACAAGAATGTTGGTATATCGGTTTGAAAACAAGACTCTTACAGCAGGAAGGAATAGTTAAAAGAAATAATTTCTTTAACAAACTTTGTTTAACGGCATGCTAAGAAGGATTTCTGAACTCTGACCTGCAGGGGCAGAGGTTCAGAAGGCCAACCTAGTTTCTTGGAACAGGGTAACCTCTGGACAAGCCAGACCAATCAGGGTAGCTATGGCAGGCGGTCAAGACTAAGTCTCAGGAGGGATGAGAGTGACTGAAAGACCTCAATGAGCATACAAAGCAAGGACACTTACAAATTACTCCAGACAGGTATTATATTAAAAATATAGACACATTTATTACAAGGCCTTTGTAACATAGACCATAGCAAAGAATCTCAGTAACACTAAGTAAACCAATACATCACACTCAACACAATATGTATACAAGACCAATGGGGCCTAAGGGGTTAAATGCACACAATATGTTGACCACCTAGAGGCGAAGAAAACAGGCAGTGCAGGTAATCTTTAGACCCAGTTCCACATCAATAATACACCTAACTAAGAGGCAGTCCAAGCCCTACGAAGAGAGGAGCCTTATGCTCAATAGTACATGCACGCGCTTGTGCCAATGGGCAAGATAGGGTCTCTTCAAGGGTCTCTAGCAGCTCAGGAAGGTGGATGAGGCGATGCAGAACAAGTTCCCACTATTCAAGCAGGACCTCCACTTGGGGGCAGAGGCAGTTTGAGAGTGCGGGATGGAGTTGCTATTTCACAATAGCTCTGGAAAGGAAAGGGGCACTCAGGGGCCACTCATGTCTAAAAATGGGCTCCTGCACTAGGGGCCACTGGTTGGGGTAAGGACAAATCACCGGTCCCCGATGCAGGCAGACCCAAACTTCGCCAGTACAGTCCACTTCGCTGGCAGGTTCGAATGCGGCAAAAAGGACGTCTCGGCACCTTGTAGTTTCCACGATACAGCGATGATTCCCAAATGGGACAGTGACAATTTCTCCGCTCCGGGTGGAGGAATCACCCCAGTTTCACTGCAGCAGGCTTCAGGGGCAAGAGGGTCACAAATACAGCAAACTTGCACAGGTTTTTGCTGCGGCAGGGCAACACAGTAACCACGTTTACTCCGGTCCTGGTGCACTCGTCTCACTTCAGACCTGCGAACACCAAGTGCCTGAAATTCAGTGTGCCGAGAATAGTTGGTCCCACTATTCTAATGGGTTGAAGCACCTTTGCAAACCTTCTAGGACGATCAGATGCAGAGGGGTCCCACGGGACGACAGCGGGCTCAGGGTGCCAAACCTTCCAGCGGGTGTCATGGTTCGCACTAAGAACCCCCTGGATCCAATGGGCCCCCCCAGTCATCGACTCCCATAAGGACTTATCAAGCCCCAAGGGAGTGTCCCAGAGCCTAGTGAGGCTGAGCCTTTCAGCTTTCTCTGGGTGTAGTTGAGGGACTATTTTACTTGAAGAACAGGGTGTGGTAAAGGGACAACTTTACCGGGAACTACTTGCAAGGCTATTTAAGCCACGCCCTGCAGGCAGAACACATTTCCCGTTGTTCTGCACTCCTGCAGCGTAACACTCACCGTGTCTGTCCTGTCCTTGAACTTCTACAGCCACGCCCGTTCAGAATTTCATCCATCAGTGTCTAGAGGGAGAAAGGCAAGAGAAAACAAAGTCAGTACAACAGCAAAGTCTTACCTGCAGCATCCTTCCATCGGTTGCTTCTTCACCTGCTCCCGGACCTCCTCATCAGCTGAAGGGAAGGTATTCATTCAGGCCACAAGACGCACTCAGGTTCAGCATTCTTCCGGAGCATCTTCAGAGCGGTTCTTCCATTCTTCATTCTGACGCTGCGCTGCTTCTGCAAAAAAGAAGAAGAAACAACAGGTTAGTCGCGCACGGAAGGGAAACTAGTATTTTAGAATTACATCGCCACACTCTTGCGCTTCAACGAACCTGAAGGAAATCTTCTCTGCATCTTAAAACTACTTTAATCTCCATTCGAAATCCATTCGAGGCCATGCCTGAAAGAAAAGACAAAGACACAGATCAAAAGGGGTTGAGGCAAAATTAAGACTTTAAACACCTATACCAAGCAGTTATTGGCATAGAGACTTACCTGTTTTACCCAGCTCTCCAAGACTCGGCAACCACTCATCGGATCAGTGAAGTAACTCGATCCTGCGAAAGACTGTATTAATAGCGCCCCTGCTAGATTGCAGGACGGAGAGTATACCTTACAACATTCTAAGGTGAGATCAAGAGGAGTAGAGTATCAAGTGGTGGAGGAGGTGGGTCCAATTAAACCCCACTCAGTGGCTGATATCTTATTTTGATCTTGCAGACAAACGCCTCGTGAGGGTGATAACAAGGAAGAAGTCACAGCAGCATCATCAACTGCTCAGAACCACGCCAGCGCAGACATCATTCCATTCGTGCAGCCACCTGCTACGCCCCCATGGAGATAAGGTGAGCGTGACAGAACGCAAAGCCCTATACAAAATCCTCCACCTGGGTGTCATGGAAACCTCTGAGACAGATCAGCTAGCTCTTCTTTTGGGGGAACTTAGGGCTGAGGTACATTCAGCTTGGCAGGAAACCAATGCCTTGAGGAGAGAACTGCTCGTGGCCAAGGATCGTACTGATGACCTCACTAGACAACTGCTTCAGTCACAGGCTGGCAAACACCGTTACCTGGATTGGGGTCAACGGTTCCAACAACACCAAGCAATCCAGTCCAAGTGGTTCTTCCAGGGGCCGAACCCTTGGCACCTCCAGAACGCTTTGCGAGAGACCCAAAAAGGTATGCTGTCTTTATCAATCAGTGCCGACTACATTTCCTATGTAGACCAGGAGCCTTCCCAAATGACCAATCTAAGGTGGCCTTTGTGCTTTCATACCTCAGTGGCAGTGCAGCGGACTGGTCAGTACCACTAGTCAATCGGGATGATCCTATTTTGTGGGACTTCCAGAGGTTCCATTTGAACATGGAGAAGCTTTTTGCCTGCCATTCCCAGGGCCAGGCATTGGATAATGAACTCTTGTCTCTACGTCAAGGCAAACAAGATCTGTTAACCTATATCGCAACTTTTAATAGGCTAGTAGTGGAAACCGACTGGCCAGTCGACAAAAGAACAACACTGTTTCACCGAGGGTTCAGAGGTGAATTAAAGGAGGTTTTGGCTCAAGTGGTCGACCTTCCTGAAGACTGTGCTGAATATATAGACTTGGTGTTTCAGCTTGATCATAGACTACAGAACCGTAAGGAAGACTGAGCTAGAATGGACACTCGGGTATTTGTACGCCCAAAGGAAAGTGCGTCTAAAACCACTGACTTGACCGAACACATGCAGATTGCAGATTGGAGGGGTGCGCGGGCCACTGTCCAGGGCTGAAAGAGACAGGAGAAGGCAACAACAATTGTGTTTGTATTGTGGATCAGCCGGCCATTTTCTCCGAGCGTGCCCCGTGAAACCACCCAAGAAAGCAGTTGGGGTTGCCGGCAAAGTGAAAGCAGAGTCGGAAAACTACCCTGCCTGACAAGCATAGAGGTCCGCTTGTCGAGCGAAAAGAAGGACTTCCAGACCTCGCACCTAGCCTTGCCAATGATCCTTATAAGTCACCAACAGCCATCTCGAATGCATGCAGTCAAAGATTATATTGACAGCGGAGCCATTGGAAATTATATGGACCAAGAATTGGATACAAGGATGAACCTTCCTCTCTGTGAAAAGGCAATAACAGATCTAGTCACTACTGTCAATGGAACGGAAATCGCTTCGGGCCCTGTAATGCACTCAACGACTGAGATGACACTTCTGTGCCAAGACAGACATCGGGAAGCCATTGTGTTCAATATAATTAAGGCCCCACAATTCCAAATCATTCTGGGAATGCCATAGCTAGTATCACACAATCCTTGCATCGACTGGCGTGCTAAGAAGCTGACCTTCTCAGACGAATGTGCTCATACCTGCTATCAAGTAAAAGAACCCTTGGTCAAAGGAGTAACAACAATCATGAGCCTAGCTAATCCGCTGCCCCCGGTATATCAAGATTATCAGGATGTTTTCCAGAGGATCAAGCCAACACTCTCCCTCCCCATAGATCGTACGACTGTCAAAATGATCTCATACCTGGCGCACAGATTCCATGCGGTCGAATCTATGCACTCACCGAACCAGAAAACCTGCATCTAAAGAAATATCTAGATCAGTACCTGGCTAACTGTTTTGTCTGCCCGTCCATGTCCCCGGCAGCTTCCCTCTTATTCTTCGTGCCTAAAAAGGAAGGAGACCTTAGGACTTGCATCGATTACCGCGCATTGAACCAGGTCACTGTTAAAAACCGCTATCCTTTGCCTCTAATCCCTGAACTTTTGGACCAAGTTAAAGCTGCCCGAATTTATACCAAGTTGGATCTCTGTGGGGCATACCACCTGGTACGAATCAAGAAAGGGGACGAATGGAAGACCGCCTTCCGCACCAAATACGGGCTGTTCGAATACCAGGTCATGCCCTTTGGCCTTTGCAACGTCCCAGCGGCATTTCAGTATTTTATGAATGACGTCCTGCAAGAACTAATTGATGTGTGTGTCGTAGTATACATCGACGACATTTTGGTGTACTCCCCGTCTGAACAAGAACATGTGAAACACGTCCGTGCTGTTCTGGACAAACTCAGTCAACACAAACTATTTGCAAAACTGGAAAAATGCTTCTTCCACGTTACAGAGGTTGAGTTCCTTGGATTTGTCCTAACACCTCAAGGTGTACGCATGAATTCGCAGAAGGTGGATGCCATTCTCAATTGGCCCTCTCCAACCTCAATAAAAGGAGTTCAGAGTATGCTTGGGTTCGCAAACTTCTATCGTCGTTTCATTCTAGGTTTTTCACAGTGCATCCTATTACCTCGTTACTAAAAAAAAAAAATGTTTTCAATGGTCAGAGGAAGCAGAGAAGGCGTTCCAGGACTTAAAACAAAAATTAATCTCAGCTCCCATCCTGAAACATCCCCGCCCAGATCTACCGTACGTGGTTGGGACTGATGCTTCCAGCTTGGCAATGGGAGCGGTCCTCTCGCAAAAAGATCCTGAATCCAGTCAGCTTCACCCTGTGGCCTTTTGTCATGGAAATTCCCAGCCCCAGAACAGAATTATGCCATTACGGACAAAGAACTCTTGGCTATCAAGGCAGTGGCACTATCTCTTGGGAGCAAGCCACACGATCACGGTATTCACTGATCACCACAATCTACAATACCTAAAGGGGGCAAAGGCTCAATCATCTCACCAACTTCGATGGGCATTATTTTTTGCTGAATTTGACTTTGTGATCACTTATCGCCCAGGTTGTCGAAATGGCAAAGCAGATGCTTTATCTCATATTGGAGTAGACGAGGAGTCCATCAATCCAGATCCTGTGCCAATCATCCCTGGAGAATAAATCTTGGGAATTACAACGTCTCTAACCCTAGATGACATCCATGAGGAAATCACTCATCTCATGGATACCAACACTCTGAAGGTTTGGCCTACCAAAAGTGTTCACCACTCAGTCTCAGACCAATTACCATACTTTCAGGGTCGTCTTTATCTGCCCAGCAAGGAGCTTCAAGAAAAGGTCATCCCAATCTACCACGAATCACTGGTTGAAGGCCACCCTGGAATCGCTAACACCGTAACCAAGATAAAGCGACACTTTTGGTGGCCAACATGGCGTAAAGACATCAAACAATTTGTGCTGTCTTGTGGGGTCTGCACACAAAACAAGGCTCTAAAGAAGAAATCACCAGGCCAATTGCAACCTCTGGATATTCCACCTACACCTTGGCATATATTGTCACTCGATTTTATAACTGACCTACCTCCTTGTAATGGGTACAACACAATTTTGGTGGTGGTGGACTTATTTTCCAAGATGGCTCATTTTATCTCACTAAAGGGGTTACCCTCAGCTTCGATCCTGGCAAGAGCATTCTTGCAACAAATAGTCCGGATACATGGATTTCCTTCTATCCTGATTTCTGACCGTGGCAGTCAGTTTGTATCATGTTTCTGGAAAAAGTGTTGCGAGTTAGCTTACATCGATTTAAGACTTTCCACCAGTCACCATCCCCAGACTGATGGTCAGACTGAGAGGACCAATCATACGTTAGAACAATACCTCAGATGTATGTTGCACCAAACAGAAGACAATTGGAAGGATGTTTTATGGATAACTGAATACGTCTACAACAACTCCCTGCACTCTAGCATTGGACAAAGTCCTTTCTATACTATTTACGGGTTGTATCCACAAACCTCTAACCTTGACCCACTTCAACCCCTGGAAATGCCAGCAGTAAGAAGTTTGCACTTGACTATCACTCAAGCCTTCAAACAAGCAACTGACCATCTGAGGCGAGCTAAAGAAAGATACGAGAAATCGGCAGATATGCACAGGAGTGAAGCTCCCAAATATCAAGTGGGAGATGAAGTCTGGCTGGCGTCAAAGCACATTCCAATGAAAGGAACCTGCACCTTCACTCCCAGATATGTAGTTCCATACACCATTATAGCCATCATCAATCCAGTAGCTGTGAAGCTGTATTTACCTTCACACATGAAAATTCATCCTGTATTCCATGTCTCACTTTTGAAACCAGTGCAACCTGGAACCCGAGTACTGAAACCACCAAACCCAATCATAGTTGACGGGGAACCTGAATTCGAGGTTAAGGATTTCCTGGACTCAAAAATCGTCAAATCAAAACTATTTTATCTGATAGACTAGAAAGGATATGGACCACATGAAAGATCGTGGGAACCTAGCGAAAAAATTCATGCCCCACGGTTGTTGATGAGATTCCATCATAACCACCTGAACAAACCGGGACCAATGGGAGAAACCACCATTAGGGAGGCCTTGGGGGGAGTGCTATCATGGTTCGCGCTAAGAACCCCCTGGATCCGATGGGCGCCCCCCAGTCATCAACTCCCATAAGGACTTATCAAGCCCCAAGGGAGTGTCCCACAGCCTCTTAGACTCAGTCCTGGCGCTGGTGGCACCAGGCTCATAAAATGGGATAAAGCACGTGAAACTACTTGCTCAGCCTAGTGAGGCTGAGCCTTTCAGCTTTCTCTGGGTGTCGTTGAGGGACTATGTTACTTGAAGAACGTGGTGTGGTAAAGGGACTACTTTACCTGGAACTACTTGCAAGGCTATTTAAGACATGCCCTGCAGGCAGAACACGCTTTGCGTTATTCTGCACTCCTGCAGCGTAACGCTCACTATGTCTGTCCTGTCCTCGAACTTCTACAGCCACACCCATTCAGAATTTCATCCATCAGTGCCTAGAAGGAGAAAGTCAAGAGAAAACAAAGTCAGTACAACAGTAAACTATTACCTGCAGCATCCTTCCATCGGTTGCTTCTTCAGCCGCTCCCAGACCTCCACATCAGCTGAAAGGAAGGTATTCGTTCAGGCCGCAAGACACACTCGGGTTCAGCATTCTTCCGGAGCATCTTCGGAGCGGTTCTTCCATTCTTCATTCCGACGTTGCGCCGCTTCTGCAAAAAAGAAGAAGAAACAACAGGTTAGTCGTGCACGGAAGGGAAACCAGTATTTTAGACTTAAAGCGCCTCACTCTTGCACTTCAACTCTCCTGAAGGAAATCTGCACCGCATCTTAAAACTACTTTAATCTCAATTCGAAATCCATTCGAGGCCGCGTCTAAAAGAAAAGACAAAGACACAGATCAAAAGGGGTTGAGGCAAAATTAAGACTTTAAACACCTATACCAAGCAGTTATTGCCATAGAGACTTACCTGTTTTACCCAGCTCTCCAAGACTCGGCAAGCACTCATCGGATCAGTGAAGTAAGTCGATCCTGGGAAAGACTGTATTAATCGCGCCCCTGCTAGATTGCAGGACGGAGAGTCTACCTTACAAAATTCTAAGGTGAGATCAAGAGGAGTAGGGTATCAGGTGGTGGAGGAGGTGGGTCCCATTCAACCCCACTCAGTGGCTCATATCTTATTTCGATCTTGCAGACAAACACCTCGTGAGGGTGATAACAAGGGAGAAGTCACAGCAGCATCATCAACTGCGCAGTACCACTCCAGCGCAGACATCATTTGTGCAGCCACATGCTACGTCCCCGTGGAGACCAGGTGAGTGTGAAAGCGGGTCACCAGCGGTTCCTTGACTCGGCTTCTTGTTGCAGGATACTTGGCTCCTTTCCTTTGTTTGGTGTGAACTCAGGAGATCGACATGGTAGTGGTGTTTTCAGCCTTCTCTTATCCAAAGTTCCCTTTGCGCCAAAACTGAGAGGACCCAATGGGAGATCTGCTAACAAACATTACCTCCATACGTGGACCAATCAGGAACCACAGTGGTCCCAGGCATTCAGGGTATTCCAGATTCTCTGGCACCCAGGATGTGTATTGGGATCAGACATCCCAGCCCACATCTTGGAGGCACACATGCAAGGCCCGCAAAAGCATTGGGATTCGCGGGAAAGTACATAACCAAATAAGGACTGACCCGGGTTGACTCGACCTGGGCAAGGTGAAGGGGCAAGATGGCCAAAGGACAGGACAAAGAACCTTGCGGCATGGCCATTTTGGAGCCAGGCCACCTATTCGTGCCAACCACGTTTAACGTGGTTAACATGGCAAGAAAGGGTTAAAAATAATGCGAAAAGATAGCTGTCACCAGTCCTGTCCATGACACATCTGCACAGTTCATAAAAAGTCCAGCGAGAGTATCTAGGGCCTTTGGAAATGACTAGAGACCCAAGTGTGCTGTATGGTAAGATACATTGCACACATGTTACATGTTGCACAAAAGCTGCAACATGAGGAAAGGACTAAGGGGAACAATGTCTCCCAGTACTGACTGCCTTAAGGGCATGTCAGTTTTCCCATAAAAAGTGAGCAAAAGCCCAGAGGAGTGCAGCTGAAGGCTGTGCTTCTCTGGCAAAGTCAGTCAATGGTGTCTAAATAGCAGCAAAAAGTTTGGGGGTTGACACATGGAGGGAAAATTACATACAATTATGAAATCTTTCCTAACACTCGCCCCTCCCAGAATAATGACGGGGGAACTAATCCACCCCTGGATGAGTTTCTTGTTCAGGTCGGTTAAACATTCTGGACAACCCATCAGCATTGCGATGTTGGACACCTGACCCATGCTCAATAGTGAAGTCAAAGACTTGCAGACTCATGGACCACCTAAGCAACTTTGGATTCTCTCCTTTCATGTGCATTAGCCAATTTAAGGGCTTATGGTCATTTTGCACAGTGAAGGGGGTCTCATAGAGGTAGGGCCTCAGCTTCCTTAGGGCCCACACAACAGAGAACATTATTTCTCTATTGTGGACCATCTGAGCTCCCTGTCCTCAAGCTGGCGACTAATGATGCCAATAGGGTGTTCCTTACCCTTCTCATCTACTTGTGATAGTAAAGCTCCTATCAAAGTATCAGAGGCATCTGTCTGCACAATAAACAGTATTTGGTAATCAGGGGCCCTGAGAACAGGGGCCTGGCACAAGGAGCCTTTTAAGCCATTGAAGGCTTTCTCACACACTTCAGTCCAAGTTACCTTCTTGGGTTTCTTTGGAGTAGTGAGAGCAGTCAGAGGTGCAGCGATGGTACCATAGTCTGCCATGAAATTTCGGTAGTAAGCAGTGAGTCCTAAGAAACACTGTGTATAGGCGTGTTACAAATGCCTTATCATATCAAATGCCTTATCATAAGAAGGCTCTCACTTGGGTCTGTGTAGTGTGGGTAGGCCAGTCTTGTACTCTTGTACTTTACTGGGTAGAGGATGTATCCTCCCTCCACCTACTTCATGTCCAAGGTAGAACACAGATTCTTGTCCAATCTGGCACTTTCTGGCCTTTATTGTCAAGTGGGCCTTCTGAAGAGCCTGTAACACAATCCCCAGGTGTTTCACATGGTCTTCCCAGTTGGCATTGAAAACTGCTATATCATCCAGATATGCAAGACAGAATTCATCAAACCCATTCAACACAAGATTCACAAGCCTCCGGAAAGTGGCATGGGCATTCTTCAACCCAAAAGGCATTACCCTGAACTGGTAAAGACCCTCTGGAGTTGAGAAAGCTGTCTTCTCCTTGGCATGTTCTGCAAGGGCTATTTGTCAATAGCCTGCAGTGAGGTCAAACCTGCTGTGGTACTTGGAGGCACCCAAAGTATCTACCAGCTCATCTGTTCTAGGCAAGGGGTGTGCATCTGTCTTGGTGACAGCATTTAGAGCCCTGTAATCCACACAGAACCTCAATTCAGAAGTACCTGCCTTTGGAACCAAACCCACAGGGCTGGACCAAGGGCTACTAGAGGGTTCAATCACCCCAAGATCCAACAGTTTGTTGACCTCTGTCTTAATGTAAGACCTTACTTTGTCTGACATTCTGTATCCCCTACTTTTGGTAGGTACACTGTCTCCTGTGTCTATGTTATGTTTGAACCAAGGTTTCAAACCAGGGGACTGTGAAAACAAGGGGGAAAATTGCCTAAGCAAACTTTTCACCTCAGCCTATTGATCAGAAGTCAGGTGAGGGGCCACTCGGACACCCTCAATGGAGCTATCTGAAGGACTGCTTTGGAACAGGTCTGGGAGAGGTTCTGACTCCTCCTCCTCAACATCTGAAGCCAGCAACAGTGCAGCGATTTCAACTCTTGGGATGAAAGCCATCAGTCTATTTGCATGGAACACTTTGGGAGCCCGTCCAAGCCTGCCAAGCTCCACCAAATAGTTGACCTCACTCAGTGACTCCACCACTGTGTAAGGGCCTGACCATTTGTCCTGTAAAGCCCTAGGCCTTGTAGGATTCATGATCAGGACTTGCTGATCAGGTGTGCAATTGATGTTGGAACCTTTCTGGTCATACCAATGTTTCACCAGAGCTTGCCCTGCCTTCAACTTTTCACCAGTCAGACCCATCAGGAGTGCCATCCTTTTTCTGAGCTCTGGCACATAGTCCACTACATTGGTAGTAATGGGGGGTGTGGGCATCACTCCTACTCAAAACAACTGCATTAACATTATCACTATATGTAGACCTACATCTCTAACATCGGAGTTCAATGACGAGATTGTGTCCATATTAAACAACCTCAAATCAACCAACACAGAGACCATATTTTTGGGCGACATAAACAGATGGAGGGGAAATCAAATGACCAACAAGCCATAAGCCTAGAAGAGGACCTTGAGAATAGCGACTTCACCATTATTAACAAAGGCCCTACGGCAACCACAGGGAACCAGCTGGACTGGATTGTCACAAATAGCCATAAAGTAACCATGCTTGGAACTTATCCATGCATCTGGTCGGACCATTTTAAAATTGAAATCTCACTATTACTGAACTTTAAAAAGGAAAAACCAGCTAATGTACCGAAATGAGTCCTTGGCAGGAATCTGAAAAAAATCACAAGCAGTATGCTTTCAGAGGAAATGCAGAAAATCATGGCCACCACCAATGATGAAGACCCTAGTGAACATATAATATCAACATACAATCAAGGCATGACAAAACTGTTAGATCTCCATGCCCCCCTAAAAGAAAAGAAAGTCAGACCAAATCCCAATCACCAAAAATGGTTCACTGCTGAAGCAATTGAGCTCAAAAAAGACAAAAGGAACCTTGAGAGGAAATGGCTAAAAGAACCCACTGAAATAAATAAAACAAATTGGAAGATTCCAGACCACATATACAAATCTAAACTCATACATCTGAAGAAAAACTACTATAATGCAGCCAACTCCACCAGAAAGCTTTTCCAGATCCTCAAATCCATAGACAAACCCACAACACTTACTCCACCCTTCCAACCCACTGAAACAGATTGCGTGAAAGTCCAAATTGCACTCCAAAATAAAATTTCCAAAGCTAGAGAAACCATTATTAACTGCCTGACCACAAACACCTCATTCAAAACCCACTTCACAGAAAATAAAAACGAGATAGAAACCTCAAAATTCCAATTCAGACCCATCACACTCGATGTAATGAAGAAAACACTCACCATCATGAGGTGTACCTCATGCTCGGAAAATATTTTACCACCTAAACTCATTCTAGAAAACCCTGATATCTTTGTCCCTTTCTTCACAAGAATGGTAAACAATTCTTTTAGGGACCAAACTGTACCCAACATTATCAAAGCGGTCACGGTCACTCCTCTACCAAAAAAACCTGACCTCAACCAACAGGACCCCGCCAATCTCAGACCCATTACTAACTGCAATTTTCTGCTGAAAATTCTGGATAAAATAGCCACAGAACAACTCCAGAGCTATGTGGATGAAAACAACTTATTGCATCCACAGCAGTCCGGATTTAGATCCAGCCACAGTACCGAGTCTGCGCTGTTAGACCTCCAGATAGAAATGCTGTCTATTTTGGACAAAGGCAAATCAGGCCTGATAATGTTATTGGACCTCTCGGCAGCATTTGATTTGCTTGATCATGCAAAACTCCGAGAGGCCCTTGAATACTCAGGCAACTGCTCACCAGGAGCAATTGAATGGATAGCCTCATTCTTGCAAAACAGGCAATCCAGGATTGTCTGGGGAGACAAAACATCCAACACCAAACCGGTCGATTGTGGTGTCCCTCAAGTGGCCAGATTTTCTCCTTTGCTTTTCAATCTCTACATGCGCTGCCTTTGCACCATGCTAACCCAGATGGGTATATTTTTTACCAATTTTGCCGACGATACCCAACTAGTGTTTGAACTCAGTGGGGATTACAAAATGGATAGAGACAAACTCTCATCCCTATACAACACCATAGAGTGTTGGATGAAAGAAAACTGGATGTGCTTGAATGGCTCCAAGACCGAGCTTATGATATTCGGCTCCACACAGGCCAGAAAGAATTTGAGCCTATCCTACTCTTCATTCTTTATCAAAAATACCCAAATTCCAACATCAGAAAAAGTGAAGACCTTAGGAGTGTATCTTCAAGCATCATTAGGCGCTGAAGCACACACAGCCTACCTAATGAAAAACTGTCAGTACCACCAAATACTGTTGTGAAAAATCAGACCATTGCTAGATCAAAAAAAACAGCACGATCATCGCTAGAGCCACTATAATGTCCAGATTGGATTATGGAAATTCCCTACTACTAGGAGCTAACAGCAAATGTGTGAAAAGATGCCAAGTAATCCAAAATAATGCCATCAGAAAGATCACAGGAAAAACTCGGAGAGAACATATCACCGGAGAAAGGAAGGCTCTCCATTGGATGGCTATGAAGGAGAGAATTTCCTTCAAGTCTCTCACTATGGTTCATTGCTGCCTATATGGCAAAGCCCCGGTCTACCTCAAGAAACAATTCAAGTGGTACGAGCCACCTAGGCGGCTTAGATCCTCCAACACAGGTAAATTGCAAATCACTAAAACGAAAAAGCAGCACAGCCTTGGCAAGGCCTTTCCAACCTTAAGTATTGAAAAATGGAACGAACTTCCCACCTCCTTGAAGCTTGAACCCAATTACATTCTCTTCAGGAAAAAAATGAAAACACTACTCTTCAATTGAATCCTGGAAGAAGCTCTTACCAAGTATTATGCAACACTGGTCACTCCACACCTTGTCCCGTCTTAATTTGCTGTTGTCCTGTCTCTTTGTAAGCGCTCTAATGCCTGCGGGCTTTAGCGCTATACAAATAAATAAATAAATAAATAAATAAATAAATAAATAAATCCATCCCTCCTTGACTATGGCTAAGGGTCCCCTCACAGGGTGACCAAACAGAAGTTCAAAGGGGCTAAAGTCAACATCCTCTTGTGGTACCTCTTTGTAGGCAAACAGTAAGCATGGTAACAGAAGATCCCATTTTCTTCTTTGAGGTTCTTCCAGAGCCCCAATCATGCTTTTCAAGGTCCTGTTAAACCTTTCAACCAGACCATTGGTCTGTGGGTGGTATGCAGATAAAAACGTATAAGTGACACCACATTCCTTCCACATGGCCTGCACATACTTCGACATAAAATTGCTGCCTCTGTCAGACACAACTTCTTTAGGGAAGCCAACCCTAATAAATATGCCAAGCAAAGCTTTTGCAACTGACTTGGCAGTCACAGTTTTCAATGGGATGGCCTCAGGATACTTGGTGGCATGGTCGACCAGCATCAGGATAAACCTATTGCCTGAGGGTCTTTGGGGGTCAAGGGGACCGACAATGTCGATCCCTACCGTCTCAAATGGTACCCCGCAATTGGGAGTGGTAGTAATGGAGCCTGGATTGTTGAGCCACTCTTACCGGATAACTGGCAGGAGGCACAACTCCTGCAGTGACTTTCTACTTGCACCCCCATCTTGGGACAGTAGAAGTGCATGGATAACCTTTTCTAGGTTCTCTTGATTCCAAGCTGACCAACAAGGGGCACTTCATGCGCCATCTGCAGAAGGAAGGGTTTTACAGCAAGGGGAACCACCAACCTCCTATGGTCTCCTTCTGTAGACTCTATAGGCTCACTACACAGGAGCCCATCTTCCCCATAAATCCTGTGCTTCCCAGGAGGTTCACCCTCAAGCTGGGAGCAGGCCTGTCTCTTTAGACCTTCCAGAGATGAGCACTCACGTTGGCCCTTACTAAATTCTTCCCTGTCAGGACCACCTTCTACTAACAAATCTGTTAGATCAGGATGGTCATTGGGGTCAAATACTTCAGGTATCACCACCTCCTCGTCAGGTCCTGGTGATTGACCAACTACCTCCACCGCAGTGGTAGGTGAGTTAGGGGGAATATTCTCTTTCCCTCTTTTGGACTTTCTCACTCCTTTAGCCTTGGGTTTCCCCTTTGGCCAGTGCTGCCCTTGTTTGAGACCTTGTGCAGGGTCTGTCAGCTGTATCTCCCACAAGCCCTAAAGCTCTGAGATCATTTCCCAGCAAGACCTTTCCTGTGACACTCCTCTGTATGCTCACTGGAATTCTGACTGACGTACCATTGATAGTAAGAGTTACAGGTATTACTGGGAACATGAGAGGTGGGCCATCAGCCAACTTAGTGGGCAACAGAGGAGCTCTGGCAACTTGCTCTGGGTCTACCAAGGTAGAATCCACTACAGTTCGACTACACCCACTATCCCTAAGAGCTGGAGTATCTACTCCATTGATCAGCACACTGGGCCTCATTACACGTTAGGCGGTAACCATGGCGCTATTAGTGTCCGCCTTGGTGGATGGCAGAATTACCGCCCTACTCTAAGGTGAGCGGGGGCGGAATTCCCCATTCACCAAGGCCCTTCCCCATTCCCATTTTTGCCCCCATAGGGCATAATGGGAATGGGGAAGGCGCTGATTACGGTACCGCAAATTGCGGTACCGTAATTAGCACCGAGGTCCCTTTGGTAAAACCAGCCGTTAAGGTCGGGTCCCGCAAAGGGAACTCGTAGTAAGGCGGTAAGTGTTTACCAGTACCGGTGCCCTTACTGGTAACGGTAAACCCTTACCGCCTACCGTGTAATGAGGCCCACTGTCTTTAAAATAGTGCTTGGTATAATCTGGAATCCTAGCAAAAGCCTCTGAGACTTTAGGCTCCCAGGAACCCAGGGAAACTAAAACTACCTCAGCTTCTATCCCACTGGGGAAGGAGTCTGAGGAGAAGTATGCCCCTGTAATCTCTTCTTCCTCATAGGAGGAGAAGGCCAGATTAGCAGAGTGGACCCCCAAGGTTTTGACCTTACATATGGGATCCCCTTCACATGGTCAGTTGCTCCACAAGCAAAACAAGATCCACTGGGTCTGATTACATAGTGAGGCTTACTATAACCAGAGTTCTGTTTTGCAGGTTCACCTCCACTACCCTGTGAGTTCTCTTGGTCTTACCCTTATTTTTCCTTTTGTGGCCCTTCTGGGAGGAAGTTTTTATCAGATTCTCCACCCTCCTTAGCTTTGGACGTTTTCCCCTCCCCCTGCTTACCAGGATGAGTCTTGTCCTTATGGGACACTCTATGTGACACCAACAAATCTGCTGCCATGGCAAGCTTCTTAGGATCTATCTCCTTTGAATCTGCTAAATGGTTAAGCTCTGGGGAAGAAGATGCAAAAATGTGTTGCATCATGACAATATCAAAAAGAAGGAATGGCTAGCTTCCGTCACTGGGTGAGCTCACTCATAGAACCCTTTCCAGGGTTTCAAAGAAATATTCCAATTAATTCATCACTTTCATATCAATAAAACACAATTGCGTATTTCTGTGTAGCTTTTCTCAAATCTCATTATTTATTCCTGACCCATCAGTGTTATGCAGTTATTAGCCAATGCATTTCGGACCTCCGTCGATCGTCAGGGCTATTAACACTGTTATACATCAACTGTAAATTATCCCATCAACATGTTATAGTACATATAGCCAATAAAAACAGTTCCCCATCATAAAGTGCATCCCAAAATACGAGCAAATGTGAAATATGAAATATACATTACATACATTTCACATACCAGGTGATAGTTGCAGTCCACATGTAATTCAAAAAATAAAAAAACAAACAATAAGCAAACGAAAATTCATTGTAGTACATTATTCAGCTGTCTCCTAAATATTACATTTTAAAGGTTCGGTTCACTACCTGTGTGTCTTTTTTCTCCCAGAGCACTGATCCACTCTGCTACGTTTCTTAGAGCAGCCTGTATTCACTGTGAAATTAAATGTACATGTTGAGTCCCCCTTTAAATCTATTAAAATCTATCTACTCATCCCTCCTGTGCCTTTGCTTACCTTGTGTCCTACGTTCCGCAGTGATGAGCTGGCTACCCGAAAAGAGTTGCCACCATCATTGCAAGCGTATATAAACACTGTTCCCCTCGCGCATGTGCGCGACTTACTGTCTCTTTCTTTCATGTACTCTGTTAACATTCTCCGTGAAGTGTAGCTTAGGAATGTGTGACTCTTAAGGGATCATACCTACTGCTTGATTGCTTATTATCCTAACAAGGATATCTCCTTTTTAAGCCGAGCAGATGATTTGTATTGCTTATGCGGAATGTGTACACTACTCTCGCGGGTACCGCGCATGCGCGCGAGACCGAGAGGTAGTGTCCCGCTGTCTAAATGGTAAATGGATAGTACATGAGTATTCAGAGTGCCAATCTTTAGATACCTAGATCATTTCTGCAAGTCAGAAAATGCGTATTAGGGTATGTTTCCATATATTCACAGGTGTATGGGCCTCATTACACGTAAGGCGGTGAGCCATGGCGCTATTAGCGCCATGGCTCATGCCGGTAAAATACCGGCACCGCCTTGGCGGAAAGAGGATTTACTGCCCCATTCCAAGGTTGGTGGGGCGGTAAATCCCCCTTCCGCCATTGCCCTTCCCCATTCCCATTTCTGCCCCATAGGGCTCTATGGGAATGGGGAAGGCGCTAATTACGGCACCGCAATTTTGCGGTGCCGTAATTAGCTCCGAGGTCCCTTAGCGGGTTGGTTTTTAACGCCTGCAAAAAGCAGGCGTTAAATCACCAACCCGCTAAGGGACCTCGTAGTAAGGCGGTACTGGTTAACGGTCACCGTTACCATTAACGGTGGCCGTTAACCATTACCGCCTTCCGTGTAATGAGGCCCTATATCTATGTATTCCTGCTCAATGTAGGACGCTGTTTGTTATTTATAATGTCACCACTGTTTCCTATTGATTACAAATACTCCTATCATACCCGCGGTGCTCCATTTTTTACACATGATTGTCCCTCTACCTCTCTTATAAAATCCGATCTGCCTGATTGTATACATTCTCTAGCTTATAGGATTAATCATCTGGTCTGTATGTTTTCAAATAACTGCATTTTTTTAAAAAAGGAGGTGATCTCATCTGCATATTTCATATTTCCAAACTTGTCTTTAAACCGAATTGGCTAATTGGCAGTGGCTCACTGCCTTACGTCCCACAGGGGGTTCATTCCCTGCGGGACATAGTGTGGATTCAGTGTGGGTGGTGTATCTACAATCCTGAATGTCAAATTGATACATGTGATTGTCTCTCTACCTCTCTTATAAAATCTGATCTGTCTGATTATATACATTCTCAAGCTTATAGGATTAACTATCTGGTCCATATGTTTTCAAATGACCGCATTTTTTTTTAAAAAAAAGGATGTAATCCAACTACATATTACATATTGTCATACTTATATCTGAACCAAATCCGCTGATTGGCAGTGGCTCACTGCCTTACGTCCCAAAGGGGGTTCATTCCCTTCGGGACGTAGCGTGGACTCAGTGTCAGTGTTATATCTACAATCCTGAATATCATGTTGCCAATAATGTTCAATTGCAACTCAAGTTACAGAAAACACATGAAATGTATTTCTTCATTTATACCCCCGGTCTCAAGGAGTCAAGGCGATTGATCCAAAATGATTCTCGTTGATTCAGTCTTTTCCCCAAATCTTCATGTGCATTCAGTGGCTGAATGACTTCTAAAACCTGTATCCTCATTTGACTGATGTTATGTTTCTTTAAGTTCCAATGTCTTGCCACCGCTGAATTTACGTTGTTGTTCCGGATACAAGATCTGTGCTCATTCCACAGTAGTTTTCCTGCTCTTTTTGATTGACCTACATAATAAATACCACATGGGCATTTAATTCCATAAATTATATTTGGTGTATCACATGTGGCGTAGCACTTTAATTTGATCTTTTCGCACGTGCGTGGGTGCTCTATGATGTCTCCTTTCCTTATGTAATTACAATTGCTACAATGTAGACATGGGTATGTCCCTTTTCTTACCGTCTCTGGTGTTTTCTTTCTAGGTCTCGTCTTCACCAATCTGTCTCTTAAATTCGCACTCCTTTTGTATGCAAAAGTAGGCATTACTCTGAACATGTGTTCCACTCTTGAGTCACTTGTCAGCGTGTTCCAATTCTTTTTGATTGCATTTTTGATCTTGTTGCTTTGTACAGAGTAACATGAGAAGTAGACTAGATGAGGTTCTTTCTTCTCCTTCTTTGTCTCACTGTTAGGAGGTTACGTTAATCGTTCTTTTGCTGCCACTATCTCTGAGGGTTTGTACCCTCTTGCTTCAAATCTTTCACCCATATGTTCAATTTCTGTTTCACATGTTGTTTGGTCGTTCACAATCCTTTTCACCCTCATCATCTGGCTGAAAGGTGAATTCCTTATCAGACTTGGTTGGTGGAAACTTAAACGGTGGAGAAGATTGTTGTGGTCTGTCTCTTTTCTGTTAATGTTGGTTGAAAAGTTGTTATTCTGGATTTGTAGGGCCACATCCAAAAAATGTACTTGAGTTTTTGAAATTTCATGAGTAAATTGAATCCGCTGATCTACACTGTTGAGATATGTAAAGAAATCCTTCAAAGATTTTTCTGTGCCAATCCAGATTCCAAAAATATCATCGATAAATCTGACCCACATCGAGATATAATTTCTCCATATTGCGTGATCTAAAACATGTTCCTTTTTTTCGAATTTGTGCATAAAGGTATTTGCATATGTAGGGGCAATTGAAGTCCCCATCGCTGTCCCAGATGTTTGTATGTAAAATGTATTCCTTTATTGAAAATAAGAATTTTCAGAAATGAATTGTAATAATACTAGAATAAATTAATTGATTGCCTTCAAATCACCTTCCTTTAAAAGTAACAACTCTATTGCTTCCATACCTAAGTCATGAGGGATAGACGTATAAAGGCTCTTTACATCGACCATGAACATGATTGACTACGCTGTGTATTTGATTTTCTTCAATTTCTCCAAGAAATGGGTCGTGTCCTTGATATAGGTATCCGTTTTCTGTATGAGTGGTTGTAGAAATTGATCAATATTTTTCCCTAATGGTTGTAATACACTGTTGACACAAGAGACAATAGGCCTACCTGGTAGTTTAGTTAGATGTTTATGTATCTTTGGCAGTGTATAAAAATGTGGTATTCTTGGGTGTTTGTTCGTGAGAAAAGATCTTGTTTTTTCACTTATCCAACCTAGACTTTTAGCTTTCTCCAATAGTCTTCAAGATTTTTCAATATTCCTTCCGTGGGTCACTGTCCAATCTGAATAAACATCAGAATTCATCAGTTTATCCATGCATTCATTGTGGTAGTCTTGACTATCCATAATTACAAGCGCTCACCCATTATCTGCAGGGTGTATAGTTATACATACCTTCAAAAGTAGAGACCTTATAACCTTCAACCTAGCCAGTCAAGTTCTTTGAGGATTCAGTTACATAAGATAACGAAGTACCACCTTCTTTATTTTTGTACTCTCTGAATCTCTGAATCTTTTTAAGTATTGGGCAGGAGTCTTTCCAAACTTTAAGATGAGAGTTTGCTTCAACATTGCAAAATCTGCTCTCTCAGCTTTTGAAATTTCCATAATGGCACCTCAGCCAGAATGGGGCAGTCTGCTAAGGAACCAGGCAATTTTATCAGCATTGTCAACTTGTTGAACTTCACATGCATACTCAAATGTATTCATCCAGTCCATAATGTCATTCTTCTCCTCATACACACTGAGCAGATGCTTAGGAAACCTTGGATGAGAGGAGGCTCCAGAGCCATGTCCAGGACCCTTGGATCCATTGGCAACTTGAAGCTTGGCCAGGTCCAACTGGTGATCCCTGTCTTTCTGTTTTTCTGCCTTCTCTATCTTTAGTTTGGCCATATTGAACTCAAGCTCCTTCTGCCTAAACAGCAGTTCTTGTTTCTTGAATTCAAGTATGGCCTCACCTTCAGCACTGGCAGAGGAAACATTCGACATTACATCCTCCAAATCCTCATGGTTTCTGTGGAGCAGTGCAGCAGCAGAACTATCAGTTCTGCCAGTGAGAGCAGCCCCACCTCCTTCTGCACTGTCCCCAGAAGCTATAGCACTAAGCTGAGCTTCTTGCCAGTCCATGATTCATTGGATCATTTCAACTTTTGTGCCCTGAGAAGAGACACCTCTCTCAGCACACATTTTTTCAATGTTTCGGATTTAGAAGCATTCAAAGTTAACAAGGTACTTGTTTCCATACTGTTAGATAGGACTATGGCCTTTTTCAGTTATACTACAACAATTCACTATGTGTCCTGGTAGGAATAACTTGAAATGCCTTCACTAGTATGCAACACTGGATACCTTCAGTCCTATCCCACCGCTGTACACCAATTTGTTAAAAAAGATTTCTGAACTCTGACCGTGTTGGGGCATAGGTTCAGAAGGCCAACCTAGTTTCTTGGAACAGGGTAACCTCTGGACAAGCCAGACCAATCAGGGTAGCTATGGCAGGCGGTCAAGACTAAGGGGGTAATTCCAAGAATTTGGTGCACAAGTGGCGCACGCGGTTGGCTCACAGAGTGCGCGTGTGGCAGTCTGAGCCAGTTGCTTGGGCCAAAACCCATTTAGGCGCACAGCGTATTCAAGGATTTATACATCCATAAGCAGCCGTGGCGCAGAGTGGCACAGCGACCCTGCAGCAGTGCAGTTACGCCCCCAACCCCACCCTGTGCACCAAAAACATCGCACAAATCCAGTACATGGCACAAAGGCCAGTGGACCAGCATACAGCCCCCCAACCATGAAAACGCATGTAAAACTCCTCGCACACCCTTCAGAATACACGCACCCCGCTCGCGCCAGTGAAATCGCGTGTAAAACTCCTCGCGCACCCCTCGGAATACACCTACCCCGCTCGTGCCAGCGAAATCGCGTGTAAAACTCCTCGCGCACCCCTCGGAATACACGCACCCTGCTCGCGCCAGTGAAATCGCTTGTGAAACTCCATGCGCACCCCCCGGAATACACGTACCCCGCTCATGGCAGGCCAATTGCGTGTAACACTCCCTGTGCACCCCTCCGAATATGTATACCCTGCTCACGTCAGGTAAAATGCGTGGGATGAGTCCCCCCTGTGGTGTGGGGTGCCTGTGGGGCATGGGGAGGTTGGATGGGCTGCCTGTGGGTCATGGACTGGGGTGATGGGCTGCCTGCGGGGCATGGGGAAGGTGGATCCACCACGACCATGACCCACAGGCAGCCCATCCACCATCCCCATGACCCGCAGGCAGCCCATCACCCCTGTCAATGCCCCACAGGCAGGCCAAATGGCACCATGCACTTGGGAGCCCCGACTCATGTCCCCACCCCCAGTGACGGACACCTGCCAGCAGGCCCCGACTCATGTCCCCCACCTCGAGTGACGGGCACCTGCCAGCAGGCCCAGACTCATGCCCCCCAGCCCACCCCCAGTGATGGGCACCTGCCAGCAGGCCCCGACTCATGTCCCCCACCCAACACGTCATCACAATCCAGATCCATAGCCCTTATGGCCACCAAAATCCAAACACCCAACCCATCATTCCATCCACTCCACATTGAAATCCCCATGTCATGATAGATCCCAAATAACCAGTATGTGCATGAGTACAAGTCTGTCAGACCCACACAATGGTGACACGTGACTGAGAAAACCCACATTGTGACATGCACAAAACCAATGAGAGAAGACAAACAAATGAAGTAAAAAAATAAAAATGTATTATATCCAAAACTGAATTCATGAAACAAAATTACACAAGAAAAATATTAATGCTGAAATCAATAAAATGCAAAGAAAAATGCCTCCAAAGTGTCCGTCCATAAAACCAAATCCAAAGTCAAAATAAAAACCAAACCATTCCTCCATGGTAAAAATAAAAAATGTAAAATCAGGTCCATAACTATATACAATGTACAAATCAAGGGTCCATGTGCCCAACAATCCAAAGGAAACCTAAGAAAAAACCTACCTAATAAATAACTATTTACAAAAAGGCGGGGCATAGTCCATGCGCCCCAAAGAAGAAAAATAAATAAAGGAAACCTACAACTACATAACTATTTACAAAGGCAGCGGGCAAGTCCCACGGCTCACTGTTTGATGTTCCGGCCCAGGGCATCATCGAACTCCACGTCGATGTTCCAGAGGAGGCCCTGTTCCCTGGCCTCGAGGTCTCGCAGGGATGCAGCCATGGAATCCCTCAACTCCCTGTGAGTTTCCTCGAGGCCCTCCGCCCCCCTCAAAGTCTGGTGCATGGAGTTCTCCTTCCTGACCATCCTGAGCTGTGCCCTCTCCAGCCGCCACCTCTCTGCATCTATTTGCCGGCCCAACCGCTGCCACACGGAAGACACTCCCAGTCCGGGGTCCTCCTGCCCCTCGGCCGATGCCTGCCCCCGGGGTGTTGATGGCCCCGAGCCATGATGCCTCCCATGCTAAGTCTGCTGCTGCCTCCGACGCAACTGCCTCTGCCACCACAATGGCATCCAGGCTGATGGAATCCCCCAGCGCCGTTGTGCACGTGCCCTGCCCGATGATGCTGGCACATCCTCCATCCGCTGGGCTACAGTTGGTGGGGTGACCACCCCTGCTGGACCTCCGACTCCCGACTGCGGCAGGGATGGGATCTCCACCTGGTTGGCTGCGTTGGTTGGGGAAGGTCCACAGGGGGCCCTGTTGGCATCTGGGCCGGAAGGCGGCATGGAGAACGACTGGCATATAGTGTGCACAGAGGAGGAGAGGGCCGTAAGAGTGGCCGACACATGGAGGAAACCCCTGTGCACGGTCCCTCCAAACTGGCCCACGTTGGCACACAGCTCTTTGTGATGACGTGTGTGGTCCCCACAGGAAGCACGCACGTCATCACTAATGTCACGTGTGCGCAATCAGGATGGACTCAATCCGGTCACAGGTCGCCTCGTCCGCAGGTAGAGGAGTGCCAGATGACGTGGCCCTCCCCCCTACCTGCGGAGGGGACTGGGACGGGGCATCCCTGCTGGTGCATGGTGATGCAGTCACAGTGTCAGGGACAGTGACATGCACAGGCCCCTCTGTGGTGACCTGTGCTGCCTCGTGCTCCTGCCCTGGACTGCACCACTTGCACCAGTGGTACCACCCCCACCAGGCCCATGTGCAGCTCAGTAGCGGTCTCCTCCTCCTCCGCACACACCACCGACCTGGATGGCTCTGCACCATCTTCCGTCGTCGCAAGACCCTGTGGGGGCTCACCCGCCCCTTCTGCTGCAGCCGTAGTAGCAGACACAACACCAGTACCCTCGCTCCCGGATGATGGAATTTCCTGGGAGGGTGACTGGGCCTTGCGTCGCCGGCCGGTGGAGGCATCCCTGCCGCTTTCCTCCACAGCGCCGTCTCTGCCCTCTTCTTCACTCACTGCTATGTAAAGGGATACATTGAAGAACACAAGCAGGGTACTGTACAATAGTCCCCTAGACAGGAAGCAATAGCACATGATTGGCACTGTCAAACGTCACTTCCGTCATGTCTCCCAACAACACATGGGTCAGTGCAGGCAACACACATGCAGGAACCGCCATAGCACATGCAACAAACATTTGCATTCATGTCCACGGCACCGTAGAAACATCCAATGCTGGGCTGAAACTCACAAGCATCGTGGGACATGCTGATCACATGCACACGCATCACCGGAGGGTCATGCATCTAGCCCCGTATACCCACAGACACAGTGGATACAAGGATGAGTAGGCTGTATCAGTGAATCAACACATCGTCACGGACATGTGTCATGCATCCATGGTGCACACACTACTTAGACACACGGACAGGTACATCATGTATGTCCATGACTGCAGCACACATCTCTCACACCCCAAACATGTCAAAGTACAGACACAGGCATGCATACATGTGTGCATTCCGCATGCTGCTCCACATACACCATCCATGTGGGTCACGCCTGACTGGACTCACATGCAGCACCATCATGTCCCTGCACACACACATCCAAACATGACCCATGTCACACATGCAGCCAAGTAGCTAACTACCAGCACACCACAACATGCACTTGAACGTGAATGCATGGCCACTTACCGCTCGACTCCAGATGGGCCTGCATCCTGAGGATCTGGTGGTGAAGCACTGGGCAAATGTGCTCCAGGACCCTCATCTGCTGGGTGGTAAGCTGAACCCGTCACCCCACTGCATTCGCTGCCACCAAGAGGCACGGTGCCTTCTTGAGGGTCCTGGACTTGTAGTCCTCCCAGAGCTTCTGGACGTGTTTGATGTTGCGGGGTGCCACCCCCTCCGTGTTGATGGCACCCTCTATGTCTTCCAGATCCTCTTCCGTCCTTCCCTGTCGGTGCGCGATGGTGTGAAGAGGGCATCATATTTCCCCAGAACTTGCTCCATCAGGACACCAACTTCCTTTTCACTGAAGCTGGTAGCCCTCTGCCTCTGTGCTGGGGGGTTGCCACTGGTGCCGGAAGGTGTTGTGTCGGACATGGCAACCCCCGAGGCAGGTGTGGGTGGGCAACTTGGTCCTGGGGCTGGGCTGTGAAGTGATGGGACACCATTTGGGAGTATTCTATTCCAGCAGGGGTGGTCACAGCAACTGGACCCCTGCAGATTGCAGATGTGCAGGCACCAAATGGCAGGGTACGGTGGCAGCAGGCAGGCAGGCAGCAGCAGATGGCTTGTGGGAGGCTGCTCGGGGATCTGGGGGCAGTAATTTGGCCTTCTCGGCAGGAGCGTGATCTTCTGTGTGTTGTCACGTGGCCAGCTTGATACGGAGTGATTTGGCATGTGAAAAACGGCACGTTTGTGCGAATTCTGAGGAAATGGCCTTGGCGCATAAGCGCGTAAGTGGCATAACGTGCACGCGGCCATTTCTCTGGCACGGGTTGAAGGTCCCACATGGGTTTCCATCGCTCTGTACGTACTTTTCGTGGAAAGCGGTGCGTGTGTTTTTCAGACGTTAGGGTTCACACGCGATTATTTCACAGCGGCTACAGTGCGTACTTCTCCTTTTGGTGTGGGTGTTGGCTATGCGTTCTTCTTCTTCACGCAAGGCAGACGGTGAGTCGCACACGCTATTTTTCCTACTGCGGGTGTCCCTGTTAGTCGCTTACCCCTTTTTTTCAGGCATACTAGCCTGCGTGTTGATCACGTATGCATTTTATGTGTTCCTGGCTGCCACAGCGTACTGCGTGTGTTTTTCTACACGCACGTTGGATACAGGGGTCGCGTATCTCTTTTTCTTGCTCTTGGGATGCCTGAGTGTTGCGTGACACGTCATTTCTACTAAGGGGCCACAGAATGGGACATTCATCGTACCTGTATATACGTGTTTGTTGTTTGTGCGCCCTTTCATACTGTGCGGGGTCGCTTCCGCCTACCTTCGTGTGGCGGACGTGTTTAGGCCTGTGCGTGTTTCTCCTATTCGATTTCATGAATATGTGTAGTTCGCGTGCGTGTGGGCGTTCCGTGTAATTCCCAAAAGTACTTCCCCAGTTATGCTCTCATTTTCACGCGTTGTTCCCGATTCCGTGTGTTCTGCCCCGTGTTCCGCCCCCTTTTGGTGCGTGCACTACATGTTGTGCACTTTCGCTGTGCGCGTCGCGCATGGTGGTCGGGATGTTGCAGTGACGTGTGCGCCATGCGCGGATTTGGCGCACATCCCGGGGGAAACATGCGCAGGGCCTTCCATGAATCGCACACATGTGCGTGCACTTGCTTTTTCACGCTTGCGCCAGCTTGCACCACGAATTTTGGCGCACATTTGTTCCATGAATCGGCCCCTAAGTCTCAGGAGTGGTGAGGGTGACTGAAAGACCTCAATGAGCATACAAAGCAAAAACACTTACAAATTACTCCAGACAGGTGTTATATTAAAAATATAGACACATTTATTACAAGGCCTTTGTAACATAGACCATAACAAAGAATCATAGTAACACTAAGTAAACCAATACATCACACTCAACACAATATATACACAAGACCAATGGAGTGTAAGGGGTTAAATACACAAAATATGTTGACCACCTAGAGGGGAAGAAAACAGGCAGTGCAGGTAATCTTTAGACCCAGTTCCACCTCAATAATACACCTCTCTAAGAGGCAGTCCAAGCCCTACGAAGAGAGGAGCCTTATTATCAATAGTACATGCACGCGCTTGTGCCAATGGGCAAGATAGGGTCTCTTCAAGGGTCTCTAGCAGCTCAGGAAGGTGGATGAGGCGATGCAAAAAAAGTTCCCACTATTCAAGCAGGACCTCCACTTGGGGGCAGAGGCAGTTTGAGAGTGCAGGATGGAGTTGCTATTTCGCAATAGCTGTGGAAAGGAAAGGGGCCCTCAGGGGCCACTCATGCGTAAAAATGGGCTCCTGCACTAGGGACCACTGGTTGGGGTAAGGAATACTCACCAGTCATGATGCAGGCACACCCAAACTTCGCCATTACAGTCCACTTCGCTGGCAGGTTCGAATGCGGCAAAAAGGACCTCTCGGCACCTTGTAGTTTGGACAATACAGTGATGATTCCCAAATGGGACAGTGGCGATTTCTCTGCTCTGGGTGGAGGGATCGGTCCAGTTTCACTGCAGCAGGCTTCAGGGGAAAGAGGGTCACAAATGCAGCAGACGTGCACAGGTTGTTGCCGCGCCAGGGCAACGCGGTAACCGCATTTACTCCGGTCCTGGCACACTCGTCCCACTTCAGACCTGGGAACGCCAAGTGTACGAAATTTGGTGTAAGGCTGCTTGGGACACAGAGCTAGCAGTATACCAAGTTTCAAGGGTCGTTCTTAAAACGGCGGCACTGACAGAGCAAAGGTCCTGCGTAAGCTGGTCAGCCCACTGGTTGGCCCAGGGACACTTCCAAAGAGGCTTACTTGCAGGGTTTGATGAAGGTGCCGAGAATAGTTGGTCCCACTATTCTAATGGGTTGAAGCTCCTTCGCAGACCTTCTAGGACGATCAGATGCAGAGGGGGTCCCACGGGACGACAGCGGGCTCAGGGTGCCAAACCTTCCAGCGGGTCACCAGCGGTTCCTCGACTCAGCTTCTTGTTGCAGGATACTTGGCTCCTATCCTTTGTTCGGTGTGAACTCAGGAGATCGACATGGTAGTGGTGTATTCAGCTTCCTCTTATCCAAAGTTCCCTTTGTACCAAAACAGAGTGGACCCAATGGGAGATCTTCTCACAAACACTCACTCCATACGTGGACCAATCATGGACCACAGTGGTCCCAGGCATTCAGGGCATTCCAGACTCTCTGGCACCCAGGATGTGTATTGGGATCAGACATCCCAGCCCACATCCTGCAGGCACACACACAAGGCATGCAGAAGCCCACGAAAGCATTGGGATTCGCGGGAAAGTGCATGACCAAATAAGGACTGACCTGGGTCGACTCGACCTGGGGAAGGTGAAGGGGCAAGATGGCCAAAGGACAGGACAAAGAACCTTGTGTCATGGTCATTTTGGAGCCAGGCCATCTATTTGTGCCAAATGTGTTTAACACGGTTAACATGGCAGGAAAGGGTTAAAAATAATGCGAAAAGATAGCTGCCATCAGTCCTGTCCATGACACATCTGCATAGTTCATAAAAAGTCCAGCGAGAGTTTCTAGGGCCTTTGGAAATGACGAGAGACCCAAGTGTGCTGTATGGTAAGATACATTGCACACGTTTTACATGTTGCACAAAAACTGCAACTTGAGGAAAGGACTAAGGGATACAAAGTCTCCCAGTACTGACTGTTTTAAGGGCATGTCAGTTTCCCCCTAAAAGTGAGCGAAATCCCAGAGGAGTGTAGCTGAAGGCTGTGCTTCTCTGGCAAAGTCAGTCAATGGTGTCTGAACAGCAGCAAAAAGTTTGGGGGTTGACACTGTGATGCTCGAGCTAAAAAATGGCGCTGGTGCGCAGTACATTCTGGGGGCACTCAGAGCCATAATGGATATTTATCCATGCCTCAGTGGAAAGCTGCACTTGCTTTGCGAAACAACATGTTTTCAACGTTATTCACTGCTGGGCCTGGAATGCAGGCCTTCTCAGCCAAGGACACGGCGCTGAGAAAGCTAAGATCCGCAGGTGCCGGCTGGTACCTGATAACAGGGTTTGTTGTGGTTTGCTATGCCTGTGCCAAGGTTTTCGAGATGAGTTATAGAACTGTTTTCCAAGTTGTTTTTTAGGAGAGGGAAGCGCTTTGCTCCTTGAGGTTACTGTCGGTTGACCCAGCTGGCAACCAACGGTCACTCATTAATGTGCAAGCGCCATTGCCAGAAGGTTCGAGAAATTGCCACCCCTTTTTGAGGAGTGCATATATGCGGAACCCCTCAACGGTCAGATGGGATAAGCACAAAGACCTCAGTCGGAGGGGGGACTCCTTGTTCCGCCATACCTGTGGGCTGTTGTGCTCTCGGCCTGGCTGTTACCGGGGTCTTCCAGCCGCTTCTGGTGAGATGAGGGATTCAGTTACGCCCCTGGTGATGTATTCCTGCTAACCTAATATCTTTTCTGTGAGTTATCTGTGATTTATTCCTGTGTTATCACTTACTGCTTATTTATGTTTAATTATGAATAAATAGCTGTATAAGTGCTACTTATTCTCTAAGTGTGCATGTGGTTGTAAATCATTGTGTCGTCTACCTGCGTTCAAAGTATTGGCTCTGCAACTGCACTGGTGATGAATGACTGTCCGTGCACTCTGGGCGAGCAATACATTTTTGGCGTTGAGGATGGGATATTTGGGATGAGTTGCTCCAAATATTAAAGACTCTGTTTGAACGCCGATAGGCTTTGCTTACATTGCAAGCAAGAGTTATTTGGCAGTGAGTGTTGGACTGTGTTAATCCGTTTTTTTTTGTGCGTGTGTTTGCGCGAGTGACTGCAGTGTGGAAAGGAAAAAAGAAATCTATATATAAAGAGGTTTTGTGTATTACTGTAATGATGAATAGTTTGTTCAGGAAAAAGAGCGTTCCCGCTGGCGGTGAATGTTCTGATGTTATAATTCCAGGTTGGGCTAAGAGCCCATATGATAAATTGGCCCAGGTGTGGGCATGTGGCGCGGGGCTAAGTGAAACATGGGATCATGGATTGGGAGACGCTGATCCGTCAGATGTAATGTCTTGTTTACAACAGGTTTCAGTAGAGAGGGGAAAGGAATGCACCGTGCTGGGTAGGCGGGGTTGGGTTCTCCTGCATGCCTACCGAAAGATACATCAAAAAAATGTGGAAATGAAAAATGATATTTTGCGATTAGAAAAAGAGTTGGCTGCAGAAAAGCAGATTGCGTTAATGCAGCAGATTCAAATGAAACTATTCAAAGATAAAGCTGTTAAATATCAGGCTGTGGCAGAGAAGGCTGCAGTCAGAGTAGCCCGCTATAAGTACAGGAAAAGACGGGGAGGGGTGAACCAAAGGAAAGTGGCAGCTGTAATCGCCACCGCAGGTGTGGATTGGGACCCTGATAAGTGGGATGGAGACATTTTTGACACAACCAGCCCAGAGAGCAGCTTGGTGAGCGAATCAGATTCCAAAGCAGAACTTAATCAAAAGGCAGTGGCAGCTAAGCCTGTTAGAAGACGGCGTGCCAGACCCCACCCACAGAATCCTGTGGGCAGGGTTGTGGATTTAACCATGCTGGAAGATTACACTCAGCAGGAGGTTGGGGAAATCATTACTCGTTTGAGGCAAAAGTCAGGCGAACCTTTATTGACATGGATGGTGAGATTGCTAGATGGGGGCGCAGCAGGGCTGTTGGTAGATGCCACAGACTCACCGCGCTTTTTGCCTCTGTCAAATGACACCAGTGTGCAAGAGGTCTTAAGGGCAGGGCCGCCCCCTGATGAGAATGGGCAAGCTTCACAGGTGTCTTTGTTGCAACTGGCAGCCCAAGCATGTAATCGCAAGTATCCTATTACCACAGACTGGCCTAGTGAGGAAAAGAAGTGGTATACTTTGAAAAAAGCGATTCAAAAGGTCAGAGAGCATGTTATGAAAGAGGCAATTCATGTAGATGCACAGGGACACATGGGGGTCGTACCGCTTTCAGTTTCAACCAGGAATATGGTGATCAGAACTGCCCCCCGCATATAAAAGTGTCATTATGACTTTGCTCATAGGTATGGCGGGCAAACCCACTGATGAGGTAGTGGATGCTATTCGGCAACTAGCAGATTTAGGGGAGTGGGACAAGAGTGATGACAAGCCACGAGAGAGAGAGGGGCGTAGTGAGAGAAGAACTGAAGGCAGGAGGCAGGATAGTCGAGTTTCCCGAGACATGTTTTTGGCCCTGTTAAAAGATGGTGTGCCACGGGAAGAGATTGATGGCATTGAAACCAGGGTCATGTACGAACTATACAAAAAGAGAGGGCTTGCAGCCAAAGAGCACTACAAACAGGTTAAGAAACAGGTGGTGTCTAAGCCACAGAGGGACACCTCACCTTCTGCCCCTCCTGAGGAAGAAGAACAGGAAGAGGGGTCTATGGGGACACCTTCCCCGTACCAGCCAACATATGCTGATTTGAGGAAGGTGGTGAGTGCAATGCTAGAGGCAGAGTCAGGTCAACTCATTCAAAATTTGACTAGGGTTGCGGCCAAGCTCCGGCAGCGTCTGCTCGCATAAGTTGATAGGCGGCCCCATGTTAATGTTAAGATTTTCTGGGGGCCAAGAAATATGCAAGGGGTGCGAGCATTGGTAGACACCGGGGCAGAGGCCTCTCTGATTCATGGAAATCCAGCACGATTCAAAGGCAGACAATTTACTATTACAGGTCTAGGGGGAAAAGAGACCCCCGCAGTACAAACTGAAGTGGAGATGAAATTTGGCAATTTGACTAGGCAGAAATACCAAGTGTTGATTGTCCCGATACCTGAGTACATAATTGGCTTTGACATTCTAGAAGAGTTGACTTTGAGACTTGGAGGTAAAACTTACCAGTTTGGGGTGAGTGCATCGACCTGCAAACCCATTACCGTAGGCAAAGTGAAGATGCCCCCATTGCAGGTGCCTGTGGCAACTAAATGGGCAGCAATGAAGCAATACCGCATTCCCGAGGGGCACAAGGACATTTCAGACACCATCAAAGGGTATGTAGAGGCGGGTGTGTTACGCCCCATTACTACCGCGTGGAACAATCCTCTCTGGTCTGTCAAAAAAGGGGATGGGTCTTGGAGGATGATGGTGGATTACCACGAGTTAAATAAACACACTCCTCCCTTAGTGCCCGCGGTCCCAGATGCCATTACCTTGATTGAGAATGTCCAAAAGTTTGAGGGGACTTGGTATGCAGTGGTAGATTTAGCCAATGCATTTTTCTCTGTGCCAATTGCTGAAGAGTGCCAAGAGCAGTTTGCATTTTCTTGGAGCGGGCGTCAGTATACCTTCACAAGGTTTCCTATGGGGTACATACGTAGCCCGACTATCTGTCACCGGCTGGTGGCAGAGCACTTAGACAAGATACTGTGTAAACCTGACATACAAATCTCTCACTACATTGATGATATCTTGATTCAGGGTAAAGAAGAGCGCAGTGTGCAAAACCAGTTAGAAGTAATTATGGATGGATTGAAGAAGGAAGGGTGGGAGATTAACCCAAACAAAATTCAAGGCCCAGCTGAGACAGTGATATTCCTAGGGATTCAGTGGCATAATGGGCATCGAGAAATGGTGCCGAAGGCCCGACAGAAAATACTTGAGTTCACCACTCCAATGAACAAAAAGCAAGCCCAGCAGTTCATAGGGCTGTTTGGGTTTTGAAGACAGCACATTCCCCATTTAGGGCAGATACTGGCCCCCCTCTACAAAGTGACACAAAAGAAATATGAGTTTCAATGGGGGGAAGAGCAGCAGAAAGCATTTGATTTGGCAAAAGACACCGAGCACCAGGTACTTGATCTATGGCCATTAAAGGAAGGTGAGGTGGAATTGAATTTGTCTGTACAAGACAATTACGCTAATTGGAGTGTGTGGCAGAAACAAGACAGGAAACATGTGCCATTAGGGTTCTGGAGTCGTAAGTTGCCTGATGCTGGTGACTCATACACTATGTTCGAGAAGCAGTTGCTGGCATGTTACTGGGCCCTTGTTGATACCAAGCAAATGAAGGTGGGCCATGATGTATTGATGAGGCCAGAAATACCGATTATGCAATGGGTGCTGAGCTCTCCTAAAACACATAGAATAGAGCAAGCTCAAGAAGCCAGCATAATTAAATGAAAATAGTACATTCAAGACAGAGCCAAATCAGGGAAGGGTGGAGTTGCAAAATTACATGAGCAAGTAGCCAACATACCACCCTCAGGTTACATACCACCGGAAGTGTCTGAAAAACACGAGTCTCCCATGAAATGGGGAGTGCCTTATGGCGATTTGACCGTGGAGCAGACAGAGCATGCCTGGTTCACAGATGGCTCGGCCCGATATGTGGGAACCGAGCGATACTGGAAAGCTGTGTCATATAATCCCAAGACAAAAAAGATTTTGACAATGTCAGGAAAAGGAAAGAGCAGTCAGTTTGCAGAGCTTTACGCAGTTTACCAAGCATTGAAACAAGAGACCCCTGTTCAATGTCATTTGTACACGGATTCATGGTCAGTGGTGAATGGGTTGGCGGTGTGGCTGCCAACCTGGCAAAAGAATGGGTGGAAGATTCATTGGAAGAGTTGTGGGGAAAAGAACTATGGCAAGATATTGCGGAAATCTTATCACAAAGTGAAGTCACTGTGTATCATGTGGACATGCATTGTGCTGCAGACTCATTAGAACGTTGGTTTAATTCTGTTGCAGATGAACACACCAAGATTTCATCTGTGGATGCGGAGGCTCAGGATTCGATTTGGAGGGTTTGGCCAAGTGGGCTCACCAGAAATGTGGGCACCTTGGAGAAAAGGCTACTATCAGGTGGGCACAAGATTCAGGAATCAGTATTCCTTTAGAGGTAGTGAAAAGGATCATTTTGCAATGTACAGTGTGCCAACACCAACAGCACAGGCCTATCCCTCAGATTGTCCAAGGCACGTTGCGGAGAGGAAAATTACCAGGTCAAATTTGGCAGATTGATTATATCGGTCCCCTGCCAATCAGTAAAGGTTGTCAGTATGCATGCACTATTGTGGATACATACTCGGGATACATGATGGTTTTGCCGTGCAAGCTTGCTACACAACTGAACACCATTACGTTTTTAGATCAGATCATATTGCATTACGGAGTGCCTTTGCAAATCCAGAGTGACAATGAGTCACACTTCAAAGGCAAATTGTTTTAAGAGTACTGTCAGGAGAAGAATATTGAATGGCTCTACCACGTGCCCTATTACCTTGCCGCTTCAGGATAAATTGAACGGATGAATGGTTTGTTGAAAGAACAGCTGCGCAAATCTGGAGATGGCAGTTTGGCAGGCTGGCATGATCGTGTGTTTGATGCGGTGCAAGTGCGAAACAATAGGCCTGTAAATAATCATGAAACTCCTTTGATGCGGCTAATGACTCCTGCTTTACAGATTCAACCCAACTCAGTCAGAGAAACCCTATTGTACTGGGAAATTACCCCGGGTTCTTTAGCTCCCTGTCGGGGGACTCCAGAGTCAGCAGGGGTGGACTTGCATTCCCATGAGGAAATCAGATTAGACCCAAGAGGGATTGTTGTAATTGAAACAGGGATTGGAGTACAAATTCCTCTAGAGCATATGGGATGGATTGCCCCTAGATCTGTGCCTAGCATTGAAGGGAGTTCAAGTGTTGGGATGGGTCATTGATGCCGATTATCAAGGCAAGATCAAAGTCATCTTGATGAATAGTGGTGACCAAGTTTTACTGATTCATTAGGGCGATAGTGTAGTCCAGTTAATTATCATTCCTATTAAGTTGGGATCGTGGTTTTGGATCTTCAGACAGTATGGTACTGGGTGCGAAGGTGTGGGTTGAAAGGCCAAGTGGCCCACCAGTGCCCGCAGATGTTATTGCATCAGGCAAAGACCATGTAGTCTTAGTGATGGAGCCCGGTAGAAAGAAATGGCAGTATGTGTCTGCAGACAAATGTTACCTAAGAGAGTGATTTTCAACACTGATATCTCTTTTCTGGGTTTGCCTTGTAGATCCTGTGTCTGGCTGGTGTAATTGTGGGACTAAATGGACTCCTTTCCAGAGAGTCAAACGGCATGCCGCTACCAATGAAAAATGTCACATCTGTTCCAGCGATCCATGGGAAACCGATGATGATGAGCAATGATGCCCAAAAGCAGACCTATGCCGATGCCGAAAAGCCAGCCAGACCGAAGACATGGATTTGTGGAATGCAGCAAACACGTCTGGTGCAAGTGAAAACAACATTGATGCCAGCTACGCAAGAGGCGACTTCAGGATGGCGAAAATATTCCCCAATGATCACCCAAACTGAGAATATGTGGAAGTATCTGGCACAACAGGTGCTCAACATTACACACTTTTGCCTCACTGACGTGCCCAAGGCTGAGGCTTTACTGACTACGTGCTTAGAAGCAGTGCCGACACCAGTTCCGGTTCTAAAGCACATTTTCGGCGTCATGCACAATGATTCTTTGGTTCAAGATTTCGATATTAGGCAATCCTTTTCCGTCTATGAGTACTGCAGGTTTTGCCGGGAAACGGATCGCAAATGGAGAAACTTGACGTGTATTATAACCTACAATGTAACTCAAGGCGATGTGTGTTACCTTATGACCTGCAATGCAAAAGAAATTGGCAAATGCCAACAGCTCAATTTAACCAAACAGAAAAATCAAACTGTGTTCGAGAAATGATTGTGTTCATGGGTTCCAAGTACATGTACCAGTGTGAATAATACTATGTCTTGCAATCATACAGTGATAGCTGCCAGTCATCTGAAACATGTGAAACTTCCAACAGGATGGCTCTTTTCATGTGGCAACATCACATACACTTACATTCCAGCTAACATTTCAGGAGGTCCATGTGCCTTAACTCGATTAGGACTAATGATGTTCCCTTTACACCCAGCAATGTCTCAAAGCAAAAGGTCAACTTTCGAGTCTGTGGGTCTATCCTCAGATTGTGATTCACATGTGCATTTGCTATCAGAGGCTGAGGTTCTCGCATTAACCCTTTCATTAGTGGGAGTTTGGGGTTTAGCTGCTGGGGGCTACAAATGTTTGATCAAATTAGCATATCTAGTAGTAAAAGGACTCAATCATACTTCTAAAGCTTTAGAAGAGTTACTCCTTGATAGCAAAGTTATTAGAAAAGCAACTTTGCAAAACATGATGTCGTTGATTATCTATTGCTGAAGCATAATTTAGGTTGTAACGCAGCTGAAGGTATGTGTTGTTTCAATCTAAGTGACCATTCACGATCCATTGAAAGTCATATTCAAGGTTTGAGGGATCTCATTTCTCAAGTGTCCCAAGATCATACCGGGAATTGGTGGGATTGGCTATTTTCATGGATTCCTGATATTGGGGGTACACTGCGTTACGCTTTTGCTTGCATTTGTATTATATTAGCTATCATAATAGCGTATTGTTGTTGTATTCAATGCATTACCAATTTAGTTTTAATATTTTGTCGGTTTCAAAGACCGGCTCCTCTACGACTGGGCTATGGAAAGTAAATATCCAAGGGTGGATTGTGATGCTCGAGCTAAAACATGGCACTGGTGCGCAGTGCATTCTGGGGGCACTCAGAGCCATAATGGATATTTATCCATGCCTCAGTGGAAAGCGGCACTTGCTTTGCGAAACAACATGTTTTCAACGTTATTCGCTGCTGGGCCTGGAATGCAGGACTTCTCAGCCAAGGACACGGCACTGGGAAAGCTAAGATCTGCAGGTGCCGGCTGGTACCTGATAACAGGGTTTGTTGTGGTTTGCTATGCCTGCGCCAAGGTTTCGAGATGAGTTATAGAACTGTTTTCCAAGGCATTTTTTAGGAGAGGGAAGCGCTTTGCTCCTTGAGGTTACTGTCGGTTGACCCAGCTTGCAACCAATGGTCACCCATCAATGCGTAAGCGCCATTGCCAGAAGGTTCGAGAAATTGCCACCCCTTTTTGATGAGTGCATATATGCGGAACCCCTCAACGTTCAAACGGGATAAGCACAAAGACCTCAGTCGGAGGGGGGATGCCTTGTTCCGACATACCTGTGGGCTGTTGTGCTCTTGGCCTGGCTGTTACCGGGGTCTTCCAACCGCTTCTGTCGAGATGAGGGATTCAGTTACACCCATGGTGATGTATTCCTGCTAACCTAATATCTTTTCTGTGATGTATCTGTGATTTATTCCTGTGTTATCACTTACTGCTTATGTATGTTTAATTATGAATAAATAGCTGTATAAGTGCTACTTACTCTCTAAGTGTGCGTGTGGTTGTAAATTATTGCGTCATCTACCTGTGTTCAAAGTATTGGCTCTGCAAATACACTGGTGATAAATGACTGTCCGTGCACTCTGGGCGAGCAAAACAGACACATGGAGGGAAAATTACATACAATTATGAAATATTTCCTAACACGGCAGAAGCTGGGAAAAATATGAAAGTAGTGTTTCATTTGGAATTAAATTGGACATTGCCATAAAATGATATGGTACATTTAGACAAATGTGTAATTGTGGGGGTTACTGGAGAGAGGGAAGAATTAGACAAGAAGTTGGGTATACTAGAATTAGCTGCAGGGAGGGAACCCGGTGAATTTATGGGGGTTGGTCCAGCTTCAGAAAGGATTGAAGACCATGTATTTCGTTCTGAAAGTTGAAGCCGCCAATAGTTTTTAATTGAGTATTCAGCTCGGTGCCCAGTTACAGACATTATTTGTCTCGTCCCCAATCCGGCATTTGCAAGAAGTTGCACAGTTGTCACGTGAATACAATGGTTTGTGTACGTAGTTGACAAATTGACTTTTTGGGATATTTTCTTCATCATAGCAGCGAGTACATTTTATCTAAGAGGTTTGTTTGAGTACCATATGGGCGTCATTTGTAATTGATCTTCATTTAGTTTTAGTGCATACACTAAAAAGCAATGTGCATTAAAAAGGTAGTTTTTGTAGATACACTTCACACCAGATCCTCACTCAACACCTCTCCTCGGCTGCTGCATTCTCCCAGAATGCCACTAAGTGGATCCAGTCATTTCTGTCTGACAGGACGACTAGAGTCTTCACCCCCACTGTGGCTGCGGACCCTATCCCAATCACATGTGGTGTGCCACAAGGCTCCTGCATTTCTCCCACACTTTACAACATCTTCACGAAGCTCCTATTTGACCGTCTTGACGATCTGGGTGTCAGCTAAACTAATTATGCTGACGACACCCAGGTCCTCATCACGCTCACTGGTAGCTATGAGGAAGATGTTGCAAAGCCTAATGATATCTACTTAGAAATCCAAGCCTGGATGGCAACACAGTCTTTGCCTTAACGACGATAAGACAGAATTGCTTATTGTAGGCTCCCAGGCGCGCCTCAACAAACTGGACCAAAGGTACCATTCCTTTACTATTGATGGCAACATCATAAAAGTCTCCAAACAGGTTAAAACACTAGGTGTATACCTCGATTCTACCCTATCACTAAAGAAACGAATAAACTCTACCATCGCAGCTACCTCATACACCAATAAATTGATCAATGCCTGCAGGCCTTTTCTCTCCACCTCTAGCTGCCTCACCCTATCTAGAGCGCTGATATTGTCTAAATTAGACTATTGCAACACACTCTACTTTGGCACTACCACTAAACACTTGAATAGACTCCAGATCCTGCAAAATAATGCACTAAGATGTGCCCTCAACCTCCCGCGCAAGGCGCACATATCTACGGCTAGAAAAGAAGTCCACTGGCTCCCGATCCGTGACAGAATTAAGCTAAGAACACTGGTCATCACCCACAAGTGCCTATCACACACTGCCCCACGGTACCTTTCTGACAAATTTTCTAGACACTGCCCCATTAGACCCACCAGAACACCTTACCTACACCAACTAAAGATCCCGAATTATAACCTAAAAACAGCAGGGGGCTCCAGTTTTCCAGTGCTCGCAGCACAATGTTGGAACAACCTCCCACTACAATTAGATCGGAAGCCGCATTCTGGCCATTCAGAGCCATGGTAAAATCATGGCTACTAGCCTAAACACCCAGATTCTCACCGTCATGACCTGCTAGCCGCCGCTCTCCACCTGTAGTAATGTTTACTCTTTAAAAAGTGGGGGAAATCAGGTATAATAATAGTCTAAGGGGGAGCAAACCTGACCTGTATATAATTAGAACAACAAAGCTCCCACACCTAAATTAGGTTTATGGCATGTAGTTCACTGGATGAATTAGGGATCCACACATTAGTGAACGACAATTCAAACAAAGACAAGTAGAAGTTCAAGGAAAATACAACCTGACTTCATAGAACAATATTATAATAACATAAACAGTTTTTAATAAATAGAGTTGTTAAAATCATCACATAAAACATAACAAAGTGTCCAGTGCTCTAAAGTGCATAGCGATGTTCGTCACATCAATACTAATGAGCAAAATGTGCTTCAATTGTACAAAAAACGCAATTTCACAGTATCTCTCCTTTAGAGATCTCAATTCAAATGTGCATAAAAATATGAACAGCTTTCAGTTATTCAAGTCTCCATTTTTACAATAGGATTGAACTACTTGATATTACAACAGGTGATACTGTGTTGTTGACAATGAGTACCTCCTGTCTAGATGTCTGGGTTAGTCAATACCTGAGTTTCACCTATTCGAGATTCTTAAGCTTTTATTGATGCTTTATATTAGTATCTCAAGTTTCCCAAAATGTTTCGTTCCTCTAGTGGTTAGAATTACTATAAGGAACTTCTTCAGGGGTATAGATACACCGGGGCGTAACAACGCCTTAAACCGGTCTTGCAGTGGTCTCTAAGGAAGAACTTGACAAGTTGACGTTGTCGTAACAGTGCGGATGGTGGTTTGTTGATTTCCAAATTGCAATTCGAATGCGTAATTATCTTCACCCTTATGGTTTCAATCCCAAAGGGAATATCCAGGCCAAACCGTATCTTAGTGTCAGTAAGACCACTCCTCAAAGGCTGTTTGAATGTTCAATGTCAGCGCCTTATGAAGCCTTGTGGCCGGCAGCTCACAACTCCATAGTACAAAGTCATAGTCAGTGAGTGCTCTTCTTAATCACAAGTCACAAAGGTATGGCTGGTAGATGAGTCCTAGTGTAAATACGAATGTTTCCGTTCCAAATACGTCCAATTTCTCTGTAAATCCCTGGGATAGATCCCAAAAACACACAGCACGGAGCGTGTAATGGTGTGCAAGTTGTGCAAAAAGCAAGTAATGTTTACTCTACCTACAGCATAGTCAGGACCAACCTGTAACCCGGTCCGCATTAGCCACTGTAACTTTTATTCCTCATTCCATATTCTCTGTACATACTTTTCTTTTCTTGGTATATTCTACTCTTGTATGTAAGCACTCAGAGCTTGGACTAATGTACGCTCTGTCTGTTGTAATATGATGTTCGTGCAACGATATGTAACCCTGTTGTACACATGATTATGCGCCCAGTTACCTGAGGGTTTGGATGCGCTTTATAAATAAACAAACTAAACTAAACTAAACTAAAGATGCCACTGTACAGTTAGGGCCACCTTGCTGTCCAAACATGAAACCTCTGTTTTGACATGTGTTCCGTTCAGGTAGTGAAGGGTGGGATTTTGTTGCTTCAGTGAAGGTTAGCGTGGCATATTTTTGGCCATTTTCATCTGTAATTATTTTGAATGCATTCCGATATAGTTGTCAGACTCCTTCTCTTCCTCTATGTGCAAGATGCAATTGTATATCAAACCACACTTTCATTTACAGTGATTCTGGATTTTTAAGGGAACAAGACAGTTGATGTTTTCAGTCAATAAAGATCCATCTTTTTTATGCCCTGTTTTGGAAGTGAGGTGTCCTTTCTTTCTTGCCTGCTTCTTTTTATGAATGGGGTGAAAATGTTGTCTGTACTTTGGGAAGCTGCATTGTGCATGATGTTAACGTTAGGGGAGTAGGGTGAACTGTTTAAATGTCTATTGATCCCGGAACGGATTGAAATGAGGCTTTTGAGGGTCATATTCTGTGCCATTGGATGTGCGCACTTCAGCATAAAATGTTTTCAGCCGGTGTGCTAACTCACTTTAATGAAGATATTCAAAAGTACTGCTGTTTTTTAAATAAGCCAAGATTTAAGAATGCTTGTAGCCCACTGTGTTGCATTTTAGCAGTAATTTCCTTTTTTGCTCTTTCAAGTTCAGCAAGAGCATTAACAGACATGGAATGATGGCTTTTGCATGGTGGACTGTCATCTGGTGGACTAAAAGAATAATGGTCTAGATTTGTTTCTTAATGCAGCCAAGCTTCCAACTTTTCCCAGGTATGTCAAAAATGAAGATGGTCCCAGCGCCTTGGTTACTGCTTTGATTTTCACTGTGAAGAGATGGATTTTCGGGATACGGTTGAGTGGCTTGGACTTTGCATTTCCAGATACTGAGGAATCCTGCTCCCTGGAGCATGTTCTATTACAGCTAAGTTAAGTTGTTTATGGTCATAAATGTTCGTTCCTTTTTTTTTTTTTTTAAATGGCTGTGGGTTGAGTCAGCATACTCTGTTCAAGCCAGGGGTCAAGGGTTAAGTATGCACTTCACAGTGGGTGACAGCTCATCCATGCTCGGAGCGTGGGCTGTCTTTGGTGAATACAGCCCTCGTTGCCAAGCATGTTGATTGATTTAGGATGACATGCAGAGTGCAAATGTTGGTAACGGACCAGAAACCGTTTATACTCGATATGGAGGGAATTTTATAGTGTACTCCCTGTGCCCTTATGGGGAGGAGGATGTTACCTATGAGATGCTGGAAGATGAGGTACTATTCAACGTCACTCATAACTACCTCAATGCTAAGTAATCAACTGCTCAGGTAAATACCATAATGAAAGACCAATCTACTCAAGTAGAAGATACCTCCGAAATAGCAATCCCAGAAAAATGGCCATGCTTCTGTCAGATGGCTGAAGAACAAATCAATATGGGTGATGCCTGTGAGACAAAAGAGCAAAAATTATGTCAAATATTTATGGATTTTCAGTAAGTTTCTTCTGTAGATTCATATGATTGTGGACATATCATACAACCATAACTATGGACATTAATATGGTGCCAGTATTTGTAATACAATACTGGTTACCTCTACCGCCCATGTATTTACTCATGAAATTATCAAGAATTTGAAATCATGTGTGATTATTGGCTCAATTACCAGTACCTTTAATAACCCAGTACTAGGAATATTGAAACTCAATGGGCAAAGGAGACAAAGGACCCAAGAGGATTGAATAAGAGGGTACACATGCCACAGTGGTCTCTTCCTTATATTGTTTATGGCCTTGCACAAAACCAGGTTTCAAAGTATATACTGCCCTCAATTTGACTAATGGATATTGGGCTATCTTTGTACTCTGTGAACGCAATATAGACTTGCCATTACCTTTGGGGTGTAGTAGTACACATGGACACAAACTCCTTTTGGGTATATTAACAGGGCAAACGAGTTTAATATCTTCCTACATAAGGCTGTGCCTGACCTAGTAGAAAGAGGGAATTTGGCTTATATGCATACCTATTAAGAAAAAGTAAAACTGTTGACAAATACTGGAGGAAATCCGCCATGTGCTTACTGAGCTATGAAATGCAGGTGCTAAGTTATCTTTCCGAGAAGCACAAATGTGTAGAAGTAAAGTAAACTTTATAGGTGAAGAAATCTCACTTGAGGGTCTTAATCCTCAGAACAACGTTGAGGCTCTACTAGAAAAATGGAAGAACCCCTCAAATCTACTTGAATTATATAGCCTCTTAGGATTTTCTAATTACACTTGGAAGTTCATAGAGGATTATGCAGAGATCACTGAACTCTAGGTCCATCTTTTGAAAGCAAGGGCCAAGTGGGAGGGGTCAGGACTCCCAAACAGAGGTTGTGAAACAATGTAAAATAATTTTGTCCCAAGATACATATTTGGCTTAGCCAATCAAAAACAATGACTTCTTCCTGGAAACAGGATTTGTCAACATCTTTTTAACCATGATCTCATATCAGAAGCATGACCATATTAATTAATTGATTTATTACGCAAGCAAAATGTTATCAGCTGGGGAGATCCAATTTAAGGAATGTGGGTAATAACTCCTGGCAATAATATGGGCATTGTAAAACTACCATTCATTGATCTATGGGAAAATATATTAATTGAGACTTCCCATCAGCCTCTGCAATATTTGCAGAGTGATTGGATACAAACTGTGATTGTCACTAAGTCAAGAATGAATGCTTGGATTATTTTAATGCAGGAATACCCTTTAGAAATCAGATATGGTAAAAACAGAAAGAGTCCAATGGCACAAGGTTAAGCTGATCTAAATGATTGTGTCCAAGACAATTGTGTAGAGGATGAGAATCTAAAAACCACTAGTAATCTGGAGGCCGTTCTAGCTTCTCATTATAAAGTGTATGATGAGAACATCTATCAGAGAATGTCCATTGCCTATGCTGATGGATGTTCCTATCATATTAAATAAAATGAAAAGAATGAGTAACCAGTGTTGGGAAAGCATGGGTGAATTTTATTTTATTTATTTTATTGTTCATTTATAACGTGCTTCATACCAGCGAGTGGTTTCTTTTTTTTGTTTGATACATTTTTATTGAACTTTAAAGAATGAACCACACAACTTGAGATGATTGGATATGATAAAAAAACTGTGTGTTATACATTAAGGCGAGATTTGGGAGAATATAATAAAATCTGATAGGTAGAGATTTGATAAATGGATAAAATACAGGTGAATTAATGAATCAAAGTTAAGCATGAAAATAATAGGATAAACAATCACTGTTATGTGGTTCACCTAGGAGTGGCTACACAACTGAGTTTTGGACAGACTTGGGAAAGACACCAGACACGAGGAAATGGGGGCATAAGGAGGAAGGATACAGTTAACTAATTTGCTCATATACCATTGACAGTCTTGCAGCACATACAGTTATTGATATTAAATACATGTGTTACAGATATACAAGAAACTTCATGAACTATGTGCAGACATATTGGGCCTCATTCCGAGTCTGGCGCTAACCAATGGCGCTATTAGCGCCTTGGTCGGCGCCGGACCCGTACCGGCACCGCCCTGGTCGAATGGGAAATTACCGCCCTATTCCGATGTTGACCAGGGCGGTAATTTCCCATTCCCCAGGGCTCTTCCCCATTCCCAAATGAGCCCCCATGGGGCTCAATGGGAATGGGGAAATTGCAAATAACGGTGACCGTACTTTACGGTCACCGTTATTGGCTTAAAAGCCCCTTTGCGCCCTCGTTCCTAACGCCTGCTAAATGCAGGCGTTAAGGACGAGGGCGCAAAGGGAACTCGGAATGTGGCGGTAAGGGATTACCGGCACCGGTCTCGTTAACGGTGACCGGTATCCCTTACCGCCATACTCGGAATGAGGCCCATTATGATGGTCTAAGTAGTTAATAAAGGGATCCCATTTCAAATTATGTTTGGGGACAGCTTCCTGATACTTAGCCATACAGAGGCTCAATTCTGTGTGTGCCAGATGTTGTTCCACCAGCCTTTAGCAGTGATGTTAGGAGATATTTTCCAATTGGCAGTAATGAGATTAATGGCAATAGCAATAATGAGGTCGTATAGGATGGGGGAGTGTAGGGAGCGATTGGTCCCCAATGTTGGCAATACTTCACACAAACACATTTATAAGGGATAGAGGAACATGTATATTGAAAATTACTGTTAGATATTTCCAAATGTCTTGCCACAGGCGGAACACAAATGGGCACTCATTAAACATATGCTTGTAAGAACCCGGGGCATTCCTCCATGACCAACATTTGCCATCTGATTGAATTTTAGCTTTTGTCAGTTTTACAGGGTTGAGGAAGGCTCTGTGCATGAAGAAGAAGAAGTTTTGTGTAATATTGGCCGAGGTGGAGTCATGTCTGATCCTAATCCATAGCTGCAACCAGGTATGATCATTGAAAACAAGACCATAATCTGTCTCCCATTGAGATTGTATGAGCCACTTAATGGTAGGAGAATTAGCCGTGGTCAACAGTTTATTAAGTTTGGAGGCTCGGATATCATGGGTCATGGCCATTAGTTGTAGTTTTGTGGTGTGTGGTGAGAGAACATTGTTGTCATGAGCTTGAAGATCATCCAGACAGGCGTTAACTAGTTTGTTGTAAAAGCATTATGCAGAACGGGGGACGCCACTACCACATGCCCTGGGAGGGGGCACCACTCGGAGAACACAAATGCTAAAGAAAAAAATAAAATTCTATTCTTTTTTTTAAAAAAAAGTTTATTTTTTAATTCACTCTGCCTTCATAAAGAAATGTTTTCTGTTACAGGATGAATACAAAAAGAAGCTTTCTTTTTGAAGTCTGGGGGCTACCCCATCCCATGACATGGAAGACCGTAGGGTGCAGGCCTCCATTTCATGGGGTCGGGTGAGCCTGATGACTTCAAAAAGAAATTGTTTATTTTGAAGTCACTCTGCCTTCATAAAGAATTGAGTTCTCTTATGGTTCGGTCCTTAATGGAAATAATGTGTTAGTCAGAGTGACTTCAAAAAGAAACGATTGATTTTTGAAGTAATTTGGCTCCCCTCAACCCTATGACGTTTGTGTGTGTGTGTGATTTTATGGTCAAAGGGTGCACACTTAAATTTATAGGTGGCTGCCTGTGTGAGTGTATGGTGAAAGGGTGCACACAAATGTATGGGTGGCTGGGTGTGCCTGTGTGCATGTACAGTGAAAGGGTGCCCACTTAAATGTATGGGCTGCTGCCTGGGTGTGCTTGTATGGTGAAATGGTGCACACTTAAATGTATGGGTGGGTGGGTGCCTGGGTGTGTGTGTCTGTATGGTGACAGGGTGCACACTTAAATGTATGGGTGGCTGCCTGGGTGTGACTGTATGGTGAAAGAGTGCACACGTAAATGTATGAATGGCCGGGTGAGCATGTGTGTATATGGTGAATGGTGTGTGTGCTTGTGCTCAGGGGTGCAACAAAACCTACATGTCAGGGGGCTTCCTCTTCAAATGTTGGGAGAAGTGCTAACTTCACGGGCGGTGGGGGAGGGGCAAACTTATTTGTGTGGGGGCATCTAACTTCTTTACAAATTTTGATTAGACTATTCTAGTGCAGCTTCAATGTTACAAGCAGTTAACTTTCTCCTTTAAGTCTGAAAGCACCCACCTATGTGAGAATGAGTAGTCTCCTGTTCCCGCTCTACCCTTCCTATCACTCCCCTGGCATGCAAGTACTAAGCCCACATCATGATTTCAACTGCCTAATGAATTTGGCATTTGAATGCAGGTACTAAAATTGAAATGCTGTACGTTACTAGTTGCTGGGCCAGACCCTTGTTAACAGCGAAACCCAGGTGGCGTTTAACATCTGTGTCTTTTCTGTTCGGCAACTGCTCTGTAGGTCAGCCAAGTCAAGTCAACATAGCCCAAAATGTCAGGGTGGGAGTGCTGAAGCCCAGTCAGCTCAATGGTGTTGCACCACTACTTGTTTTTAATGCCGTGGTTACTTACTGGTAATCTTCATTACTACTAGCCCTATTCTTCCTCGTCCCAGTACATGTGTATGAGACAGTACTTATGTATGAGGTACTCTGCCTCATAGTCAAGAACTGGGAAGAGGAAGAGGTACATGGAGGTAAGGCCTAGCTTAGCTACCTGTAATCTTCATTACCTCTAGTCCCACTCTTCCTCAACCCAGTACTTACCTATGAGGCAAGGTGCTTCATACGTAAGTACTGGGACAAGGAAGAGGGACGTGGAGGTAAATCTGGGCCAAGAAGCTGTTTTTGGAGGTTGGGGTGGGGGATGGGAGGGAGGGGGGATGTGTTGGGGGTGGGATTGTGTGATAAATCATAATGGTTGTCCATGTCCAGGCTAAGCAGGCATGATATGTGGTATTAGTGGCTAGAGAGGCGTTTTGGTGCAGCCAGTCTAGTATTCCTCATTTTGGTGTGACTTTTTTTTAACTGGGCATTTCTGATAAAGCAGTCCTGCTAAGTGTAATTACCTGGCTAGACAGGAATTTGGGTGCTGCCAGTCTAGCTGTTTCTTATTGCGGCATTGTACATTTTTCTGGGCATCTATGATAAAAATGATTTGCTATGATAAGTCATTTATAATGTGCCTGTACACAAGTGTTTCAAGGCGCGACAAGACCAGGGAGGGACAAACTGAGGGAGGACAAGACAAACGATCTTACTAGGCCTTGTTTCATTCAGATCATGCAAGAACGAGAAGTGCAAGGGGAAAGGGAGGGGGAAGTGCAAGGGAGAGGTTAAAGGAAAACAGGGCAGCAATGCTCTGAGTCAGTGAAGCCAGGATGGCACGGCGCTGGGCAGTGCAAGGAGAACAAGGGACTGTAGAGTTACAGTTACAGCCCCAAAATGCATGGTAGGCCCGGAGGCAGTGCAAGGGTGACTGATCAAGAAAGAGCCTGGACTCAGTCACACTCTGAGGGGATCCAAGCAACCAGTTTGTACAAGAGACAGGTAGGGCAGGTAGGTCCGCAGGGGAGGGAGGGAGAGAGAGAAAACAGAGGAGAAGAGGAACATTTTGAGCTGCTTCCGGAACTTCAGGTGTTCCGGCTCAAGTTGGAGAGGGGCAGGGAGGCCATTCCAGAAGAAAGCACCTGCAGAGGAGAGAGATCTACCTGCCATTCTCTGCTTGGAGAAGCGTATAACCCTTAGAGAGTTGGTGGTAGCAGAGCGAAGGGATCGAGAAGGAAGGTATTTTGGAAGAGAGTGTTGGATGTAGTGCGGGTCCTGGCCACAGAAAGCCTTGTGGACAATGAAAAGGAACTTGAACTTGATCCTTGCAGTCACCAGGAGCCAGTGGAGAGATTTTAAGGCTGGATAGAGGCCAGGGATAAGTCTTGCAGTCCTGTTCTGGATTAGTTGCTGAGGGAGTGGAGTAGAGGAAGGCAAATTGAGAAAGAGGCTGTTGCAGTAGTCCAGCCTAAAGAAGCAGGGCTTTGGAGACAGTGAGTTCTGGGGGAAAGTGAGAAAGGGAAGAATACCTTTGAGGAGGTTCAGCTCGTAGTGGGACATCTTGGTAACGTCCGAGATGTGAGGAGAGAAAGAAAGAGCAGAGTCAAAGATGACACCAAGGTTTTTTGTCTCGCAGGAAGGCGAAGGAAGAGGGCCCAAGGCGGGTGGCCAGAGTGAGAGAGGGAAAGCAGGGGTATGGGTCACAATGAGAAGGATCTCTGTCTTACTGGCATTAAGGCAGAGATCGTTGGAATGAGTGAGAGAGGAGAGGAGGCTCAGGAGAGACTGAAGGAAAGCTGTGTGTCATCCGCATAATACTGAAAGTTAAAAGAGATCAGGTGGGTCAAAGGTGCCAAGTAGAGGTTAAGAAACCAGGGTGAGAGGATAGAGCCCCGGGGAATGCCACAGGTATAGAGAGCGAGATGTAGATTAACAAGGGGGGTCCTGGGAGTCCCTCTGCCAGACATTAGTCCTGGTTACGAGAGACTTACCCAGAGTCTTTAGCTCACTATCTTTCACAAAGAAGAAATATCCCAAACATATCAGTCTTTGTCCTGCCCTGGGGCAGTCCAGCACCGAAATGCTAGGCAATTCTAGAGAGCGAGATGTGGCAGAGAGAAAGGGACCAAGTTGGACCTGGTAGGGGTGGTCCAAGAAGAAGTAGGTCTGCCACTCCAGGGCCTGATCCCTGATGCCCAGGTTTTCACAGAGTCGATTGATAAGAATGGCGTGGTTGACTGTGTCAAAAGCAGAGGAAAGATCAATGAGGATGAGGACAGAAGGAATGCTGGAATCAAGGTTAGAGACCAGATCTTCACAGGTGTTCAGGAGAGCAGTTTCAGTGCCTCTGGCAGCTCTGAAGCCAGACTGATGGTCATGGAGACAACCAACAGATTCAGTGTGGAGAGTAAACTGGGAGATGGGCAGCTTTTCCAAGACTTTGCACGGGAAAGGGGTAATGGAGATTTGGCGATAGTTTGCCGGGCAGGTAGGATTGGCAGGCGGCTTCTTGAGGAGTGGGTGCACAAAGGAGTGCTTAAGGGGAGAGGGGAATGTTCCAGTGGCGAAAAAATGATTACAGAAATCTACCAAGGCTGGAATGAGGTGTCAATATGGTCCTTGATGGTTTTGAGGAGCAGGGAAGCACCTGTTTGGATGACACTTTCATAGATGGGACTTGTCTAGGAACCTCGTCAGGTGTTATCAGAGAGAAAGAGGAGAAAGAAGGAGAGGGAGAGATGGGCAAAGAGGTGCAGAGAGAGAAAAAGGGAGAGGAAGAGGAGATAGAGGACAGGGTGTCCTGAGTTTTAGCTGAGAAGTGAGAGGGCCATAGCTGAGAAAGCCATACAGAAGGTCTGTTGGGAGAACAGGATAGGTAGAGACTGCAATAGGATTCGCCAGTTCCTTGCAGATTGTTAAGAGTTTGGACATGTTGTTAGAGGCCACAGAGACACAGGCTTGAATGTCCACTCTCTTCTTGATGAGTGTTATTGCGTCGACTGGCATTTTGGTGAAACCAGTCTAGGCATTTCTGAATGTGGCCTGGCATGCTTTAGTGTAATGTTATTAAGTCTCTAAACTGATCTACATTGTGCAGCCAGTTGGACATGTTTTCATTGTGGCATAGCATTTTTAATAACAAAGCATTAATGTTCCTGTGCACTGTTGGTGACTTGAATGTATTGGATTGGTGTTACCCTACAAAACAATTGCACACATTTTGGCTTTTTAGCCAATTTTTCTCAGAAGGTGTGCTGTCTATTGCATTAAGACACATAATTATATCTTTTTCCTAGCGCAGTGTGTGGCATTCCCCTTCACCAGCACGTTTGTGTGTATTGCGTAAGCGTGATAATCTAGGCCAGCCCACAGTGTGGCGCGAGCCATGATTTGTTGCCAATTTGGGGGTGGGGGTGCCCTCGGCATGGCTCGCAAGGGGGGGCACATTTTGTGTTACACCACTGTGTAAAAGGTACATTCAGATAGATGTATACAGAACTAATTCTTGAGGTCATAGAAAGACATTATGGTGTGATTTTGCACAATCTGATGAATAAACCTGATACCCTTGGTGATGCAAGATCTTCGATATAAAACTCTGTTGTTGGTCATAATAGACTTGTTGTGACATAAATATGGGAATAGTTCCTGGATCAGGCAATTGATGGACGAGAAGAGGAGTGCTCTTAGGGCCGATCCGGAAGCTTTGATCGTGTCAGGGAAGAGTAGTGGAAAAGCGATTAGAAAAATACAATGTGTCAGCAATGTTATGAGGGGAAACAAACTGTTTTTAAAATATGCACCTCAAGGAGGGGTCATTTAAATCAGAAGGGGTATAAAAACAGCAGGTTTGCTTAAATATGAAGGTGTATCTGACACCCCCCCCTTTCATAAAGCTAAGTGAAATTCTTTTGCTTTTGCCTTTTCCTCACAGGAAGTTGAGCAAAATTGTATAGATGGATGTAAAAAATGTAGTTGCAGAGGTACAGGTAGCATTTGTAAATAGTATAGCACATGGGTGCACAACATACGGCCCGTGGGCCAGTTGCGGCCTGCCATGCTCTTTTGTCCGGCACGCGAGGCACAAAGACTTTTCTAATGGAGGGCGGCCCGCAAGCAGCATCGGCCGCCCTCCATTAGGAAAGTCTTTGTTGTCTTCTGGGCCGGACAAAACACTGGCCCTCATTGGCTCAGCACACACGCACCATGTCGCTTCTACGAGCCATGTAGTGCGTGTGTGCTGCACCAATGGAGGGCCAGCACTACGGCTGGCTTGGTCCATAAGGCTTGATGCTGGAAGGCATTTCAGCCTTGGACCACGCCAGCCGTAGTACGATTCCAGCGACTTCCAGTTTACCTGCCTTCCAGCACATCTCCGGTAAGTGGTCTGTTTGTGTTTGTGTGTCGGGTCTGTTTTGCTGTATGTTTGTGTGTGTTTTGAGATGCGGGGGTGGGGGGGTGTCGGATGTGTATGAATGTTTGGATTTGAATGTTTTTTGTGTGTATGTTGAGATGCGGGGGTGGGGGGGTGTCGGATGTGTATGAATGTTTGGATTTGAATGTTTTTTGTGTGTATGTTGAGATGCGGGGGTGTGGGGGGTGTCGGATGTGTACGAAGCATTGGATTAGAATGTTTTTTGTGTGTATGTTGAGATGCGGGGGTGGGGGGTGTCGGATGTGTATGAATGTTTTGATTTGAATGTTTTTTGTGTGTATGTTGAGATGCGGGGGTGGGGGCGTGTCGGATGTGTATGAATGTTTGGATTTGAATGTTTTTTGTGTGTGTGTTGAGATGCGGGGGTGGGGGTGCTGGGGGGGTGTCGGATGTGTATGAATGTTTGGATTTGAATGTTTGTTTTGTGTATGTTGAGATGCGGGGGTGGGGGGGTGTCGGTGTGCATGAATGTTTGTTTTGGAGTGTAAGTGTGGTGTATTTGAGATGCAGGGTCTGTATATGTGCATGCTTACTAGTTTGTATGCTGATTTGGGGTGGGGGGTTCTGGTCTGTATGGGTGCATGTTTGAGAGTGTGTGCTGAGTTGGGGGGGTTGGGTCTATATGGGTGCATGTTTGTGTGTGTGCTGAGTTGGGGGGTGGGGGGTTCGGGTCTTTATGGGTGCATGTTTGTGTGTGTGCTGAGTTGGGGGGTGGGGGGTTTGGGTCTGTATGGGTGCATGTTTGTGTGTGTGCTGAGTTGGGGGGTGGGGGTTCGGGTCTGTATGGGTGCTGGTTTGTGTGTGCTGATTTGGGGGGTGGGGGTTCAGAGTTGGGGGGTGTGGGGTTCGGGTCTTTATGGGCGCATGTTTGTGTGTGTGCTGAGTTGGGGGATGGGGGGTTCGGGTCTGTATGGGTGCTTGTTTGAGAGTGTGCTGAGTTGGGGCGTGGGGGGTTTGGAGTTGGGGTGGTGGGGGGTTCGGGTCTGTATGGGTGCTGGTTTGTGTGTGTGGTGATTTAGGTGGTGGGGGTTCAGAGTTGGGGGGTGGGGAGTTCGGGTGTGTATGGGTGCTTGTTTGAGAGTGTGCTGATTTGGGGGGTTGGGCGTTCGGAGTTGGTGGGTGAGGGGTTCGGGTCTGTATGGGTGCATGTTTGTGTGTGTGCTGAGTTGGGGGGTGGGGGGTTTGGGTCTGTATGGGTGAATGTTTGTGTGTGTGCTGAGTTGGGGGGTGGGGGGTTCGGGTCTGTATGGGTGCATGTTTGAGAGTGTGCTGATTTGGAGGGTGGGGGGTTCAGGTCTGTATGGGTGCATGTTTGTGTGTGTGCTGAGTTGGGGGGTGGGGGGTTTGTGTCTGTATGGGTGCTTGTTTGAGAGTGTGTTGATTTGGAGGGTGGGGGGTTCGGGTCTGTATCGGTGCATGCTTGAGAGTGTGTGTGCTGAGTTGGGAGGTGGGGGTTCGGGTCTGTATGGGTGCATGTTTGTGTGTGTGCTGAGTTGGGGGGTGGGGGGTTTGGGTCTGTATGGGTGCTTGTTTGAGAGTGTGCTGATTTGGGGGGTGGGGGTTCGGGTCTGTACGGGTGCATGTTTGTGTGTGTGCTCAGTTGGGGGTGGGGGGTTTGGGTCTGTATGTTTGCATGTTTGAGAGTGTGCTGAGATGGGGGGTGCAATGGGGCATAGTGTTTGGTTGAGGGGTGGGGGCCATGGGGCATAGTGTTTGGTTGAGGGGTCGGGGTGACATGGGGCATAGTGTTTGGTTGAGGGGTGGGGGCCATGGGGCATAGTGTTTGGTTGAGGGGTGGGGGCCCTGGGGCATAGTGTTTGGTTGAGGGGTGGGGGTGCCATGGGGCATAGTGTTTGGCTGAGGGGTGGGGGCAATGGGGCATAGTGTTTGGTTGAGGGGTGGGGTCCATGGGGCATGGTGTTTGGTTGGGGGTGAGGGGGCCATGGGGCATAGTGTTTGTTTGAGGGGTGAGGGGGCCATGGGGCATAGTGTTTGGTTGGGGGTGGGAGCCACGGGGCATAGTGTTGCACTCCTATAGTGAACCCAATAATAAAGCTAAAACAGGCACACTTAGGAGATGTACATCCTTTGCTTTTTGAGGAAACGTGACTCAACAAAGGCCATACTCCTCTTGGGCAACCCAAACAGCAAACTATAGCAGTCCAAAATAATGGAATGTCCAATCTAGGGTCAATAAAATATATATAAGTTAATTAAACAGACGAGATACAATAACTAAATAGAAATAAATTATAACAATGGAAAATGTGTAGTACAAAATGTAAGTTTGAAATGCAAATAAAAATCATTACCCCTCAAAAACATATTCTTTTTCCATGTGTTTAATACAAATTGGGGTTTAAAAAGCCTCCTGCCATGCCCCGCCTACCGCCCCGTCCACATTTACTTTTCAGCCCACTATAGCCCTCATGTAAGGTACTTTCGGCCCTCTGTCAAAATCAGTTGTGCACCCCTGGCTATAGCAGAATAGGGGAAAACATCCTCTTAATAGTGTCCAATAGACCCCACCAGGTTAAATAAAGGAGGGACCTGCATGAGGATAAGTCTTTAAGCTTATTGAGTTAGCTATCTAGACTTAATTTGATTTTATAGTTCTGCTAATGGAGGAGGTATATCATAAGCCTAAGTATTTGAAGGAGATATTGCACTATTTGAAGCCAAATATGTCTAATTTGTGTTTGAGGCAGAACGGTTTGAAGGGTAATTGCTCTGATGTGTCTCTATTGAGCTTATATCCGGATACAGAAGAACAATCTTGTAATCTGGCAAATAGGGGAGGTTTGTTTGGTATTTTTCATAAGAATAAGAATATTGTCTGCATAGGCGGCTATTTTGGATTCATGTATGCGATCCCTGGAATATTCTTATCAGATCAGATTAGTTCTAAAAGGGGTTCAAGGGATAGTACATATAGAATGGGGTATAGGGGCAACCCTGCCGTTTTCCTCTCTTTAAAGAAAAAAAGGATGAGGACTAACCATTGATAAATATAGAGGATTTGGGATCAGAATATAGAAATTTAACAAGGGATATGAATCCCTGCCAAAGCCATGCCACCGCAGAGCATGGAACATACAGTCCCAATTGACACTATCAAAGGCTTTTTCAGTGTCTAAGTCAATGGCAGCATAGCTTGATTTATCTTTTTTGTCTTGTGAAATAATGTGCAGGGAATCAAGTAAGAGTCTTGCATTGGCCAAAATATTCCTGCCTTTGACGTAACCTACTTGCTTGGTTTTAAAGAGTTTGGGAAGGTAGGATTCGATTCTATTGGCAATTATTTTGGCAACGATCTTGCTTTCAGCATTTATAAGGGATATGGGCCTATAATGTTTGGGTAAATCTGGATCTTTTTCAGCTTTTGCAAATTAAATAAGGAGCGTCTCAAAAAAGGTGACTGATGATGAGTCTTTAGAGATAAAAGAAGATTAGAGAGATTTGAGCCTGGGGTTAAGGAGGAGGAAAGCGAGTACAACACTCAGCAGATAAACTGTCAGGTCCTGGGGCCTTGCCTTTTCCCAACCCCTCGATGGCTTGCATGATTTTCTATGTAATAAGGTCTCCGTCCAGGCTACTCAGGTCAGTTAATGGGTAAGATTGTCTATTGATGTTTTTAAAGAAAGATTTGAGATGGCCCTATGGGACTGATGACTCTGGAGAATAAAGGTTGGTGTAGAATCCCTTGAGTACTTCTATAATGTCAGAGGCATTGGTAACAATGGAACCAGATGGATTTTTAATGTGGGAGATGAGTGTTTTCGCTTTCCTAGCTTTGAGGTAGGAGGCCAGAGCTTTGCCCGCTTTATTGGATGTTTGGTAAATTTCAGATTTATATTTTAGGATGGCACCTGCAGCTTGTTCAGTAAGTATTTTGTACATATGAAAGCGTAGGGACAAGACGGTGCAAAGGTCTGTGTTCGAGGACGAGTAATAATATTGCTTCTCTATGCTAGAAAGCTGAAAGTATATAGAATCAAGGTCTTTTTTGTGCTGTTTTCTTTTCAAATAACAAGGGGGGTCCTCGGAGTCCCTCTGCCAGACGTTAGTCCTGGTTACGAGAGACTTACCCAGAGTCTTTAGCTCACTATCTTTCAAAGAGGAGAAATATCCAAAATATATCAGTCTTTGTCCTGCCAAGGGGCAGTCCAGCACCAAAATGCTAGGCAATTCCCCTCTGAACAAGAGTACCAACGGAAACCTCAGACACGTGTTTCGATCTGATTGGACCTCAACAGTCGGGTGGAGCTGTGCCTCTCTTAGAATAGTGAGCAAGGGGTCCACGTCTGGATTCCCCTAGTAACTTAGGGTGAGACCCAAAGTTACTTAAAATATGCAAATAACAAGGGGGGTCCTGGGAGTCCCTATGCCATACATTAGTCCTGGTCTTGTGGGAGTGATGGAGGCAGCAAAGCACTCTTGAGCCTTTTGTAGGTAACAGAAGAAGTCTGCACTTCTTTAGAGGCCTTTGGCGTTTTCTGATTGTTTTTACTGGAGACCAAGTTGCCTTTTAAGGCCCCAATAATAAGGTGTTAATGTAGTGAGCCCAGAAGTGTCCCCCGGCACAACAAGAGAAGGGAGGCTCAAGAATACCCCAACTGAACTCAAAGCTTAAGCAAATAATATTTGGGAGGTGAGGCAGATTTAATTTCACCTTAGAGTGGTAATTTACACTATCCTTATAATGCTATTTATCTTGTAGCAGGCAATATTACTTATTGTCCAGTAGATGGCAGTGTGTAGATGAAGCAGAGTCCAGACTGGGCCCAATCCGGGAAGTTGCATCACCGCCGCAGCTGGGGATCTCCCCACGGGTGACGGATGGCAGCTGAGCTGACTGCCGCAGGACTTGCAAGGCATAGAAAAATGTTTTTATGAGTGGTGAAGCACACCAAAACCAGAAAGCGAGTATCCCTCAGCCGTCACTGGAATAAGGTGATGAGAGGGGGAGGAATTGAAGTGTTAATGCAAAGTTGCAGTAAAATGTTTGTTGAGGTGGGCCAGAGCTTTGCGCCTAAGCAGCCATCCTTACCGGCGTCAAGCCACGCCCCCACAGCGAGTAGTTTCTAAGCACAGGATCGGGATTCAAACCTGTCTTGGGGTACGTGTCTTGCTTCCAAGACAAACATGTTGCCCCTGAGCTATCCTTTCTCCCTTCTGGTGTGAATCACACCCCTAAACCCACAGCCGGTTATAAAATTGGCCCCAGGAGTATTCAAGTGATAGAGCTGATAGCAAACTATAAAGCTGTCCATACTGCCAGAGATCACCAGCTCCAGAAGTAGTAATCAAAACTGATTTGCACTATGCCCAAAATGGATTTGTTGAGCATTTTATAAACTGAAAAGCCAGATTGTTGCTTTTTGCATCAACAGCAAAACCGTAAAAAGTTGAGAAGTTAATTGAAATGATAGATGATTTTGTAAAATCAAGCAACATAACCATATTTTGGAATAAAATGAAAAGTCACTCAAGTGTGGAACATCCTGATAAAACCAGAAAATATTTGGCGGATCGACACGCCAAAACAGGACCAATCAATTGTGAATATAATGGCATGGAATATCTACTTTGAGAATTGCAAGTAACAGCGCTGACTTGATCAAAAACTCAAGCTGAAAGCAAACTTTCTATTCTGCAATGGAGTATAGATGCTCCAGACCAAGATTTAATTACCACGAAGAAAGGAAATCCAATCACAGGGAAATTCTATAAATATCTCGAAGAACCAGAACACATTCCCTCATTTGAACTCGGATTGAAAGGCAAATGAATATCTTTGTGTATTGATTAAATTCCAAAAGATGTTCAAAATTCAATATGGACTTTTGGTTAGGAAATCCTAGTCTGCTTATAATTAGAGGGTGGTACCTACCTCATTCCAAAGTATAACATTAAACCATGCCATGATGCAGTAACTACTGGTGATCAGGGTTTTCAAAAGACCACAGAGATCCTATGTGAAGTCCCTTATTGGCCACATATCGATCAAGATCCAAACATTTATTTAAAGCGGCGTTTAGTATATGATCAGTTCCAACCAAGATCTCCCACTCACCGGGCTCCACTCCAAAAGAGAGGAATGTCCTTAAAATATTCCTATCATCAGATGGACTTTATTGGTCCATATTGGTCCATTGACTGGTTTTGCATGCAGCAACAATATGTTCACAGTTACGTTTCTATTTACTAAATGGATTGATTGTTTTCCTGCTCCACATTGCAAGGAAGAAACAGCCACTGTGTTATTAATGAATCATGTATTTTCTCATTTTGGCCTTCCTCAAGAGATTGAGTCCATCCGAGGGAGTCATTTCACCAATGAGGTATTGACTAAAATGACTAAAATGTGGGGAATAATTGGAGTGAAAAAAAAAACTGCATTTTAAATATCACTTGGCATCAAAGGGGTGATGAGTGACATAATAAAAAGATTGCAGGAATTTTAAAGAAGTTCATAGTAGATTGTGGACCCAGTTGGGACTTAAAAGGTCCCCTTTTCAACTTATGAGCGGTCGGAAAATGGTCTTGCATATACATCTGTTATACTGAACACAGGAACAGACTTTGATAAAGACCTCTACCAATCTACCATGGAGGTTCTGCAGACGTACCTCCAATATTCTGTGGCAGTGGAATAAGGCTGATGCAGCTCTCACCTAATCCACTGCACCTGGGGTCCACCATGGGACCCTCAACATCACCCCCTTCACTAGCACAGAAAGGAGATTCAGTGCTGCCTAAACCAGAAGCAGCACCTATCAAGATGGCCGCCACCAAGGTTAACAGCCTCAACTGGGCTGACCTGCATGATTTTCTACAAGGGGATTGGCCGCTGATCCCTCCAATGGGCCTGCTGCCAGGACTCTGGATGGCAGAGCCGCCCGCATTCGAAGGTTGTGGTCTAAGTCTGACGCAACTCTCATCTGCTCTCCGATGCTTGCAGCAATTGCCGGATGCCCGAGAATGCTGTCAAACCTATCGAACAGCGTTGCATGCCGAAGGTAAGCCTGGTGTGCTGCTCAATGCCAAAGCCCCTTCCTTTCTTGCAAATTGCATTCCATCAACCTGAGATGTACCCATCACATCCTGTTACCCCCGATATTGCTTTGACAATCTGCTGCACCAGAAGCCACGTCTTGTAGTCTCTGGGTCCCCTACCACCTCACTTTCTCCCTATGGCTGCACTGCTGTCTCGTACCCCTCAAGCCAGCCCTGTGATCACACTGCTTCGCCAGATTCTGATTGCAAAACCCTACCTTCACTCCTCCAATACGCATGCCCTGAGACTCACAGATGCTAAACCCTGTCCACCATGCTGTTATCATCCTCGTAACGATTCACACTCCATCTCACTAACTATTGGAACCAAAACGTACCTCGCCCACACTGAATACCAGCCAACCAACCGACTAGCCCACCTGTTAGGCAGAAACCTGTGCAGTTCCCGTAGGGACCACTGTAAAAGGTTTAAGACTACAGGTGTTGGCAGTAAACCCAATTGGTAGCAGTCTGTACCACCCAGATTTACCTGGTAGCTGTGGCTGAGCAGCCAGACTTCTCTCAAGAAGAGTTAGACAGTATATAGAGTATACAAGATAGGTACCAAAATACAGTAGCACAAGCAAACACTGACCAGAGCTTTGGTATCAAAGTATATAATTATTTATTTAAAGACACACTTATAGAAACACTCCAGCACTATCATTGCAAGCAAGTTCAAAACACAGTCACTATTAATATATATACATCCCTTATTCCTTATTAGACAAGTTAACACCACTTATTTTCAGACAGAGATGAGTGCTTAACTGAAAATGGCACTCCAATAAGTTATCAAAAAAGGGAGGGAAAAGGCAGAAATTAGAAAAGCACACAACACTAATACTTTAGAAGCACCCAGCAAGGCAGGAAAGTCAAAGTCTACTTGTGAGCAAAAAGTTCAGAGGCCAGGCTCCCTCTTGGAGAGAACAGAACACCAATGCGCCCAAGATCACACAGTTTAGGAGGCTCAAAAAAGTATTGCAGGGAGTTCAAAAAGGAATTAGTTCAGCTCAGAAAAGTTCAGTTAGCCAGCCTAGGGTCAGCCCAGGTAGTAAGTTGAGGATTTAATAGACACCCCGTACAGACCGTTGCAAGGGAGGCTAGGCGGACACAGTACCTTTAAAATGGAGAGGAACCTCCAGCGGGGGCAGTTGTTCCTTACAGCAGGTGCAAGTCACGGTGTCGTCCAGAGGAAGAGAAGATCTCGATGTGGGGGAAAGCTGAAGGTCGTTGCACTGCTAGGGAAGAAACTAGCCGCAGAGTTCTCCGGTTAAAAGGTACTACCCTTTTATTTGCGGTAGTGATAAATCGTGGCATCCCGGTTGCCGGGGTGCTTGGCACAGACAAGGCAGCTGTAGTATTGGGGTTTATCATACACAGTCTTGAAGCAGGAAACACTCCGAGGTCAGGTTGGTATAATTGTAGATGAGCTTTATTTAGTCACAGGGTTTAATTAAGAAGGGAGGTAGGAGAGATAGCATATACATCCTTCAGTATTTAATCTCCCATCCTGTGTGGTCACCAACCGTCACACCTGGAACCTTGGAATGACATGGGTTTCCAGGCAGCTACCATTCTATTGCTATCCTTGGTGTAACCTATGCCAGCTCAATGCTACACATCTCCCTTTCCTTACACAAATAAAGGAAACACAGAAAACAACAAAATGAAAGATGAAAGTTTTGAAGAAACACATGATAAGAACCATGTCATATTAACTTTAGAGAACAGAAGCAAAAGTAGTAGTGAAAGAGCACAGTACAATCGCATCTTCGAATTACTATAGATAAAGGGGATAGCCACTAAAAAACATCCTTCACTTTGCATCTCCCATCCTGAAGTAACCAAAAAGGACATCCCTAGAACTTTCCTGGAACATCCCTGGATGGTGTATTCCTGAGAGACATCCCTGGAACTCTCAGGAATAAACCATTCCAGATAGCTGTGGTATTCCATGGCTCTCATGACCTAGTCATCCAATGCTAATACTACACACATCCCCTTTCCCTATGAAATTAACAAAAACTTTCATTATACATACCAAACATCACTCCAAAATAACATCTAAGAATGGAAAAAATTATGTCCGCATTAAAACTATGGCACATACAAATTTGTCATAATGGTTGTACGTCAGCCTGCATATATCTTACAATACTGAAATATGTGGCATCATGCATGAACCTTAAACAGAACAATTTCATCACATCAAAATATGTGTATATCATGTAATCATAACACTTCACTAGATATATTTCTTTCTGAGATAAAATGGAAATACATATATTATACTTCTCATTCAACTAAATTTCATTAACCCACATTTACATTGCTAAAGAAAACATTGCTGACTTAAACTTCACTGCTCAGACAATGTCCACAAATTGCACGTTGACTGTACCTGTGGAACGAAGAAAATAGAATACAGTACTTTATGTTCATCTATCAATGGATATGGAAAATGTTGCTAATGGCCCCCACATTCCATTATTTATTACTGTTTGCAGAATAGTTTTCTACAGCAACATTGGCATTTATACTATACGGCCTCATTTATAATATTGCATTTATGAATTGCATTTATGGATTGAATTCATGATATCTGCAGTTATATACTGCCCTTCGCCTACCTATATTGGTAGCAAAAAACCATTTATACTCACTGATACTGGTAGCGGAATAACAATTTACGAAATGCACTACCGTGAGTTAGCATTTATATCAACGGCCTTCACCTACCGATATTGGTAGCAAAATAACATTTATACTCACTGATACTGGTAGCGGAATAACAATTTGCGAAATGCACTACCCGTGAGTTAGTATTTATATCAACGGCCTTCACCTACCGATATTGGTAGCAAAATAACATTTATACTCACTGATACTGGTAGCGGAATAACAATTTACGAAATGCACTACCGTGAGTTAGCATTTATATCAACGGCCTTCACCTACCGATATTGGTAGCAAAATAACATTTATACTCACTGATACTGGTAGCGGAATAACAATTTACGAAATGCACTACCGTGAGTTAGCATTTATATCAACGGCCTTCACCTACCGATATTGGTAGCAAAAAAACATTTATACTCACTGATACTGGTAGCGGAATAACAATTTACGAAATGCACTACCCGTGAGTTAGTATTTATATCAACGGCCTTCACCTACCGATATTGGTAGCAAAATAACATTTTGATAACGGAATAACAATTTATTTCACAGCTTTATTCATTTATTCCATGCACATTATATTTATTTATTTACTCCACATGTTTATTCATTTATTCCATACAACGTGTATGGAAGACATCCCATGCACCGTATCCATGGGAGACATATATATAATTTAATGTATTTATTTATTCCATTAATTTATTGCATGGGCATTCATTAAATGTATTGCTTGAACATATTATTTATTTACTTGTGCAAAGATTTCTATGCATTCCATGCAAACTCTATACACCCCATGCAGGCTTCACCACAGAAATTGATGATAGATTGGCACCCAAAGAAAACCCACACCTTAACATCTCAACTGTGGAAAACATCTACACTTAAAAATAGGTCATAAGTGTGTGCGCCAATATTCAGCAAAAGTATTCCATACTATGCCAGTTACTTTGATTACAATTCACTCCTACAATACATTTGCACTCTCAATAAATGCGTGCATAAAAAGCCAAACAGAATTGAATGTTTGCATGCATATGGCATAATAAGATGCAATTGTGATTAAGCGCAGGAACAGCTTTAAAGCCCGTCTCGCTGAACAGATCGACATATGTGGTCGCATAACAACCGCCACGTTCATTAATTCACTTTCTCTAGAGACGTCTGGGATTAAACACTCCCAAAATATACTAACATGCAACTGTATGAATATTCATATAAAAAAATGTTACTCTACAAAAAAATGTCTACTAACAATCATTGTACTAAATGTAGCCAAATCCACAACACTCTGACAATCCTTCCCACGCCAGTATCACAAGTGTACTATACACACAAATAAGTCCAAATATCTTATTACACATGTAAAACACGTAAAACGTCTTATTTGTAGGAAGAAACGTTTACACACAACTTATAAATAAATGTGCATCTGGCATGTCACACTCTCCGTATAATATAAATTGACAAAATCTCACCTAAAAAAATGTGTTAGCATCATTCCTTAAATAGTTGCAAATACATGTATATCACCTGTGGGTATTAATGTAGCTATACTTATGTGCTTCCCAAAATTGCTTACACACACAAGAATAATATTAATGTCACAGCATTTGTTCAAAGTTCTTACCTTACATTTTCATATGTTAGTATACACTGTCTCTTCTGGATTTTGCCAAGCCACATGCAGCCATTACCTCCCTTCTTAACTGAATAGCTGCAGTTTCATTATTATCTCATCGCAGTTGTAGAGTATCTGTCACTTAGTGGATTTGCACTATCTGTGGTATACACCCAAGCTATTGTCCAGTGCGAAGCTGTTTAGAAGAAATCTTGCATTAAAATAACAGAAGAAAACACTTCCTTTCCAATCAGAAAGATGGTTCATTTAACACGCAGATATTCCAGTACAAAACCTGCAATGAGCCTGTTGTCAAACTATTTAAATTAATGCACCGATGCGGAATAATTAGGCAGACTGCCACCCATAACATTTCTTCCGAATGACCAAAATAGCTTCTGAAACGCGCATAGTTCGGCAATATCCTGCAAAATGCATGAACTACACTACTTGGATATTGTAGGTAAAATGTAATGAAGAGGAATAGTGTAAAATTTGCGGGGTAATTATTGCTGCTCAACCGCACGATAAAATTACTCTCACTTATGATAACAGTCTCCGCAATCGGTCATTAGTGAATGATCACGTTGAAAAATAAACACGACTTCCAAGGACTGTAAACTTTGATGCACAATCTCTCGCATGACTGCAGACAAACACTGTTATTGTAAATATTTCTATTGTGAAAAACCCCTTCATTCTTCCGCATTGCAAACCTTGCAGTGGCCAGTAACTTTTGCTGTGCGTCTGCATTCCAAGCCTCGTTGTGGTCTTTTATTCCTTCCGTCATCACGCTTGCAAGGCGTTAGTGGGTGATTTACTCATGAAAATTAGAACAAACACGAACGAACTCATACGCCTTCAAATCATATTATGCTGAACACGTCATCATTGCATATTTACAGCCCAACTGAACGGAGCTCCTGCTCAATGACAGTCATAACGATGACAGTTGACAGTGATGCCTTCAGCGTCTCCCAGCGCTGGTGCACGGCAATAACACCCATAAGATAAACTCCATTTGCACGATGTGGATGGGATTACAGTAGCGATTTCATTTTTTTTCCAATTTAGGTACTCGGAATTTAAAATCCCCAAATTCCTCCCACAGCAACCGCTAGGCTATTAAAAAGTTACCAGGCACTGACCTTGGATGGATTTATGCGCGCAGCTTCTTCAACCATTATCTTTGATAGTACTGCACACTGCATTTGACAGTATTTGGGACTCACACACTGATCCCTGATAACGCTGTGGGGCAGCGCATCCTCAGCACCTTGAAAATCTTCCAATTAGATGTGGGAAGATCATCACCATCGTTGCTCAATATTATCATGGCGCTGGATCTCACTTCCATTTATCACTGGTTCACTTAGACATCCCATCCTCGTCGCCACTTGTAGTATTGGGGTTTATCATACACAGTCTTGAAGCAGGAAACACTCCGAGGTCAGGTTGGTATAATTGTAGATGAGCTTTATTTAGTCACAGGGTTTAATTAAGAAGGGAGGTAGGAGAGATAGCATATACATCCTTCAGTGTTTAATCTCCCATCCTGTGTGGTCACCAACCGTCACACCTGGAACCTTGGAATGACATGGGTTTCCAGGCAGCTACCATTCTATTGCTATCCTTGGTGTAACCTATGCCAGCTCAATGCTACAGCGGCCATGAGATGATCCGGGAAGGTGAAAAGACGGGCAAACTGGTTATCCCCACCAGTCAAAGGAAGAAGACTCTTCGAATGAAGATCTTCTCTGTCGTCGGGAAAAGTGGTGAGACGGTTCAGCAGGGCTCCACCGGTGGTGTCGTCATTGCAGGTCGGCTCAGCTTCTCCCTCCTTGGATTCTTTAGGTCCTGTGGCGACGTCTGAAGTTCCAGTCCCCAAAGCCCTGCTTTTATGCATAAAACCCCCATTCATCATTCCTAGCTGTCACTCAAACATGCTAAGTGGTGAGCCGGGGGGCTCACCACTGGGCCAATCACACAAGAGTGCAACTTGAGTTGCTTAGGCAACTCAGTCCAGGGTGCCTAAACGCCCTTCCACACATCCTGTAGACCCAGACAGAGTGGCACCACTTTTGGAGGCTTCTGTGTAGAAGCCCACCAAAAAGTGGAACAAAGGGCACGACTTGGCTTGCAGTTACAGAGGCGAACACAAACGCCATTTTAAAACCGAGTTCTGACAAAAAGACCCAACCGGGGAATAAATATTAAATAAATAACCCAGCGGTATCTTTAACATTGCACCAAAAAGTGGTGCGTTTAAAATGAATGGGAAAATCCCATAGAAAATATTCCGGTGGAATATTTTGCGTGGTAACCACTGCCACCAGCCAGAAACTCGACGATAGGGGACTGCACAGTGCCCCCTCGAATAACAGACCCACTGGTAATCTAATTACCCCTACCAGTACTTCCACAATATAATGGTTTGTACTGGTTCTGTCCCAAATTTAAGACTAGTAAAGTCAATGGTGACTTTACATGCCCTGGGAGACAGTAGTCAGTCCCAGGGTATGGAGTCTATGTTTGGGGGTCACTATGACACCCCAGTGTTACTGCACTGAGGGTGCTGTGTAACACACTTACAAAAACCACATGAAACCCTATGGAGTAAAATACCCCATAGCCCATAAAACACATTACAACATTACAAAGTCAAAGGATATCTCAAATCATGTCTAAGAGTGGGAGAAAAAGAGTCTCACTCTTAGCAGGAGAAAAAAATAAACACCAAAAATCCTGCAAAGCCGCTGGGGGACTCACTAGGTTTGGGAAATTAGCCTTAACAGAGATTTCTCCCTAACACCACCCAACTGCTCACATTGTAGCTATTCCATACCATCTCCTCTTAGCCCAGGGACCACTGCTGCACCAGCCGCAACTACGATGAGAAACAATTATCTGAGCGCCAGAACTACCAGACCAAGTATTCACTGTCTCCCAGCCACAAACAGGGGACAGGCAACTTGAATTACGGTCACGCCTCCCTGCCCCAAAAAAGTACTATGATCTCAAGCTCTGCTAAGCACAGAGCATGCACAGCAAATCAAGGAAGGACATCCCGCTCATTAATAAACCCCAAGCCAGCCCTCCCACAGGCTATTAAACAACAAGTTGTCAAGCATACCTAAGGAAAACTCCCAACCAAGTAAAACCACCTATACTGATTCAACTCACACCCTCCCACTTAGCAAGCAAAAGAATACCATTAACATGACCACCAGCCCCTAACCAGCAGCTCATACCCAAACACCCACACGATAGCAAATACTGTAAATCCCCTTCCTTAATGGTGCCCTCATTAATACCAGATCCATCCTTGCCCATGCCCTTGACATTCACGACTTGATCATCTCTCATAATTATGATTTACTAGCCATCACTGAAACTTGGCTACATCAACTATCAGGTTATGCCCTCAACTAGCAATAACTAATGGCTTAACCAAACAACACAATAGAATCCAGAGGTGGTGGGGTTGTCAACATTTTCAAAGACTCCTTACAGTAAAGGCCAGTCACACTACTCATGAAATTACTAATTGTGAAGTACTCTCTGTCAAATTGGCATCATCTCCTTCAGATTCCATCACCATTCACATCCTCTATTGCCCACCGACCCCCTTGCCTCCTTCTAAGACAATCTGCTCTAGGTGCTGGGAACTAACATCAAACCCACCTCTAGATCCATCCTCCTTGTTGACCTTAACCTAGGGCTCCATGATCCCGTTGATCACAATGCCACCTCCATAGCCAACACCCTCTCGGACCTAAGATTAACTCACTGTGTGACAGCACCTACACACAACAAGAGCAGAACCCTAGATTGGGTTGCAGACCTCAACAGTCAGATCTCCATAACTTCTAAATCCTCCCACCCCTGGTCAGACCACCACATCCTCACCTTCACCTTCCCTGCAACAATAGGTAACAGACACACACAGACACACACAGTAGGCCTCACCCGCAACCTGGTCTCGCAGCATGTAGAACTCACCAAAGAAGCCATCACCCCCTGCCTCCCCACCTCCTACTGGAGCTCGCAGACTCAATGGCTAAAAAAACTAGAGGTTCTATATTCTAATATCATGTCTATTGCAGTAGACTCAGTAGCCCCACTGATGCTCCATAAAACTAAACCAGTTGTGTACTGGAACACCTGGTTCAAACCTGACCTCCTGGCCTTACGAGCCAAAGAAAGGTCTTTCAAAAGCAGTTAGAAAAAATGTACCTAACCATCCAGGCCTGGATGGCCACAAAGCAACTATGCCTGAATGATGGTAAAACTGATATCTTGATCGTAGGCTCACTAGCAATGCTAAAGAAGTTCTCCCCTGAATACTCATCATTCACAATTGATGAGATTATTATCCCAGTCTCAGCCTCTTTTAAAACTTTAGGAGTGTACCTTGATGCCACATTCGCCCGCAAAAGACAAGTCGACGTAATCTCCTCTCCTCTGCAGCAGCATACACTGCTAAGCTCCTCAATGCAGCCAGACAATTTCTCACTCCTGAGAGATGCCTCACCATCACACAGGCAATAACCGGTGACAGCCTCGACTACTGCAATGCTGTCTTTGCAGGCTCATCTAAAAAAAACATCAATAAACTGCAAGTGATTCAAAACAATGCAATCGGCTCAAAGCTCAACATCCCAAGAAGGGACCATATCTCTGCGGCATGAAGGGAGGTGCACCGGTTTCCTAGCCAAGAAAGGATCATCTTTAAAGTCCTTACCATCAGGCACAAATGCCTCCTGGATAAGGCCCCTGTGGATTCCACACAAAGAATCAGTAGACCGAACACAATCAGACCGGTAAGATCAGTCCACGCTCACCGGATTGTACTACCTATGTTCAAAAGAGCGAGAGGAGGAGGCCTCAGCTTCCCAACAGTTGCTGCCACACACTGGAATTCCCTTCCTCCCATTAGTAAGTAACTCTCTATCTTAAAGAAATTCACCTGAGTCGTGGGCTCCACCTGGACTACAGGCTGTTTTGACAAATATACATTACGTGTAACTGGTCTCAATCAGTGTCTTGATGCCCTTGGCTTTAGGCACATTACAAGTATAAAAATAAATTGAATAAATACATTAAAATGCTGAGGGGACTCTAGAGCAATCTAATATGACCCATGTATCTCCATGTAGAAGTAAAAGGTAGGTAAAAGAGTTTATGTTTATAACGTTCAAAGGAACCAGTCCAATGATTGCAATTTCCTTGCTAGCTGGAAGGGGTCACATGAGATCACTGATAAGATCTCTCCTGTTGCATACAAACTGCACATTCCAAAAGGGCAGCCTGCAGAGGAATGTTGGTTCCATGTGAACCAGCTGAAAGCCTGCCACCCTCAAAATACTCCTCATCGACAAATAAGTTCCTCCTCCCGATCCAATGCGTTCTGACCAAGCAAAGGTATCTGAGCAAAGAGGTGAGTACGAATGATATGGTTGAAAGGATGAACATTGGTAGAATGTAAAAGATAAGATTAATTATATGTGAAACTTTGATGCATGTTATTGTGAATAGAGTAAAGTAGAACAGGGAGTTGCAGGGAGCTATACAGTATCAAACCTTGTTAGTATGTTATAGTAAACCAGCCTTCCTATCACTTTTTTCTAGTAATTAATGACACAGGCCCTCATTACGACCCTGGCGGAAAGTGACTGACCTGACCGCCATAGCGTAAATAGCGTTTCCGCCATTGCACGACGGAGTAAAGTGCGGCTAATTCCGACCCATCGGGCACGAGCACTACGCCATGGCGGAAGTGCAAAGTCCGCGATGGCGGAAATGTCCCCAAAACGCCCCTCACCGCCGTCGTACGGCGCCCTAGGTGCAATTCCGCCACCCATTTTAGCGGTCACCGTAATGAGCGGCAATCGGAAAGTACGGTGACCGTAAATATACGGAAACGGAAGTAAAAACATGGTCCCGGAACGGGAAACAGCACGCCGTACACCTATAAAATCAGAATTCCCACACAACCATAAAAAATACTACCCTGAGACACATCCCAACCCGTCATCCACCCTAGTGAAAGCAATAAAAATGGGAAAAGTAGCGAAAAAAGCGTGCGACCGCAAGCGGCAGGTCCACTTCTCCCGTGAGGAACTCACCGTGCTCACAGAGACCCTCCAGGAGAATGCTGCCGTCGTCTTCTCGACGCAAATGACCAGGACGGCACTTGCGAACAAGAAGGCCATATGGGCCCTGGTGGCACAGCGGGTAAGTGCGGTGGGGACCGCACCCCGCAACCCACAGCAATGCAGAAAGCGATGGGACGACTTGCGGATACGCGTACGGAGCATACTATCCGCCAACCGTAACATTGCCACAGCTACCGGGGGAGGATCGGAATCACCCATCAAGTTGACCCCCTGGGAAGAAATCTGTGCCTCCACCATTGGAATGGAGAGTATAGAGGGAGTCGGAGGGATGGAGAAAGGAGTGCAGACATCCGAAGAATCAGGTAGGTGGCCCAAATAAAACAATGCTAAATCCACAATGTCCAATCATGTGAAGTACCATGTGTCCACATAGTGCAACAGTAACACATGTCCAGGAGAACGTCCACATACATTGGCCTGATAGCGCACTTTAAAAGTCACATTGAATACATAAATAATTAAAAATCCTAAAAACACCCTCTACACGTGCAGCAGGCACACCCTAACTGCAGGCTGCAAAACAACTGCATCCTCAATCCACACAAAAATGAAACCACCTCCAAGGCCCTGACCCAAATCACTCTCAGGTACCACCCCAATGCATGTGATACATTGCCATTCCAATTTCCACAGACCCATGAATAACGCTCGCCCTCCTTTACTCCACCACAGGGTCCGATTCAAACGACGAGCTCCAGGACACCCCTACCAGCACACCTGCAAAGAGGGCCAAGACCAACGGCCAAAGACCCTCCACCTCAGCTGCACGGATCAAGACACGGCAGCAGCACAAATCAAGTGGCAGCACACAGGAGGGAACTTCAACAGGCACCCCAGCAGCCAGCATGCCCACAACAGCACCACCACAGGTCCCCCCAATGGATGCCACAGAAGGCACTGCTTCTGGTGGCAGCAGCACCATAGGTGACACTGCATTAATGGCAGCATGCTACGACACAGAAAACGGGGATGCCGATGTAGGATCCATCCATGACCTGTCTCAATCCCCCTGTTTGTTTCATCCCGTACACCATGAGGATACCACGCAGGGGCACCCACAAGACGACGACTGGCCATCCCCCACAAGCCCTGTGGCAAGGCAACATGAGGTGATCAGCCCCTCTGTGACACCACCGCAAATGGCCATGGCACAGCAGAGGCAACAGTCCCTCGACCAGGTGATCGTGCAACAGCAGCAACTGGCCACGCTCCTCAAGGACCATGCTGATGAATGTGGGGGTACTAAGGCAGCCATAGAAACATCAACTGAGACACTTAGGGCAGAAATGGAGAGAAGTACAGAGATACTAAGGGCACAAATGGAGAGAAGCACCGAGAGCCTGAGGGGGGAACTGAATGCGACGTCCAAAGACGTATGTGCTGAACTTGCCGCTGTGCGCCGTGTGCTCACTGAGCTCTCACAAACCCTTAGGGACATGCATGGACGTGAGCAGGCAGAGACATCATCCGTTGCAAGTTCCGTCCAGGGCAGCCCCCAACGTAGATCTGGGAGGAACCTGCGCTCCACAGGCAGGGGTGCCCCTGATACCCGGAGAGGGGGCTTGCAATAGCGTCTGCCCACTGACAATGAGCATCTTTGGACACTGGTGTTCGGGTGGGAGGTAGGAGGGTGGAGGGGGTGTGTTGGGCTCACTTGGGTGGCGGGTCGATGGGGTGTGTAACATAATTTCACATATGCTATAAACATTGCACAATCATCCAATGAGATGTGTGGACATTGATCTTTGTGTACGAGGCCTTTATAGGCGTACAGTCCATATTGTGCATGTTCCAGGCACACACAGTGCCACAAGTCCCGTGTCCATGTATCAGCCACCAGGCGTGAGTGCTAGAAGCATGAATCAATGAGAATCTGACGAATGTCACGTCCCTCCTGTGCCTCGCGGACTCCTTGAGGTGCTGCCACATCCCCACCCTCATCATGACCATCTTCAGGTGCTTGCAGTTCTGCGTCAGGGGGCATGGGTACATTTCTACGTACGCACATGTTGTGTAGCATGACACATGCCATGACCATCTTTGCAACCTTCTCATGGCGGTACAGGAGTGCCCCGCCAGACCTGCTGAGGCAGCGGAAACGAGTCTTCAGTAGGCCGAATGCCTGTTCTATGACTACACGGGTACGTGAGTGGGCATGGTTGTAGTCCTCCTCATGCTGGTTCTGTGGGTTCCGGAGTGGTGTAAGGAGCCATCTCTTCAGTGGATACCCGGCATCACCTGTATGTGGACAATAAAGGATGTTTGTGGAATGACATTGCTACGTACGCACCCCTCCCCCCCTTCCTGCCAGGTCATTGCCGCATCACATACCTCACATTATCATGCATGAAATGAGACTCACCGAGTAGCCAGGATCTGTTCCCTGCGTGTCGCTCCATGTAGCGTGGTATTGTAGAGTTCCTCAAGACCATAGAATCATGGGTTGATCCAGGAAATCGGGCACAACAATGTGTAATGATCCTGTTGGAGTCACACACCATTTGTACATTAAGAGAATGAAATTGTTTTCGGTTGCGGTACTGGGCCTCCATGGCATGTGGGACGACCAATTCCACATGGGTGCAGTCGATGGCACCAATGCAACCCGGTATGCCGCCAAGTGCATGGAATCCCACTTTTGTGTTCGTAATTTCCTGCTCCGAGCGTGGTAGAGAGATGTAGTCGTCTGCGTGCTTCAGGAGGGCATCGAGCACTTGCAATAGTGTCCGTGAGAACACTGGCTGTGAAATGCCATGCAACTGTCCAACTGTGTGCTGGTAGGTGCCTGTGGCCAGGAAGTGGAGTACAGACACCACCTTCAGTAGGGGTGGGATGGCGGTTGGGCTATCTATCATGCTGACAAGGTCAGCCTGTGTCATGTCCACAATGGCGGTTATGGTGTCCCGGTCCAAACGGTAGAGGGTGTGGATCTGCTCATCCGTGAGGTTGAACGGATGTGCTCGGAGGCGTGGGATTGCGGGCTGCCTGCGTGGTGGTAGTGGCTGTGCTGGCGGGCCTTGCTGGCCCTGCCTTGCCCTCCTCCTCCTCCTGCGTCTCCTCTGTGCGGCCGGTTGTTGTAGTAGTTGGTGTTCGTCTTCTTCTTGAAGTTGGAGTACTTGCAGTGCTATCAGGTCCCCCAGGGCCAACATCGCTAGTCCTGCCGGTAGCATTTTGGAGTGGGTGTGGTTGTGGGAGGGGGTTGGGTGTGCAATTTATGTGTTTTCAGGCTGTATAGCCTCCACCTGTGGTGATTCATTCCACCTGTGCAAGCTGCAATCCCCTTTGGGCGAGCACGTCCCGCACACAACGCTGCAATTCGACGCATGGCATCTTGTTATTACAATCATGTATTTGATCCCGATGGCAGTGAAATATTGGTTCATATGTTCATTCTGCTATGGTCCCATTGTTTCACATACTATCTTTGCAGTCGCGAACAAACTTGTGAAGGGTCAGTGGAATGTAGTACTCGATTAACGGTGGACCCTCATGCAGCACTGTACCAAGGTTCACCGACGGGCGGGGCGTCCCATTTGTGAGTGAAGCCAGTTGCCATTTTCACACACTGCCGCACTACATGGATGAATTTGTGATTTCAAGCGGTCACAGATGCCTTTTCGACGTGATGTTGCAAATGAGGAATTCGAAGGACGGCGCTTTCGGTTTTCAGCTAGCGGCGAGGAGACGCCCACAGGTCTGACTGCAAATATAACATTCTATTGTTTGATGTCCTTGGGACAGGGGCCATGGCGAGAATGCAATGATTGATATGAATAGTATGGGATGCGCAATAGCGTAGTGGACGATAAGGCAGGACGTTCCCAAATACATGTTACTTCACAACACTGGAATTCCGGCCTGGAGCACAGTGGATTTTGCAGACTGCATTACGCACAGACTCAATGGAAATTTCACATGTTATGTGAGTAAATAATCAGGCGTTTTCATTCCGGGATAAGGGAATGATGTATGGATGCATGGACAGATGATTTAATGGAGAGTTTGCCATGTACAGGGCTTTTTGGAATCTATCCACCTCCCCTGCGCTATGTGATGCAGAGCTGCCATAGTGGGACCATCGTCTATCTGCCCTTGTTGAACCCTCCCTGTCTCGACGCGCCTTCAAACACTTGTGTCTATGCACGTTACTAATCCCATCTAATGGATTCTGTTTTGACAGACGCATGCACACAAACACTCGTTTGTAATAGTGTTTTCACCTCGATTTTTGTAGTTATGATTCGCAAGTGATTTTTGGGTGGGAATAATCCTTTTGAGTGGGCTAGCATGCATATGGCTGTGGATTTAGTGTGATCATTGAAGTGAGTAATTCAAATGAAGTTCTGATGCCCATACTATTCTTTTTCATTTCATTTGGGTGACAGGTATCTCCTCCCCTTTTGCCGCTGCCATCTGTATGCCACTCCTGCAGATGGCTTTTACTCCCGACACCTGCTGCTTCGTGTTAATCAGTGGAGCACCATTACGATCTTATGGGACGATCGCCAATGGGCCACATGCCCTTACGCAGTACTAGTGGCTAGGAGCAACATATCGACCTTTCAGCTGGACTAGTGCCTACCTAATGGGACGGCCCTGCGGTTCTAGGCGCTTCCATGTTGCCTTTTTGAACGTGAATGTAGCCCCTGTGTACCATGAAGGAACAGGGCGTCACACAACAAGAAGCTGGTCATTTATTGCGGATGCAGCCCACAATAATGAAATATATTTTGGAGTACATGACCTAATAGCTGTATGGGCTTGGTGATTTTGTTGTGCATTAAATTTCTATTCTGATATTAACCGTGTAGCGTTCTTCTTTGCAAGTAATGTAGCATATTCCTATTTGTGGAGCGATGTATTGTGAGAAGATCTGCATTGGGTTCCGGCTTCTGAGTATAGTTGCGTGGTACTGTACTGGGCGCGTTTGCCTAGGAAGCCCAGTGTGGCCAGGGAGTGGTGTACAGGCACTCAGTAGGGCCTTTTACGGTTGGTTCACGATGCCGTACTTCTCACCATGGCGGAATGGTACTTTCCGCCATGCTTGATGGCGTTAGGTACATGTCCGCTAGGGTCAGAATTCACGTACCGTTGCGCCATGGTGGTAATTACGGTTTGGCATGGCGCGCGTGCGCGTACTTGGTGCAGTTAGCGTTGGCGTTCACTACGGTGTCGCTAATGGCATCGCACTTTACGGTGACGGGTCATAATCGCACCGAGCGCTATTCGATGGCGGTATTGCATTTCCGCCATCGTTTTTCGATTTCCGCCAGGGTCGTAATGAGGGCCACATTCATTTAAGTCTCCCAGACCTAAGAGAAAGAAAATGGTGGGGATCCCAAGAAAGAGCATTGATTGTGCTTCCCAACAAATGAGAAAGGAAGCGATCATTCGTATAGCTCCATCCGAAGAAATACAGATGTGATCCAATCAACGATGTTGATTTGCCAACAATGCAATTGAATCCAATCTTTGTGGGGCTGTTACGAATCAAATTCTGGGGTATCAGAGGTCCAGGGGTGAATATCTTTTTTAGAAAAAATCAATGATCCCCACACCTCTAATACACCAGAATGGATCTGAACAGATTGGAATAAACAAGAATACAATTGAAGTTAAAAATCTCCTTGTCCAATTTTTGTAACACGGGTGGAACAGCAGGCTTATCTCCTCTAAAGGTTGTGGATTGTTGGTTAGTTGCAACACAGCGAAAATACTATTGTGTGTGTTAGGGAGAATTCTCTGTTTAGGCTGAATTTCCTAACCTAGTAAGTCCCCCAGCAGCTTTGCTGGATTTCTGGAGTTTGTTTTTTCCATCCTGCCAAGAGTGTGACCCTTTTCCTCCCACTCTTGGACATGTATGTGTGTAATTCCTTTGGACTGTCAATGTGTTCGATGGGCTATGGGGTCTTTTACCCCATAGGGTCTCATATGTTTTTCTATGTGTGTCGCACTGCACCTTAGGGGTCGCGACACGGGGGTGCCCTAGCAGGTCCCCCCACCATAGACTCCATACCCGGGGACTGACTACTGTCTCCCCGGGCATGTAAAGTCACCATTGGCTTTACTAGACCTAAATTTGCTAACAGAACTAGTACCAACCATCTTATTGTGGACGTGCTAGTAGGGGTAATTCGATTACTCCTGGATCTGTTACTCGAGGGGGCACTGTCCCGTCCCTCCTCGTCGAGTTTTGGCTGGTGGCAGTGGAAACTACTTGTTATGTTCGACCCCGAGCATAACCCTATGGGATTCGTCCCATTGTTGAAGATTGACACTGTTTTTTCGTTAATCTCCAACATACCACCGATCTACTTATCTTAAATAGGTTTTTCGAGTGGTATTTTCTGCCAGAACTCGGGTTGTAAAATGGCGTCTGTGTTTTTCTCTGTGACTCCTAAACCAAAGGTTGAGCCCTTTGTTCCACTTTTGGCGGGCCTCTGGACAGAGACCCTCCAAGGTGGCGCCATTCTGTCTGGGTTACCTCAGGGGTGTGGGAGGGGGTTTAGACACCCTGGACCGAGTTGCCTTGCCAACTCAGGTCGCACTCTGGAGTGATTGGCCCAGGTGGTGAGCCTTCCCGCTCACCACTTAGCATGTGTTGATTGACAAGCTAGGCTGAATGAATGGGGGACGTCTGCATAAAAGCAGGGCCTTTGGGACTGGATCTTCAGGAAGTCGCCACTGGACCTAAAGAATCCGACGAGGGTAACGCTGAGCCGACCTGCACGACAACACCTCCGGTGGAGCCCTGCGGAACCGTCTCACAATCTCCCGACGACAGAAGAGATCTCCCTGCCGGAGAGGCTCTTTCCCTGGCTGGTGGGAACAACCAGTCTTCTTCTTCTTTGTGCTTTTTGGTCGCCCAGGACGCAGTGGTCGAATTGCCCGTACAGAGCACCCGGCAACCGGATAGCCACTACTCCTATACCGTGATCGAAAGGTGGTGCCTTGTGACGGAGCACTCCGCGGCTGGTTTCTTCCCTGGTGGTGCACCGGACATCTTCTCTTCGACGACGAGAGCATCTCTTCTCTTGGCCAAGACCCGTCGTGCATCCACCACCAGGAACAACTGTCCCCGTCGGAGCTGTCTTCCACAACAAGGTACTGTAACCGCCTGGCTCCCCTTTTCGATCGGTTCGTGTGAGGTATCTGATTCCTCCCCGTTCCGTTGGGTTGCCTCCAAGCTTATTCACTCTTTGTTCTGAACTGGTTCAACCTGTCGCTAAACAATTTGCTAACCAAGACTTGAATGCATCACCCGTAGAGACTTTCTAGGACATCGTGCCTTGCCTCTCACCGAGTGGGCCTGGCCGCCGAACTTTGTGATCTAGTGTGATTAATGCCTTCCTGCCTTGCATTTTTACCCGCTTCAGTACGAACCGTGTTGACTTCATTACCTGCCTATTTCTTCTCTCCCTTCCTCACTAAATATTCGAGTGTCATCTGGGTTGAGGTATACACCTCTGTCTGAAAATAAGTGGTGCCGTAGAACCTAGAGTTGTCGATATTGTGTTTCGGGGGATTGAGCTTTATTCCATTCTGCAGAGTAATTGTATTTTGATGTGTTTGCCGTGATTCGCTTTAGTATTTTTCGTAGACGTTCTGTTGTTAATAAATAACTTACTATCTTTATACTAAAGCCTGGTTGCGTGTTTACTCGTTTTGCTGCGAAGAATTACCCTATCTTGTATACTCCCTATACTGACCAACTTTTCTTGAGAGAAGTCTGACTGCTCAGCCACAGCTACCAATTGAATCTGTGTGGTGCAGACTGCTACCAAGTGGGTTCATCGCAACACCTGTAGTCCTAAATCTTTTGCAGTGGTCCCAGAGGGAACTGCACAGGTTTCCGCCTAACACTGGTGTACAGCGGTGGGATTAGTATCGAGTATACAGTTTAGAGTGTTTTTCGACGCTGTAGGACGACTAACCACAAAACGTTACAAAAGCAACTTTCAAAAAACATGTCTACAATGGAAATTTACAGCCAAGAGTCTTTGTCGGATAAAAATACTGAGAGTTTGCGAGCTCTCTGTAGACAAGAGAATCTTTCTGTAAAAGGCAAGAAGTTAGAACTGATAGAGAGATTGCTGGCGAATCAAAGTCTGGGTACTGGTTCAGAGGAACCAAACTCTCCAGCAACTGTAGATAACAGTAATGGTGTTGATCTGAATCGTGATTCTGATGATAGCGATGAAGAGGCTGACGAGGACGGCGAGGCTAACGAAACTGTCTCCCCCGCTCCTCTACCTGCCTTACCAACTGTGCCTACGGGGCCCATACCAGGTCCCACAAGTAACCCTGCTTATTTTGAACTTGAAAAAATGAAGCTCGAATTAGAATATAAACGGTTTTTGGCTCAATCTGAACGAAACCAAGAGCTCGAGTTCAGACGAATGAATGCCCAGGCTGAGCAGAAACAAGCTGAGTTAAGACTCAGGGAAATAGAGCTTAATCATGAGTTAGAAATGAAAAAGTTGTCTATGGAAAATGCTTCTCTCTCCTCTGGTTCCTCTAGGAGCTCCAGTCCCAAAAGACCCCGGATGCCGAAGGAATTAGTGGGTATGTACGAACCGAGATTGGATGTGTTGGATTGGTTGAAACTGTTTGAATACAATCATGGGCTCCAGGACATCACCGGGAACGCGTTGCTTCCCTGGTTGTTCTCTAGGCTTCCTCCTGTTGCGACTGATGTGGTAATGGAATTGGGGGAGGTGGATAAGAAGGATTACGAAAGTGTGAAACTAGCTTTGATAGCTAGATTCGGGAAGACCCCTTCCCAGTATCTTAAGAGGTTTAGAACCCTCAAAAAGCATGATGGTACCCCTTGGGCTACCTGGGTGAGTGAAGGGTTGAAAAACTTAGAGGGATGGATTAAGAGTTACAAAGTTGACACTTACGAGGGTATGCGAAATCTTTTTATGTTGGAGTCGATTTATGATGCCTGTTCTCCTGAGCTCAGACAGCACTTGGCTGATTCGAAGGAATTAGATTCCAGGGCTCTAGCTAAGTCTGCTGACTTGTGGGTTGCCAACAGGGCTACTCACAAGGATTCTGGGGCAACTCAGAAAAAGGACGAGGGAAAACAGCCTAAAAAAGACTCAAAGGAGAATTCGAATAACTCACATTCCAAAGAGGGCCCCAAACAAAACCAGAAGGGTAAGCCACTGGGAAAACCACAGCAGAATAGTATGTCTTCTGGTGCCAAACCGGAAGGAGGTCAGAACAAGCCACCATTCCAGAAAGCATTCGGGAAATGCTTTGTTTGTGGCTCAACTGATCACGTGAAAGGAGATCCCAGATGTAAGGGTAAACCTTCAGGGGTCCAGCTTGTCTCCTTAGCCTTCGCTCCAGAGGAGGAAGTCCAAATGACAAGTGGAAACTTTCAACTGCTAGCTGACGAACCCATTGGAGTCTCAGCCAGCGTTTCTTTAGTATCTCTGGGGTTGTGGGAACAACAGAATTTAGATGTCTATAATTCTATCCCCGATAATACTAAAGAGTATTATAAGGACAGTGTCCAGGTGAATGGTCAGGAGACGCCTGCCATTAGGGACACTGGGGCCAGCATAACTGTGGTGGATAAATCGTTTTTTCAGGCTGAGGATGTTGCTAAGGCACCCAAACGCCTCAGCAAGTTAGCTGGAGGGCCTGTGCAGATGCTTCCCCAATTACCAGTTCTCATCCAGTGTAACGACATGACTGTAAAGATACCTGTCAGCATACAGAGTGAGGTACCAGGACGCGTACTGTTGGGTAACGATTTGAAAACTCTCGGAGTTGTATCGCATACTCCCAGACCTCCTAGTAAACGGTTACAGGAGCTAACCAGACCTGCAAGAGAGAGGACCCTGCGCGGTACTCTCGGGGAGATGATGAAGAAAGAAATCACTCCTGCTCCATTGGAAATGGCGGCCGCTGTCTCTAGGAACACAGAAGTAAAAGGGAAACCTAAAACTTCTAAACCGAAACCAGCATCCCACATTCCGATGCAGCCGACACGGACTTCCCCGCGGTTGTCCAACGTCACACCCGTAACTCCACCTCCAGCTGAGGCTGAGGGGGAAGTACAACCCTGTATGGTAGAATTAGACTCTGAAGAAGAGCTAATGGAAGGCCAGGAACTCATTGGAGATCTGGATCCTGTTGACCATCCTGAGCTGCAGTCGTTACTAGCAGAAGGTGGACCCAGCAGGGCAGACTTCAGTAAGGGACAGAGAGAATGTCCAACTCTGGAAGGTCTTCGCCGTCAGGCAGAAACTCAGGCTGAAGGGCAAGAGCCTGGGAAACATAGGTTGCACTGGGAAGATGGCCTCTTCTATAGTGAACCGACCGAGTCTGTCCCTGGAGACTACAAACGCCTTGTAGTACCCCAAGAGAACAGACCACAGTTCTTGCAGTTAGCCCACGAGATTCCTTTGGCTGGTCACTTGAGTTTCAAGAAGACTAAGGAAAGGCTCTCACTCTACTTCTATTGGCCAAAGATGGGGGCCGAAGTAGAAAAACACTGCAGAAGCTGCCATACCTGCCAGATCTCTGGTAAGGTTGGGTCCAAGAATGTGGCACCGTTAGTGCCTCTTCCCGTTGTGGGAGTCCCATTTGAGAGAGTAGGGATTGATATCGTTGGTCCCCTTGATCCTCCAACCTCCTCAGGCAACAGGTTTATACTTGTTGTAGTAGACCATGCTACTAGGTATCCTGAGGCAATTCCTATGAGGACTGTTACAGCTCCGGCTGTGGCTAAGGCCCTCCTTGGTATTTTTACTAGGGTCGGATTTCCTAAGGAAGTTATCTCTGACAGGGGGTCAAATTTTATGTCCCACTACATGAAAGCCATGTGGAAAACCTGCGGAGTAACTTACAAGTTCTCAACGGCTTACCACCCACAAACCAATGGGTTGGTAGAACGGTTCAACCGAACCATGAAGAGCATGATAGGTGCTCTAGAAGAACCCCTTAAGCGTAAGTGGGACCTTCTATTGCCATGCCTTCTTTTTGCTTATAGAGAAGTCCCTCAGGAGGGAGTAGGCTACTCTCCCTTCGAACTGCTCTATGGTCATCCCGTCAGAGGTCCATTGGCCCTGATTAAGGAGGGGTTGGAGAGTGCTCCTTCCCCCAAGCCAGTCAGAGTGACTGACTACGTGATAGGTCTCCGGAGGAGAATGTCGCACCTGATGACAGAAGCAAGCGATAACTTGAAAGCTGGACAAGCATTGGTCAAGCACTGGCACGATCAAAAGGCTAACATGGTTGAGTTCGCTCAAAACCAGCTCGTTCTTGTTATGATCCCCACAAGGCAGAGGGCCTTGCAAGATAAATGGATGGGACCCTACCGAGTAGTGGGTAAGCTCGGTGAGGTTAACTATCTGGTGGACTTGGGCAACCCCAAGGAGGCTCCGACAGTCTTTCACACCAACCGACTTAAAGCGTATGTCTCACGACCTGATGTAGGAGCGTTGCTTCTAGCATCGGCCGAGGAAGAAGAAGAGAGTGAAGCTCTTCCGGATCTCCTCAGAGGCTTACCTTTAGATGAAAAAATTGAAGGAGTAAATCTCTCCTCCAATCTGACACCCGAGCAACAAGAAGAGTGCAAGTCTATGTTGAATCAGTTTGCCTCTCTGTTCTCGCTCTCACCAGGCTTGACCCCTTGGGGCCAGCACGAGATACTCACTGGTGACTGTCTGCCTGTCAAAAGCAGAGGATATCGCATGTCAGAAAACGTAAGAACCCACATCAAAGGTGAGGTCAGCAAGATGCTTGATCTCGGGGTAATAGAGCCCTCTACTAGTCCATGGTCTAGCCCAGTTGTGTTAGTACCAAAGGCCGGATCTAAAGAACTTAGATTCTGCGTGGATTATAGAGCCCTTAACGCAGTCACCACGACTGATGCCCACCCTTTGCCAAGAACAGATGAGTTGGTGGATAAACTTGGCGCCGCCAAGTTCCTCAGCACATTTGACTTGACGTCAGGCTATTGGCAAATAGCCCTGACCAACCATGCCAAGGAGAAAACTGCATTTTCTACCCCCGTTGGTTTATACCAGTTTACGGTAATGCCTTTCGGACTAAAAAATGCACCTGCTACGTTTCAACGGATGGTAAACCAGGTTCTAACCGGGATGGAGGACTTCTGCATGGCATACTTGGATGACATAGCAGTGTTCAGCAATTCCTGGGACGAACATGTAACCCACCTGAGAGATGTTTTGCAGGCTCTTGGACGAGCCAATCTGACCATAAAGGCGAGTAAATGCCAAATTGGACAGAGTAAGGTAGTCTACCTTGGGCATGAGGTAGGCGGTGGAGAAATAAGGCCTTTGCTCAGTAAGATTGAAGCTGTGCAAAATTGGACAACACCGACTACTCAGACTCAGGTGAGAGCCTTCTTAGGCCTCACCGGGTATTACAGGAATTTCATAGAGAACTATGGGACCATAGCTTCTCCACTGAATGTCATCTCCTCGCCCAAATTCCCTAAAAAGGTTAAATGGAACGAGGAGTGCAATCAGGCTTTTGAAAACCTGAAAAAGGCTCTTTGCCAAGCCCCAGTACTCAGAGCTCCTGATTACCGCCAACACTTCATTGTGCAGACAGACGCTTCCAATGTAGGGATAGGTGCCGTACTCAGTCAACTGGATTGGAAAGGTAGGGAGCACCCCGTTTGCTACATCAGCCGCAAGCTGAAGGATCCTGAAACAAGGTGGGCAACAATCGAAAGAGAATGCTTTGCTATCGTGTGGGCTCTGAAGAAGTTTAGGCCGTACTTGTACGGTTCTACTTTTGTTATTCAGACTGACCACCAACCCTTGAGATGGTTAATGCAAATGAAAGGGGAAAACCCAAAACTACTGAGATGGTCGATCTGCCTGCAAGGGTTCGATTTCACCATTGAGCACAGGTCAGGGTGTCACCACCAAAATGCTGATGGTCTCTCTAGGATGTATATCATCGACTAGAGGTATGAGATTCATCCAGGAGTGGATTAAATCCTCCTGTCCCTTAGTCTGGGGGGGGCGAGTGTTAGGGAGAATTCTCTGTTTAGGCTGAATTTCCTAACCTAGTAAGTCCCCCAGCAGCTTTGCTGGATTTCTGGAGTTTGTTTTTTCCATCCTGCCAAGAGTGTGACCCTTTTCCTCCCACTCTTGGACATGTATGTGTGTAATTCCTTTGGGCTGTCAATGTGTTCGATGGGCTATGGGGTCTTTTACCCCATAGGGTCTCATATGTTTTTCTATGTGTGTCGCACTGCACCTTAGGGGTCGCGACACGGGGGTGCCCTAGCAGGTCCCCCCACCATAGACTCCATACCCGGGGACTGACTACTGTCTCCCCGGGCATGTAAAGTCACCATTGGCTTTACTAGACCTAAATTTGCTAACAGAACTAGTACCAACCATCTTATTGTGGACGTGCTAGTAGGGGTAATTCGATTACTCCTGGATCTGTTACTCGAGGGGGCACTGTCCCGTCCCTCCTCGTCGAGTTTTGGCTGGTGGCAGTGGAAACTACTTGTTATGTTCGACCCCGAGCATAACCCTATGGGATTCGTCCCATTGTTGAAGATTGACACTGTTTTTTCGTTAATCTCCAACATACCACCGATCTACTTATCTTAAATAGGTTTATCGAGTGGTATTTTCTGCCAGAACTCGGGTTGTAAAATGGCGTCTGTGTTTTTCTCTGTGACTCCTAAACCAAAGGTTGAGCCCTTTGTTCCACTTTTGGCGGGCCTCTGGACAGAGACCCTCCAAGGTGGCGCCATCTGTCTGGGTTACCTCAGGGGTGTGGGAGGGGGTTTAGGCACCCTGGACCGAGTTGCCTTGCCAACTCAGGTCGCACTCTGGAGTGATTGGCCCAGGTGGTGAGCCTTCCCGCTCACCACTTAGCATGTGTTGATTGACAAGCTAGGCTGAATGAATGGGGGACGTCTGCATAAAAGCAGGGCCTTTGGGACTGGATCTTCAGGAAGTCGCCACTGGACCTAAAGAATCCGACGAGGGTAACGCTGAGCCGACCTGCACGACAACACCTCCGGTGGAGCCCTGCGGAACCGTCTCACAATCTCCCGACGACAGAAGAGATCTCCCTGCCGGAGAGGCTCTTTCCCTGGCTGGTGGGAACAACCAGTCTTCTTCTTCTTTGTGCTTTTTGGTCGCCCAGGACGCAGTGGTCGAATTGCCCGTACAGAGCACCCGGCAACCGGATAGCCACTACTCCTGCACCCTGATCGAAAGGTGGTGCCTTGTGACGGAGCACTCCGCGGCTGGTTTCTTCCCTGGTGGTGCACCGGACATCTTCTCTTCGACGACGAGAGCATCTCTTCTCTTGGCCAAGACCCGTCGTGCATCCACCACCAGGAACAACTGCCCCCGTCGGAGCTGTCTTCCACAACAAGGTACCGTAACCGCCTGGCTCCCCTTTTCGATCGGTTCGTGTGAGGTATCTGATTCCTCCCCGTTCCGTTGGGTTGCCTCCAAGCGTATTCACTCTTTGTTCTGAACTGGTTCAACCTGTCGCTAAACAATTTGCTAACCAAGACTTGAATGCATCACCCGTAGAGACTTTCTAGGACATCGTGCCTTGCCTCTCACCGAGTGGGCCTGGCCGCCGAACTTTGTGATCTAGTGTGATTAATGCCTTCCTGCCTTGCATTTTTACCCGCTTCAGTACGAACCGTGTTGACTTCATTACCTGCCTATTTCTTCTCTCCCTTCCTCACTAAATATTCGAGTGTCATCTGGGTTGAGGTATACACCTCTGTCTGAAAATAAGTGGTGCCGTAGAACCTAGAGTTGTCGATATTGTGTTTCGGGGGATTGAGCTTTATTCCATTCTGCAGAGTAATTGTATTTTGATGTGTTTGCCGTGATTCGCTTTAGTATTTTTCGTAGACGTTCTGTTGTTAATAAATAACTTACTCTCTTTATACTAAAGCCTGGTTGTGTGTTTACTCGTTTTGCTGCGAAGAATTACCCTATCTTGTATACGCCCTATACTGACCAACTTTTCTTGAGAGAAGTCTGACTGCTCAGCCACAGCTACCAATTGAATCTGTGTGGTACAGACTGCTACCAAGTGGGTTCATCGCAACACCTGTAGTCCTAAATCTTTTGCAGTGGTCCCAGAGGGAACTGCACAGGTTTCCGCCTAACAGTGTGTTGCAGGCAGCTGGGCATTTTGGGTTCAGAGACCTTCTGGAACTTCCTGACTAGGGAGCTTGCAGCAGATCATAGCAGAGCACACTGTGTGCTGACTTGAGTACTAGTTCTGAAGCAGCTGGAGGGTCCTCTGAGTTCTTTTTCTCACTCTGTTCCCTGGGAGATGTTTAGAGGAGGGATCTTGATTCCCTCTTCGGGTATCCTGGTCTTCCTTCACTGGCGAATGATGTAAGGCAGACTGTACCTTCAGCCAGGGTCCAAGGTTGAGTACTTTTTTATTCCTTCTTATGAAGTCTTCTGATGATCAGCCAAAAGAGGGGCTCTGGCCCTCTTTCAAAGCCAAGTGGGCTACTTTCATTGGTGTAGGCTAAGCCCACCTTAGTGAGCCAATCATGGGGCCACTGCCAACAATCTTATCTATGTGTGAGGTCATAATCAGAGTGTTTGCAACAGTAAAGATAAAGTGGTTAAAACAGGAACAAGGTGTGCCCCAGAACTAATATGGCAGAACCCCACTCTCAAACGAAAATGCTCTGGGCTCACTCCCTTGTGCTTCTACGTCCCACCCATCCTCGTGTCTGACACCGGAGGCTCCAGGTAATAATCAAGTGGATTAATTAAAGAAATGGATGGCTAGCTGCTATACACACTGAGACACTTTTCCAACTGATCAAGTAACAACTCAATAGGTTTAGGTCATCCAAATGCAAGGGTCAGAGCATGAAGTCACACATTTAAATAAACACATCTATACAACTATATCCATACTATAACAAGTGGAGCAAGTGTAGAATTAAATGTGAAGAAAGTGCAATCAACAATACTTGGGAGAAGTGGGGACTCTCGTTGTATTCATGACTCTCGCTCTCACTGACTTCTCTGGAGTGGCTGCAGGAGTATCCCCAGGGCAAACCTCCACTGTAGGCTGTAAAGAGGTGGCGGTCGCAGGCACAGATACCACACTCCCCAAGTGCCACCGTCTTTCATCACTAACCCTGACCAATGATCCTCCTATTTCAAGCACTGAGAAGGGGTGGGGAACACTTTTACATTATCCAGGCCATCTGGAGTAAGCTTATTTGACCAGAATCTAAATCCCAACACTCACACTCATGTCTGCACTGCGCAGCAAGAGTCATACATTTCTCTGCTGATGGCCTGCTTATTCATGACTCATCACTACCTCATCATTACTGGCCTCACTCCTCACTTACCAAACAACCACTAGGAATTCTGACTTGTTCCCAATACCCTTCCCTTCATAGCTGAAAACGGGAACAACCCTGCGGTGGAGTAGGATGTTAACTCCACAACATTGGTTTCATGGCAATCTCCCAGGCCCTTCCGGCACTGAGGTTGGCTTCAAGGGTTTCTTCACAGATGAGGGACTAGGTAAAAAAAATCATTGACAAGGAACAAGAATGAGGACTATGACCAGCTGAATGCCTAGGGCTAGGATGAGGGACTAGGATGGCAGACTACATTTAAAATAAGTGATTACGAATAGGATGAAGGACTAGGGCAACAGAAGGGTATCAGAAAAGGTAATAGGACAAGGCATTAGGACAGTTGGGATTAGGATTAGGAACAAGGAGGATGGAATTGGATGAAAGACATGCATTTGAATGCAAGACTAGGATAAGGATGAAATACAAGGACGTTGAATAAAAACCAGGACAACGATGAAAATGAGAGACTGGAAAAAGAGACTAGATTAGGACAAGGGACTCAAATGGGGGATTAGAATGAGGGAGAGGAATTTGTATGAGGACCTATTACTATGGTGAGTGCCTAGGAGAAAAGGCTAGGATGAGAGACTAGAATGAAAGACCAGGACTAAGAAAAAAGACCACGATGAGGAACCCGCATGAGGGACTAGGATGAGAAACTATGATAATGAACCAGAACCTAGGACAGGAGCAAGAATGAGGGACTAGGATAAGGGAGCATGACAAGGGACTAAGAAGCGGGACATTGGACGAGTATGACGGCCTCAGATGAGAAATTCAGACTAGGATTAAACACTTGGACTAGAATTAGAAGCAAGGATAAGGATGAGATTTTGAGAGTAGTATGTGCAACTAGGGACAGGGACCAGGACTGGGATGACAGTCTAGGATGAGAGACAAGTAATTGCGATTTGAGACTAGTTTTAGTGACTTGAACAAGCGACTAAAATGGGATGTGTGATGAGAACTCAGACTACAAGACACTAGGACTAGGATGAGAAGCGAGGATGAGAGAATAGAATGACCACCTTGGAATAAGGACTAGGAAGAGGAAGACTAGGATGATGGTCTAGAATGAGGTCCAATCGACAAGGAGGAGGACAAGTGTGTATGACCTGGATGGAATATTGGGATGAAAAGATGGACAAGGAACTAGAATGAGGAATGAAAGACTAAGCTTGGAGACAAAATGAAGGGAATAGGATGAGGGATGATGGCCTAGGATCAGGGAATAGACAGGTGGACTAGGATGAGAGAAGAGGGACAAATGACTAGGACATGGGAGAAGCACTGGGATGAAAGACTTTTGTCACATATTGGAGTAGACCCAGACACTAGTCTAGGATGAAAGACTGGAACTATAAGAAAGTCTGGAAATAGGATCAGAAGGGCCTAGGATGAGGGACTAGGAAGAGGGACTAAGGTGAAGAGGGGAGACCAAGACTACCGCAAGGGACTCAGATGAGAGATTAGAACAAGGATCACCGTATGGTCTGAGAGACCAGAACCTGGAGTACAGTATAGGATTAAAGACTATGAAAAGGACTAATATGAGGCACTAGCACAAGCATTAGAGACTAGGATGAGATATTAAAATGAGGGTCTGGCATGAGGGACTTGGACAAGAAACTAGAAAGAGCTAATATGACCTAAGAATAGGGTAAGCGTGAGGGTGTAGGATGGGGACCAGGACAAGTCTCTAGGATGAAGGACATGGGACTAGGTTGAGGGAATCAGACAAGAATGAAACACTAGGACATGGGCAGAAGCCTAGGTTGAGGATGAGAGACTGGGGCTTCTATGAACATTTTAGAAAAGGAACTAGGACTAGGATGATAGTCTAGGATAAGTGACTACAATTAGGATTAGTGACTAGAATGGCATCTAGGATGAGGATGACCGAGTGGGACTAGAATGTGAGACATGGATGACAGAATAGACTGAGGCAGTTGGATGAGGGACTAGGAGAAAGGATTGGGAAAAGGGAATATAATTAGAGACTTGGACCAATGGACCAGGAAATGGGAAGAAGGGAAAAGGGCAAGAGCATATGACTACAATGCAAGATTATAATTAGCAAATCAGGCATGGGACTAGGGCAAGGGGAAGGTAGAAGAATGAGGGATGAAGGACTAGAATAAGGGACACATTGAAGGGACTAGGATGAGTGGTGATGGACTAAAATCAATGACTAGGAAGATGAATTATAATGAGGGAAGAGGGGCAAAGGTGTAGGACATGAGACAAGCACTAGGATGAGAGACTACGATGACAGTCTAGGAGTAGAAAGATATGCTAGTAATAGGATAAGGGACTTGGAGGAGAGACTAGGATGAGGCACCAGGATGAGGAAGAGAATCTTGGACTAGTACAAGGGACAAGGATTAGGGACTAGGATTAGATAACGCTATGGGATGAGTGACTAGAAGTCAGACTAGAGGCTGGCATAAGATATTAGGACAAGTGATTAAGATCAGAAACTAGGACTAGGATGGGTATAAAATGATAAGAGATTAAGCTGAGGGACTGGGTTCTGGAATTTGGGATGAGGAACTATGACACAGTACTCAAATGAGGGGCACGGTTGAGGGACTAGTAGGAGGGCAAATGATTAGTACTGGGATGAGAGGCTCGAATTAGCAACTAAAATTAGAACAAAGGACTAGGACAAGGATGTGAGACTGTGGGTGAGAGACTGCAATTATGGGCTAGGTCGAGGACAAGAAATTAAGACAATGGATAAAGAGTGACTAACTAGAAAGAAGGATGAGGGAGTAGGGTAGGTTGTGGTACTAGGACAAAAGTATAGGAAGAGGGTCTAGAACATGGCTAGAAGAGAAAGTAGGATGAGGGACCAGGGAGAGAGACTAGGATGAGAGATTGTGATTATGAATCCGGCCTGGGATGAGAGTCTAGGACTGAAATAAATTACTAGGACTTAGAAAAGAGGCAATAAATAGGACTGGGATGGGAAACTAAGGGTAAGGCTAGGTTGAGAAAAAGTGGCCAGAGCGTGAGACTATGACTCTGATGCCTTGCATAATGAGGGAGTTAAAGATGTGTGCTTATTTTTGGTATATTTCAAGCACTAACATGTTTTGTTGTTGGGGAACTACACATTGCATGGCTCCAGCATTTAGGAGCTCTCAATGTTATGTTATGTTATGTGTTATGTTATGTTATGTTATGTTATGTTATGTTATGTTATGTTATGTTATGTTATGTTATGTTATGTTATGTTATGTGTGTGATTATATCGCACCAAAAGCCTGTAGGCATCAAGGTGCGGCAAAACCAGTAAAACAAATTCACCTTCTGATCCCAGCTAGCAACTAAAACCAGAGAGGCATTGGGAGCATGCCTTTAGTAGCATTAACTCATGGTTGGGTGGTTGATGGGCAGCCAGACTGAATTCAAGACAATACCAACACAAAGACTTAGAATCTCCAGTAACAAGGATAAAGACCGCAAGGGAACATTAAATCACTGGAAAATATTATTATCTCCTCTAAAGTGTGGTTGTATTGTGTTGCCAAGTATGGGGTGTCAGAATCCGACGTCAGTGTAAAATTTAAGCATTAAAATATAAGAGACTCTGACAAAAACTTTCCCTGGGTGGGGGGTGGGAGGGTTGAGCCCAAAACAGTATGGCTGCTTCCGCGTGAGGTCCGCTCACCAGACATTAATCCTGTTTCATTCCTGCAGATTTATCGACCTGATTGAGCCCGATTAGACGGTTTTGCTGTCAGCAGCCATCCCTGTGTTGGCTAGAGGGTTTAGCCAACTCCACCCATGTAGCAAGACTGAGGGGAGCAGCCCTGATACACAGTGATGCACCACTGGGAGTCGGATGCGCATGTTCTGGCCTCAGTTGAGCGCTGCGTACAGCACATCACAGTGGTGTAGGAGAGGGGTTTAGTGCTTTGCCGAATTGTGGCACAGCGTTCAATCATGGGCAGGAGTACATACTGAGCACCGGATGCTCCTAAGTAGTATCAAAAGGTTCCCATTGACCCAAAGATATGTCCGGTGGGTGGAATGAGTGTGGACCTGGAGAAATGTGCTACGGCAAGCTGGGAATGCTGGCAGGGAATGTCCTTTTGACTGTAATCCTTTTGGTTTGCGATACATAAAAGGGCTCAAAGGATATGACTGATGGGTGTCGGTTATCAATGACCTGCCTGGTAGGTAATACCAGGTGGATGCTGTGGTGGTGGTGACAGAGCTGGAAGTCATATGTATCAGCCCTGGCTTGACCATAGCTGGTAGGGTCATTGATCATTGGAAAGCCACTTCTGATTCCATATAGTTCGCATGAGTCAACAGTGTTAGTTGCCACTACTCCACTATTATGCTTCTGGAAGTGGTCTAAGAAAGACTATGGCGGAGGGAAGACACACTATGCAGGCGGAGGTCCCTGAGGTGAGATGTCACTCTGATATACACAATGAGTGCCACTGGTGGGGGTGCTGGCGTGGAGCTACATGTACAGGCTGATCTTAGGCCCTGGTGTTGCAGTTCTGTCTCGTGAGCTGCATGTGGGATAGGTGACCAGTATTTTAGGAGCTTTGAGAGACAACCTTCTACCATGGGGAAGGGAGACAAAAACCAATGCAAGCTCTCATTCGATGGGGGAGTGGTAGTGAAGAGACCCAAAATTCCAGTGACACACCACGTGCCGTCAGAAGGAGCAGGGGATACTACAGACACAATCACAAGTGACGACTGTGAACGAATATCTCTAGCGTTCGAAGGGAAAATGACCAAAGCCAGGAATCAAATATTAGCATCCCAGAGCTCTGACACTCTACTGAAGCACCCCAATAATGCGAAAGAGCCCAAAGAAACAGAGGATTTTTCCTCACTCTCTTTATCTCCAGGATTCTCGTTCTCCTCCATCTCATCAACATAAATGAATCTGCTGTTAGTTTCCATAAACCCTACCACCTGTTCTTTAAGCCTTTTACCATCCAAAATTATTCTACAACACAGAGGTATGTTTGAACCTTTTCTAACAAAATTTGTTAATGCCTCTTTCCGAGATCAACATGTCTCACTAGGCATTAAGAAAGTGACTATAACGCCAATTCCAAAGATACTGAACCTGGATCTCACCGAGTAATCCAATAACAAACAGCCAGTTTATCATAAAAATATTGTACAAGGCCTCCACATTTCAACTTCAGAAATTCATAGAAAATAACTACAACCTGCACAACAGAGAGTCTGGTTTTCGCCCAGCCCATAGGACCGAGCCCGATCTCCTGGACCTCCAGGATCATATGTTGGAGATCATTGACAGTGGGAAAGCTGGGATGCTGATCCTGTTGGATCTATCAATAGCATTCGACTGCTAGAGTATCTGCAAAAACAGGGGAGTTGCTTAGAGATGGTGGTTAATTGGATTAAATCATTCTTGTCCAATTGGGTATCCAAGGTACAATGGGGCGCAGCCACTTCCCCGGTTTCTGCAATAAAATATGGTGTCCTTCAAGGAGCATCAATATCGCCACTCCTTTTCAACCTTTACATGCGCGCCTTATGTATGTTACTAGAGAAGCGAGGGGTCTTTTTTACGAACTATGCGGATGACACGCAAATGGTCATCGAGCAAAGTGGCGACTACCATCAAGATTCACTAACATTAGTAAACACCTATAATGCCATTGAAAATTGGATGTCCTTGAACTGGCTCTGCCTGAACGGTGATAAAATAGAGCTTCTCATCTTTGGCTCACCACAGACAAGGGCCAAACTAGATCCTGATTACTCTAATTTCTTGTTGCAAGGTAATAAGATCAAAACTCAAGCTAAAGTGAAAACATTAGGGGTCATACTAGAGGCCTCAATTAACTCAGATTCCCATGTACAGAACCTACGCAAAACATGCAAATACCATCTGAGACTTCTCTGTACTATACGCCCCTACATCAACAACAAGAACGTGGTGACAATTGCCCGGCTATGATTCTTATTATGTGGGGCAACAAAGTCTAATATTCAGATATGTCAAGTTATCCAAAATGATGGTATCCACATAGCCATGTCAATCCCAAGGAGAACTCACATTACTAAAACCAGGAAAGAGTTACACTTATTACCAGTACAACAACACATTAATTTCAAAATGGGATCACTAATACACCGCTCGCTTTATGGAAAAGCCTCAAAGTACCTAAAAAAAAAGGTTTTTACCCTACAAAACGGTTAGAGATCTACGATCGTCAGATCTGACCCTGGTACAGGGCATCAGAACCAAAAGAACCAGAGGTATGGGTAGATCCTTCAGGGCCCTAGTTCCAGCTTTCTGGAATTCACTCCGAGAGATCTCTTATTGGAACTGCTTCTAAAAAACTTTGAAGACATACCTCGTCTGCTAATTTTAGCTCCCCTGACTCTGAACTGAATAATTATTGCCCTTGTCTTCTCACTATGTTGGTCTTTTCAGGTTTTTGTGAGCACCCTGATGCCTGTGGGTTTTTGGCGCTATAGAAGTAAATAAAAAAATAATAACAAAATTGGATGACCCCAAGATTTTTTTTAAAGAAATCTGCTTCATCTCAAAGCCAGCAACAGTAAGCTTGATTCCAAGTTGGGCACTCTCACAAATAAAGTTAACCTGCACCAGCTGTATCTCGATAAGCATGGTGCCAGACTAGATGAGGCTGAAAACTGGATATAAGAACTGAAGGATACCTTGCTGTCAGTCCCTACCAAGATTAAGGCAACACAGGCAGCCGTTAAGGCAATAACTGCTAAGAATGAAGATTTGGAGGGGCATAACGTTGGTTGGATGTTTGGAATAGGAGAAGCTCAAGGGCCTAGCTGAATGGAATAATTTGTGGAAATAATTTGCATGACAGTATTGATAGTATTTCATCGAAGTGAGCTATCTGTGTTGTTCATGGTAGAGAGAGCCACCAGATTCCCACAAATAGACCTATACCTGGGGCCCAGCCACGACCAATCATTGCACGCATCCTCAATTATCGTGACCGAGACACCATGCTAAGGCTGTCACGATTGAAAGGAGACCTGACATATGATGGGGATCAGCTCCAGATCTTCCCAGATTTTTCATTAACAGTCCAAGCCTCCAGAAGAACCTTTGCAGTAGTTAAGCACAAGTTCTGTGACAGGAATATCAGCTACTCCATGCTTTTTCCTGCTGGATTACAAATTCAGTATGAAGTAAAAGTCCAGTTATTCACTTGACCTAAAGCTACTAGTGTATTTGTGGAAATGATCACAAAGTCACTGACCAAGAGGGGCCAGAGGTCACAGGATGGCGACACAGGACACAGTATTGATTCGTTAGTGGTTCCCTTACTTCCGATGTATTGACAAATGGTAGCTCCTGATGGGAAACATAGTGCTCTTGGATAGACCCTTCTTAACTGACGGTGGTGGGAGGCTGGAAAGATCATCGGCAGATACTGTCATTTTATTGCAATTTCAAATCAGTATTTTTGACAAATACGTAATTCAGATCTGGTACTGGATACAGTGCAAGTGCCCCATTCATTTACTGCTCAGTTGTGGTTGGGGTCGGGAGGGTGTCAGTGATTCAGTAGAGTTGGGGTTGTTCAGGTAGGTGGGGAAGGAGGGTGTTATGTGGGGTTATTTTGTTATCGTTATTGTTGTCCAGAGTGTCCAAGGAGGAGGGTCATGTAGGGAGAGGAGGCTTCACATTTTAGCTAAGGCTCCACATTTCAACAGGGATGAAAATAGATCCCAGTAGTGAGCAAGAGTGTGAGATTCAGATGTGAGACACTGTGCTGAATCCAGTGTATGTCAGCATTGTGGATGTATAAAGCACATGTCAGCTAAAAGGTGAATTTGGATTTGATACTGTAAAACATGATGTTAGCATTTTACTCCACAACACTCTCATGGACTGAATTGCTATGAACCCTAAAAAACTAACATTTGCTAATCCCTATCCTCTAACTCCTAAAATATCCCCTACTAATATTTAGGACAAGTCAGTCCATTAATTTTGTGAACAAACGTTGGTACAAATTGATAACTGATTAATTTGAAATGCAGTAAATAAATGTAAATAAATGTGGAAGGATTAGATGTGTGATGGATATGTACACGATTTGATGTGAAGCGATCTGTCCAAGTAGGTCCAACTGGAATGCAGCTCAGGGCAATGTAACACTTCACATCCGTTTGCTGCAATTCCATGCTGCTCGATCTAATCACATGCTCTGGAAATTTCTGGACTATGGTTGATTGAAAGGGAGGTGTTTCTGATGGAGTATGACATCACAGAGAAAGGCAGGCACTTTTACATTTCATGTCAGTAAAATCTGTATCCATATACAGTCTCAGGGAAAGGGTTCAAAAAGACTTGCAGGAGGCTGGCTCTCTCAGAAGGCTGGCTGTCAATTTGAAGCACTCACCGTCCCTGGGGGAAGTGTCCAGCAGTGGCAGGCAGGCTGACAGAAGGCTTCGCAGAATCTATTGAACAGCAAAGGCGGTGAATCAGATAAAGTATGCTCTTGTCCGGGCAGCTAGATGGAGATCGTTTGGAGTCCGGGGAGCACACACACAATCAAGCATTATTTCTTGAGTGAGTTCCCAGTTAAATTGAGGAGTGTGAAGAGGCAAATATGTTATGTTATGGTACTTTGCATTTATATAGTGCCTTATGCACCATTGGTATGATCTCAAGGTGCTGGTAGGTTGAACGCCCTCGGGAACGGAAGTTCAAGTCAGTATAGAGAGGAGAGAGAGTCATAAGGTGCGTGTGAGCACTGGATATGTGTGCAGAATTTGTGGCATTCGTGTGATAGCTGCTTCTTAGCGGTAGGTGTGGTGGTTGGGAGGTCAGGAATATGTGTTTGTTCTGGGAGGTTATTATGCAGACAGATTCTGGCTGCATTAGGCCCGAGGAGAAAGCCTAGGCTGGAGTGTGTGTGACCAACTGTGATTAGTTAGGATGATGGGGAGTATGAGGCAAGTGATGGTATAAGAACAGCTATACTGAATGGTGTCATAGTATCACTGTGTTTTAGGTGAGTGATGGTGTAAAGAAGAGAGTAAGCGTGGAGATGTTATATGGTGGTTTACCTTAGGTGCTTGGGAGCAAGCACAGTCTTATAGTTCCATGCATCCGACCGTTCCATGCATTCCGAATGTTTCAAGGACTCCAACCCGTTCCATGCACTCCAACCCGTTCCATGCACTCCAACTCGTTCAATGCACTCCAATACATTCCATGCACTCCAACCCGTTCCATGTATGCACAACAACCATGTTATGCACTCACGCTATTCTATGCACTTCAATCAAATATCATAGATTAACAGGTGTGTGTGTTAGTCGAGGGCTCTAAATTAGGCATTTCTAACAGTTATAGCGTAGAACGATGTGTTTGCATTTCTAAATATAGTTAGCTGTTTTCATATTCTTATCCATTCATGCAACAGCATTCAGATGTAACAGAAGTTTATAATCTGCCGAGATTATTTGCGAAGTTCAAGGTCAAATTTAGCAGATCTCTGGGACTTTATCGCAAATAGACTGTTTTGAAACCCATTGCAGGAAAGGCTCAGTTACCGCATAGAAGAGCATCTTGAAGCCTAATTATAGCAATGCTCATTCCTCGCAGGGAAAAAACTGCAAATGAGCTGTGTTTTACGCACACCTGGTCTCTGCGGAGGTGTTGGGGCACGGTTACAGCCCTCCCTAAATTTGAATCTCCCCCTTCAGGCCTCTCCCTCCGTAGAAAAGCTATGAGCGGTGGTACATGGTGATACTGCTCCTGCATGGAGATAACAGTGTGTGAGTGCGCCAATCTGTGATTGTTGTACCTCTCAAACCCTTCACCCCAAAGTACGGTTTCTGTGAGCATACGCCGGCCCATAAAGCTCACCTGTGAATTATGGAAGATAAGCTCTCTGTCCTGCTACTTCTGGCAGGGGCGCGTCGAGTGGGATCTAGTTCCTTCATTGATCCCTGATAAGGATTAGTCCAGTCCAGCTGCGACTATGCTTCTCCTTATGATTGGTACGTCTTTCTTGAGCTCTTGTGATGCTGTTCATCTGTTTAATGTCTTTATATGTTGTTCCTATTTATGCTCGCAATAATGTCTCTCTTCTGTTTTCTTCCCATAGATGCAAATGCGGCCTCAATGCAGCTCTGAGACGCGATATGCGGCCGGATGGAAGATGGATGCTACTGCAATGTTCGACAGCAGGTAAGTGATGGTTTAAGGAAAAGCACGAAGTATGGCGAAGCGCAACCTTAAACTGACTGTTTTTTTCAATGTCTAACCTTGTCTTGCAGACGCTGCTGTCGACGATGGAGCGTGTCGTGCTGCGGAGCCAAGATGAAGATTTCGGCGTTCCGGAAAGTGTAAAGATGAATACTTTGTTCGCCGAAGAGATGTACAGGTAAGAACAGCTTCCCCCAGTTGGTAAGTATGCTGGCAGGAAGCAGGATGTCCAGGAAACAGGATCTTCAAAGGTAAGTCTGACCTCAGGCGACGGTGAGCGTTACGCTGATTGCAAGTGCTGAATAACGCGAAGCGTCTGTCTTGAGGATCGGGGCAGCTTATATAGCTGAGATCGTGGGCACGCACATTAGGGCTGGCTTACCAGCCACACTCTGCCACTCCTAGATAGTGAGCACGTGCAAAGGCAATCCATTAGCAGCCACACCCAAGAATACACTTGGGGCTGCTTAATGAATGGAATGTTCAAGGTTAATGTATCCTACTTAATGGATGGAATGTTCAAGGTTAATGCATCTGAAGTGCTATGTCCATAATAAAAGCTTTTTGGTGTTAAATGGATGTTCTTGTTTACTTTTGTTCATGAGCCTGGCGCCAAAGGCACCAGGACAGTGTCCACCCAGGTCTCCTGTGCATGCGACCCCTGCATGCCTGTGCCCCTGACTTCATGACCATGACAGCACTCCCCCTAAAGGCCCCTCTCAAGGGTGGTTCTCCTCCCGGTCCTGGTTTGGTGGGATTATTGCGATGGAACTGTCTGATTAAACACAGAGCATGGACGTGTTCACTGGGTTCCCAATTTCAGTCTTGAAGTCGGTAACCTTTCCAGTCAATTAGGTAATACAATTTTGATCAAACCACCTTGGAGTCCAGTATGGATTTGACTTCATATTCTGGTTCTCCCTCTATTACTTTGGGCTCTGGCAGAGAACTAAGCTGTGTATTAATTTCATGGGTTTGAGGAGAGAGACATGAAATACGGGTGAATTTTCATGTGAAATGGTAACTCCAATTTCATGGCGACAAGATTGATTATGGACTTTATAGTATAGGGGCCCAGGTATCTTGGGCGGAAAGCTCTTGGCCCCTTCAGGGGAATATATTTGTATGATAACCACACCTTTTCTCCAATCTGGTAGGCGGGAGCTTCCTTCCGATGTCGATCAGCAAACAGTTTTTGTCTTTCCTTAGCCTTGGTCAGATGCTCTGTCGCCTCCTTAAGAACCTGAGTGATGGTTTTATGCACGTTTTTTAAATACTGATGTCCTCGGATGTCTTCCATGAACAGTGTAGAATGGTGTTTGCCCTGTGCTTGTGTGAACTGAGTTGTTGTATGCATACTCAGCTATCCAGAGTATATTTTTCCAAGAATCCTCGGACTGTTGCAACGTACACCTGAGATATTGCTCTAAAGTTTGGTTGGTTCATTCAGTTTGCCCATCAGTTTGAGGGTGATGGCTTGTGGACAACCGGAGATCGATTTTGGCAATCGTACATTTTCTCCAAAAGGCAGAAACAAATTGAGTTCAGGGATCAGATTCTAATATTGCTGGAAATCCATGCAATCGAACAATTTGCTCTAGGAACACAGAAGCGAGAGTTGACACAATTGGGGGTCCCTTCTAAGGGATGAAATGGGCCATTTTGGAGAATAAATCCACAACGACTAATATGGTGTTGAATCCATTGCAGGGTGGAAGATCTGTGATGAAGTCCATTGACAGGGTATGGCAAGGTGCTGGCGGTACTGTTAGGGGATGCAGTAAGCCAGCAGGGTTCTGTTTCTGAGACTTGTGTTGTGCACAGACTGTCATGACCTTGAACCTAGACTATGGGTCTGGGGCACCATGGCCCCCGCCTCAGTACTGTTACAAGGCCAGAAAGGCCCACGCCAGCTCGTTGCGGGTGCCTTGGACGCAATTCTGGCGCCGTTGGCATCAGTTTCACTTGGCAAGTATGGGTTCCAATGGACAATGGGTGAACATGGCTGCCTCCACAAGGATTATGATGGAACTGCAACAAGCAGTCTAGCTTCAGGGCGGGGTCTGCCCCATAGGCACCAGGGATACCTGCCGGGTATTTAAACCACGCCTGGCCCAAGGCATGCGCTTCGCATTATTCTGCTTTTGCAGCGTGACGTTCACCGGGTCCTGCTCAGCATCCTGGCCTGCATGGGTGAACAACTCTAAAGAACAACGCTATCCTTACCTGTTCAGCTCCAACTCTCCTCCATCCAGTCGGAGCCTTCGGGAACTTTTCCATCGATCTCCTGCTACATCTTTAGGACAATAGAGGCAAGAATCAGAAGCTACTTACCATCTCTCCTGGAAGGCCTCCGCCATTCCGAACATCATCACAGTGTTTGGTCCCAATACATCACTGCTTCCAGGAATTCTCCACAACCTGTGAAGAACAACAGCACAGGTCAGTCGACTTTCAAGGACGCTTTCAGTGCTGCATCAGGCGCATCCTTACCTTCTCGAACTCAGCCGTCAGCCTCGGCTCTCTCCATCAGCCTCTACAAGACAAGAGAAGAAGGTTATTGGGGCATTCATCAATATAGACATTACTCAAAAAACATTAAAGATTTTCCTGAAAGATGGAGTCGCAGCCGGTCTGGACTCTAGGCAATCGCCAGTGAAGTAAGTCGGCGGATCAAGCCAACAACGACGCGCCCCTGTCCAGCACGGCAGGACGGAGAGCGCAACATTACGAAAATCAAGGTGAGCGAAGTCCCAAGGGAAAACCGCAAGGGGAACGCAGGGAGGTGGGTCTCTGAAGGGAAGGTGAAGTCGCTAAAATCCCCCTCCTATCTTCTAGAACTGATTCCTGGCAGAACGAAATATGGGGAAGGTGCAGTGAACCCAGAAGTGGCGCAGACCAGTCGAGAGGCCTCCCTGTGGATACAAGGTGAGCGTTACAGAACGCGAAGCCGTACTTAATAATCCACCCGGGCGCCCGGTATGGAAACCTCAGAGACTAATCAGCTGGCCCAATTGTTGGGGCAGTTGCGCGCAGAGGTCCACTCTTCACAGCAGGAAACCAACGCCTTGCGGAGAGAACTAATTGTGACCAAGGAAAGAACAGACGACCTAAGTAGGCAACTTCTTCAATCCCAAGTTGGGCAAGCACCGTTTCCAGGGATTGCCCCTCCAACACCAATTCCAGTGAGCAATCAGGTCCAGATCAACCTTCCTGGAACAGTACCATTAGCCCCTCGGGAGCAATTCTCGAGAGATCCCCGATGATATGCAACTTTTATGAACCAGTGTCATCTCCATTTTCTGTGTAGACCTTGGGCATTTCCAACCGACCAGTCGCAGGTGGCCTTCGTCCTTTCCTACCTGAGTGGGAGTGCTGCTGATTGGTCGGTGCCATTCATCAGTCTAGATGACCCCCTATTGCAGGACTTTGGTGGGTTTCAACAGGAGCTGGAAAAGCTTTTCGCCCAACGCCATCATGGGCAGGCTTTAGATAACAAACTTTTGTCCCTTCGACAAGGGAACCAGGACTTGCTTGCATACATCGCCACTTTCAATAGGCTGGTGGTAGAGGCAGATTGGCCTGAGGACAAACGGACCAACCTGTTCAATCGGGGTCTGCAAGGGGAGCTGAAGGATGGGTTGGCTCAAGTGGTGGACCCACCTCGGTATTGTGCTGAATTCATTAGCCTAGTGGTGCAACTAGATCAGCGACTTCAAGATCAAAAAAGTGATCGTAGTAAGCCGGATGCCTGCCCTGTATTTGTGCGACCCAAAGACCAAGCACCTCGAGGGTCTGAAGGTGCCATTGAACCCATGCAAATAGGAGGAGTCAGACCTCCTTTAAACAAAGCCAAACGGGAGAAAAGGAGAGAGCTGACGTTGTTCTTTTATTGTGGCAAGGCCGGCCAATTCCTTAAAGAGTGCCCTGTCAAGCTGCCCAGAAGAACCGTCGGGGCTACAGACAAGGTGAACCCCGGTGAGGAGTCGGAAAACTGCCAAGCCCGGCAATTGTAGGGGTCCAATTGTCGAGCGAGGAGATTCAACTACAGACCTCCCATTTTGCTCTAACTGTGATCTTAATCACTCACCAGCACCCATCTGTCATGCATTCAATGGAAGCTTATATCGACAGTGGAGCGGTGGGGAACTATAAAGATCAGGACGTCGCAGCAAAGATGGGGCTACCACTCTGCCCTAAGTCAACCACTGAGACGGTCACAACCGTTGACGGCACCGATATCGCCTCGGGACCTGTGTCTGGATGTACCACAGAACTCACCCTCATGTGTGAGGATGGACATCATGAAATCTTCACCTTCGATCTGATCAAGGCACCGCAGTTTCGGCTAATCCTGGGAATGCCGTGGCTAGTCGCACACAACCCACAAATCAACTGGGGTGCCCGTGAATTGGTTTTTGCCCATGGCTACATGCACACTTGCTACCCAAAAGGTCAGAAGGGGAAGCACGCCAGTTCTCCTGTGCGTGAGGGTGCAGTGAGCGTCCTGGGAGGACTCGCTACGCTGTCAGTGCACTATCAAGACTTTCAAGACGTTTTTCAGAAAGAGCAAGCAAATACTCTGTCCCCTCACAGACCCTACGATTGCCAGATCGATCTGCTGCCGATGCCCGGATTCCGTGTGGGTGTATCTATGCGCTACAGAACCGGAAAACCAACATCTGAAAACATATCTAAAGCAATACCTAGCCAATGGCGTTATCCTCCCGTCCAAGTCATCGGCCGCGGCTCTGTTATTCTTCGTACCGAAAAAAGAAGGGGACTTGAGAACTTACATCGACTACCGTGCCCTGAACCAAATTAACATCAAAAACCGTTATCCTCTGCCTCTGATCCCAGAGTTACTAGACCAGGTCAAAGAAGCCCAGATCTATACCAAGTTGGATCTTAGAGGGGCCTACCATCTAGTGCGCATTAAAGAAGGGGACGAGTGGAAAACGGCATTCCGCACCAAGTACGGCCTATATGAATATCAAGTAATGCTGTTCGGTCTGTGTAATGCCCCAGCCGCTTTCCAATACTTCATGAACGATGTGCTTAGAGAACTCATTGATGTCTGCGCCCTAATGTACATTGATGACATCCTAGTGTACTCAATATTTGAGCAAGAACATGTAGGGCATGTACGAGCAGTCCTGTTCAAGCTTCGACAACATCACCTCTACGCCAAGCTCGAGAAATGCTCGTTCCATGTAGCGGAGGTGGAGTTCCTGGTTTTGTCATTTCACCTAAGGGGATAGGCATGGACGCTCACAAAGTTGACGCAGCCCTCAACTGGCCAGCACCCAGTTCCATTAAGGGTGTCCAGAGTATGCTGGGTTTCGCTAACTTTTACCGCCGTGTTATTCCCGGGTTCTCCCAAATTATGCACCCGATTACTTCACTATTACGGAAATGTAACAAGACCTTTCGTTCAGAAGAGGCGGAGAAGGCTTTCCAAGAAGTCAAGGCGAAGTTTGCTACGGCCCGATCTTGCAGCATCCACGTCCAGACCTTCCCTTTATTGTAGAAACAGATGCGTCTAGTATGGCGATGGGCGCAGTGTTGTCACAGAAGTACCCGCACACAGGCCAACTGCATCCAGTGGCCTTTTGGTCACGGAAGTTCACGCCGCCGGAGCTCAACTATGCCATCACCGACAAGGAGCTGCTGGCCATTAAGGCCGCATTCAAGGCTTGGCGACACTACCTATTGGGAGCCAGACATACCATCACTGTGATAACAGATCACCGAAATCTCCAATATTTGAATGATGTGAAAGCTCAGTCATCTCCGCAGCTACGTTGGGCCCTTTCTTTGCGGAGTACGATTATGTAATCACGTATCGAGCCTGAGTTAAAAATGGCAAAGCAGATGCCCTTTCGCGCATGGGTACGGAGGAAATGGCACATGTACCTCCTAACCCCGTGGACATTATCCCTGGTGATAGAATCCTAGGCATCACCACCACCATGACCCAGGACGAGCTCTTATACGAAGTCCGGCAAGTGCTAACTCAAGAGCAACTACAAGAATGGGGTTCCAGAGGTGAACACTATTGTGTTAAGGACCAAATGTCGTACTACAGGAACCGGCTGTTCGTGCCGGTGAAGGAACTGCAAGAACAAGTCATCTCAGAGTACCATGACTCTCTCATAGAAGGACACCCGGGAATTGCAAAGACCTTAGCTAAAGTGAAGAGGAGTTACTGGTAGCCAACGTGGCGCAAAGATGTAATCGAATTCATCACGTCTTGCGGAATCTGTGCCCAGAACAAGTCCTCCAAGCAAAGACCCACAGGGCTCCTTCAACCTTTGGACATTCCGCCGGCCCCGTGGCACACACTGTCCCTAGACTTTATTACTGATCTCCCTTCTTGTCAAGGTTACGACACCATCCTGGTAGTCGTGGACTTATTCTCTAAAATGGCTCACTTCTTTCCATTCAAGGGTTTGCCTAACGCCTCCGGCCTCGCCCGGATCTTCCTCGAGCACATAGTGCGCCTGCACGGATTCCCTTCGGCCCTAATATCGGATCGAGGAACTCAGTTTGTGTCCAACGTCTGGAGAAAATGCTGCTCTCTAGCCCAGATAGACATCCGACTGTCCACTAGCCACCACCCCCAAACAGACGGTCAAACGGAGAGAATGAACCAGACCCTCGAGCAGTACTTACGCTGCATGCTCCACTAGGCAGAGGGGGATTGGAAGGACCTCTGATGGATCGCCGAATACGCCTACAATAAATCGTTGCACAGCAGCACTGGACAAACAACATTCTTTATGGTTTACGGAAGACATCCGCGCACGTCCGAGCTAGACATCCCGACGACTCTGGAAATGCCAGCCATCACAACCCTCCACACGACCATCTTGCAGGCTTTCAAGAGAGCTGAAGAACATCTGCAACTAGCCAAGGCGCGCCAGAAAAAATATGCGGATCAACATCCCACCAAGGCCCCGGACTACCAAGTAGGGGATCAGGTGTGGCTAGCCTCGAAACACATACCTATGGAGGAGAAGGGACATCCTGGTCTCTACATATGTGAGGACAAAACTCTACTATTTGGTGGACTGGAAGGGCTACAGTCCACAGGACAGAACATGGGAGCCCAGTGAGTACATCCATGCTCCGCACCTGCTTCAACGTTTTCATCGAGAGCACCCTGACAAGCCAGGACCGGACAGGAGGGTCACCGTGAGAGGGGCCTTGGGGAGGTGCTGTCACAACCTGGAACCTAGACTATGGGTCTTGGGCACTATGGCCCCCGCCTCAGTTCTCTTACAAGGCCAGAAAGGCCCACGCCAGCTCATTGCGGGTGCCTGGACGCAATCCTGGCGCCGTTGGCATCAGGTTCACTTGGCAAGTATGGCTTCCAATGGACAATGGGTGAACATGGCTGCCCCCACAAGGATTATCAGGTAACTGCAACAAGCAGTCTAGCTTCAGGGGGGGGTCCGCCCCAAAGGCACCTGGGATACCTGCTGGGTATTTAAACCACGCCAGACTCAAGGCACGCGCTTCACGTTATTCTGCTTTTGCAGCGTGACATTTACCGGGTCCTGCTCAGCATCCTGGCCTGCACGGGCGAACAACTCTAAAGAACTTCGCTATCCTTACCTGTTCAGCTCCAGCTCCTCCATCCAGTCGGAGCCTTCTGGAACTTTTCCATCGATCTCCTGCTTCATCTTTAGGACAATAGAGGCAAGAATCAGAAGCTACTTACCATCTCTCCTGGAAGGCCTCCGCCATTCCGAACATCATCTTCGGCGTTTGGTCTCAATACATCGCTGCTTCAGGGAATTCTCAGCGACCTGTGAAGAACAACAGCAAAGATCAGTCAACTTGCAAAGACGCTTTCAGCGCAGCATCTAGCGCATCCTTAACTTCTCGAACTCAGCCATCAGCTTCAGCTCTCTCCATCAGCCTCTACAAGACAAGAGAAGGTTATTGGGGCATTCATCAATATAGACATTACTCAAAAAACATTAAAGACTTACCTGAAAGGTGGAGTCGCAGCCTGTCTGGACTCCAGGCAATCGCCAGTGAAGTAACTCAGCGGATCAAGCCAACAACGACGCGCCTCTGCCCAGCACGGCAGGACGGAGAGCGTGACATTACGAAAATCAAGGTGAGCGAAGTCCGAAGGGAAAACCACAAAGGGAACTCAGGGAGGTGGGTCTCTGAAGGGAAGGTGAAGTTGCTAAAATCCCCCTCCTATCTTCTAGAATTGATTCCTGGCAGAACGAAGTCCGGGGAAGGTGCAGTGAACCCATGAGTGTCCCAGAACAGTCGAGACGCATCCCTGTGGATACAAGGTGAGTGTTACACAGACACTGCAGGTTTGAATAAATTGGGCATTGTCTTTTCGCCAGGTTGGCACCAGTAGTTTTATTTTACCTTAGCCTGAGTTTTGGCTATTCCTGGGTGTCCTTCCAGTAATGAATCATGGTAATTTGTGATGATTTGCTTTTGCAGTTCTTGGTCTTGGACATATAATCGTCCTTGGAAATACGGTAGATTGTCTTTGATGGTGTACTGGTCACCTTTTAACAGCCATTCCTGTTGTGTTGATTGATCCATCGGGGATTCCAAACTGGTTCTTTGGTCATCCACACATGTGGTGGCAGCTATTCTGCCTTTCCTTTCCTCAGGAGTTATGGCCACAGGGTCGGATGCTGTAAAAGCCTCTTTTTCTTCACTCATGCATGATAGAGCGTCTGCTTTCCCATTGCGTACTCCAGGTCTAGAAGTATTAATAAAATCGTATTCCGCGAAAAAGATAGCCCGACGAAGTTGACGCAAGGATTGTGCTTTGGAGGTTTTCAAGTATTGCAAGTTACGCTGGTCCATGTTGACAGTGACCGTATGTCTCGCCCCAAGAAGGTAATGTCTCCAGGCCTTGAATGCTGCTTTAATCACCAGTAATTCCTTATCTGTGATTGCGTAGTTAAACTCGGGGACTGAAAATTTGCGGGACCAGAATGCGACGGGGTGTAGTTGTCCTGTTTCAGGGTCTCGTTCTGACAATACTGCTCCCATGGCTATTTTTGAAGCATCTGTCTCAACTATGTAAGGTAGGTCTGGCCATGAGTGTCAAAGGACTGGTGCTGTAGTGAATGCTAGTTTCAACTTCCGGAAGGCTTCTTCAGCTTCTGTCAACCAATGGAACCTTTGATTTTTCTTTAACAAGGAGGTAATTGGATGTACAATTTGTGAAAATCCGGGTATAACCGACGGGAAAAGTTGGCGAATCCGAGCACGCTTTGCACTCCTTTTGTAGATGTTGGAATTTGAATAGATAAGAATGTCGTCAATGTAAACAAGAGCGCAAACGTCCAGTAGTTCACGGAGTACATCATTCATAAAGAATTGGAACGCTGCAGGTGCATTGCATAACCCGAAGGGCATGACATGGTATTCAAAGAGGCCATACTTTGTGCGGAAGGTCGTTTTCCAATCGTCTCCCTCTTTTACTCTTTCAAGATGGAATGCTCCTCTTAAATCCAGTTTTGTGTAGATTTGAGCATGTTTCACTTGGTCCAGGAGTTCTGGTATAAGTGGTAAAGGATATCGATTTTTTTCTCTGATATGTTTGATGGGTCTATAGTCGATGCAAGTTCTTAAGTCCCCCTCCTTTTTAGGCACGAAGAATAAGGGCGAGGAGGCAGGTGACTTGGACGGGCGAATGAAACCGTCCGCCAGGTACTGATCCAGGTAAGTTCTAAGATGCTGATTTTCCTGTTCTGTCAGAGCGTAAATTCTGCTGCAAGGGATCTGGGCTCCGGGTACAAGATCTATTTGACAATTGTAGGATCTGTGCGGGGGCAGAACGTTGGCTTGCTCTTTTCTGAAGACATCCTGGTAATCTTGGTATTCAAGCGGTAAGGAGCTGATGAGGCTCAACACGATTCCTTTCTTCGGTTTCAGATTGGTGTTATCTTTATTGTAACATGTGTCGGCACAATCAACCTTGGGTGGTTTTACCGGGCAGTCACGGAGGAAGTGACCTGCTTGTCCACAATATAAGCAAAGCTGTTGTTGTCTTCTTTTTTCCCTTTCTGCTTTGGTAAGGGGACTTCGTAATCCACCAATTTGCATTGGCTCAGACTGTTCATGTGGTTTAGTCTGATTCGCACAAGGCCATACGTATACTGACTGTCCCTCTGATCTAGCTTGATCCATTTTCTGATTCTGCAACCTATGGTCGAGTTGCACCGTCAGGTCTATGTAGTCCGCACATCTCTCAGGGGGATTCACCACTTGTACCAACACATCCTTAATTTCTCCAGGTAACCCTCGGTAAAAGAGTATAGTCCTCTTCTCTTCTGGCCAGTTGGTCTGGGCTATGAGACATTGGTTGCAAAAGAGGTTCATTGATCTTGACTCCCTTGTCTGAGTTACAACAACTTGTTGTCCAGAGCTTGTCTTTGAGTATGAAGGGTAAACAATTTCTCCATCTCATGTTGAAAATTCCCAAAGTTCCGAAGTAAAGTGTCATCTTAATTTACCAAAGGTATAGACCAGTTGCCACACTACCTACTAAATACGAGAGTACAAACGCCACTTTGGCTTGGTCATTAGGAAAGGCTCCTGGTCTGTACAAGAAATGAAGGCGACATTGGTTCATAAATACAGCAAACTTGTTTGGGTCGCAGATGAAGGGTTCTGGAAGGGCTAGAGGCACTGCTCCTGGACGAACCTCCTGAACCGGTGTTGATTGTTGTGGTTATGGAAGAATGAGAAGAATGGGTCACTCCAGGCAGTGGAACCTGTCCTGCTTGTGCTTGTAGCATTTGTCTTGCCAATTCGTCAGTTCTTTCTCGAGTTACAATAAGATCCCTCCGTGATGCATTGGTTTCCTGTCTTGAAGCATGTTCTTCAGCCTGTAATTCCCCTAGAAAGAGGGCTAACTGATCTGTTTCTGAAGTTTACATAACTCCCAGGCAGAGAGTATTAGAAGCTTTGCGTTCTGTTATGCTCACCTGGTCTCTGCTGAGGCGTTGGGGCACGGTTGCAGCCCTCCTTGAACTTGAATCGCCCCCTTCAGGCCTCTACCTCAGTAGAAAAGCTGGGAGCGGTGGTACATGGTGACACTGATCCTGCGTGGAGATAACAGTGTGTGAATGCGCCAATCTGTGATCATTGTACCTCTCGAACCCTTCACCCCAAAGTACGGTTTCTGTGAGCATACGCCGGCCCATATAGCTCACCTGTGAATTATGGAAGATAAGCTCTCCGTCCTGCTACTTCAGGCAGGGGCACGTCAAATGGGATCTAGTTCATTCACTGATTCCTGATAAGGATTAGTCCAGTCCAGCTGTGATTATGCTTCTCCTTATGATTGGTAAGTATTTCTTGAGCTCTTGTGATGCTGTTCGTTCTGTTTAATGTCTTTATATGTTGCTCCTATTTATGCTCGCAATAATGTCTCTCTTCTGTTTTCTTCCCTTAGATGGAAATGCAACCTCAATGCAGCTGTGAGAAGCGAGACGCGGCCGGATGGAAGATGGATGCTACCGCAATGTTCGACAGCAGGTAAGTGATGGTTTAAGGAAAAGCGCAAAGTATGGCAAAGCGCAACCTTAAACTGACTGTTTTTTCAATGTCTAACCTTCTCTTCTGTTTTTCCTTGCAGGGGCTGCTGTCGACGATGAAGCATGTCGTGCTGCGGTGCCAAGTGTAAAGATGAATACTTGGTTCGCCGAAGAGACGTACAGGTAAGAACAGCTTCCCCCAGTTGGTAAGTATGCTGGCAGGAAGCAGGATGTCCAGGAAGCAGGATCTTCAAAGGTAAGTCTGACCTCAGGCGATGGTGAGCATTACGCTGCTTGCAAGTGCAGAATAACATGAAACGTCTGTCTTGAGGATCGGGGCAGCTTATATAGCTGAGATCGCGGGCACGCCCATTAGGGCCAATTTACTAGCCACACCCTGCCACTCCTAGAGAGTGAGCATGTGCAAAGGCAATACATTAGCAGCCAAATCCAAGAATACACTTGAGGCTGCTTAATGGATGGAATTTTCAAGGTTAATGCATCCTGCTTAATGGATGGAATGTTCAAGGTTAATGCATCTGAAGTGCTATGTCCATAATAAAGCTTTTTGGTGTTAAATAGATGTTCTTGTTTACATTTGTTCATGAGCCTGGCGCCAAAGGCTCCAGGACAGTGTCCACCCAGGTCTGCTGTGCATGCAACCCCTGCATGCCTGTGCCCCTGACTTCATGACCATGGCACTGTGCTTTTAATGTTTCATTTTCACCTTTGATTTTCAAATTTAAATGTCATGTGAACATTGTGCATTGCACGTTTTGTTTTTGTATTTTGCATCTTTCTAACTTCTGATAAAGAAACCAGGAGAAAGTTGAATTACCCTCAGCGTACTTATTATGTGTTATGGTCTTTTGTGGTAACACAGATAACAAGTGGAAGTTGCAATTGACTGCAGGCCATAACTTCATATTGCAGTTTGCAGTAAAATACAAAGCAAAATTGGTCACTGTGAATTGGGCTCTCCTCAGGGGCTCTGTATGAATGACAGTATTTTGTTTACATGGTAAATGTATTCCGAGATACCGCCAAAAGGGCATAACGTGGTATTGGAAATACAAAAATGCAGGGACATTAAATTATGATCTAGAGTGTACTAGGTCCAGCATTTGGTTACCATTAGTGACCCCGGTATAAGAACAATTATCAGGCAGTACTCCATATTTAGGTCTCAGCACTATACCACAAGCTATCCCAACAAGCTTGACAGATTTTTGGTGCTTTGGTCAGGAAGCGGTTAAGTAATTAATGGGTGTGGCCTCACATAGTATAGCATAACCATATTGTACACTCATTCCCTGAGTTAAAGCTGGGAGGTAGCATCTGTACTGTGTGCACATTGATTTTGTTATTGTTTTATTGGCACTAGTCCCACCATGTCTCAGATTGAGGCTGAGTTTTCTGAACTATCGGATTACCTTGAGGCAAAACTTTTTTCAGTTTGTAACCTGGTCATCTGAAGAGCTGATACCATGGAAAGACAGGATTTGCAATGAAATGGAAAAAGAGTCCTCTGTGAAGGTATTTTTGATAAAGGAAGCATTGTGCAAACACGTCTTCTTAGACTGTTTCAAGCCTCAGAATGCAAACAACAGAAAGACTGACAGGTTTTTTGCATTAAGGTTTCTGCTACAGAGATCCATAAATCTGTGAGGGAAAGACTTTGAGGTCATAAGCAAATTCCAATGCGATTTAGATGCGTAACGAGAGCAATCATTACAGATGGAAAAACATGGGGAGTTAGACACGCAATTGCAGGCCAAATGTACAGGATTTAGTGCCTGGCTGGCTCAGAGAGATAAATAACTTGCTGAAAGTGAGGAAGAGTTAATTCATTTAAAAACAGTATTGGATGATGTAATTGTAATTGTAATTGTTTATTTGTAAAGCGCATATACACAAGTTATGTACTTTAAAGTGTATCAAGGCGGGAAGGGAACAGAGGAATACAAAGTCATTCTTAGGCCTTGAAGATTCCTTATGATCCAACAAAAGAATTACTAGCATATTAGACCTGACAGCATTATTACCAGTGAAATACAATACAGGAAGGAGTCGAAAGGGGTAGGAGAGGGAGAAGACATATAATCCATAGACTACCATGCTAGGACGGTGACATTTCAGATAGTGTAAGTGCATGACAAAAGGTGCGCAGATAGGGGAAGGGAGGAGGAGGAGAAGGATATACAGAAATCACTACTGTACTAGGCCAGACGAACTAGGCCTAGTGCATTCTAGGTAATGTAAGTGCACAGACAGGAAGTGAAAGGAAGGGGCAGAGGAACAAGTACACACAGTCAAGCAGTGCCCTGGGTTAAGTGCAGAGAGGTTACCCTTCTCATGGAGCGAATTCAAGATGTGCAGTAGTGGTGAGCAGACGTGTAGAGGCCCGGGGGAAAGGGCCAAGACTGGTGAGGAAGCCAGGGACCTGTGAGGCTCTGTAGGTACACGAGGCGACCAGTCAGCATAAATGGAGCAGATTTAGGGAAGAGAAGGAGGAGGAAATGGAGAGGAGGTTGGCAAGGGAGAGAGAAAGAGGAAGAGAATAGGAAGGTCTTAAGGAGTTTCCGGAACTTAAGGAGATCAGGCTCAAGATGAAGAGGAGCAGGGAGGTTGTTCCAGAGTAAAGCACCTGCTGAGGATAAAGATCTACCTCCAAATTTCTGTTTGGAAAAATAGCTCACCCGCAGAGAGTTAGAAGAGGACGAGCAGAGGGCTCTAGAAGGAGAGTATTTAGGAAGAGAGAGTTTTAGATAGTGCGGTTCTCGGCCCCAGAAGGCCTTGTGGACTATGCATAGTGTCTTGAACTTGATCCTTGCAGCCACGGGAGTCATATAAAACAGGACAAAGATATTGAAATTTCAGAAATTCAGACCCTTAGAAAAGATAATCGTGAAAAAGATAAGGAATTCTGTGCCATGGAACAAGAAATATTTCAATTAATGGAAGAGAATGAAGAAAAAATTAAAGCAGTTGACCGTTGTCAGGCACAGATCAAAGAGTTGTAAAGAATAATCACTAAAGTCAGGGACGAGAATTACAATTTTCACGATGAAGCACAGCCGCTTCATGCGCAGTGCAGAGAATTGAAACAGCAAATCTTTAATTTTAAGTCTCAAGAAAAGCCTCATTGCACCACATTCACTGAAGCTGAATTTAATAACAGCTATAGCCAGGGACATTTGCCAGCAGCTGTCCACAAGACCAGGCCTGGTTATGATCCAATATTAGGGTATGAAACACCCGAAACTGCTCATACACATTCTCACCCACAAGAGAACAGGAGTGAGGGACAAAATGGCACATCCCAGAATGAACCATGTAATGCTTTAAAAAATATGAAATCTATCAAAACCTTGATTAAACTGTTCAAAAAAGGAGGAGATTGTTGCATAAAAGATCATTTGGAGGTGGTCCATGATATATTCAAAACCCTTCAGATTCCTAGGGAACTATATGGGCGGCATTTTCACCTCACTTTAGATGTGGCTTCTGCCAGCGTTATCCGTGGCCTGAATGAACAGAAACATTTGTAATGGGTAGATTTTCAGAAAGAAATTAGACAACCATTCTTGCCCTATCAGTCTATACAAGAAGCCAAGAAAGCTGCTTATAGTATGGCTGCACAACCAAATGAATCCCCTCAGCAGTTCTTACCAAACTTAAAAGGGTATTCTCACGTTTTGATGTGACCTTTAACCATAAATAAGTAGAATTTCAAACTGCATACTTCTATGGGCTCCAGAAGAAAATTGTCTCCCAATGAATTCATGAATTTGATAGGGAAAAACCATTAGAATGGATAATTGAACATGCAACCAAACTGTATGAGGTAATATTTAATCAGAAAGAAGAGGAACCTGAACATCAGGAAACAAAGGATTGCACACCAGCTATTTTAGTGGTGAAGTCTGTAAAGATGCCACTAGAATCAGCCCAAACTCAGGCAAAGAATGACATGGCACATAATGAAAGGGGTGTGGCTCAACAGAGAACATCACCCCAAACTACTATGCTCCAATCCATTGATACCAGCAATAGAGATTCTTACATTAGTCATTGGTACCTTGGTAATTCTCCCAGAGTGGGGTTTTGCCATGATATGCCAGGCCTAAATAAGAATCAAAATCAGATGTACAATGATCAATACCAGACATTAGGGGCCCAGATTAGATCTGGCTCAAACACAGTGGTGTATGGAAATCAAGAAAGACCAAAGTATGTGGACAAATTCATTGAAAATGGAAATCAGCCTAAGGAACAGTTCCCACCAAATGAAAGACAAAATATGAATTATGTACCTTGTCAATATAGTCATTCCCCCCCCACAGGAAGACCATGATCAAAGAATGCTTACACCACGTTCCCCACCTCCTGTGTCACGTGAATCCAGGGGAAACATAACATAAACCAATCTACGGAAACGTACAAGAACAGGGCTAATCGGGTTCAATTCAACCATTGCCGACCACAAAGAGAAGAATTCAGAGACATGAGCAGATTGCAGTGCTTAGATGCCAAGGTTAAAAATTTGTCTTAGCAAATGGGGAAATTGTGTTTAGTTGAAATACAACAAGCAAATGAGAGTGCAAAAGGTCATAGGAGTGATCTTGCATGTTGTCACCTCTGCCATAATGAGAACATGGATGCCCATGAATTGCCTTTGAATAGGAACACTGAGTTGTCTAGCAAGTAAAAACAAGAAAATAAATGAATGAAAGCGAGAAAGGGAACAATTAACACACACTAAAAGAGAGCATAGTTTAACTGGGATTTGAACCTGGCCATTTGGGAGGCTGAAAATGAAGAGCAAAAAGGAGAAAATGAACAAGAAAAACCCAAAGAACAGAGAGGTAGATTTAAAAAGAATATGCAACGTGCAAATCACAAAACAGATAGTTTAACCTTACCTGATAATCAAAATACTGTTTATACCCTCACAGAAATAAGAATTCCCCAAAAGGCAGACACATGTTAGCTACCTGAGGAGTATTTTGAACCACAAATATTCCAAGAGACAGAAATGACAGGTACTGCAGGTAAACGTCACCCACTAGAAACTGACATGCTGACACAAGACACTTTTGAAAATACACAGTCAATTGGTTTCATCATGGAGGTAAGTGGTCACTAGTGGTCTCAAGTCAGAGGGGCAGTCAGTAGCTGCACTTCAAATGGGTTATGAGTCCAGGAAAATAGACAGAGAAATTCAAAAAGAAATGGGCAAAAAGGGGGGCAAAATTTAATTTCATATTCCCCTTTGCCTAGCAAAAAGCCAGGCTGGTCTGAGAAAAGTAAGTCCTCAGATCAGTAACAATTCACACTTTCTATGCATTCTAGAAGAAGCTGGGGAGCAACAATAATGTCAAAGGAACTAATGCAGATCATCAATGAGGGGAGGTTCCCATAAAACTATGTAAAGGTGAGACAGAGTAAAGACCCTGTGCACAGTTTCAATGTGGAAGAAATACACATTGAAGGTGTCACTGAGGTTGACATAAAGATAGAGAAGCACAGGATGAGACAGGAAGTGTTGTTCACACCCATTAATGAAATACTATGGCTGTGTCTGCAAGGGTCCGCAGGGGACACCAGTGGCCAGCCATCACCAGGGTTGACTACCATGCTATCCCTGTCGACCTAGCAGACACTCACACTCAAACTTAAGTGTGTCTTTTCTACCTGGCTTTAAAAAATTGCACTGTGAAAGTATTTAAAATTGCATTCTGGCATCTAGGCCTTTTTCTCCTCTATTAAGACTCTCAAACTTAGGTTTGTTTTTCTCTCTGGCTTAAAAAAATAAAATTGCATTGTGAAATTATTTAAAATTGCATTGTGAAACCTAGGCCTTTTTCCCATCTATTAGGACTCTCAAACTTAGGTGGGTCTTTTTCTCCAGTCTTTAAAATTGCATTGTGATAGTCTTTTAAATTTGAGTGTCTGTCACCTTGTCCAAATGTTCAATTTGTGTCACCTCTCCCTGTGTCCCTGCCCTGTGTCTTTCCCTAGTGTTCTCCCCTTCCCTCTCCCTTCCTCTTCTCTCCCCTCCCTATCTATTCTATGGTGCTCTCTGTCTCTCTTATTTTCTCTAACTGCTTCTCTATCGATTATCCTGCTTTCATCACAAAATCCGGTAGGAAGAAGTTTAAAAAGGACATCCTGGTCTCCAACCCAGACCTCCTATCACTGACACCTATACCAGTGCCTCCTCCAGGCAATCTTTCACCGACATCCTCTTTGTCGTTCTCTCACCAGATCTATGGAGCCTACATATGGTCTCTGTACTCTTTCCTTTCTCTTATTCTCCCATTAATGGTGGTACCCGGTGGGAGGCCCTACTAGCCTCCTTCCACTCCTCTAAGGTAATCCAGTAATCCTCAATATGTATGTGAATGGCACTGTCTTGGTCCATGGCCCTCAGACCAACCTTCTCCTCTTTGATAGATGCTTCCTGCGCCTCATCAATTTCCTTTCTTTTCCTGCTGTCCCCTCTCCCCACTCCACAGCTTCCTAGCCTCCCCCTGCTGCCTCCTACTTGGCTACCTTGCCCTCTCCTCCTTCCCTTTCTGCCCCCCTCGGGCTTCTTCTATGCCTCCAAAGGGCGTACCTCTGATTTATACCCCTCCCCGGAAGTCTTTCAAGGATGGCAACCTTCTCCATATTGCCACTCTTAACTCTCGCTCAGCTGTCAAACACTCCTCTGACATCTGCCGCCTTATGGAGGAACTTGACCTTGATGTCCTCGGTCTTACCAAGACAATGTTTATGGCCAGCTCTGTCACAAGCTTTGACACTCTCCTCCCTGACAGCTACAAGATCCTCTCTGCGCCCAGGTCCAACCGTTCCGGAGGGGGTGTAGCCCTGATCATCCCGGAGTGGATTCCTGCCTCTGTCATTCCTACGCAGGCCTACTCCTCTTTCAAATGCCTCGTCTGCAGGCTCTCTCTATCTCCTAGCCACTCTCTTAATCTGGCTATTATCGATCGGCCACCTGGTTAGATCTCCTCCTTCCTCTCTGAGTGGGCAGACCTCTCCTCTCCAGTCCTGGTCTCAACCACTCACTCCTCCTTCATAGAGACTTCAACATCCACCTGGATGCTTCCTGTCCTTCCTGTGAACTCTTTCGTGACCTTTGCGACTCTCTCTCACTCTCTATTCTCCTCTGTGGACCGACTCACTCTGCAGTGCATACTTTGGATGTTCTGATCTCCTCATACCTTCCCTTTTATATACCTCTCACCACCCCTCTCTCCTGGAGTGATCACTTTCTCCTTTCCTCCCAGCTCACCCTCTCTACACCTCAGGCCAAGCCAACTCCATCACTGCCACCCACCTTCTCGGTCATCCGACCAATGAAGCGCGTGTCAGTTGAGGCTTTTGCCACCACTTTCTCACCCCCCTCACCCTTTGGCTGACTCACACCCTGACACAGCCCTTTCCATTCTCCACTCTGCTATATCTGACACTCTCGATGTTCTTGCCCCTGTCATGAGGATCTGCTGAAGCCCAAAGCCAAGTGCAACTCCTGGTACGACTCTGACCTCGTCACTCTTAAACGCAAGTGCAGGGTGGATGAGAGGAAATGGCGTGCTTCATGTACATCCTCTGACAAACTGGCCTGCTGCCTGCTCCAAAGGCAAAACCGGCTCTCTGTCCGCACGAAGAAGAGAGCTCACATCCATGCCCGCTCTCTGCGGCATCCAACAACTCAGATGAACTCTTTAAAATCTGCAAGGTACTGGCAAATCCTGCCGCAGTCTCTACCTCTCCTGTCCCTTCCCAGGCCCTCTGCACGCAACTGGCTTCTCATTTCATCTCTAAAACCCAGGACATCATGTCCTCTCGCTCCTCCTCTCCCCTTCCTCCCTCTACTCCCTGCTCTTCCCCTGGCCCTTCTTCAGCCTCGTCTCCTCCCTCCTTCTCTGCCTTTCCCCTGTTTTCCCCAGACAAGGTTTCTAGACAAGTCCAATCTATGAAAGTCTTGTCAAAACAGGTTCTTCCCTGTTCCTCCAAAACCATCAAGGACCACATTGACTCCCTGACTCCTTCCCTGGGTGACTTCTGCAACAAGGTTTCTAGACAAGTCCAATCTATGAAAGTCTTGTCAAAACAGGTTCTTCCCTGTTCCTCCAAAACCATCAAGGACCACATTGACTCCCTGACTCCTGCCCTGGGTGACTTCTGCAACCACTCTTTCACCATGGGAGCCTTCTCCTAGCCCCTGAAGCACTCCCTTGTGCACTTTCTTCTTATGAAACCCTTTGCAGACCCATTCTGCCTGGCTAACTATCACCCAATCTCCATCACTCCTTTCCTGGGCAAACTCTTGGAAAAGCTGGCCATCTCCCAGCTCAATCTTCACACTGAATCTGTTGGTTGTCTCCATGACAATCAGTCTGGCTTCAGAAGACCTGCTCTCCAACCTTGATTCCAACACCCCCTGTGTCCTCTTCTTACTTTATCTCTCTTCTGCCTTCGCACTGTCAACCATGACATCCTGCTCAACCATCTCCGTGATAACCTGGGGATCACCGGTCCGGCCCTGGTGTGGCTGATTTCTTTTCTCTCTGATCGGCCCTCCCTGGTTCAACTGGGGTCCTTCCTCTCCTCTATCTCTATCTCTACCTGTGGTGTTCGCCAGGGGTCTAACCTCTCTCCCTGGCTGTTCAACCAATACCTGGCACTTCTTGCCCACCACATTGCCATGCTCTGCCCCACCTTCCAGTGCTATGCGCATGACACTCAGCTCATTTTCAGGCTACCTGTTACGCTCACCTGGTATCCACAGGGATGCCACCCAGCTGGGTTACTCGCTGGTATGCTTCTCAGCTTTGCCCTGATGTGGTCTGCGGGGAAGGTTCTGCCTGAAAATACAGGAGGATTGTGTTCAAGACTGACCGACTGAGGTAAGAATCCTCCCTCCACCCCCGTATGCTTTCAGTCCCTCTGGCGCCCTCTCCACACCTTGTGGTAGAATTAGGTGTGCTCTCCGTCCTGCCTTCTTTGCAGGGGCACGTTGTCTTTCATTGGAGAGTGTGGTCCAGTTACTTCACTGACGCCGGCCTGTTTGATATTGTTCAGGTAGGTCTTATTGCTGTTCTTCAGTTGTGTTGCTATCCTGCATGCCTTTCTTTGTTTAAAATGTCTCTTTTTTCTCCCTTAGGTATGCGGAGCATCAGCACGGCGAACTGGCTTGGTTGAGCCCCGCTGGTAAATGATGCCGCATTAAGAGTGATATGATGCGGTAAGTTGACGCTACGTGCAGCACTGCGAAGTCTTGCCTTTGCTAACCTGTGTTTTCCTTCCTTGTAGGTCACGGTGTTCTTCAGCGCGAGTGGAATGTCCGGAGTGGTGCCAGCTGAGAGGCGACCAGCCAGGTAAGCCTTTTGAGCAGTTCGTAATTTGTAAATGTCTCTACAGCTTTCTTTAATGTTGCCTCTATCTTCCTCTTTCAGGTCGTTCTGTCCGGGAGGCGTGCAGATTCGAGGAAGCTGTTCTCAGTAGTTGCAAGTGTTTAAAGATGAAGACTGCAGGTAAGATGCTGCTGCTAATGATGCTCCTTTTGTCTCCTTGCAGGTTCTTCTTCTCCGAGGTTCGAGGGAATAGCTGGACACGGTGAGCGTCACGTTGCAAGCTGCAAAGTAACACGAAGCATGTTCTACAGTCAGGCTGTGGTTTATATAGCCCAGGTAAAGTAGTATCAGAGAAAGGAGTTCCAGGCCTGCCACACCCAAAACACTAGACCGCATAGCTTGGTTCTTAGGAACCAATCTATGTGGATGCCTCCATGTTGGCTGACAATACAATAAAGTACTTCCCAAGCATATTGTTGTTCATGATGTATGACCCTGGCGCCATAGGCGCCAGGACTGGCCCCATGAGGGCTTTTGAAGAGGATGCCAGGCTCTAGAGGCCCGAGTCCTGACTCCACCTGGCCAATGGGTTTGCCAGAGGGGGTTATGGGCGAGGGTCGTGACACTACCCTCAGCCACCTCTTCTTCTCTCATCTCTGACTGTCTATCCGCCATACAGTGGTGGTGTGCTGCCAATGATATCTGGCTTAATGCCAGTAAGACCAAGATTCTCCTCATCGGCACACCCTCCTTTCCTGTCATTCTCTGGCCGGCCTCTCTTGGCCCTCTTCCTGCTCCCACCTGTGAGGCTAAAAACCTCGGGGTCATCTTCGACTCCACAGTCTCCGACTCTCCTCACATCTCCAACGTCTCTAAGAAGTCACACTACCAGCTGGACCTCCTCAGAGGTATTCTTCCTTTCCTCGCCTTCCCCCAGAAGCTCAATGTCCCCAGAGCTCTGGTTCTCTCTAGGCTGGACTATTGTAACAGCCTCTTTCTAAATCTGCCTACTTCTACTATCCACCCACTGCAACTTATCCAGAACAGGACTGCAAGACTTGTCCTTGGCCTCAAGCCCAGGATCGTATCTCTCCAGGACTGAAATCTCTGCACTGGCTCCCAGTTCAAAACCCTCTGCATTGTCCACAAGGCATTCTGGGGCCCGGGGCCTCAATATCTTCACCTCTCTCTTCCTAAATATCTTCCTTCTCGAGCTGTTTGCTCATTCGCCTCCAACTCCCTAAGGGTCAGTCGCTTTTCCATCCAACGAGTAGGTGGTAGATCTCGTTCTTCGGCTGGGGCCTCCCTCTGGAATAGCCTCCCTGCCCCCCTGAAACTTGAGGAGAGCCATCTCCAGTTCGGGAAGCACCTTAAAACCTTTCTCTTTGCTTCTGCTTTTTCCCCTCCTCTCCCCTGCTGATTTCCTGGCCAAAACAGAAACTGTGCTGGCTACCTAGCCACCCTCTGATCTCGGGCCCAGGTCCCCTCCCCTGCAAGTCACACACCTGCACTGCCTTCCTGGCTACCCCCGCCCTTGGGGACTTTTTTCTGTATCACTACAGCCCCATCACCAGCACTTGACACCTGATGTCTGCACTTATCCTTACCCTTGCACTTGCCACCTGCTGCCCGTACTTTACTTATTGTTATGTATTCTATTATCCCATGTACTGCACTGTCCCCTCCCCCCTTCCACATGAAATTTCCCCCTTCCCCCTTCCCTTGCACTTGCGCGATCTGAATGACACCTGGCCTAGTAGGATCGTTTTTCTGTCTTCCATCTGTTCCCCCTTCCTTGTCTCATCGCGCCTTGAAACACTTGTGTATAGGCGCGTTATAAATCCCTTATCATATATCATATCATAGGAAAAAATTGCCTGAGGAGACTGTCACCCCTCGTTGATGGGGTAAATAGGGTTTTATGATCCTTAGCCAAAACCATTGAAACCTAAGAATATAATGACTCAGAGCAACAGTGCAAAAGAATGCCACACCATTGCTAAATCAGAAAGTGAAGTGGAAGTATAACTTCAGAATGCCTAAGTGCCTAGCGTCACTGTCATTCTCATGTGTCAGGATGAAATGTGAGGAGAAAAGGAGAAGCAATCTTTGGAGATTTATTTGGACCCTAAGTCAAACTGGCAAACACAGATAGATGAAAATGCATTGCATTTATATTTAGATGAACAAAAATGTAAACCAACTATTACTGCAGAGTTATATCAGGAAAAATGCATTTCAACAATTGCAGAAATACACACGGAAGTAGAGCAGCCATGGATCCCTATCCATGCAAATGGGCATTGTGAAATGATTGATGCCACTTTGGTGCTTGAGCAGGAAAGGAGTTTCATTCATGTAAATGTATTCATGCACATACTTGACAGAGAGGAGATCCAACATTTTAAGATTAGAAATCAACACATTTTTGGCGTTGATGACCCGGACGTGGGACCAAGAATTGTGGGAAGATGCTCTAAAAGCATTCCTTAATATGTGTGGATTGTGAGCGGAACACAAAATACATTCTGTTTGGGAAAGGACATCCTGCACAGAATGTATGTATGGTGTTAGACTAAATTGAAAGGTCTAGTCCAGATTGGGTGAGGTTCTACCTGAATTCGAAAACAAGAGACAAGCTTACCACTGTGGCCAAATGGTGCCATATGCAATTGAACATTGAATAAAAAAGGATATTACCATTCCCGCATTTACCAGACAATTTACAGTAGCATTAAAATACAGGAAGGGACAACAGATGAAAGTTTCTGATGCATTTGTGGGCCTAAATAAATCCATAAAACATAATGCGAATATACACCATTGGTAGAGATTGTTAGAGATTGGGGATGGACCCATTTGAATCCTGGTAGACAACAAAGGGTGTCAGGACATTCATTTGGAAGAAAATACAGCATTAGGAATGCCAGTTCAGGAATCTTACTATACTGCTGATCTATGTAACCCAGTGATCGTGGAAATCCCTGAAAGCTATGTGACTGCACAGGGTGAATTACCAGAATCATTGGATTCTAAGCCAAAGGGAATCTTTAAAGTTCAGTCTGTGTATGATATGCTGTCATCAGGATGATTGTGTACTATTTGAATTAGATAAATCTGAAATATAAAAGCAGCTTATTAAAATGTAGTTCATTATTACAAAATATGTGAGGGTAGCTATTCTCCAGAGAGGCACTGCCACACAATTAGAGGAAAGTACAGTTTCCTTCTTTGGAGGATTTACCAAAATGTTTGCACAAATGAAGAAGAGAAAGATCATTTGAGGAACATATTTATGGAATTTAAACAGGTTTTTGCCAAAGATGCCTATAAATGTGGGCAGACTAATTTGCATGTTGCTACACTACCAGAAAGACATGGTAGGGAACCTGCATTTGTGTGATAATATAGGTTTCTCCTAGCATGTCTGGAGTCACTGACTGAAATAATTACACATTTTGAATCTAGAGGCCTCATTAGGCCTATTCATAGAACATCAAATACTCCCATATTGGGTGTGCTAAAACCCAATGGTGCTTGTGTGCAGACTTAAGAGAATTAAACAAGAGGGTACCTGTTTGAAGGTGGCCCTGTACATGTATTGATCAGGGCCTTGCACAGGTTCAGGGATGAAAGATATTTACCACCTTGGATCTTACAGCTGGATAGTGGTGTGTACCACTAGCTGAAGATATACAAAATGTATTTGCATTTTCCTTTGAAAAATCACAATATGCCTGGGCCCGGACTCCTTTTGTGTATGTCAATAGTGGGAGTGAATTTGGGATATTCCTGAGCAAGACACTTCCAGATGCAGCTGAGAGAGAAACCATAGTTTATGTGGATGATGTGTTAATCAAAAATAAAGATTTTTAAAAGTAATTTCAATGAAATTAGAAATGTGCTCAGGCAGCTACAAAAAAGGCTGGGGCAAAAGTATCTCTACAGAAAGCACAGTGGTGCAGAAAATGGGTAAAAGTTCTATGCCATGAAGCGACAGAACATGGGTTAAAAACACATAAGAAATGGGTGGAAGTAATTCAGAAACTAAAAGATCCCACTAATTTGAAAAGTTTAAAAAGTCTACTCAGAATGACAAGTTAGAACAGGAAGTATATTGAAAATTATTCAGAGATCACACATCATTTGACCAAATTACTGAAGCAGGGTGTACCCTGGAAATGGGGAAAGGAACAAAAGGAGGCAGTGCCCAAGTTAAAAGGCAGTCTGACAAAAGCACCATGTTTGGTATATCCATTAAAAAACAGGATTTCTTTTTAGAAATAGGGTTCACAGATGACTATGCTAGCAGTGCTATATCAAAACCATGATGCAAATAACAAAACCATTGCATATGCCAGCAAGGCATTGTCCCAGGTAGAGACCACGTTTAGCGAATGTAAAAAAGCACTTCTAACCACTGTCTTGGCATTGCAGCATTTCTGTCTCATAATCCAAGGGGAGTGAGTGACTGTTGAAGCAAATCGCCAGCCTTTACAAGTCTTGAAAAATAAAAGGATCAGACCATGGAATTTGGCACAGTCAAAAATCACTTCATGGACTTTAGCACTACAGCGATTTACAGTGGAGGTGAGATATGGACAGAACAAAAAGAGCGCAGTTGCTCAAGGACTAGAAGCTTTTCATGACTGTGCAGCTGTTTGTTCACCTGAAGACACAGAATTAGAAACAAATATAGATGAATGTGAGCAATCCCCCTACAAGTCTTTCAATGAAGAAATGTGTAAGGATCTCCCATCCGTGTATGTAGATGAATGTGCATATCACTTGGAAGGTGATTCTGAAAAAGAATTGGTGGCAGGAATAGGAAAGCAAGAGGTTAGGATCCAAAAAGAGTCAGGTTTCAGAATTGGCCTCCATTTATAAGGCAGTATCTACAGCAGTGGAAAATACATTTAAAGAAATAGTTTTAGTCACTGATTCTGATTACGCACAAAATAGTTTTGTGGAGTATTTACCGAGCTGGAAAGTGAGAGGAATGCTCACATATAACAAGAAATCACTTAAACATGGCAAATGATCCAAGTCATAGACAAACTTGTTTCAGAAAGTGACATGATCATCCATTGGAGGAGGATGTGTGGTAATTTGATAAGGCAGATCAAAAATCCAAAATGGGGGCTGTGATGGGTGAGTTATTTCCTATTGAACATCTGCTGGGTAAAATCCATATGGATGCGGTAACACGTTCCAAAACTCTGAAAACAGTTGATCAGCGCATGGTGCAGTGGAGCTTTGATACTCCAGATCAAGACTTGATTAAGGCACAAACATAAGACATGTGCTAGATGCAGGACAAAATCCCTTGACTGAGGAGGATTGCGATGGGAAAGAGGAACTGAGGGTGTTGTTGAAAAACCAAAAAAGAGTAACTTTAGAAGATGGGCTGATGATTAGGGAATCTGTATCAGGCCAAATCCAATGGGTAGTGCCTTTGTCATTTCAGGGATTGATTTTACATCATGCCCACAATGCCATAACTGCAGGATACAGAGGTTCCCCCGAAAACCTTGGAATCTTACAAGATTATGGCCCGGAAGTGCCAGTAAGTGCCTATTTTCGCCTGTCCTGCTGGCCTATTGCTAATCTGCTCTACAGACTACACCAAACACCAAAGGACTACTGCTGAAGGCACAGAGCAATCCCGTTGCTATGACGCTGCCGGTGCTAGGCGTATGCCTAAGCCCCGCCTCCAGTTTATGGCATCACATCTGCTGCCGCGTCTGTTTCCTCTAATTAAGGCACTGGGACAGCACCCTCAGCGTGCGCCCCGGAAGTGCCAGTAAGTGCCTGTTTTCACCTGTCCTACTGCCCTATTGCTAATCTCTCCTACAGACTTCACCAAACACCAAAGGACTACTGCTGAAGGCACAGAGCAATCCTGTTGCTACGGTGTGTACATGGACTATCTTTCTAAGTATTTGTATAAGACAATATACGATTCCCAAGAAGTGCTGCCTAAGGGCTTATTATGTTTTTCATAACATCTATACTGCAAGCATACTGTGTTGTATTGTAGAAAGGTATTGGGTTGACACGTGTGAAATCATACTGAGAATTTGGGTGGACACGTGTTAAATAGTATTGAGGATTGGGTTGACACGTGCAACATTGTAGAGTGGATTTGAGCTTTAGAAATGTGAAAAAGAAATTGTGTACTAGCTATCTGCTATCAAGCAGACTACAAAATCCATACCCAACTACTTTACTTTCACCCATAGACAATGCCGTTGCTAGGCGCACGCCTAAGCACCGCCTCAAGTTTACAGCCTCACGTCTGCTGCTGTATCTGTTTCCTCTACTTAAGGCACTGGGACAGTGCCCTCGGCGCGCGCCCCGGAAGTGCCAGTAAGTGCCAGTGAGTGCCAGTTTTTGCCTGTTTTCACCTGTTCTTGCGCTGGATTGTGAGGCATTATACTGACAGACACTTGGTCTTGAGGAGACTCTCACGACAATGGCATTGGTAATACTTGTTTCTGTGTTTAGAGCAGGGAAACATATATACAGCCAGTCCTTGGGCTTGGAGACTGATATTAGTCCTACCTGCATATTGACTGAAGGGGAGATCGATCCCATAATTATCTTTAAATAGAGATAACTGGCAGAATCGCAATCCTGGTATTCTCTCTTATCTTGTTCATAGACTTCCTGTAAAGACTGCCAAGGTAAACCTTTTGTTTATCGGAAATACCTCCAAGTCAATCATGGTCAATGCTCTCGGGAGTGGAAGAAAGCTGACCGCGAAGTCTGCTACCGCGATGGTGGAAAGAGATAGTTCTGCCATGAATGCACAGGGGGCGGAGTTAGGTTTGCTCAATTCATCGGAGCTGCATCGATGGGGGAAGTAGGAGTAATCCCAATAAAGGAAACTGAGAGTGTATCCCACCCAACTCCCAAGGGTAAGCAGCCCACTATGGCACCATAGACAGAACGCAATATTCTGGCCGCTAACTCTTGTGGCGATAGTGAGAAGCAAGAAAATGAAAGTGCATCTCACTCTGAGATCAACTTAAACTTGCCAGTAGCGACCCCCCAAAACTCATGTAGGAGTACTGACAATATAACGGATGAGGCTATTTCTGAACAAATCTCTCAATTGTCAAGTATGGGGGCTGTTGTAGGTCTCCATCAGCTCAATGAATAGTCTAAAGCTCTACTGGATCTTAATGAACCAAATGGATTTAGCGAAAAGCCTCCTTCTCAAACAGAAGGGATTGCTTCTTGCGCTGAAAACACAACAGAACCCATCAATAGTAAAAATAACAAAAAAAAGAAATTTTCTCCCAAAGCTTCTTCGAATAACAGTGATATAAAACCTCCAATTTCATTAGGAGACAGGATATCAGTTGAAAAAAACAATGAGAGTCAGAGTATTGACTTGATTGTTGTTCCCTTTCTCGTCTCGCAAAAACAACCAGTCTTACTGAGTTTCTTTCCTTCAAGAGATTTTAAAAGAACTACTAGGCAACCAATGATGGTTCTTTGAGACCCAGATTAATGAGTGAGCTGAACACAGTACCCGGCGTATCGAGTCCAAATATATCTGCAACTTTCCCAGATTGCAATAAAATAAAAGATAACCCTATTCTAGCGAGGGATCAAGTGACAGACATGTTACCATTTGGTCACGATACAGTAAAGGTTCTTGATTACGGGGGTGACTCTATCGGAGATGAAAGAGATACATTAAGGTTGCCAGCAGACAGACACACCAGCCATAATAGGATGAATAAACTATCAAGCATGCAAATGGGATGCACGACTAAATCGAGCATACATGCTCAAAGCCTTCCAAGCTATCCCGGCTCTTCGAACAATTTGATCTGATGACATGGATTGGGTGAAATTAGCATCTACCAACAATAATCTCATGATTTGTGGCCTAAAGTCAAGGGTAATCATGAAAATGATTTGGACACAAAAAGACGACTTTACTTTTATTGGCCTGACCCCATTCATATTGAAATCTGATGAAGATGCTGCCAGTTTTCTTGAAACTTCACTGTTGAACGGTGAAGCTAGTAGAAGGGCCCACTATCAAGTAATAAATCCCTACATCAATGAGGATATACTAAAACAACTAACCTCATTTCTTGAAGCAGTCAAGGGAATAACAGTTTCAGTCCAAAACAGAATCGAACCTCAATGCAAGCAACCGGTGGAAACGGTTTAGCAGCGAAGCATGGTTAACAATTCTCTCATGGAACTCATGTGGTCTGAAGAATTTCTTAAGATGGTATGCGCAACATGACCAGATGAGACTCCCGGATATAATATTCCTCCAGGAAACTATGAGTATGGTTGCCTTTCAAATTGAAGGCTACCAGGTATTTACCCAGCTGGCCAAACGAGGATTGTTAGGTCGCCTTTCGGGTGGGATAGCTATTTTACTTAATGTTGCATGTCTAGCAATGGACACTGTGGTATTTAAATCAGATCAGATTCTGGCTGTAGAGATGCACATTGGCGTTGATTTTAAAACCTGCTTATTATTGGTATGCATTTACTGGAATAAAAATACTAGCCACTTAAGTCACCTGTATGATAACCTTAACACCATATTTGAAGAGGCCTTCACACAGAATCCCGATATAAAAATAATTGCTGATGGGGACTTAAATTCATGGTGCCATGTGTCACCAGATGGTTATAATGAATGCAGGGGAAATTATGCTGCTCTGGCAATCAGGAATGGGCAAATATGGATTGACTTCTTCTTAGAATGGGATGTACAGAGGACATCTATGGGAGAGGGTCTCCATCCTCATACATGGTCACAAGGTGGTAGGTCCTCTTGCATCGATTATGTTTTCATATCTACAGAACTGTACTTTCATCATAAACCAGTTTTCATCTAAGACCCAGCAGCCAGTGATCACTTGGCTATACAATTGGTCATAAAGCTTTCCTACTTCAAATATAAGATAGATCTCAGAATGGGGTTGGTTGAACCAGATCGACATGCCCTATCGGTAAGATGGACCCCATTTACATGCGCAACATTTCTTACCAGAATTGTGCCAGAGGTAGGGAGTTGTCAGGGCATTGCCTGTGAGGGATGCTCTCCCTATGAAATTGAAGAACGTCTTGACCAATGTATCCATTTACATCTAAGAGCCATGATAGTAGAACTTAAGGGGAATTCTCGCCCACCGACACCTCGTCGACATTTGTTCAGTCTCAATATTGCTTCCCTGAAAAATGAAAAAAATCACTCTGTGAGAAATGTAAGGAGACAAATACTCCCCTTTGCAGTGATTCATGAAGAAATTAGAACAATTAAACAATCCTACAGAAATAAAATTAAACATCTAAGGAAAACACTCCTGATAGCAGATAACCAGCAAATGATGTATAAACTTCTAAAGCAGGAACCTGTCAGGTCTGAGTAACGCTTCAAGCGATTAGCTTACAATCTGAAGGGCTGATAGAGCCTGCTATCTCTGCTCAGGCATGGACGACATATATATATATATACACAAAATATCGTCTGCCTGAAAAATGTAAGTCGGGCAGCAATATGGTGTTCGATGCTCTGGGAGGCGAGAGGTCCCCTTAGACTACAGAGAACATTAGGGATGCCATTCAGCATATGAAGAATTCCAAAGCCCTTGGTCCGGATGGATGTCTATACAAAGCAGACCATAAGTTCTGGCCAGAAATACTCAAAATCAAGTTCGATAATATCTATGATAGTGGACAAATTCTAAACACTTGGTCCTCTGCGATTATTATTCCCATTTATAAAAAGGGTCCATCTAACCACCCTGCACATTTTAGACCCATTGCATTAACGGATGTAGCATCAAAAATCTTCTCCCTTTTATTGTTAGAAGAGATCCAACGGTTTATAGAAGTCCATAATGTGTTATCCCACTTTCAAGTAGGCTTTAGAAAATCAATGGGAGGCCCGTGAAATGCAACTATTCTTAAACATCTCCAAGCACAGTCTAAGCATGCCAATATTGGGCCAGTATATATGGCAGCCCTTGATTTAATGGCAGCTTTTGAGTCTGTAATCAGAGCTGTATTATGGGAAAAAATGCTCAAAAGGAGATTTCCCAAAGCCTTGGTGATAATGATTGCAAAGTTACATCATAAAACCAGCTATAGGATTAGATTGAACCAACAGGGAGCACTCAGCGAAAATGTAGACACCGTAATTAGAGTGAAACAGGGCTGTAACATGGCAGCGGTTTTGTTTAACTTGTATATGTCAGACTTAGATAGGGATTGGAGTAACCTAGTAATGTATCCTGCTATTCTCGGCTCACTAAAACTTGACTGGATTGCTTTTGCTGATTTTGTTCTGTTTTTTGATAAAACACCTTTTGGGCTTCAGTGCAAACTGGATCAATATGCAGTGTTTGCCTCAAATCACAATCTTGAGGCAAACCCGACAAAATCAAGCATTATTATATTTGCCGATGGCAGACGTAAATTTACAAAATTCACTTGGACACTAAATACTGTCCTGATTGCATATGCACCTGCAATCCGATACCTAGGTTACACCCTAGCTGACAATTATTCGTCCAAAATGTGGAAAGATCTGCTGAAGTGTAAAATAAAACCACTTGCATCCCAAATGAAAATTATTATGCGTAAATATTGCATGTTCTCCTTCCTCCCCCTGATCCAATTTTACATCCTCAAAGTTGAGCTGATTGTTCTATATTGCTTAGATATATGTGAAAGCGAGATTGATGAACAACTGGATGTTATGCAGGGTTGTCTGTGGAAAAATGTCTTACGCTCTCACGCTCTATTCCCAACTCTATAGTATGTCATGAGTTAAATCTACTACCGTTATCTGCAAAAAGAAAGTGGTATGATTTGAGGAACTACATTAAAATAATGTATCCGCCTAACAATTAAATGAAGATCCAAATCGGATCTCCAATGAAAAGAATGTGTGGTCTATGAGCACATTTTGTGATAAATTGAATGGTATACTCATTGACATAAACGTTGCTAAAGAAGATTTATGCGCATATTTACCAAATTGTAAAAAGATATTTGAAGAATATTATTGGTGTGTACAATCCGATAAAGTAGGGACCTATCAGTACTACTCAGAATAAAAAATTCAACTTAGAAAATGGGGGGACAGACCGAGGTATTTAGTACAATTCCCAGGCTCTAAAGCCAGAAGAATGTACATGCGATTCAGACTCAAGCAACTACCTATACCTACACTACACAAAATCAAGTATTGGGGAACTCTAATCGGGGTTGAACCAAACGGTGTGTGTCAATTTTCCAATAAGTGTAAATGTGATGAAACACTGAAACATCTAGTATTGGATTGTTCCCATTTCAACCATGAAACATGTAGTCTTTATTTGAGTAACAAAGGTCATTTCACCCGTGAGATCTTATGGATCAGAGGTATGAGGGGTGACAGCATGAGTCTTAATTTAGCATTTGTGGAATTACTTGATGCAATTGATGAGACATTATGCGCGAAGTTGGAAAAATATCAAAGAATTTGATGATCTTATCAGCAAGAGATGGAGAGACACAAGTAGCAATCTGAATAAATATATGGCGCATTTAGATTCTAAGTATTTGAGTAGACAGTAATGGCACATGTGGAAACCAAACAAATTCCATTCCCAGTAAGAGAATTATTTATTTTATTTTGTTGAATTGTAATATGCTTCACTAACCTGGAAACTAAAGAATATTGTACATAGGAACTGGTTCAAATGATAGTAAAGAGAAATTACTTATTTGCACCAATAGAGTTGTTGCATGTTGAATCCTGATGATGACTAATCTTTCTCTTACTATTAGGAAATAGTATATTCTATTCTAGTGGTTTGGCACAAGTTGCAATAGTCACCATTTAATGAACTGTAAATGACCAATTGGTGTAAGTGAATAACAATGGAAATTTGTCATAAGTGGGCCAATGCAAATAATTTTTTTTATGGTTTTATCGCAAATGTCACTATTAATAATTACCGAAAATATGTGAGAACTGAAATTTGTTTTATATTATGTATGGAAAAGGAAATGTAATTATTATTCTTCTTTGTAAAGGTTTTAACTGTGAGAAACCAAACACACATTTAAAAAAAAAAAGATTATGCCTATTGGTCACACATGTCACAGGATGTAGTAATATAACCCAGGGGATGTTTAGTGTGTGCACAATTTCAGCCTACTTCCCCGACTCTGTCACACCCACTAGTCCCTGGGGATCTCTCTTTCAGGTGACCAGGGCACAGCTATCGCCTTTGGATCCAGACCCTAGGGGTGGACCTCTGCGGGAGGATAACATGGGTGAGGAGTCTTTGGGGAGCGGGACACCGGATGGCGAGACGCAGTATCCCTCCCCCTGTAACACATTTACCCCATCCTACGAGGTAAGATACGTGGGAAATTTACCTCACCTTTCCCTTCACAAACACTTCCACATGGACAGCCCATTCAGGGAGAAAACTGATTTTTTTAGGAATGATTTTCTATACTGTGACCTGGTGGACAGATGTATACAAGGCCAACCTATGTTGTGACGGGAACAACTCTGCAGAGCTGTAGTCAAACCAGTTTGGGTAGCAGTGACAGGCTATCTAGGCTAAGTTCTTCAGAGGTGGTGAGCTTGTAAAGGGTCCACAATGAGGTCACACAATGGGAATCACCAATTAGACAGGATGTATAAAAATACAGTTATTATTTATTGTCCAAAACACACTATAGAAAAATGACTACTAGCAAGTAGGGTTATCACACAACAATGAATACAATAGATACATATATACATTCAATTGATATATAGGGCATTATACATATCAGAAACCCATGCAAAGGAAAGATTAGATTAGTATTATGCACTCAAGGTCCATAGAGAATGATCCCTAACTAAAATTAGGGATCATTCTCTATGGACCAGCCCTAATTTGTCTGGGGCCTTTTCCACAATAGTTCAGGTAAAGGTTCCACGGGATCCTTGAAGCAGGAAGAAATGCAGGCAGGGTCTCTGAGGTCCAGTGAAGGGTTCTTGTGATTAGATTACATGTTAAAGTAGCTAACAGTAGTAGGCCCAACTTTTAGAAGTCTTGAGCAAGCAAGTAGTGGCAAAGCCAACGGTGTTAGGATAAAGGTTTATTATAAGCCCATTGTATTGTAATGGGAGTATAGGGGCAGGTAAGAAGCTCTGTAACTCACCCCCCATACTCTGAATCTGCCCCAGACTTGGCAGGAAGACGGTCAGAGGTTGCTTTTCCCACCAAAGGCCACAGTCCTCAATTTGCATGGGATGCAGGTTCTAGCTGATCTCCAGTTGGTGTCTTTCACTGTTGCATGGACTCTCGATTGAAGAATGCAGTAAAACTTGATGCAGGACCGCTCTCATGACTGGACTCGGGTCAGGCAAGCAATTTCAGACAGTGGTCACCACTGCTCGGTGACACAAAGGGACTCAACAGCCACAGTCAGACTTTCCCTTCTATCTCGGGTACTGTTGGTTCTAGGACACCGACATTTCGCAGAGGTTAGTCTCCTAAGGCCAGCCGAGGATCACCCAAGTTCCAGGTTGAAACTCAGAACAGTGACGCCGACAGCACGACAGCCCAAATTCTGAGCTGGTCAGCCACAGGACAATGCTGGGACACTTCTGGAGGCTCTTCGTTGAAGGGTACCGAGCAGACATCAGGAATGGACGTTCCCTCCACTCCAAGGGTTGCTGCTTCTTCACAGGACTGATAAAGATTACAAGCATGACAGGTCTCCTCTAGGAGAGCAGCAGAAGTTGGTAGCCAAGCCTTCTTCCTACGGGTCTCCAGTGTCTTTGCGGGTCTCGCAGCTGGATAGGATATTTGGCTCTTTCATGTTTCTCCAGGATCTCCGAAGAATGGGTGCATGGGTCCTCTTCTTATCCTAAAAACCATGTAAACGTTGACGCCCTCGCTAGCCAATGACAGGACTAGCTCACAGACACACCCCAGCAGTGGTCCAATCAGGATCACTGATGGGAACATTCATGCATACCACTCAGATACACTGAAACCAGTTTGTGGATTGGGACCAGACAGTCCCAGACCACATCCTGCCAGCAACACAGCCCTCCAGTAGCCCACCAAAGCTTTGGCTTTCCCAGGCACTGGAAGTCCTCAGAAGGATTTGCCTTGCCTCTCAGGCCAGGAAGAAGTCTAAAGAACAAGATGGCAAAAGGACAAGCAAATAATCTTGTGAAACAGCCATGTTTGACCAGAAGCCACAGTTAGTAGCCAAACCCGGTAAAGCTAAAATGAAAGTTCCCAAAAAGTGGGAAAAAGTCACTGCTGCCACTAGCTCATCCTTTTAGCACACGTAGAGCACACCTAGAGTAACAAAAAATCCTCTGAATGTTAGTCTAGAACAAAACAAAAATGTACCCCGTTGTACTGCAGTGTAAGCTGCATTGTACAATGATAAAAAGTTACCACAAGTGATACAAAAGTAACCAAAACTGGTAACACAATAACACAATAACACGTTTCCCAGTACTGACAGCTGAAGGACATGTCAGTTTACCCATAACATATGAGCAAAAGCCAGTGTAGTGAAGCCATCACTGCACTGCAAAAAGTAAAGGTGAGATTCAAAAATAAAAGCAAAAGGTTTGGGGGTTCCATAAAGATGGACGGAGAGGTGCAGTAAAGAGACATTTTTCTTAAGACACCCGAGCAGTGTACCTGACGTGTCCTGCTACTATGGTAAGGCGAGGTCAGGCAATTGCTGTCATTCACTTACACCTGATTTCCATTAAACTTCCCCACACAGATAAAAGATGGAGCACAAGAGCACACTGTGAGTGAGACAAAGCACACATAGGAACAGCAGTTTCAAATCGCAGCTGAATGAAGGGAGAAAGATGGGAAACCAAGAAGGATTGCAAGGAAGAAGATGTTACTTTCAAGAAACCTTCAAAGCAGAGAGCATAAGGCCAGGAAACCAGACTGGAGAATCCTGCATTGTGTGTCAGAGATACTGAGGGCCCTCGCACATAACCAACCAAGGTTTGGAGGAGCAGCAGCTTCCAGGGTATCATCCTTGGCTCTGAGAACAAACAAGCATCAGAGAGATTAACACAGCCAGTGAGTTGGGGAGGCCGATGCAAGACCGGTCTCTGTTGAAGTCAAGGTTGCAAGCTGCAAAATTGTATAACGAGTGCTGGAAAGAACATTGTTAAACACGTGTGATGAAAGATGCGAATAAAGGTAAACTGCTGATGAAGTTATGAACATGAGAAGGAAAGATACAATACCATTAACAGAGGTGTCCTGCACAGTGAGTGTGCTCAATCGAAGGTCTCTGTAAGGTATTCTGCCAAGACAAACGAAAGCCCAACGATTGATGAAAATATTGTATGAAGAGAGTCGAAGTGATCCTACTATGATTTTAGCGAAACCCATCGCACATTTGAAAGTCTTTGATTTTGATATCAAGAGGATCCAAGTGGAAATGAGGGAGATCCATGGTCCAAGCCCGAGGGAGACCAAGAGTAAACATTGTGGTACAAAGGGGTCCAAGCCTGAGGGAGACCCATGATAAATACTGAAGGGAGAACTTGTGCATGTGAAGATCCTAATAGAAATTGAACTTTGATATTTGTTTGTTATGACAGGCCCCCTGCAGTAAGAGACTGTTATTGGAAAAGAGACTTTGGCAAAAGTCCTTGATATCTTTGCTTTGAACTGTGTCCTCGTGGCAGAGAAGCAAGAGTGTGTGCAAAGCTCAACGTTCCACATTGCCCCATGCTGAAAACATGGAGAAGGGAAGCCAGCTGCTCAACCGTCCTGACATATTATTTCTTCAACACTTGTTGTTGTTGCATACATTATTGTACCACACCCTTTTGTAATTAATTTTGTAAACAATTGGCAATAGGTTTATTAGTATAGGCCCTTTTATTTTGACATAGAGGCGACTAGGAGTGCACTATTATTATTTGATTGTCATAGCTTGCTACCATCCTTACATTTAGGTTAGATAGGCATTCAACCAACCCATTGAAGTTCAATAAACACCTTTGAACTGAGATCACTTGTGTTTGTCTTCACCGTTTGATACCATGCCTTCCTTACAACGAACAGAGCAACATTAATGAAAAGAGGTTTGACGCTCCCATGGTCAGACCTGCAAATCGATATTGTAGGACCCATGCAAAGGTCAGCAGGGTGAACAGGTACATGTTGACAGTCATTTGTTTAATGTCTAAATGGGAAGAGTGCATTTCACCCCCAGAATGCAGTGCACAAACCGCGGACACTTTGCTATTCTATAATGTCTTTTCAAGATTTCGTTTGCATCAGAGAATAGATTCAGACCCTGGAAGCCATTTCTCTAGTGCAGTAATGACAAAAATGTGGTCAATCTTGGGCATGAAGAGGAAGTTGCACATTTCATACTGGCTCTCTTCTTCAGGAGGAGTAGAATGGTGTAACAGGTCAATGTCTGAGGTCTGGATGTATGGCTGCACGAAGCCTGGAAGCAGGGCTGCTGGAGGTCTGGTTTGAGGGCAGCCCCCAGACACGAGGGAAGAGAGGGGACAGAAAAGGCCAGATGGGGACAGAGCAAATTGTGCTAGGGAGCAAGGTAGAGCAGAGCAAGGTAGAGGGGGAGAGATAAATGGCAGGCAAAAATCTGTGAACTGGAACATAACGTACAGCATCCCTCACCGGATTCAGTTGAGATGCAAAATGGAGGGTCCCTGATCATGTTTTGTATACACTGGCATGGAAGCAAGGTATCCTTGTCGCTGTGCAGGCACTGACACTCAGTGGCCACTGCACATTCCTAGAAACAGGACATCAGTCCCTGGTGCATGCACCAGTGGGTTGTCATGGTTGCACCCATACCGCCAGCTCCCCTCACACCGCATCCCATGGGTTTGGCATACAGGGCAAATAGCATGGCTCACTTGCCAGGCTGCCTGCCACTGTGGAGAGATCCTCCAGTGCCAAGGTGAGTGGACCTGGGGTGTGGTGGTGACACTATGCCTCCTCCAGAGGCCTGTCGGTGCCCCAGTATTCCAGGGGTTTTGATGATAGACATGTTTCACCAAGTCTGCAAGGTCCTAAGTCCTGTCACGTTGGGCATAGCCTTTCCAGTACGCCATGCATTACAGATGTTGTTGACATCATATTATTTTACCCCATCCACCAGTAGAGGTCTGATTGATGCCTTTTCAGTAAGAATAAGTGGATGACGGGGTGTGCCAGTCATGGTGAGGGCAACTTTAGATGGACTGCCACCAGTGATAGGCATTTATTCATGCCGGATGGATCAGGAAACGAGGAGCCAATTTAGTAGGCAAGTTGTGCACAGGCAGATGCTTGGAACACAGCCAGACCATGGGCCTCATTACGGGTTTGGCGGTAACCCAGTGACACTGAATCCGGCGTCTGACTTCCCGGTGCCACCGGGAAATTACAAGTCCCTACAGTGTGGGAAGTCAGGCACTGGATTTTGTAACTCCCCATTTCCACAGAGCCCTATAGGACTCTATGGGAGTGGGGAGATGGAAGTGCCAGCACTTCCGTGAAGAATCTGCCTAACAGGGCTGCTGCACCTGGCCAGTAAGCTAAACGGAACCCTTGTTTCTGGACCACCACACTTATAAAGAGGCCCATGTCTCTGACATGGTATGCTGAAGCTGGCGAACGACAATGATCTGCATGTCTCTTTTGGGAGGCTTTGGTGGTTTCTAGAGCTGCTATAGTGAGATGCTGTAGGTCCTGGGTTTTTATAATCTTCAGATGGTATCCTACCCAGTGCAATGGCATGGAAACAGAATGGTTTTGGTTTGAAAACCATAAGAGTTTTAGAAAGGACTTTGTTGGGTTGCTGAATGAATGGAGTTGTTGTAAGGTGCCTTTGCCAGGTGCAAGTGATGATTCCATAAGGATTGGAGAGTCTTGCAAAAGAAGTGCAGGTATTGTTCAAACATCTGGTTGGTGTGCTCCGTCTAACTGTTTGGCTGTGGGTGGTATCCAGAGCTGAAGTCCCTTTGGATGTCTAGATGGTTTCATTCAGTCATTCAAAAGTGGTATTTGTATTGACTGCCATGATCAGAGATGATTTTTAGAGGTAATCAATGGAGTTGGTACACTTCTCGGATAAAGACATCTGCCATCTCTTCTACAGTGGGTAATTTACACAAGGCAAGCAAGTGGGCTAATTTTATGAAACTGTCAATCACATGCATGATGCAAGACTTTCTTTCTGAGGGTGGTAACTTGACTATGAAATCCATCACAAAAGTGTGCCACAGAGATGAGGAATCTCCAGTGGTTGCAACAACCTCAGGTTTGGAGCAAGGTGTTTTTGTTCTGTGAACAGAAGGGACACAAACAAACATGGTCCTTAACTTGGGCCGATAGACCTGGCCACCGGAAGTGATGTTGGATAAGGACCAGGGTTCCCTGACATCCCCTGTGTTCTGCCACTGCAGAGTCATGGATCTCAGGACCTGCGTACACATGGTTTGTGAGTATATACAGATGATCGTCATGGAAAAGAAACCCTTGTTCTAACCAATTGTTATATGCCTGCAGCAAAGCAGGGACGCCGGTATAGAGAAATGTGTCTTTCTGCATGTTTCACATCGAAAGTGAGAACAAAGCAAGGACATGTCTTGTTGGCAGGATCTGTATATCAAAATCCTCCTTTTTATTCAGTGATCAATAACCGTGATAAGGCATCTGCCTGTAATTCTGGGTTTCAGGAATGTACATTAAACAAAAATCAAATTGGGGCAATAGGATGTTCAATTCCTATTTTCTCCAACTTTTACAGTATTACTGACCCTATGGCCTGGTCAGATAAGTCAGTTTAAACCTTGAATGCTTTAGTATCATCCAGGGCCATGGAGAATGCCGTTTTAGGTGCTGAAAAGTGTTTTCCTCTTAAGAGCCCCACAGGAAAGTTGTCCCGTTCTTCAACAGGCAGGTGATATCGCCTGAGAGATGGTCAAATCCTTTGATTAAACTGCAGTAATAATTAGCAATCCCAAGGAACTGCTGCTCCACCTTAACATTGTGCAGGCTTTTCCATTGTACGATAGCTTGTACCGTAGGTTCGTCCATATGGAGACCCGGCACACTGATAACATAACCAAGAAAATCAATAGACCCTTGATGAAATAGACATTTTTCAGGCTTACTGCATGGGTGATGCAGACTCAGTAGGGACAGTACTTCTGTAACATGATTGACGTTGGAAACGAGGGATTGAGAGAAAATCAAGAAGTCATCTAAGTATACCAACAGGTAATGGCTCAGTATATCTGAAAAGTTTGCATCCATGAACTGCTGGAAACTAGCTGATGCATTGGCATCACCCAGTATTTGTATTGGCCCGAGTTTTGAAAGCTGCTGATTGTAGAAATGTCAGTGAGATGGGAACTTTAAAATCCTCGTCTTTGGCTCGCATTAGAGGAGCTAAATCAAGAGAACTTTTAAGTGATTGGGACATGGATATGGTTGAGACCGATAAAAAACAAACAAAACTGCAAATGCTTAGTTCACAGCGGCACTCCTCCATTATTGGTCCAAGAATCACGCCTTAGCCGCTTTCACCATGATAGAAGTCCTTTATTGGTTGATAGGTGGACAGGTTCAGAGAACAGACACACAATAGCACGTTTCACCCGAACTGGTCTTCGTCAGATTGTGAATGGTACAGTGGATTTTTTAGCATTTAACCCGTGACTTGTCAAAGCCCTCCTTTACTTTGAAACACTAAACTGCAAATTCGTTTTACACTCCTTGGCCTTTAAGGACAGCCATGTTGGATGTCCCATAAAGTTTACCACTGTTTTAGTGACACGTGCATACCTACATTTACTAATGTAAAATTACTTATATTGTGTAGTATGTGCAATGTATATCATGTTAAGATTTGAAAAAGCTTAATTGTGGAAACGTTGCATTTGGAAAGTGCCTGGTGAAATGGAAGATTTTAAGACATATAATCAATAATCTGACGTCTTACTACTGCTGATATGTCGTTTGTGCAAAAAATTGCACTAATTAAAGTGTCCAATGCTTTTAAGAATTTTGGGGATTTAAATCACCAATTGAGATGTAATTGCTCAGTGCTGTAACTTGATAAAGTGCAACGTGCTTACCAAGCTAAAATGTTTGTTATGTATATGCAGTGTCTGGTACTGGATTGTGTAATGGTGAACACAAAATTCACTCGTTTTCTAAAATGCTCAGTATATACCTTGGTGGTGTATATTAATCCAACTGGTTTCGTGCCAAGGATTGGATGGAGTGCAGCTAGTGCACCTTGGTGACATTTTGGTTATACTGATGGTATGTCTGCACAATGTCTATTACCTGATCTCCAAAAAATGTAATTTCAACATTGAGTTGCCTTATTCTATAAAGTGCTTAGTGCATTTGATATTATAATGTGCAAAGTTGCTATCATTTTCTAAAATCATCATAGAGCATATTATATAGTACATGTTTTGTGTGCAAAAAGCCATCAATGGTCAAATGTCATGGCACAGTTTGTTACCAAGCAAGGATTCTGATTTTGTTGCTAAAAAAGTCAGGTTTTTATAAGCTCCATTGTATCATTAAAAGATTTTTTTGTAGTGCTAAAAACATATACTGTGTACGGGACTTTTGAGTATGCCTATACCCAACTTACTCAAGACATATCAAAAACAAATTACATTTAAAAAGATAGGCATACTACAAACATGTGTTCAGTTCGCTAGTCCAAACGCTCTTGATTTTTCCTTTGTTTGTTGATTGCACTTAATGTTCCTACTGTTGTATTTAACCTCATATTTCGTTAGTTTAAACAGGGTGGTGCAGTCAACATGTTTGTTTTATAAATTGTTTTTTAAATAATTTGGACAACATAGTCATATCTAATCGGACACAAAGTCTACATGAGTAGTCATTGACTTATTCTTTGATAATGTTGTTCATTACCTCCTTTGGAAAAAAATGAGGAATATGGGAATTTCAAATGATTACTTTATTGGTTTATCAAATTAAACACCAATACAGCATATAAAATCAAAATCTCAGCCGAAGGAAGAACTACTAAGCCTATTAGTACATTGGTAGGTCTCAAACAAGGATGTAACCTTGCGGCTACATTCTTTAACTTATATCTGGCTGATCTAGATAATAATTGGGATCATAAAAATTTGGTTTCAGTTAAAGTCGGCACTATTCGACTCAAATGGGTGGCTTTTGCGGACAACATTATCATCTCTGACCTCACTCCAGCAGGGCTTCAAACAAATTTATTACTCTTTGAGGAATTCGCAATTGCTAATAATTTGACACCTAAACCGGCAAAAACTGCCATTATGAAATTTGGCACAAAGCATAAATATGGAGGTTATCAATGGCGGATTATGAAAACCCAAGTATCTTGCATTACCAATACAATCTATCTTGGATATAATCTTTCAGAACAAAACTCAATTAAAGCTTGGACTGATTTAATTAAATGTAAGACCCAACCACTTCTGTCTCAACTAAAAAGGATTTATGCAAAATATTATAAATTCTCGTTGACACCTTTGATTGACTTCATGACACTGAAAGTTGAAAGTGTAATACTATACTCACTTGATATATGTTTATGCGATATGAATTTAATTCTTGATTGTTTACATGGCTCTTTTTTAAAATCTGCAATGTATTCACCAATGTCCATACCTAATGTTGTAATACATCATGAATTGGGGCTTGTGGCTTTATCTGGACGTTGGAAATGGAGGCAATTGTCAAACTACGCAAAAATCCACTTTCCACCAAAGAACCCGCTATACAGTGATATGGAAACCATGTTGGGTACAATCATTTCTATCTCATTCACTCCATATCATTTGAAAATGAAACAACTATTGAATGACTTGCATATCACTGCCAACGATGTTCATCATCGTCCAGGTTACGCTAAAAAAAACCTCTTTGAAAGGGACTGGTGTTTAACAATAGACCGAATAGCAACCTATAAATTGTATAAAGAATATGGTGCATATGTTAAACAGCGCACTCCAAGATACGATCACATTACGTTATTGCCTTGTAATCATACCAGAAAAGCATATATATGGTATAGATTCAAACTATACCACACTAGGGAAAGGACCAGGAACTGGAACGAAAAAGGGGAAATTAATCAAAGTAAATGTCACTTTCCTCTTTGCAATGAACCTTATGAAACTATGAAACATCTTATACTTCATTGCTATCATTTTAAGTCTCTGAAAAAAAACGATTGATGAAATTTGTGAATATTGATCATGAGGATTGTCTGCAATTTCTATGGGCAAGAATGATGCAAGGCTCATATAAACCACTAATATATGAACTAGTAAGCCTTTGCAAACACATAAAAAAGGAACTTGCTATCTTTGATAATTAATGAATATTAACTGTTTAATCTGTATTTTTCTCTGTTTTAAGAAGATTTCATAATAGATCTTTTTGATCACTTCATCTTTCTACTTTTGAAACTTTTGAATGCCTTACCTGAATCAGGTTCTACATATTAAGATCATTACCATCGCTGAGATGGAGGGTGTCTATATCAGAAAGTGAATCTTCTGTTTTTCTTCTGTTTTTCTTGTTTTTCTTTTAAAGGTCTAAAGATTTAATGGTATTGAGATGAAATGTTGTTGTAGGATTTTAGGAAGAAATATAAATGTAAATGTAAATGCAAATGTAAATGTAAATATGTGTTTGTTTCTGGAAATATTTTTAATATTTTCTAAAGGTTCTACATTTTGTAATTGAACCATAAACAAATAAAAAAAACAACCTTTTTTCCACTCTTCTCCATGCTTTATACATAACATATTGTACACACCTCTAGGTCTAGTTTAAAAAAGACTACGGCAGAATGTAGCGACTCCAGTATATCTCTGATAAGGGGTTGTGGGTATTGATCTTTCAGTGTGATGTCATATTACTCTTGATGATCCACACAAGGCAGGAGGTTTCCCCTTTTTTTGCAAACTAAAAAAAGAGGAGCCCTCTGCTAGAAACGTGGATGGTGTTATGAATCCTTTTTCCAGACAGTCCTCTTGGTAGCATATGAATACCTCCTTTCCCTTGTTTCTTAGTGAATATTTCCACCCATGCTGGATATATTGTGAATGGAGGATAGCACAGGGGCAACGCGCTGGTCTTGGACGCAAGACCACGCAGAGCAACAAAGGCTTGGATCTCGGATCCGTGCTTAGAAACCAAACTCATGTAAGGTATTAGGCACGTTATAAAAAAACAATAAAATAAAATAAATGCTGAATGGGTTTATCTTCCTGGATACTGATTTCACATTCATACGGTCTCTGGGTGGTAACTGGATGGCAGCAGCTTCTGAAAAGACATCCAATAACGGATGATAAATCATAGGGACCAGTTGGCTGGTGTTAATATTGTTCTGAGTGTTGATATTCTAGATACCTAAGACAGGCAATGCAGGCCAGCTTTTGGAACAACAGTGGGTGGTGCAGTAATCAGAACAGAAGATCACAGTATGCGTAATTATTTTCTCTATATTTTATTTATTTTAGGTATTGGATATTATAAAGCGCCTATACAGCAAATAGTGTTTCAAGGCACCACAAGACAAAAAAAAGGGGGGGCATAAGAATAATAAAAATGTTCCTACTAGACCTTGTGAAATTCGGATCGTGCAAGCGCAGTAACAAGAACTGGTGAGTGGGCAGGAGGGAGGGAGGGCCGGTCAGAGAGGAATGTTATAGTGCTTAGGTGGGAAGGGAAGTGCATGTTGGAGTCGAGAGAAGCAAGTTCGAATGTGGGAGGCACCTGGGCTAGGTGAGGACAAATGCCGGGGTAATGCAGGCAGTGCAAGGAAAGAAGGTACACATGCTCAGTGCAAGGATGGTGCAGAACTAGATCATTAGGGGTGCAGGCCCTGTCAGGCTAGTACAGGGGGATGGGAGCCCAGAAGGGAAAGTGCAGCAATGCTTGGTGGGGGTGTCAGGGGAGACTGAGGTGAGGGGGTAGACTGGGTGAGGAGGGCCTGGTGCCCTGTATGACTCAGAAGGAACCAGGCAGCCAGCCAAATGCAGGGGGCATTAGCAGGAGTGGGGGAGGGGGAAGGAAAAGGAGAAGAGGAGGGTATTGAGAAGCTTCTGGAACTTAAGGAGATCTGGCCCAAGCCTGAGAGGGACAGGGATGACCATTCCAGATGGAGGCTCCTGTGGAAGAGAGAGATCTACCCCCACTCTCTACTTGGAAAAGCATCTGATCTGCAGAGAGTTAGATCTAGAAAACTAAAGGGCTCTAGCAGGGAGGTATTTAGGGAGAGAGAGTTGGATGTAGTGAGGTCCCAGTCCCCAGAAAGCCCTGTGTATTGTAATTGGTAATTGTAACTGTAATTGGTTATTTATAATGTGCTTACTAGGCAGAGGTTTCTAAGCGCGGACCTGGGGATTGAACCTGTGCTGTTCTGCATTATCTTGCTTCCAAGGCGGGGGAGTTGCCCCTGAGCTATCCTCCCAGCCCAGTATGAAGCAGGATCTTGAACTTGATCCTCACAGCAACCGGGAGCCAGTGGAGAGATTTTAGGGCTGGAGAGCTGCAGTCCCTGGGCTTGAGGCCGAGGATAAGTCTTGCAGTCCTATTCTGGATTGGTTGAAGGGGGCGAAGGGAGAATTTAGGCAGATTGAGAAAGAGACTGTTTCAGTAGTCCAGCCTAAATAGGACCAGAGCACTGGAGACATTGAGTTTCTGGGGGAAGGTGAGGAAAGAGAGAATGCCTTCGAAGAGGTGCAGCTGAAAGTTGGCCTTCTTGGCAAGGTCCATGATGTGAGGAGAGAAGAAGAGAGGGAGGAATAGAAAATAGGAGGGAAGTAGGGAGCTGGGGTCCCAATAAGAAGGATCTCGGTTTTACTGGCCTTAATGCAAAGATTGTTAGCAGCGCACCATGCCTGAATAGCAGACATGAAGTCAGGAATGAGAGAGGAAGAAGAGGAGGCAGTGGAGGGAAGCTTGAAGGAGAGCTGTCTGCTGTCTGCATAACACTGAAGTGAGGAGAGAAGGTGGAGATCAAATGGGCCAGAGGTGCAAGGTAGATGTTGAAGAGCCATGGCAAGAGGATAGGGCCCTGAGGGACACAGTAGGTGGAGAATGAGATGGAGGAGAGAAAAGACCCCAACTGAACCTGTGATGCTGGTCAGAGAGGAAAGAGGTCAACCAACCAGTGCCAGGTCTGTGATTCCAAGGGTATCATACAGAGTAGATTAATAAGGGTGGTATGATTGACCATGTCTAAGGCAGAGGAAAGATCAAGAAGGATGAGAATGGAAGGAGATTTGGAATCGAGATTAGAGAGTAAATATTCATGAGTGTTTGGGAGTGTAGTTTCCGTGCCTCTGCCAGTTCTGAAGCCTGTTGGTTGTGGAGACAACCAACAGATTCAATGTGGTGGATCAGCTAGGAGATGATCAGCTTCTCCAAGAATTTCCCCAAGAAGGGGGTAATGGAGATAGGGCGGTAGTTAGCCAAGCAGAAGGGATTGGCAGAAGACTTTTTGAGGAGAGGGTGCACAAGGAAGTGCTTGAGGGGAAGCAAGAAGGAAGGAGCAAGTGGCAAAGGAGTGATTGCAGAAATCATCCAAGGCTGGAGCAAGGGAGGCAATGTTGACCTTAATAGTGCTGGAAAATATCCAAAATAGTTTTTCAAAGGCAGGAAAGGAATCCAGCAGGTGGTGCTTGTCAGATTATTGAGAAAGAAGCTTATTTTAGCAATATCATTGGAGAAGTGAGATGGCCAGAACAAAACCTTAATTGTGCAATGATTACAGAAGTCTGTCTTTTAAAAAAAATGTTTTCTTTGCATATGGTTAAACAACAAACTTTTATCAAAATACATATCATCATATATAAATACCCAAATCAAGTGTTAACACATTACATGTCTGCAGATATTGTATGTGCCTTATCAAAGACATACACTATTAAAATAGTAAATAATTATAGATAGTACTAACATATAACATTTATTTCAACAATCAGCTCAAAAAGAACTTTACAGAAGTCTTTCAGTTTGTGTTGGTCCCCATCAAATTTCATTTTGAGAGTGCAGTTGATGTATCCCAATGCAATGTATCGCTCAGTGTCTTGTTTTCATCATTTAGGTTAGCTACTTCCTGCCATAAGGCAAATACCTTGTTCTTCAATTTCTGAATTGCATCCTTAAAGTCCTCTCCTTTAGGGATGGTAGAAAGTTGTCTCAACCTTTCAAGGAGCGTGTCAGCAGGTATGTACGTGATGGTTTTCTGGACAAGCGAGTTGTGGCCTGTCCAGTGTCCATGTCCAGTGCTGGTGTCTGGTGCAAACAGGGAATAACCCACTATCAGATCCTGGGGATTAACACCAGGACCCATAAGTGCCTTGCTCCCTGCCCTACAGGTAATCAATAATTCACAATAGTATGTGCAAGTACAGTGCAGACACTGAGTTGACGGGTGTTGATAACATGGAAGGAGGGCTACTCAAGGCCTGGGTGAAGGGTAGCCAGAAGTCTGGACCTATGGCTGCAGGAGGCCTGGAAGGAGGGCTGTGGGTGGCCTGAATGATGGGGTAGCAAGATGCCTGGATGGCTGCAGGAGAACGGGATGGAAGGTTGCTGGAGGCCTGAAGGAGGGCTGCTAGAGGCCTAGTGAAGGGCTGCCCCCGGATATGATGGAAGAGAGGGGATAGATGAGGGCAGGCAGGGACAGAACACATGAGGCTAGGAACCAGAGCAGAGCAAGGTTGATTTAGAGAGGGAAAGCTCACGCAGCCAGCATGGAAACTGGCACAAAACAAACAGTGTCATTCACCAGAATTAGTTGAGAGGCAAATTGGAGGGTCCCTGATGGTGTTTGGTATATGCCGGCATTAAACCAAGGCAACCTCGTCTCTGTGCAGGCACTGGAGCACAGTCGTCACTGCGCATGCACAGAAGAAGGACACCGGTGCCTGGTACATGCACCAGCTTATCATAGTGGTGGAGGCCATACCAGCAGCCTGTCACACACCAAATTGCAATGCTCAGTGCGCAGGGTGAATAGCATGGCTCACATATCAGGCTGTCAGCCACCGTGGAAATATTTTCTAATGCCGAGGTGAGTTGAACTGTGGCACGGTGGTGACAGTTGGCCCTCTGCCATGTTGGTGGGACACAAATTGCTTCCTTCAAGTTGAGCAGGAGCTCACCCTGGAAAGGGGCTTACTGAGTTGAGGTTTTAAAATAGTACCCAAGTGCGGATGAGGAAGGAGCTTCTCAAATTTGCCACTCTGGATGAATGGAAATATCACCAACCAAACTGTCCCTCACTGAGTAGTGGTGGTCTGGCATTGACTTGGTCATAGACAGACTCATGAGAGAATGCTTGCTGTTTGCAGACAATGAGACTTAATCTTCATGCCATGCCTTTGCTATCTGTCGAGTTGCCAGGGGGTATCTTGAACAAGGTGGGCATAGATCTTTTGGGTCCCTTTGACTGCCTTCTCCAGTTAAGAAGCTATGTCTTTTTACTGATGGACTATTGAAGCAAGTGGCCAGAGGTTGCTTTTGATTCCTCCTCTTCTGAGAATTGCATTATATTCCTCCAAACTATATTCAGAAGGGATGACTACCCTTAATGAGTAATATGTGACAATGAGAAATAGTTTTGTCAAGGGAGATCAAAGCCTTCTTAGAAGAATGTGATGTAAAACACAAAAGAACGTTGGTTTACCGTCCTTCAAGCAATGGCCATGTAGAGAGGTTCACAGAGTCTTCAAAGTATGATTTTAGCTATAAACACATGCACACCTGATGGAGCTCAATAGTGGTGCTGAATGCCAAAACCAGTAAGCCCATCTGTGAAGCCGGTGTTCGTTTGGGCCACCACATGCTGACTCACTGTACTAGCAAGCATGACCCGGAAACCACCATAGTAATTGTGTGTTCAGGGAGTTGGGCAGGTTGAGTGCAGACAGAACATTGATGTGTGGGAGCTGGGGCCCCATTGAAAGTTGTGGGAGGGTAGGGGAAGTACTGCCAGCCATACATGGAAAGTGAGGGGGTTGGTGAGAGGAACCAGTGGATAGTTTCACATGCTGAATAGTCAAAGGTCAAATGAGCCCGGGTTAGACATTTGAGTATGGCTGTGGGTATCAGCATTGGGCCCATAAGGTTGTCTTTTTCTTCCCTGGAGCTAGGTCACACTCTATGTTCAGTGGACCCATCAGGAGACTCATGAGTAACTGTAGTAGGGGCTAATATCCTGCCTCATACATAGCTGCTTGTTGTAATGCCAAAATCATGGGGCTAAGTAAGAGGGAGGACATGGGGCTAAGTCATGTCCAGTGTGCACATCAAGTTTTTGGGATGATTCTCCAGCAGGGCTACAGGACATACCATGGGCAATGTGTCCACAGGGTATTCATGCAGGCCATTCCCAATGTGTACATGGGTGACATGGGATATGCTTATTGGGATACATCTTTTCAATCAAATGAACCCCTGCCTCAATGAGTGAGAAAGGTATTCTGTGAGCTAAAGGGCACAAAACATGAAGGCTACTTCAAGGCCACTTCAATATAAAGTGAGAGAGGTGTTGCCCAAAAGATTATGCTTATGCCAGATTTCTGCCTCTTATTCACTACCATGATAAACTGGGTGGCACCTGCAAGATACAAATACTTCTGTATGCACACGAGAGACATTATTTAACAAAGTAAAAGAAAGTACCACAAACTATCACCATTTCTAGGCCTTTTAAGTACATTGGGCCTCATTATGACTCTGGCGGTAGCCGTGCTGGAAAGAACGGCAGGCTGCTGCCGGAGTCATGTTTTTTTACTGGGAATCACTGGGGCATTACAGCCCCGGCGGTCACAATTGGCAGGCGGTGGAAAAAGAAACTGCCCATTCCCATTCGAGTCCCATTGGACTCAATGGGAGTGGGGAGGACGGATCCATCGGCACTATGTGCAACAGTGCTGGTGTATCCGTCAAAGTCTTCTGACAGGTGCCATTCGGCCACCCAAAGTCAGACCTGGTGGCCGGGAGGGCATCCCGCCTGCAAACTTGTACTCTGCCGGTCCGGTAACAATGGTGCCGGTAGCACACCGGCACCTTTGTTACCGCGACGGGCAGTGTTATAATGAGGCCCATTGTGCCCAGAGACTGGGTTATTGGTGCTAATGAAAAAAGGTCATTCAGAACTAATCCTTTTGAAATCGGAATATTGTCACATATAAAAGTATAAGGACCAGATATTTGCAGTGTAATTATGCGGAAGAAAACTCAGCCCGAATTCCAGATTTTTTATATTGAATCGCAGAAGTTTAAAAGAATAACTCAATATCCCAACATGTTGCCATACTCCTGATGGTAAAGTGCAGAGCAAATACACCTATGATTTAAACATATGTTCCTTCCTTGCCAATGGTAAAGTCATGTGAAAATGTAATCATCAATTTTAAAAAACAATTAAAATTGTATTACTCTGAATAACAATGTATTTTATTTTATTTTTTTTGCTTCATGCTTAAATGTAAACTTGGATTTATCTTGGAGCGGTCAGCCCCAACCTCAGGAATCTGTATCATAAAACTAATCAGGAGGCTATTGGGAACAACCTGCCTAATCTTGTTCAGACCAGTTTTCCAGACTCATCACAAGACAATGTTTACCTCAAATGAAATTCACAGGTGTAAACTTGTATTAATCTGTATTATGAAAAATAGCTTGTTTGCGATGTAACACTCTGGATCTCATGTGTCCAGAAACAGTATTTTAATCAGATACAAATGAACAGAAAGGGTTATGTTTTGTCAAACGATCATAATCTTTAATCAATACAAAATCTATAACTTTATAGTGGAATGTCCAAGGCACCTGAGACAATCTGTGATTTGTGGATGAAAAGATGTTTGTTTAGCAGATACAACATGTGCTTTGATTATAATGATAAAAACTGTGACTATCATGAGAAGTGAATAATTCCCAAAATAAAAATGCCATAGACTTGAGTAGTGTGTCTCTGTGTGCGGGGTAACACAAATGATGTAATGGTTTTGGTTTCATTAAATCACCACATTTCTGCAAAATGTGCTAGGGAAAATCTCAAGTAATAGCTCCAAGAATAGAAATGATTTCTCTCCCACCTTTTTTTCAGTCAATGAACTAGGGATTGACCTTGCCATTTACAAGACTAGCCCCACAGCAATTAGTCACAAGAACAAAGTAGGAGTTTTATAAAATACCTCGTACACAGATAGATGAAAAGAAATATTAACCAAAGGAGATGGCTGGCTTGAAGATGAATATGGAATGATGACAGACACCAAAGGGGAGATCTGAGATTTCCATAAGAGAATGCAGAGATGATCTCCATTTTGAAGGAGATAAGCAGCCCATATGGGAACCTATGCAACAGTTTAAGGGAACTTGCAGATTGAGAAATTCCAAATTGAGGGGATCCAAGATAATTCCCGAAGATAGAAAGCAACATTTCAAAGTAATAACTTCAGATTAACCTGAATTACTGTCTACAATAACTCCCTGGGAGTAAGGATGGCCTGGGAACAAGGGAATACCCATTTTATATAGACATCGTAGCAGTGTAAGATAAAATGTCACTGTGTTCTCAATTTGAAACTGAATGCACCTGGGATTGTATTTCTAACAAAAAACAAGTGTATTTTGCAATGAGTGTCGTTGCAAAACTGATATCATTGTTTGCCCACTAAATGAAGATTTGTTCTGTGAAATTAAGAACTATTTAAAATAGACTACATGTGTTCTTTGCAGCAGTCAGTGATTCGGATGAAAATGATGACATGAAACTTTATCATCTGATGGAAATGTATTGATAATTATTGCCAGTGGGAGCCTAGTTATCAAAAAGATATTTGTGCAACAGAAAGTAGCTTCGAAGATTCAAATGTATTATTTCTATTTACAGAAAATAGTACGAAAGTCTATAACTCATGCAAACCATTATACAGAAGTGCACAGGTAGACCAATGTGCAATGTGAAAAGACAAGATAGGGGTTCCTGTACCACGGCACCTACCTATCTATCTATCTATCTATCTATCTATCTATCTATCTATCTATCTATCTATCTATCTATCTGTCCGTCGTCTATCTATCTATCTATCTATCTATCTATCTATCTATCTATCTATCTATCTATCTATCTGTTTGTAAAGCACCAAACCCCTCAGGCATCCAGGCGCTGAGACAGACAGACATGAAACAAAGACAAGATTACAAGCAAATAAGCTGAAATCAATCCTAAGCAAACAACCTGGTCATAAGGAGTTTTCTAAAAATTGAGTGATGATTTCCCTCCTTCCTTAATGATTCAGGGAGCTCATTACAGGCCTGCGCTACCCAAACAGGGAAGGAACAACCATTCCCCCAGACTCTTTTGAATCGGGTTTGACCTTAAGGGTACAGGCCTCTGTTGAGCGCAGGTTCCTACTGGGTCTGTAGAACTCCAATTTCTCCTTTAGGTATTGCAATGAGGACCCAAAAAGACATGTGTCCCAATGTGAACATCTTAAAGAGAATTCTGGCTGCTACAGTGAGCCAATGAGGCTCTCTGCGGGCCACAGTTACCGAGTCTCTATGTGCGATGTTATAGATTATTCGTAATGCTTCATTTTGGAGTTTCTGCAGTTTGTAAATGCAATCCTTGCTAGCTCCCCCTACCAGGGAATTGCAATAGTCGAGTTGCGGTAAAATAATGGTTTGCATCAGCTATGCGCGATTCAATGAAGACTGTGACATCCCCATTGCAAAACCTGTAGATATGAAGGCACATGACTAGAAGTATATTAAAAGCTGCACACATATGTTAAGAAGCCCCTGCACCACATTTAGTTAAGACGCTCCGAACCTTATAACAGTCCTTTGATTCTGTCATGGGGAAATGAAGACTGCAATTTGAAGCATTTGAAAATGGGATTTTACTCGTATTGAAATTCTTTTGTGAAGTTAAATATTGTGATATATACATATATCAACAAGTGATATAAATGTAATTGGAATGCCCAGTGTTACTTTAAGTTTGATATATACATATAAATGATTACAGTAATGGGTGTTAGTGTGAGATTCATGCCGGCTGGTAAAGTTTCCTTTTGTGCATAAGCTGCCTGTGATTGAGTAACTTGTGGTGACTTACATGGCAGCGATTTACTGGCTAAGGTCAGCCATTTTTTGACATTGACATAATAGCATTCTGCATACATGTTTAAAGTGGTCACCATGGGATAAAGCACGGGGTTTGAGCGAGTTATTAGCAATTTATTTGTAAACTCACACCCTACCCGCTCTATTGGAATACTATTAACATCAGGCACCACAGCAATGATATCACTGGCCAGTATAACCGTTTACACATAAGGTGCAGTAAAACATTAACAACAGAACGGGAAGCTGGGCACAGATAAAATATATCAATAAGAGGCTGAAAAATGTGATGTTAAATTGTAAAATTGTTATCTATTAACTTGTTGACTCTTTTTCTTTTATTATTTTTGGTCGTGTTTATGTCTCTGTGTATGTGGGACCCTGTTGATTTTCCATTTTATGTGATGTAATATGGTATGCTTTTTTGTTTTTTGTTTTTTGCTTTTGATTATGCTGTCCTTTACATAACTGGTTTAACTGTTACCGATATCTAATGTTTGGCCACAATTTGTTTGATTAGATAGGCCCCGATGAAGGACTGTTGAGTCCGAAATGCATTGGCCATTTTGGGTTATGTTGCGCATCAGAAAAGCGGTTGCTTACAATTACTTTAAATAAACCACCAAGTTCAAAGAATTAATGAGTCGTTAATGTGAACCAACAAAATATTAAACTTTTTTTGAAATCCAATTCGGATCTAAGGGTGTGCGGCCCACACCACAGGCAAGTTTGCCTAGGTCTTCCTTCACATAGTTCACTCGTATCGTGTTGACGCATGGTAGCATGATTTAGTGGGCTGCACCCCAAAATCCAGTAGTATTCACATACCTGTGCTTAAAACAAGCAGAAACAAAGCGGTGCCCGCTCCAGTTCCTTGTGTCTCTCTTCTTGTACTTCCCACTTCCGTGCAATTGAGAGCGGTGGCACGCAATAATGTCATACGAAGATATTGAGAAATTAACAGATTCACGAGCAACCACTTTAGGTTTCTCAACAGATGAGGCAAACACCATCCTTGGTCTGATCAAAGACAAGCATACAGCCACTTTAGACATCGACCCGAATAAGAAGATCAAACAATTGGAATGTTTGATCCGTAGGGAAATCAACCGTAAATTGCACGCAGTTACTCTTGGACGTTATTATAAGGCCCAACGCATCCCTCGTGGTTTGAGGATGGGCCTCAAACCAACATTGTGCAAAGAGAATAAGGAATTCGTAAAAAAGTGGGAACAAATACTAAACAGATGTTCACTTGATCTGATCCTTCTCACTATTCAAGAATTATCAGCAAATTGATCTACTTTGGAACAAGAAATACAAGATTTAACTAAGGAGATCACTGAGCTTACTAACGAGGAATCCTTTGCAGAGATTCTAGCAGACATTAACACTCGACTTGAAGGCTATAAGTCAGATCTAGAAGCAAGGAAGATACGTAAATTTAGACGAGACACCTTTGATTATTTACGTGATGAACTTTACATGTGGGCGGACAAATATCAGAACCAACCGACCCAGTGCAATAAACCACGCACAGAGCAGAGCAGCTCGGACACCGTAAAGAAGAGAACCCACAAAATCAAACAACAGCATCAGGCAGTGGAGATTTGACAACAGAAGGCGGACCTAGAGCAAGAAGGAATAGCCAGCCTTTTTTAGACAACAGCAGAGGAAGAAAAGAACGAGGAGGGGCAAAAGGAAAAGGACCCGGGGTCCTAACACGATACCAAGCACAGACAACCTCGTAGTTAACATCTCTGACAGGGTCCTGAGCAACCAAGAGAACAGAGTCTTACAGAAGGGGCTTAAGTTTGTACCAACTTATGGAACTAGTTTATGCAACACCAAGATTGAACTACATAAGCTCACACGCAAACTCAAATTGAAGGTATTTTTTGCAGAAATGGAAAATGAACAGCAATCTGACTGAGACACACCAGATTTAGTGGAATTTAGACCTAAAAGTACTTTTGTGGCTCCTATCACAGTTCCTGCAGTTGACATCTTTGAAAAAATGGTTCTCACAGATCTGAAAAAAATACATTTTGGTACACCCAAATATAAGAATCTCAGTAGAGGCGAAATGGCCATCATCAAAGGCTTGTACATGGATGAAAAAATCACTATCAGGTCGGCTGATAAAGGAGGGGTGTTAGTCATTCAAAACACAGTTGACTATAAAAGAGAATGATTACGCCAATTAAGTGATCACAACACCTATGCTAAAATAGATCATGATCCGACAAACAAAATTAAAATGGACCTTTAAGCAGTGCTCACAAGAGCGGAAGAGTTGGGCATGATTACGCACAAAACCAAACAATTCCTGCAGAATTCAAGACCTAAAACCGCACATTTCTACTCACTCCCTAAGATACATAAAAATCTTAACAACCCGCCCGGAAGACCAATTGTCGCAGCAACAGGAGGGATTTTACAACCTTTGGGAATTTACATCAATTACTTCCTGCAACCAATTATACAAAAAACATCCTCATATGTCAAAGACAGTAATCATTTTTTGAACATTTTGGAACAGATTCACCTGGAAGAACAAGATATTTTGTTCACCATTGACGTGAACAGCCTTTACACGAGCATACCCCAAGATTTAGGACAGGCAGCAGTGGAATGGCTTTTGCTAAAGGAACATAACATAGGAGCTCACAAAGAATTCATTTTGACATTACTGACCTTTATTTCCATGAATTCTTACTTCACTTATGAGAAAGAATACTATCTACAGACATCAGGAACGGCCATGGGAGCCACAATGGCACCAGCGTATGCCAACGCATTCATGCACCAATTTGAAACCGAACACATTTTGGACATACACAAATGGAACGATCAACTAAAAGTGTGGGTGAGGTACATAGATGATATTTTCGGGATATGGAAAGGATCCATTGACACATTAAAATAATTTTTGACATATCTGAATCAGATCGATTCGCGAATACAGTTCACTGCAGAAATAGGAAATCCTAATATCCATTACCTTGACGTTGAAGTGAAAGTAAATCAACTACGGATCACGACTTCGCTGTACACTAAACCCACTGATAGGAACAACTTGCTACATCGCATGAGCTTTCATCCCCAGAACACGTTATGGAACTTACCCTATGGGCAGATGCTACAGCTGAAAAGGATCATCAGTGATCCAGAAGAACTTCACCAAGAATTACAAAAATTAGAAAATAAGTTATCCAGTCGAGGATACCATCAAGAGGAGTTGAATGAAGCATCCTCTAAAGTGACAGCCAGAACTAGAGCTAGTACATTGTAAGAGAAACCCAAAAGAGAAACCCCAACAATAGTATATGTGTCTAAATTTTTGACTCAGAGTGCACGTATAAAGAAATGCATCACTAAACACTGGGCAATACTCACCAGCGATGAACGCACAACGTCTTTATTCCAAACCAAACCAGTATTTGCATATCAACGCTCAAACAATTTACGAGATTTACTGGTCAACACAAGCGACATTGCAAGTAAAAAACAAAAACAGAAAAAACAAGGTACCTACCCATGTCTGAACTGCAATTATTGCAACAGTATCATTAAAGGGAACACAGTATCACACCCTCACACAGGAGAAAAAATCGCTCTCAGAGATTTTTGGACATGTGACTCTGAGAACTGCATATACTGTATATGTTGTCCTTGTGGACTATGTTACGTGGGAGAAACAGGACGGCAGCTTAAAACTAGGATGAGCGAACACAAGTCGTGCATACGTAACAAAAATCCAAATTCAGCTGTGGCAAGACACTTCAATCAAAAACAGCATACAGCAGCTCAGTTGAGGTTCCAAGTATTGGAAGTACTGAGTAACCAACAACCAGGTAAAGATCCACGAAAGAGATGCCAACAAAGAGAGGCATACTGGATAGATCGGCTGGACAGCTTATCACCCAGGGGAATGAACGAAGAGTTCGATTTAAACTGTTTTCTATGAACTGTTTCCTATGAGTTGGTCGATTTGAACTGTTTTCTATGCACTGTTTTCTATGAGGTTATTGGTTCGATATAAAAATCAGAGCACAAGTGACTTATCTAACCTGACCAGCGCATGCTGCGCATAATAACTGTGTTGAAAATATATCCTATGGACGGAATTCCATTTTTGATCGCTATAACCAACATTATTCTTATTGCAACCTCATATTGTTTATGCATGTTTAGCCACATAGCATAGCATTGTTAAGTGTTTACACGACCAAGTTATTGCTGTAAAGCATTTTTCTTTACTTTAGATGTTTTCTATTCTTAATTTTTAATTGTTTATTGTCATGGTGATATCCCTTTTTATTTTATTTTTTTATTTTATTTTATTTTATTTGTGGTTACATTTTCGGGTAAGGCTGTCACTTGAACCATACAAGGCAAGATAAGGGTATTATTAGAGTATGCATAATGCATGTTTGCCTTTCATTTAGTCTATGTTATGTCATACAAAGCTACATGAGTTTGCGAGCAATCAGCATCGATATATATGTTCACATTTCAAATCAGCCCCAAGCAAGATGGCGGCATACACATGGACAAGCCACCATCTTATAGGAGGCATTGCCGTGGTAACCGCAGCCTCACTCTGAACAGAACCGATCGTTTACTTAACAAAGCGGTCTCACACAGAATCGTGACTCAGCGAGACACGTATCCTGTGCTAAAACATTCCACACAAGGTAGGGGTTTGATGACAGATTATCGTGCAGACGGTCTCATAGATGTTAAGTGTACGGCGGTAAAGCGGGCTAGCAGCACGCTTTAATGAATGCTATTTTTCAACACAGGTCAACTTGTGAATTTAATGCAAAGCGGTGGAGCCGCACATTGAAAGACAAACTTTTAAGTTTGAACACGCCAGCGAGTTACTGGCTAAGGTCAGCCATTTTTTGACATTGACACAACAGCATTCTGCATGCATGTTTAAAGTGGTCACCATGGGATAAAGCACGGGGTTTGAGCGAGTTATTAGCAATTTATTTGTAAACTCACACCCTACCCGCTCTATTGGAATACTATTAACATCAGGCACCACAGCAATGATACCACTGGCCAGTATAACAGTTTACACATAAGGTGCAGTAAAACATTAACAACAGAACGGGAAGCTGGGCACAGATAAAGTATATTAATAAGAGGCTGAAAAATGTGATGTTAAATTGTAAAATTGTTATCTATTAACTTGTTGACTCTTTTTCTTTTATTATTTTTGGTCGTGTTTATGTCTCTGTGTATGTGGGACCCTGTTGATTTTCCATTTTATGTGATGTAATATGGTATGCTTTTTTGTTTTTTGCTTTTGATTATGCTGTCCTTTACATAACTGGTTTAACTGTTACCGATATCTAATGTTTGGCCACAATTTGTTTGATTAGATAGGCCCCGATGAAGGACTGTTGAGTCCGAAATGCATTGGCCATTTTGGGTTATGTTGCCCATCAGAAAAGCGATTGCTTACAATTACTTTAAATAAACCACCAAGTTCAAAGAATTAATGAGTCGTTAATGTGAACCAACAAACTATTAAACTTTTTTTTTAATCCAATTGGGATCTAAGGGTGTGCGGCCCACACCGCAGGCAAGTTTACCTAGGTCTTCCTTCACATAGTTCACTCGTATCGTGCTGATGCATGGTAGCATGATTTAGTGGGCTGCACCCCAAAATACAGTAGTATTCACATATCTGTGCTTAAAACAAACAGAAACAAAGCGGTGCCCGCTCCAGTTCCTTGTTTCTCTCTTCTTATAAAGCTGGAGACCACCTTTGTTTGGTCTCTACACATTCATTAATTGAGTAACACAAAATGTGTAAAAGATAACACATATGTGTTGAGTTGCATTAGTGCATTAGTGCATGCACATAGATGGTAGCCATTACAATCTTAGAGAACCATCCTGACTTTAACATCAAGCCATCAGATAATTGAGGTGGTGTGTTGTGGAAAAGGCAGCGATTATCGCAATGGGGCAATGAGACAGCTTAACAATTTCATGTTTTACCACAAATTAGATGTAGACACTAGACCAAGATTACAAGAGATCTTAAGTCTGACCACTTACACTCTCGAGGAAGCATGGATAGACGAGGATGAAATAAAGATGTCTAAACAAACTGCATCCCTACACCCTGGCATTTCACATATTACCCAAAGTACACAAAAATACCACACATCCTCTGGGCAGACTATGATGCTGCAAATGCATTGAAGGGACAGGGCTCCATGTCCTTGTCCTGCACTCCTTTATCATGTGTGTTCTGTGTTGTTTTCTGCACAGGAGTCCATGTGGGACTCCTGGCAGTGCAGATCTTCCTCATTTTGGTTGTGGTGAGCAGACCCTTGGGATACCCTTATGGCACCCATGGGTGGGGGTACAACCCTGTACCCCTGGTGTATGTTTTTGGGCACCTGTGCGTGGCCCACAGAGCAGAGTGTGGGCTGGTGGCAGCTCCATGCTGAATTTGACAGGTGTTCTGAGTATCCTCCATTTTGGGATACCAAGGCCCTGCCATTGGAATCAGTTGTTTCCTGATAGGAGACAAGATGGCCCCTATGGCCTCTTGCTTTCTATTGCCGGTTACCTTGTTTTCCTAAAGTCCTGGGAAGCCCTGAATATGTCCCTTCCCCTGACTGGCTGCTGGGTGGAAGTTCCATGTATGGTATTGTGGGGAAGTCCAGGCAAGACTGGCTGGAGCCTTCCCAATGACTGTATGTTGTGGGTACACCCTTGGGGTGGGACCTGGGTGAATGGAGTGTGTGACCAATATATAGTTCATGTTATGGGTGTCTGGTATCTGCGTGTGTGACACAAAGAGTGAGACAGCCCTGCCTGAAGCTGGCATGAATGCAGTGTGGTGTGCTGAAAGGCTGGGTGCTTGCCCCAATCCACAATCCTTGTTGTGAGTATGTGGATGGAGAAGAATGGCCTGCATGCACTGTGAGCCTGATTGTCTGCCTGCTGAATGCCCTTCTAAATGATTGGCTGCCTGAGCTTGGCTCAGCAGTATGAATGAGAGACAGAACAGTATATCTGAGGACCTCTCACTGACTAGAAATGTTCAGAAGCTGAAGTCGAAGCTTGATGCTTAACCTTGAAGCCCAGCTGGAAGAAGAAGGCTCTGCTGATGCTTTCCTTAGACGCAATCCAAAAACTGTTGTGTCTCCAAGAACTGATCCAAGAGAGGACCTGGCTAGGAGACCTCTTCCTGAGCTACGAGGGAACATCCCCTCACTTTCTTCCATACACTTATTCTATCAGAATTATCCTTGACTTAGTATGATATCAACCTTATTTGTCTCTCCCCTTCCCTTGCTTGTTTTATCCCTCCCTTTCTGCACCCCTCTTCCTCACCTTTTGCTAATCTTCCGGCTTTACCTGAAATGTCGTCAGGCCTAGTACAGTAGTCCCCTGTCTGTTTCCATTTCCTTCCCACTCTCCCTCTCCCTTCCTTATCTATGTCTTAGCTCTTGCACTATCTGAAATGTTGCCAGGCCAAGTATGATGGTTAATTTCACATTCTTATTGTTCATGGCCTGTAAGAATGTCATTGTATTTTCCCTTGTTCCCTTCCTTGCTTTGAAACACATAGGGCCTCATCACGAGTTGGGTTGTAGGACTGAAATGCAGCAGTAACGGTATTACTGCCGCATTTAAGGGCTGGCCCTATCATGAGTTGGGCGATAAATGGGCTATTTTACCTCCAGCTTTTTTCTGGAGGTGAAAATCCCATTTAGCGCCCTCTTTTCAGCAGTATTACCACCAGCTATATTAGCCCAAAGTATTAGCGCCGAAAATGCCCTTTTGAATCCAATGGACGCAGTGGGGAATGGGGATTTACCGTTAATGCCCAATCCGTGATTTGGCGGTAATACCGCCGGACTGGTGGGTGCTAAGGCTATTACAGTCGGGCGGTATTACATCTGGGATACAGCCCAACTCGTGATGAGGCCCATTGTGTATAGGCGCTTTATAAAAAAACTATCATATCATAACATTCCCCTCCCTTCCTTATCTAGGTATTAGCTCAAGCACTATCTGAAATGTTGGCAAGCCGAGTAAGATAGTTAATTTCACATTCTCATTGTTCATGGCATGTAAGAATGTCATTGTATTTTCCCTTGTTCCCTCCCGCGCTTTGAAACACATTGTGCATAGGCGCTATATAAATAAACTATCATATCATATCATAACATCGGGTAAAAGCTAATCTTCTTCAAGGCGCCCTGAAAGTCAGTCCTCGAAAGGCTGCCAACTGGAGACGGGGTCCGCCAAGAACCTGAAGTGAAGCACCCGGACATCGTAGTCCATCGTCGTCGACCAGGGTTTGGAGGTTTGCTGTAACTGCTGGAAGCCCGTCGAGTCGTGTTACCCAGAAGCGGGGACAGCTTGACACTGTGCTGCTCAACGACCGGAGCCGCAACTCTCCACCATTGCCCAAGATACTTTGAAATCAAGACTCCCTTGCCTTAACGAACTGAGGAGAATCCACCAGTGGTTTTCCTGCCACCTGAAGACCATAAAGACACGATGAAGATCCGAAAGCCAGCCGTGGTCGTGTCCCGATTGCCAACGCCAAATGGCTATGACCCGACGCCCTTGCTGGGCCTACGCTCTTCATCAATCTGCTTTGCGGCAACAAACTCTTGTGATCGAAGTGCACCGCACGCCTCATCTTCAGAGGACATCCACGACTGATCATAGACGAGCACCGCAAAGGTCGAAGCTACTCCCAACAACAGTGTTCACATATTCTTCATAGGAATCTCGACAACCCGTAGCTCCTGTTTTAAAGGGAGTCCACTCAAGATGGGCCCATCGACAAACCATCAGAAAAACTCTCAGGTAAATTAGGGTAGTAGAACATTTTAGCAGGAAACAAGACTATCTTAAACGTATAAGGACTCGGCTTGTTAATACACTTTATTTACAGGTGTCCCATTTGGGCGATCCTCAAACAGAACTGTGTCGGGAGTAGAGACAAAGTATTCTGCCATTTGTTTAACCCAACTTGTTTTCCTTCCTATTTTTATTGTTTATTCACTTTACTATTTGATTTGTATGCCATTGAGACTGTCAGCAGTTGGTGCCTTTTAAAAGAGTCAAGAGTTAACTGTGGTACCACATAGACATTGTACATAATTACCACATTAGAATTGCCAGAATACAAAGTGTGTTATTGACTGTGTATATATTGAACCTCATTTATATAAAGAACTGTGTTATCACCTAACATAGTGTGTGGACATTCCTTTGTGGGGGCTTGGGGACTACACTGTACTTAAGAACCAGCCTTCATCACCTCCTCAGAGCTTAAGCCTTGATTACTCGTACATTGATACCGCATGGAATCTTGGCTGGGCTGCTCTGTGCTTCTACTCTGCCATGTAGAGGGCAGGAGTACAGAACCCCCCCCCCTCCAGTCTTTACACAGACCAATTGTCTCAGCAATAATTTCAGTACTGGAAGTTCTTTTGTTATATGCCAATTTTTTCCTCAGACCTTTTGTACAAACAATGTGTTCTTATGTCCAAGAAAGCACTTCCATTATCAAAATTCTTTCAAGAACAAGATATATTAGTAACCTTTGACGTAGAAGCCTTATACACTAGTATCCCCCAAACTGCGAACATTCAAGTACTGAAAATATACCTTGAGAAATGTACCTAGACCCTAGAAAAAGTGCTCACAAATGTTATTGTGGAATGCATCCCAATAGCACTCACGGAAAATGTCTTTTTGTTTGAAAATAGCCTCTGCCAGCAAATACACAGAAAGAGCATGGAAGCTATGTTTGAGCCCGACATAGCCAATCTCTACATGGATTATTTTCAAAATCTGTTTATTTCCTCAGAATTAACCTTTTCATAAACCAGGTAGTTAGTTGGCAGGGACACATTGATGTTACCTTGGTTAGTTGGAGAGGTATGAAGTAACATTTGCTTAACTTCAAAAGCTGGCTGGACACGTGTGATCAATATCTGAAGTTGAACATGACAGACAATTTACAATCAGTATTTTTTTAGATTTTAGACTACATAAACATGAGACTGGCTGGCTTAGATCAAAAATCCACAGATAAAAATATGCTAGTGCATTATAGCAGTTTCCATTCTGTGGGCCTTGAAGACAACCTGCCATGTGTGTAGTTTCTAGGGAAAAAAAGGAACTGCTCCAGAAATTAAATGTATTTTTTTAAGCATTGTGACAATTTGGAATCTAGATTAAGACAAAGCAAATACCCCAAAAAACAATTAAAGATGCCAGAAAATGTGTGAAACATTTAAATAGAGAAGTGTGCTTTACTAAACAAAATAAAGTGCTAGTAGATTACATCACTAGCGTCACCACCTTAAGCCCCATTACCATGCTTTAAGGTGAGTCATACAAAAAAATGGGCATATTTTAAAGACAAAAGATTTCAAACTTGAATAACCAAGGTTTGCTTTTAAAAAATCAAAAAACCTGAAACAAAGACTTGTCCATACTTATGAACAAGTACAGTCACACACACCTTCTATCACACAAGCCTGGGTTTTACCCCCTTTATCCGGACATCATAGATTGAATAACTGTTTGGTATGCCCTTTGACTTGTAATATGAAAAGCACTGATTTGTATCATATTTAATGGGAGTTGAAGGAATTCACTAATTCCCGTACATCATGCGTCGTACTTTATATTCACAAAACTAAGCAAGAAGTCCAGCAAAGGATATGCAAACATCGATCATGCCCAATAAAACAGTGTGACCAACAAACCCCTTGTCGTACATTTTACTTCCAATCAACATAAGCCCAGTGACTTTTTATGGTTTGTTATTCAGACAGTTGAACTTCACCCCAGAGCTGGTAACCGTGAGTAGAAATTAAGACAGGTGGACAGGGGAGTTTCTAGGTCTGGAAAAGACCCGGGGCTACGCTGATGCCGGAACTGTTGGGACTGGGGGCTAGCTACTCTTTTGGCTGTAGCTCCTGAGATTCTATCCGGGGCTACAATCAAAAGATCAGGGGCTATAGCCCCCTTAGTCACCCCCTTAGCAACGCCCCTGCATGTGGAACAGAAATGGATACAGAAGCTGGAAACGGTCCATCATGGTCTCAATATATGTATAGAGTGGGCACTATTTATTTGATTTTTAGCCCACTCAGACATGGTATTCCTTTGATGCCTGGGTGCCTTGCTGTATCTATCCTTACACGTTCCTTAGACTATTTATTTACTCAGTAGATTAACTCTGTGTGGGTTCACATCTCCTCGCCAATTTAGGAGACTCTGATGAAACAATGATGACATGGTGAGGACGGACCAGTATTAGTGATTTAGAGACATCCTACCCCATTTTGATATTCAATATATTTTTAAATTTGTTTTTCCAGTACACAGTAATACAAAATATTGATTTCACCACTATATCTTGCTGGTGATGTTATATTCTCTGTGTCACGGATGTATAAAAATGTTAAACAGCTCATGTTGTATGGGACATTTCTCTCACATGCAAGAAGCTTTTCTTTTACGAAGCGTTATAGATTCAGATGTCACCCACCCCAATTGATCACTACTTCAAGATGGCCGCCGCCCTCGACTTTAATGTCTTTATTTCCTAGACTACCATTGCGGTATAAGCATATTTAAATGCAGCATCAGTATGCAACTCCCTTTTGTGCGATTATGCTGATGGACCAAACAAGTCACACATTCAGTATTTTGGTAATCTGAGGTGCCAGGAATGAGATGTGGACACTGAGGGCTCATGTTTTGGTTATAAACTTGTATTAAATGATAAAGGGCTTGGAATATGCCTGACAATGCCTAATCTAAGAGGGGTTCCCCAACCTCAACCAAAACGAATGTGTCTGTCCTTTGTCAGTATGTGCAAAGCAAATACTTATGTGCTGTGTCCAAAATCCTACCCTGGCCCTCACATTCTAAAACTAAATCTAAGGTGCGATGGATATTGCCTCTGGTTCTCAAAGTGCACAAATGGCCAAATGCAACACACACGTATAAATACAACCAAAAAGATCCAAGTAGATAATATTCACAGTTCCAGGGAATGGCTCCCTTCCCCAGATTCCTTTTCTCCAAAAGAAAAAGTTCAAATAAAAATAACAAAGTTTCTTGTAACCCAACAGGAGAACACCCTCCTTTTGGTGGGTTCTCTGTTCCTGATAAAATGGCTCCCTTCCCCAGGTTTCTCATCCCATTCAAGAGAGTTCAAAATCCTAAGCGCATATGTCTTTCGTGGGATTCTCTATTCACTATATTAGAATTTGGGTACTGGTCACAGTCTAGCAGGTTACCTGCTATACTTCACTGCCATGCTCATTTCCACATTACAACAATTCACAATCTTAAGGGCATTGATCTTCCTTGAGATTCACTTCTTAATATAGTTATCACACACACTTGACTTTACCTAGTATACTCGTTTGCCAGGTTTTGGATGCAGTCTTGTTCCCTTTCTTGCTCACACTTGAATTTGCCTGGTATACTCTCCTGCCAGGACTTCTATGTAATTTCTTTCAAACACTTGGTTTTGCCTGGTATTGTTATGTCTCCTTGTGGCCGCTGGTTGTGGTGGCGCCGAGGCCATATTCGATATGCTGGTTGTATATGGAAATCCAACATGGCTGCCGGGCCCTGCCGGGTCTCTAAGGCAGGTCGGTCCGCGCTTACTTTGGAAGGGACTCCGCCCAACCTGGGATCATGTGATGCTTTATATTCCGCGGTTCCTGGGAATCAGCATGTTGCTACACTTGTATCTGACACTCCGTAAGTTTGTTACCCAGGTATCCTCCATTTTCCTGTCTTTCTTATTTGCAGCACTTCTGACTTTGCGGTCACGTCCGCTTCAGACTCTCAGTCGTCCCGCTGGTGCAGTACCTCTTTCCAGTCTACGTCCCCAACACGGAAGTCCTGCTTCCACTTCCTATCATCTTTCGAACTCAGAGACGCAAAACCCTGGTAGGGAACTTTACATGCCATTCTTACCTGCTATCCTTGATCGAACGAAAGCTAATCTATTTCTATCTGCAGGCACTTCATGGGAGAGGCCTGTGTCTTTTCTGCTAATCACGACTCAGCCCCTACTGAACTGTCAAGCTTTTCTACTGAAGTATCCCTGTAAGTAGAATAGGGGGGAATAGCCATAGAGCAGAGTCAGGGGAGTCCGCTCTCTGACGAATCTTCTGTTTCCATTTAGCCATCTCTTATTGAAAAGAAGTTGTGCACCTTCACCGCCTCAGCAGCTTGCTGATAGAGATTGTTCAAGTCAGAGTCGAGGTGCAAATAATTTTCCCTCTTTCTACTCTTTTACTCTTGCTCACCTTATCCTTACTTACCTTGTCCTTCTTTTCGACAGAAGGTTGCTCCTGCTCCCACCATTGGAGAAACCAGTCCAGCACGCTCCATCCAGGGGTCTGAAGATAGAAGATCTTTCACAATCTTCACAATTGCTAATCCGGAACAGTTTTTTTTTCCCCCACAGGGTTTCTGTTACGCTCACCTGGTCTCTGCGGAGGTGTTGGGGCACGGTTGCAGCCCTCCCGGGGGTGAGGTTGCTCGGGTCCGACTTTGCCCTCTGCGCTTATGTGGTGACTGGTGGTAATAGGTGATGCTGCTCGGGACTGCTCCTGTTGATTAGTTTTGGCGAGCACTCTATCCTGCTGCTTCTGGCAGTGGCGCTTGTATGATCTGGACAGAGTTCCTTCACTGGTCCCTTGCACGTGGTAGTCCAGTCCTGTTGCGACTAAGCCACTATATTTCAGGTAAGTGTTCCTGTTTGCCTTTGTCTTTCCTCATCTGTTTTTGTTGTATTGTGAAGTTTGTTGTCTTGTATTGCTGTCCATTCCACTTTTAATGTTTGCTCTTTTGCTTTCTTCCCTTGCAGGTGATGTTGCCGGCCCGGCAGAAGCTGCGGAGGTCGAGGCGGCAGCAGGAGGGAATGAGGAACGAAGCTGCAGCGGTACATTAGCTGGTAAGTTGTTAACTAGGGGGGGCGCCGGGTTCAAATGCGGCGCAGCCCTAGGACAGGTGTTCTAACCTTGTCTTTCTTCTTCTTCACTGGGTCCAAGTTTGTGGATGCGGAGTGCGGTGCTGCGGCATTGGGATCAAGATCACTGGATGTCAGGAGATGAAGCGATGAAGCACCGGTTTCCTGGAGGTGAGTATGCAGAAGAAGGCCTGGTTTCAAAGGTAAGTAAACTGGTCCAAGCGGCAATGAGCGTCACATTGCACGTGAGTGCACAGTAACACGAAGCACCGGCCTTAAGGATGGGGCAGCTTATATAGCTGAGCTTCTGAAGCCATGCCCACGAGGTTCAGCCTGGCCGCCACACCCTGCCACACCCGATGAGTCAGCACATGAAGACCAGGCCTAGGGAGCCACACCCGATGAGTCAGCACATGAGGATGTTCTCTGGAATAAAGGCTTTCAGCTCCTGGAAAGTTCTTGTAAAATAAAAGCACCCCTGCACTGAAATAAAGTAAAAGCAATCCTGCACTGAAATAAAGTGTTCCTGCCCACATCTCTATATGAGCCTGGCACCAAAGGCGCCAGGACTGAGTCCAGCAAGGGCCCCTGTGTTTATGGGTCCCAAAGGGACATAAGTGAGTCAAGTGACCCATTGCCCCCATCACTAGATGGTGTGGTTTTTGTGTTCTGGGGCTTGTGGCCATGACAGTTTCCCTGGGGATTTTGCAAACATCTGAATCCTGTTCTCTTCAGGTGGAGGTTTGTAAAGGTCCCGGGGGATTTTCTTGTCTTCAAGTACTTGCCTTCTGCTCAGGTTAGTGGTAACTGCATATTTGTAGACTAACTTGTCACAGATAGCAACGCCGGGGAATTTGCCATGGAACAGCAGATGCCGCAGCTCATGGCTGCCAAGCAGTCCTTGTCCCATGAGGTTCAAACCCTCAAACAGGAAAATGCACACCTCAGACAACAAGTAGCATGGACCAACCCAAAATTACCACTGTCGTCCTTTCCTACCGGCAAAATATGACGATAGTCCACATAAACTTAAATAATTTTTGGACAGCTGCCCCATTCAATTAACATTCAAGGCTAAGTAGTTCCCTATTGAGAAGGACAAGGTTGGGTTTCTAGTTTCCCATCTGACTGGGGCTGCCTTAGCATGGGTAACCCCTCTAGTGACCACAAGTAATGCTATCTTGGACTCATATCTGGCCTTTATTAACAATATTAAACTGATGTTTACACAACCCTTAGTTAAATTGGAATGCAGGACCTATATTTCTGGGATCTGAATACTGCATTACGAAGTGTCTGTCCAACCATGCCGTGGGTATACAGATCTCTCCCTCAGAGTCTCCTCGAGAAGGGGTCACCATGGTCAGCCATGTGAGCAACATCCCGGTCTGTTATGAACAGTTTTCTCAAGTGTACTCTACTACCCAATATTCTTCCCTTCCTCCTCACCGCCGGGATGACTGTCATATCGAACTTCTAGAGTACACTTGAGAAAACTGTTCATAACAGACCGGGTTGATCAACCCATTCCGTTTGGACAGATGTATATGTTGTTCCAAAAATAAAAGTCAGTGCTCAAAGAATACTTACAAACAAACCTACAGAATGGGTTGATTGCAGGGTCTACCTCACCAGCGGTAGCCTCCCTATTGTTTATCCCGAAAAAAGATACAGAGGAACTCTGCCGTTGCATTAATTCCAGGGGATTGAATAAGATCACAGTGGCAGATAAATATCCCATGCCTCTAATCCTTGATATCTTTGAAGCAGTTTCAGGCGCCACCATCTATACGTAATTAGACCTTAGAGGCGCGTACCACCTAATTCCTATTGCTCCTGGAGATGAATGGAAAATAGCATTCCAAACACGTTTTGGGCATTTTGAGTACCATATTATGCCATTTGGCCTTTCCAACGCCCTGGCAATATTCCAATGTTTCATGGATCATGTATATGCAGATGTGTCACTCTACTTTCTAGTGGTCTACCTTGATGACATTGTGATATTTTCGGTCAATCTAAGTGATCATATCCAACATGTAAAACTAGTCCTGCAACGTTTACAAGCCAATCAATTGTATTGTAAGGCAGAGAAATGCGAGTTCCCTTGCTCAAAGGTTACTTATTTGGCGTTTGTACTGTCCCCCCAAGAAATCTCGATGGATCCACGCAAAGTTTCTGCTGTAGTTGATTGGCCACCTCCATCCACTGTCAAGGAAATTCAAAGGTTTGTAGGTTTCGCAACATTTTACAGAAAGTTTATTCCAAAGTTTTCTGTACTCCTTCTACCTCTGAACCGACTCCTTAAAAAAGGAATCCCCTTTGTGTAGGATGCTACTGTTCAAAAATCATTTGATCACTTGAAGAAACTATTTACATCAGCCCCCATCCTCGTGACTCCTGACCAACAAAGAAGATTCATTCTAGAAACTGATGCTTCACACTATGCCTTAGAGGCAGTTCTATTACAGGAAAGGATTGATGGCACCGAATCTCCTGTGGCCTATTTATCTAAGACTTTCAATCCTTCGGAGATCAACTATTCAGTCCTCGAGAAACAGTTATTGATTATAAAAAGATCATACGACAAAGTGAGACATCTTTTATTAGGATCGCAGTTTCCAAACGAAGTCCTAAAGGATCGTCAAAATCTCAAGGTCCTTCAGAATGCTCAAACTATGAACAGCCGTCAAGCCCGGTGTGCACATTTTTTCTCCCCCTACAACATCAGGTTCACCTTTTTACCAGGAAGACAGAACCTTTGTGCTGATGCCCTTTCTCGCAAAGACCATCCCACTGCCAGATTCCACCTCGAACCTATCTTCCCAAAGGCACTGTTTCTTCATGTCATCACAGACTTTCTACAACAGGCCAAACAGGCCACTTTAGAGCATCTAGAATTTTGCTGAATACTTCCTCAGACACACAAACTCTCACGAGAAGGAGGTTTCTATTTCTATGATCACATGGTAATAATTACGTCTTGTAAAGGATGGTCCTGCACAAGTGTCATGATTCACGTGCTGCGGGACATCATGGAATAAACAACACCCTGAATCTTGTCCAAAGACATTTTTTGGTGGCCTTCGCTACCTACAGATGTTCGTGATTATGTTTCATCTTGTTCCATGTCAGACCAATTGAATTTCCCCAGCGACTTGGCCGCTGACAGTGGTTCTCATTAGGAGTAATCATCATTGCTCCTCGCATCTTCCTCCTCTCCGTTGTTGTAATACTGTTTCTTATGTGGGATTGGGGCAGCTGACGTTGGATATCGTTGGGAGAAATCACTACTGCTCCCTTCCTCTAACTCATCTCAGTTTTTGACAAACTATTCTTTAGATGATATTTGTGAATGGTTGACGTAGACTTGGCAAGTGGTTGAAGAAGATTTTTAGAATATGCCATCAAGGCATTAGGAAGGAAGAGAACATCCCTACAAGGGAATGGGGGTATGTGACTTCCTCCGATGATGTCGTGTCACCCCCCTGAGGGTCCCCTCCGAAAATGTTGTCTTCCCTAATATATCCGCCCCAAAGGACAGGATCAAGTAGCGGCTGCCATCCCCAGGCCAGATGAGCAGAGGCTACTTCTGGGAAAGCAGTGGTGGTGTTTTTGCACTTGGGCACCCAATTCTATAGAGGTTTCTCCAGGACTCAATTTGATTTCCCATAACTTCTGCTTGTAAAAGTTGTCTGTTTGTCCGACCCTTTGTAATAGATGTTTTTTGATTTAATTAAATGTTGCTGTTCCTAGGGGATTTAAAAGTGGGTATGATTTTTTCAATCCCCCTCTTAACAGTGGACCTAAATAGTAGGTTTTTAAATCCTCCCCCCTCCTTCCTCCTGGTCAGCTGGAATGCATGCTCTTGAAGGTTGTGTGATGGACCCGTCAGGCATCCCCTCTTCAGCTGGTGACTGGGTAACTCTTTTTCATGTTGGGATTCAGTGGGTCTAGCTAGAATTGGTTTAACCCCTGAAGAACTTATTGATAGGTAGTATCCACTGCTTTTAACTAACAGATTTACCTTACTATTAGGTTGTTTATGATAATCATAAAATCTCAGACCATTAGATAGAGGGTTTCCTTGGAAGAGAAGTTGCTAACACCCAATAAGGATCTGATATGTATCCACTATTGACTGTTTAATGTTATAGACTGACTCAGCCAAGGCTACTTCAAATATGAACTCCTCTCCTTGCAGTTGTTTAGTGTTCAAAATCATTGAAGATATATCTTTGTTGAGTTAACATAACTATAATGTGGAATTGTAATGGGTTCCTTAGTTTATATCAACTGAGCCTGATCCCACCTCTAATACCATATGTGTGGAGCCAGGAATGAGATGTGGACACAGAGGACTCATGCTTTAGTTATAAACTTTTATTAAATGATAATGGGTTGGAAAATGCCCCAATATCCCTAATATAAGAGGAGTTTCCCTACCTCAACCAAATCTAACGGGCTTGTCTTTTGTCAAGATTCTCAAAGCAATATAATATGTCCTATGTCAAAATCCTATCCTGGCCCTCACGCTCTAAAACTAAATCTAAGGTGCAAAGGATATTGTCTCTGGTTCTCAAAGTGCACAAATGTTCAACTGCAACACAAAAGTATACATCCAACCAAAAAGATCCAAGTGGATAATGTTCACAGTTCCAGGGAATGGCTCCCTTCCCCAGATTCCTTTTCTCCAAAACGTAATGTTCAAAAAAAGAATAACCAACTTACTTGTAACCCAAGAACGTCCTTGTAACCCAAGAGGAAAACTCCCTCCTCTTGGTGGGTTCAATGTTCCTGAGGACATGGCTCCCTTCCCCATGTTTCTCTTCACATTCAAGGCAGTTAAAAATCCTAAGGGCATATATCTTCCTTGGGATTCTTTTTTTTTGTTGCTATATTACAATTTGGGTTCAGGTCCCAGACTCGCAGGTTACCTGGTATACTTCCCTGCCAGGCTCATTTCCACATTTACAACAATTCACAATCTTAAGGACATAGATGTTCCTTGAGATTCTCTTCTTACTGTAGTTTTTCACAGACACTTGACTTTACCTGATATACCCTCCTGCTGGGTCGTGGATGCAGTCTCTTTCACTTTGTTACACGCACTTGGCTTTGCTTGGTATACTCTCCTGCCAGGACATCTATGCAGTTTCTCTCAAACACTTGGCTTTACCTGGTATCCACTCATACCATGACTTGTATGCAGTTTCTTTCAAATATTTGGCTTTGCCTGGCATACTATCCTGGCAGGGCTTTTATGCAGTTTCTTTCAACAATGTGTGTTTAGACCTTTTAATATAATCATTCAGCTTGCTTTCCAAACACTTGGTATTTTCTTCTACCAGGTTTCAACATTTAATGTCTTGCTTGTTCCCCTTTTTGATCTCCCAATTTCGTAATTTAAAAAAAATATATATTTTGTTGTAACCTTAGTTTATACAAACTTTTATTACATATCACAAGAGAGCCACTAAAATAAAAAATAAAAAAATATGTCCAATACCATCATAAATCGTCCAAAGTAACCAAGGAAGAGGGGAGGGGAGAGAAGCAAAGGATGATTACAGTCTTCAGCAAATTTCCGTCTATAGATCCGAACTCAAATATTATCTTCAGGACCTCAAGCAAGATGGCTCATTCCACTGTCACTTTCAATGTCTTATACATCCCAAACACTCCCCTTCTTCGTTATTTTGATAGATTCTAGTCAGTCTATACATTGTCATTAGAGTCAAGTATTTTATCCATATAATCAACCACAGCACATGTTAATTTTATATTGTTTCCTGAAATGGCGTACTCCACCAATCTTCCATGTTACCAGGGATTGGTGAACATTTTCCTAGGAAATGAGTTCTCAGAACTACTATTTCAAGGCATTCTATTAGCAAGTGCTTTAAAGATTCAAGTTCTTTGTTGCAGTATCTACAGAGATTGTCTTTTGTCTCTTTATCAAGTCTTAGCCACATTATTTCTTTAGTCTTTAGGGCATTAAGCTGAAATCTAAGAAACTGCTTGCGATGATGTCTCGATGGAGAGATTAGCAAATATTTTGATTGAGCGTGGAGATGGTGTTCACACACCCCTAAGGTGAGAGAAGAGCGAAGACTTGCCCTTTTTTCTAGGTTCTTGATCCAACTCCACCTTTCAAATTTTCTTTTTGCTATTTGAGGCAGGAAGATCAGTGAGTCTTTATTTATGTCTGCTGCTATTAGCACTTTCTCTAATTTGCTTGTCCAGCCCTTTAGCAGGCCTGAGTGTGGCGTCTTGTCTGAGGAGGCAAAATTCTGGTATGCTGGAGCTGGTGAGTTCAAGGACATTTTCCTCATTGCCGCTAGCGATTTCCACAGGACTAAGCTATATAAGGAGTTTATTGCCAGTTTGTGGCGCAGTGCTGTCATGAGATGTATCGCGGTAGTCTGAGCACCTTCCATCAACATTTTCCTTTAAGCACTTTCCACAGCTCTTGGTCGATGTTCCACCCCGCTTCTGCTCCAAATGTTATCACTGGTACTACTTTTTGCAAATAAAAAGTCAAAATCGGTTGCATGGAAAATTTACTGTATTCGTTATGCACTTTTGCACCTTGTAGAGCAAATGCAGACATGCAGTCTACTAAATCTTGTTTCCAGGGTTGTTCGAAGATGGAAGTGTTGAATAATATCCCTAGATATCTTATTGTGGTGGTCACGCTGATACGATCTCCTGCCACAATCCACCTGAAGTTCCTGTTTTTTGCTCTGGCTTGAGATCCAAACATCATTTTTTTAGTTTTTGCCGTGTTTATTTCAAGGTCATTGCGTGCTAAATACTCATGTAACTTGATTAACAGTCGCTGAATTCCTATCTGAGTGCTTTCTAAGAGCACTAGATCATCTTCATAGGTAATGTAACTAATCGGTGGGTTATTCATTTTCAGAGGAAAACACCGGACTTTGTCCAAAATAGATGGAAGGTCAGCGATAAATAGTTTGAATAGCTGAGCTGCCAATGGGCATCCTTGTTTTACACCCTTGAGCATTTTTATTTCATTAGACAATTCACCCTCCCTAATCAACCGGATGTGAATTAAAGTGTGGTTATGTAAAGCTATTACCGGGGCAAGTAGATCGTCAGCACATTGCCACCGATATAACTTTGACCATAATAAGTCCCGGTTGATACTGTCGAATGCTTGTCTCATGTCCACAAATGCAAGAAATAGTTTTTTCTTCTCCTTCAAAGCTTCAAGTTTCAATACATTTAGTATTAATAGGTTTACCTCCGTTCCTATGCCTTTAGTAAACCCAGTCTGACAACAGTCACAAATTCCGGCTTTGATGGCCCTTTGGGCTAATTTCTGCTTTAGAAAGGATGCAAAGATTTTTCCAATGGTATCAAGAAGGGCAATCGGCTGATAGTTTGACGGCTCGGCCCGATTGCCCTTTTTGTGTATTGGCAGAACAATTGCTTTTAACCAATTTTGTTATGAGGGTCCCAGAACCCAGTCCCACTCTCTAGGGCTTTTGTTACCTCACCTGACAGTGCTTCTTCATCCCAACCCTTTCCATGGGCTCACCAGTTATCTTCTTGTTTATTCTTGGCATTCCCGACTCCAAGTTGGATGTTCCTCCGGCTCCCGCATCTCTCTCTGCCCTTGTGGACACCTCCAGTAGGTGCTCGGGCTTCAGTCATCTTTCCAGTCTCTGCAGTGGTCAGGAAGCACAACTTGCCTGCCTCTTCCTCGTCTCAGTTGTTGACAAACTATTCTGTAGGAGATAATGGTGAATGCTTGGCGTAGACTAGACAAGTGGTTGAGGGAGAGTGTGACAATATGTCATCAAGGCATGTGGAACGGAGGGAACATCCCTAAAAGGGGATGGGGGTATGTGACTTCCTCCGATGATGTTGTGTCATCCTCCTGAGGGTCGTCTCTCCCATGTGGTCCTGCCTCATATAGCCGCCCCCAGGGTTAGCATCAGGTAGCAGCTGCCGTCTCCTTGCAACATGAGCAGAGGCTACTTCTGGGAAAGAAGTGATGACATCATCAGATTCATCATATGCGTTAAAGAGATTTGTCATCTTCTGCAGCATTCACCCACTAGCAGAACCCTTCCATTTCACCTATTTTGGAATATAATAACACCGCATACTTGTCCGTACAGCGATAAGCAGTAGCTGCGCTTCATCCTAATATCTCTTTTATCACCTCCTGGCACTATCTGTTCCGTCACTCATTTGGGGTTGAGCATCCTGGGCCCTATTCTACTATCATCTGGATCAAAGGCAGCAATTTTTTGGCAGTCTTTAGTAGATTCAGTAAACACATGAAATACTTATGAATTCTTCAAATTTGTTCACAGATGATTTCCTATTTTTTTTAACAGTATAAGACATTCAATGGCCTAAGAACTCACAGTGATTAAGATATACTGTGAGGTTAGTGGTTGCTATATAATGATCAACAAACTCAAATCAAATATCAAAGAAGGAGCTAGACAAATTATATATCCATTCCTCTTTGTAGATGTATTGGAAATAGATGTTCAGCAATGACACTTCAGCAGCGAAATCATTCAGCTGCATTGATGGAATACAGTACTCTTTATCCCATTGCACCTGGATTCACCTAATGAGGTAAGTAGGGTTATTATGAGATATACATTGAATCGTACACATAATGATAAATGTCCTAGCCTGAAATTGTGCTTGGTTTGTTTTACACATAGGTTTTATAAAGACGAATGAGGGGTTATCAACTGATTATGGCCCTCATTACGACCCTGGCGGAAAGTGACTGACCTGACCGCCATAGCGTAAATAGCGTTTCCGCCATCGCACGACGGAGCAAAGTGCGGCCAATTCCGACCCATCGGGCACGAGCACTACGCCATGGCGGAAGTGCAAAGTCCGCGATGGCGGAAATGTCCCCAAAACGCGCCTCACCGCTGTCGTACGGCGCCCTAGGTGCAATTCCGCCACCCATCTTAGCGGTCACCGTAATGAGCGGCAACCGGAAAGTACGGTGACCGTAAACATACGGAAACGGAAGTAAAAACATGGGCCCAGAACGGGAAACAGCACGCCGTACACCTATAAAATCAGAATTCCCACACAACCATTAAAAATACTACCCTGAGACACATCCCAACCCGTCATCCACCCCAGTGAAAGCAATAGAAATGGGAAAAGTAGCGAAAAAAGCGTGCAACCGCAAGCGGCAGGTCCACTTCTCCCGTGAGGAACTCACCGTGCTTACAGAGACCCTCCAGGAGAATGCTGCCGTCGTCTTCTCCACGCAAATGACCAGGACGGCACTTGCGAACAAGAAGGCCATATGGGCCCTGGTGGCACAGCGGGTAAGTGCGGTGGGGACCGCACCCCGCAACCCACAGCAATGCAGAAAGCGATGGGACGACCTACGGATACGCGTACGGAGCATACTATCCGCCAATCGCAACATTGCCACAGCTACCGGGGGAGGATCGGAGTCACCCATCAAGTTGACCCCCTGGGAAGAAATCTGTGCCTCCACCATTGGAATGGAGAGTATAGAGGGAGTCGGAGGGATGGAGAAAGGAGTGCAGACATCCGAAGAATCCGGTAGGTGGGCCAACTAATACAATGCCAAATCCACAATGTCCAATCATGTGAAGTACCATGTGTCCACATAGTGCAACAGTAACACATGTCCAGGAGAACGTCCACATACATTGGCCTGAAAGCGCACTTTAAAACTCACATTAAATACATAAATAATTAAAAACCCTAAAAACACCCTCTACACGTGCAGCAGGCACACCCTAACTGCAGGCTGCAAAACAACTGCATCCTCAATCCACACAAAAATGAAACCACCTCCAAGGCCCCGACCCAAATCACCCTCAGGTACCACCCCAATGCATGTGATACATTGCCATTCCAATTTCAACAGACCCATGAATAACGCTCGCCCTCCTTTACTCCACCACAGGGTCTGATTCAAACGACGAGCTCCAGGACACCCCTACCAGCACACCTGCAAAGAGGGCCAAGACCAACGGCCAAAGACCCTCCACCTCAGCTGCATGCATCAAGACACGGCAGCAGCACAAATCAAGTGGCAGCACACAGGAGGGAACATCAACAGGCACCCCAGCAGCCAGCATGCCCACAACAGCACCACCACAGGTCCCCCCAATGTATGCCACAGAAGGCACTGCCTCTGGTGGCAGCAGCACCATAGGTGACACTCCATTAATGGCAGCATGCTCCGACACAGAAGACGGGGATGTCGAAGTAAGATCCATCCATGACCTGTCTCAATCCCCCTGTTTGTTTCATCCCGTACACCATGAGGATACCACGCAGGGGCACCCACAAGACGACGACTGGCCATCCCCCACAAGCCCTGTGGCAAGGCAACATGAGGTGACCAGCCCCTCTGTGACACCACCGCAAATGGCCATGGCACAGCAGAGGCAACAGTCCCTCGACCAGGTGATCGTGCAACAGCAGCAACTGGCCACGCTCCTCAAGGACCATGCTGATGAATGTGGGGGTACTAAGGCAGCCATAGAAACAGCAACTGAGACGCTTAGGGCAGAATTGGAGAGAAGCACCGAGAGCCTGAGAGTACAAATGGAGAGAAGCACCGAGAGCCTGAGGGGGGAACTGCATGCGACGTCCAAAGACGTATGTGCTGAACTTGCCGCTGTGCGCCGTGTGCTCACTGAGCTCTCACAAACCCTTAGGGACATGCATGGACGTGAGCAGGCAGAGACATCATCCGTTGCAAGTTCCGTCCAGGGCAGCCCCCAACGTAGATCTGGGAGGAACCTGCGCTCCACAGGCAGGGGTGCCCCTGATACCCGGAGAGGGGGCTTGCAATAGTGTCTTCCCACTGACAATGAGCATCTTTGGACACTGGTGTTCGGGGGGGAGGTAGGAGGGTGGAGGGGGTGTGTTGGGCTTACTTGGGTGGCGGGTCGATGGGGTGTGTAACATAATTTCACATATGCTATAAACATTCCACAATCATCCAATGAGATGTGTGGACATTGATCTTTGTGTACGAGGCCTTTATAGGCGTACAGTCCATATTGTGCATGTTCCAGACACACACAGTGCCACAAGTCCCGTGTCCATGTATCAGCCACCAGGCGTGAGTGCTAGAAGCATGAATCTATGAGAATCTGACGAATGTCACGGCCCTCCTGTGCCTCGCAGACTCCTTGAGGTGCTGCCACATCCCCACCCTCATCATGACCATCTTCAGGTGCTTGCAGTTCTGCGTCAGGGGGCATGGGCACATTTCTACGTACGCACATGTTGTGTAGCATGACACATGCCATGACCATCTTTGCAACCTTCTCATGGCGGTACAGGAGTGCCCCGCCAGACCTGCTGAGGCAGCGGAAACGAGTCTTCAGTAGGCCGAATGCCTGTTCTATGACTACACGGGTACGTGAGTGGGCATGGTTGTAGTCCTCCTCATGCTGGTTCTGTGGGTTCCGGAGTGGTGTAAGGAGCCATCTCTTCAGTGGATACCCGGCATCACCTGTATGTGGACAATAAAGGATGTTTGTGGAATGACATTGCTACGTACGCACCCCCCCCTTCCTGCCAGGTCATTGCCGCATCACATACCCCACATTATCATGCATGAAATGAGACTCACCGAGTAGCCAGGATCTGTTCCCTGCGTGTCGCTCCATGTAGCGTGGTATTGTAGAGTTCCTCAAGACCATAGAATCATGGGTTGATCCAGGAAATCGGGCACAACAATGTGTAATGATCCTGTTGGAGTCACACACCATTTGTACATTAAGAGAATGAAATTGTTTTCGGTTGCGGTACTGGGCCTCCATGGCATGTGGGACGACCAATTCCACATGGGTGCAGTCGATGGCACCAATGCAACCCGGTATGCCGCCAAGTGCATGGAATCCCACTTTTGTGTTCGTAATTTCCTGCTCCGAGCGTGGTAGAGAGATGTAGTCGTCTGCGTGCTTCAGGAGGGCATCGAGCACTTGCAATAGTGTCCGTGAGAACAGTGGCTGTGAAATGCCATGCAACTGTCCGACTGTGTGCTGGTAGGTGCCTGTGGCCAGGAAGTGGAGTACAGACACCACCTTCAGTAGGGGTGGGATGGCGGTTGGGCTATCTATCATGCTGACAAGGTCAGCCTGTGTCATGTCCACAATGGCGGTTATGGTGTCCCGGTCCAAACGGTAGAGGGTGTGGATCTGCTCATCAGTGAGGTTGAACGGATGAGCTCGGAGGCGTGGGATTGAGGGCTGCCTGCGTGGTGGTAGTGGCTGTGCTGGTGGGCCTTGCTGGCCCTGCCTTGCCCTCCTCCTCCTCCTCCTGCGTCTCCTCTGTGCGGCCGGTTGTTGTAGTAGTTGGTGTTCGTCTTCTTCTTGAAGTTGGAGTACTTGCAGTGCTATCAGGTCCCCCAGGGCCAACATCGCTAGTCCTGCCGGTAGCATTTTGGAGTGGGTGTGGTTGTGGGAGGGGGTTGGGTGTGCAATTTATGTGTTTTCAGGCTGTATAGCCTCTACCTGTGGTGATTCATTCCACCTGTGCCAGCTGCAATCCCCTTTGGGCGAGCACCGTACCGAGGTTCACCGACGGGCGGGGCGTCCCATTTGTGAGTGAAGCCAGTTGCCATTTTCACACACTGCCGCACTACATGGATGATTTTGTGATTTCAAGCGGTCACAGATGCCTTTTCGACGTGATGTTGCAAATGTGGAATTCGAAGGACAGCGCTTTCGGTTTTCAGCTAGCGGCGAGGAGACGCCCACAGGTCTGACTGCAAATATAACGTTCTATTGTTTAATGTCCTTGGGACAGGGGCCATGGCGAGAATGCTCTGATTGATATGAATAGTATGGGATGCACAATAGCGTAGTGGACAAAAAGGCAGGACGTTCCCAAATACATGTTACTTCACAACACTAGAATTCCGGGCTGGAGAACAGTGGATTTTGCAGACTGCATTACGCACAGACCCCATGGAAGTTTCAAATGTGATGTGAGTAAATAATCAGGCGTTTTCATACCGGGATGAGGGAATGATGTATGGATGCATGGATGCATGGACAGATGATTTGATGGAGAGTTTGCCATGTACAGGGCTTTTTGGAATCTATCCACCTTCCCTGCGCTATGTCATGCAGAGCTGCCATAGTGGGACCATCGTCTTTCTGCCCTTGTTGAACCCTCCCTGTCTCGACGCCCCTTCAGGCACTTGTGTCTATGCACGTTACTAATCCCATCTAATGGATTCTGTCTTCACAGACGCATGCACACAAACACTCGTTTGTAATGGTGTTTTCACCTCGATTTTTATGGTTGTGATTCGCAAGTGATTTTTGGGTGGGTATAATCCTTTTGAGTGGGCTAGCATGCATATGGCTGTAGATTTAGTGTGATCATTGAAGTGAGTTATACAAATGTAGTTCTGATGGCCATACTATTCTTTTTCATTTCATTTGGGTGACAGGTATCTCCTCCCCTTTTGCCGCTGCCATCTGTACGCCACTCCTGCAGATGGCTTTTACTCCCGACACCTGCTGCTTCGTGTCAATCAGTGGAGCACCATTACGATCTTATGGGACGATCGCCAATGGGCCACATGCCCTTACGCAGTGCTAGTGGCTAGGAGCAACATATCGTCCTTTCTGCTGGACTAGTGCCTACCTAATGGGACGGCCCTGCGGTTCTAGGCGCTTCCGTGTTGCCTTTTTGGACGTGAATGTAGCCCCTGTGTACCATGATGGAACAGGGCGTCACACAAGCAGAAGCTGGTCATTTATTGCGGATGCAGCCCACAATACTGGAATGTATTTTGGAGTCATGACCTAATGGCTGTATGGCCCTTGGTGGTTTTGTGGTGCAGTAAATTTCTATTCTGTTTTTGTTTGTCTCATTTTTCTGCTCATGTTGCTGTACTTGGACCTTCACATGCCTGTGCTGCATCAGTGCGGCAATGGTGCCATGGCAGATATGGATGCCCACTCACAAGGCACTTGGAGCCCCTGGATTCATTTGTTAGTTGACATGCATGGGTGACTTGTACATTTCACTGGTTGCATTGTGTGACTTCATTGCACCTACGAGGAGTTGTGCAATGTGGCCAGGGAGTGGTGTACAGGCACTCAGTAGGGCCGTTTACGGTTGATTCGCGATGCCGTACTTCTCACCATGGCGGAATGGTACTTTCCGCCATGCTTGATGGCGTTAGGTACATGTCCGCTAGGGTCGGAATTCGCGTACCGTTGCGCCATGGTGGTAATTACGGTTTGGCATGGCGCGCGTGCGCGTACTTGGTGCAGTTAGCGTTGGCGTTCACTACGGTGTCGCTAATGGCATCGTACTTTACGGTGACGGGTCATAATCGCACCGAGCGCTATTCGATGGCGGTATTGCATTTCCGCCATCGTTTTTCGATTTCCGCCAGGGTCGTAATGAGGGCCTATGTCTCGAGCGTGAGTCAATTTTGTCCTGATGAAGGCCCACTCCTAGTGACAAGTGGAATCCCATCGAAGGTCGGAAACACATCACGTTGACCTTTTTAATTATTCACATTCTTTTTCTTTAATTGCTTGAGTCAAATGAATGCAACATGCGGTACGCCACCTCTTTCTAATGATCTAATCAAATTAACATGCTTGAGACTCACCAGATGAAGAAGATGAAGCTATGTTGACAAAAATCTTATATTTATAACAAATACTAATTATGAGAATGAAGTGATTGTTTCCTCATCCCCCTTTTTGGGAAAAGTAATATTGGCTGTTTTAGACTGACTTTTAATGCACTTTTCCACACTTTGGAGCACTTTATACTAACCCTTTTTGGCACTTTCCTTACATTTGTTTGCACATCAGCTAGTTTTGTACACATGTTTTTGAGAAATGGAACATTGTTTGTGGATTTTATGCTGTTGTGAAATATGTAATAAAATGAGTTGTACTAATTTATGCTCAGATGTAATGCAGTTACACATTTTGCTGAATCCCTCCTTATATTCCTAAATCGGTGGTGTGTGAGGGAGGGTAGCTTGCCTCACATTGTGTGTAGCATATGTAGTCTCCCCGGTCCAGTGTGGCAGACTCCCCATTAACCAACATTTGGGGAGTACCTGTTATGCTTATTGGACAAAGACACAGTACACAGGTAAGAGAACTATCATTTGAAGAGTTGATAGCACAAATGAAATTTAAACATGAATGTTTACTATCTCTAGGAGAACTTAAGAGACGTGATGACAATTATTTTCACAGTTGGACGTTGTTTAACTGGTAAATTGTGTTTGTTTCATTACTAATATGTTATGCATATGTTTTTTCATTACTAAAATGTTAGGCTTATGTTAGGCATACAAAGGGCCTCTACATTAATGTGTACTTTTTTGATTCTTTTCCAGTGGGATGAGCACATCACTAGGTCAGGGACTGAAGTCAATATTGCACTAATGAATGCTGAATAGTCTAAATGTGGAAGGCACATAGCACATTTCTGTAATCAAATATTAGGCCAAAACACAGTCTGACTACAGTATAGTGTCCATATTGGAGATGATATTGAATGTCATCATATCGAATTGTTTGAACATAGCAACTCAAATGATTCTGCAAGTTAGTGGGACAAAGTAGATGGTTACAAAAAAAGACATGATTGAATGCACACATATGTTCCTAGGATTTTCATAAATGATAGGCGGTAGCCCGATTGTACGTTTCTATATTAAGTTTGCAAAGCTGTTTTTTATACCACACGTTTTATTCACATTTATGAACCCCATGAACCTAAATGAATTTTTGAATGATTTCTGATAATGAAGATGAATTTGGACCTTTGTAATTAATAAAGTGATGTTGTTTTATTCAAGAATTTTAATTCGGTACATTAATGTATTGCAAGATACAACCTCAAGAAACCCACATAGAAACACACATATTGCCTGTGTATCAAGTTTCAAGAGACCCCTGGATAGATTAATGTGGATGTATAATTAATAACATGTGTGGCTGTGTAATGTTTCTATATGTGCAAGAGTTAATGCAGAGAACAGAAGAAAATGCCTCTTTGAGGGAGGATCTTGGTACACTATGTCAAAGATTGAACATCTGAAGAAAGAATTAACTAGACGGCAGAATACCAGTCAACAGAAGAAATACATCTTTATCAGAAAGAAACACACTATTTAAAGAAATGGAAGAAGGGTGAGAATCCCCAATTTCTGAGACTAACTCTCCATTCCCCAAAACTTCCCAGAGTCATGGTTGTGGATTTTGGGGCACCTAGCCATACTCACGATACACCAGCCCCTCTTCCCAAACTCACCCAGATACACAGGAAGACCTGATTTCCCTGTCAGATTCAGCGGAATACAGGTACATTCAAGTAAGCTGAGTGGCAAACTTAGCATGTCAGGAGTGGACAGGAGAGGGAGTGGGAATAAACTCCAACAGGAAATTAGTGACTGCAGAAATTAAAATGAGTTAAGACAAATTACAGCATATGATTCAACAGAGATTATTTAGCCCATTTGGCTGACATTAAGAAATAGAAAATGGAACCCAAAAAGGAAATTTTAAAAGCCCCAATCTTTGCAAGGGACTATGGTGATGCCCAACAGCCCCTAGGTAGATGGAACATCACTGACTTTGAATGAACAAAAGATAACATGCTATACTATCCAGCCCCTCAGAAAGGATTGGAGGCCAATAACCAAGAAGACCAAAGGGAAAGAGAAAAGAGAGCGGGTCTGCAATCCCATACACATGGGAAACCTCCTTGCAGTCATAGTGATGTGGGGAATATGGAAGTAGGGAGAGGGATTTGAATAGTGCCACTGATTCCTATGAGGGTAGTTGGACTCAGGTAAAGAGACATAAAAAAAATGACAATCACAATTTGTGAAATACCCACTCAGACAGATACAAGCTAAACAACCACTTACCATACAAATGCAACATATTCTGTTTGGGAAGAACTAGAGTTGTACGAACAGATGATGGCATTCATTTGGATTGAAGAATAATCAAAATAACATACATTTTGTAAAATGGATGTCTTCTGTTGGGTTTTCTAGAGTCTTTGTTTCTTTGCTGGGCTGGAAGATCACTAGAAATGGTTCTCTTAGATGAAGGCCATTTTGAAATATGTTTTCAATTACAGAAATTCCCCAAAACTCTTTAAGTCAGCTTACAATTCAATTTGTGCAGAGGATCAATATCTTTGCAGTTTGCTCAAGGACTCAAGCAAGCATTTTCCCAGATGTATGTTTTTTTTTAAAAAATGTATTTTATTAGCATTTGAACAAATAGTAAACGTCCCCCCTCCCTACCACCGATCCACCCCCTGAAACAACAATAAACCCATGGACATCCAATTGGCTCCCCCTCATCTCGCATAAGTGACCTTGTCAAACCAGTTCCGGCACTCGTAGTCTCTGCAGACACCAATTAGCCTGAAAGTCATTATGGACAAATGACAAAACCAAGTCCCACTCTACCTGAAATTTCTGATGATCACCCTGAATCGAGTAAATCACCCATTCCATGGGCACAAAGTTTCAGATCTTAGTAATCCACTCATGATCTGCCGTGGTGCCCTTCTTCTTCCATTTTTGCCGCACTAGCAGCAGGGCCGCAATACTAAAAATCATGTATGCTTTTCTTTGTGTTTCCAATGGCAGTATTTCAAGGACTTGACCCATTCCCAGCATAGCCTCCCCAAAGCCCCTGTGGATCTGAGAGCCAAATATCTCCTTCATGGGTGAGTTATTCATGACCCAGAAAGGCTGCAAGCCAGCACACTTCCACCAAATGTGTTCCCAAGTCCCTGTCTCCCAACATGCCTTCCGCCATGACTCAGATACCTCCAGTTGTGAAATCCCTTGGGGGTGAGATGCCACTGCATCATTACCTTGATCCATATCTCCTGAATCCGAATAGCACGTGTGAGTCTGGGGATAGTCGCCCATATCTGAGAAAATTGCTGCCCTTCTATCGGGAGATCCAGGGCGGCTTCCCATTGTCTCATGTAGGACCATTCTGGACTCTGCTGGCCATCAGAGAATATTTTGTACAGTGCTGTTAGCACACTTCCACCAACTGTGTTCCCAAGTCCCCGTCTCCCCACACACCCTCCACCATGAAGCAGATACCTCCAGGTAGTATTTGTGAAATTTCTTGGGGGTGAGATGACACTGCACCATTACCTTGATCCACATCTCCTGAATCTGAATAGCACGTGTGAGTCTGGGGATATTCGCCTATATTTGAGACCATTGCTGCCCTTCTATCAGGAGACCCAGGGCAGGTTCCCATTGTCTCATGTAGAACCATTCTGGACTCTGCTGGCCATCAGAGAATATTTTGTACAGTGCTGTTAGCCGGTGTTTGTCCCCTGATTTAGGCGTAACATACATTTCAAAGGGAGTGAGTCCCTGATCGCAGCTGTCTTGATTGGCTGACCCATAAACCAGTGCCTCAGCTGCGAGTACCTAAATTCTCCCCTCCCCAGTTTGAATTGTTGCTTGCACTGAACAAAAGATATAATTTCCTGGCACTCCACCATGTCCTGCAGCTTGCGGCACCCTGCTGCTTCCCAGCAGGTGAAAGCCTCCTGTTCCTCCCCTGGTGTGAACTGGGGGTTCCTAAATAGGTGTTTCAAGGGGGGAAGGTTGTCAGGCCTACCTGGCAAACCAAGGAGTTTCATACCTCCCCCACTAGGGCTGTTATCCGGCTTAAGTACATATTATTGGGTCTATTCTCCCTTTGGTACCACAGTACTTCCTGCAGGGGCCTACCCACCAGTGCTCTATCCATTCGGAACCATACCTTGCTGTGTATTCCCATGAACCACTCCTGAACCACTCTAATTTGGGCCGTCAGATAATAGAGATGGAAGTTGGGTACCCCAAATCCTCCCATTTGTTTGGGTGCCAGTAATAATTTCATAGATACCCTTGGCTTTTTGTGATTCCATTTCCCTCGATATTGGAAGAAGGAGGCTCTGGACCTACGGCTGCTGAGGGCCACCCTACAACACCACGAAGCCAAGGTGAGCAGCTAGGGCCTGCCCACAATATTGCTGAAGCGGGTTGCCCCACTCGAGCAGCGAAGCTCAGGGGGTGAGCTTTTTCCTCACTTTGAGTGCCTCAACAACTTTTTCAAACCGCCACAAATTGCAAAAGAAAATATTGGTGAGCACTTTATTTTTAGGACATTGCTTTTGTTCTGTGATATAGCTTCAATGCTATCCACGATGGTTAAAGATGGCTGACATGGAACATTGCAGTTAATTCTGACCTCGAGGGAGCCTGATGCTGCTTGATTGGCTCACATCTGCCTTATCCAGTCAATAGGAAGCCAGCAGGGTAAAGCTAGCCCCCAGCCAAAGGCCTGCACATTAGGCCCAGTCTGAGCCTGTCTGGGCTTGCATGGGCCCCTACCTTGTTGCTGGCCCACAAACAATGCTGCAACCTCCTGGGCATGTCTTGCTCCTGAACTTGGACTATAGCCTCTGCTTCTCTGCATAAACATGAGTGATGACTGAACAGTCCGATTGCCTCCTCCAGCTATCTCTTGAACCATTACTGTGCCATTCCTGACTGACTCTCCTTCTACCTTCTCTTTATGACAATGCACTGTGTGTTCTATATTTGGAAAATACATCTCACCGTGTGTTTATCTTCTTGCCTATCTCATTCCTGATACACTGCATTGTATTCCTTTTAAAAACCAAATCTAAATGGGTGTGCTTTTAGATATTGCATCCTTTTTGTGCTGCACTGCATTGTATTCCTGTTTTAAAAAAACAAATCTAGGTGGGTCTGTTTTCACATCTTGCATCCACTTTGTGCTGCACTGCATTGTATTCCTTTTAAAAACCGGATCTAGATGATTGTGCTTTCACATCTTGCATCCTTTTTGTGCTGCACTAGATTGTATTCCGGTTTTAAAAAAAGCAAATCTAGGTGGGTGTGTTTTCACATCTTGCATCCTTTTTGTGCTACATTGTATTCCTGTTTTAAAACACTGAATCTAGGTGGGTGTTGTAAGGAAGGCATGGTATCATAGTAAGACAGACACAAGTGATTACAGTTCAAGGGTGTTAATTAAACTGTAAAATGGGAGAGAGAAACCCCTAAACTAAACCTAAATCTAAGATGGGAGCAAGCTACGACCATCAAATAATAATAATACAGTCCTAGGGGAGTCTAGTCAAATAAACGGGGCATATACTAAAAAAAAAACTATTGCCAATCCTTACTGCTATGCTACAAAAGAGTGTGGGATAATGCTCACGAGAAAAAGAAAGAAGTGTTCACAAAATGATAAGTCAGGATGTTGTGGCCAGGGTCTCCCTTACCCAGGTTTTTAGCATAGGACAAGGTGGGGCTCTTGAGCACAGCACACTCCTGGGCTTCTCTGTCATGAGGTTACAGTACAATATCAGGACCTTCTGTTTCCAAGTCTCTTTCATGCAAAGTCTCTTGCTTCAGAGTGTCATTATCAACAAAACAAAAAGTTCCTTCTGCTATGCTTCACGAATGGGTGATTACTCTTCACCCTTGGATTCTCCCTCAGTCGCCCTTCGATCCTTCTCTCAATCTTAGCCTCCCTCAGTCGGGCTCATACCAACCACAAACTGTGGACATCCCTCAGTCGGGTTCGTACCTGTCATAATGTTCACGGGAGTATTACTGCTCACCCTAATTATCAGGCATCCCTCAGTCGGGTTCACCTTTGCCTCCACAACGTGCCAAAGATGTTCTACTGTACAAGGGGTTTGGCTTGGTCCTCGTATGTCCACTTGGACAACTCACGCCGGACTCCCCTAGGGCCTCTTAGTTCCTGTAGTTTCTACAACAAACGAAGACTTTTGACTATACACAGGATTCAATATAACCTGCTGCAGGACCACTTCTATTTCTCAGTTCAACACATTCTCCTTTTTAAGGAGCAAGGCACCAGTCAGAATCCTTCGAATGAGTGCCCATGTGGTGCCAGACCACTCTAACTCTGATACCAATTTGGGCTTACAAAGGCCCTTTGTCTATTATTCTTCTTTCTTCATATAATGTCGCTCTCCGTAACCTTGATCCCCACATAGTTCGGTTTATTAAAAGCTGTTTCCGACTCACCGGCAGTGCCGAACTCTGCTGGTGTCTCCTACCTCTGCAGTCAAGGACGGTACCACGATGGCAAAGCATGCGGGTCCCATGTACTGCTGATATCTTTTGCACCATTCGCCAGCTGCAATTCCCGGTCTTACGTTTCCCTTCACTGAGGTTCTGCGGGTCTGGGTTGAAAAAGGGCAAGGGCAACTACATCCTCATCATCCTTTCAGGTCTCGCCACCTTTCTCCTCCGTTTGAACTGCCATCCTGGAATAGCTGCATCCTCATGCGGTTGGCCTTGCTCAGAGTGTGCTTTCGTGCTCTGCCTTTTATCCCTATGGGGAAAGGAAGTCAGGTGTGTGTAATTATCAGCAATTACCAGACTCTGCCTGACCCTTGTGTTGGGACATGTAAGGTATACGGCTCTGGTGTAAGTCCATTGTCTTTCTTGGTAATCGGACTGTGAGAAAGTATTTGTGTAAAGAAAGAGGGAGGGTTGAGTTTCTAGATATCCTACGGGGCCGGATAGGGAAAAGGTGTCATAAAGAAGGGGGCACCGGGTCTCACCCTTCGGCATCCAACTTCCACTCCCCGAAGACCCCTCACCCATGTGATCCACTCGCACTGGTCCACCCCCAGGAACTGGATCCAATAGTGATGGCCGTGTTGTGGCCACCTGGATGACAGATCTCTGGGGACTAGCGAGTGAAACAAATTCAGGTTTCTCACAGTGTCCTTTCACATCTTGCATCCTTTTTGTGCTGCACTGCACTGCATTACTGTTTTAAAAACACAAATCTAGGTGGGTTTGCATTCACATCTTGCATCCTCGTTGTGCTGCACTGCATTGTATTCCTGTTTTTAAAAAAACGAATCTAGGTGGGTGTGCTTTCACATCTTGCATCCACTTTGTGCTGCACTGCATTGTATAGCTTGTAAAAACCGAATCTAAGTGGGTGTGGTTTCACATCTTGCATCCTTTTTCTGCTGCACTGCATCTTATTCTTGTTTTAAAAAAACAAATCTAGTTGGGTGTGCTTTCACATCTTGTATCCATATTGTACTGCACTGCATTGTATTCCTGTTTTAAAAACCAGATCTAGGTGGGTGTGCTTTCACATCTTGCATCATTGTGTACGCCGGATTGTATTACGTAAAAAAAAATGATTCCTGCAACCCACCTATTGCTCTGCATTTGTATTGTGCCATCCTTAACTACTACACCGCCTGTGAGTTAGGAACAGGACGGTGCATTGCAGGCCCCCATTTCTTTCTCTTCCCTTCTCACATCTATCCTCTGTCACTGAGATGGCACTCTCCATCCTTCCAAACTTCTCTAACTGCTACACTATCCCCTATCCTTCCTCTCTCACACAATCTGGAAGAGTAATCTTCACTGACATCCTCTTCTCTGCTCCCTCTCCAGACCTATGGACTTCTCATCTCATCTCTACTCTCTTCCCTTTCTCATCCTCTCCCATTAATGGCAGCACCAAGTGGGAAACGCTCTTGGTGGGCTTCTTCACATCACGCTGCATCATTAATGTCTACCACACTGGCACTATCCTGGTTCAGGGTCCTCAGGCCAACTGCCTTCTCTCTGACCGGATCCTGCCATCCCTCTTACCCTAATTCCCCCTCTGTCCCCCCACCTCTGACTGAAGTACCACATGTACCAGCTCAGAAAACCTTCATATGGAAAGATCATCTCCACGTGGTGACTCTTAATGCCCGCTCAGCCAACACACACTCTGCTGCTATCTGCCTCCTTATTGAAGACACTGATCTTGACATTCAAGCTCTTACTGAGACATGGTTCAATGTCATCTCAGTCACCGCTTTTGACTCCCTCCTACCTGACGGCTTTATGATCATTTCCAAGCCTCAATCTCACTATGCTGACGGTGGGGTTGCCTTAATCTTCCCTGAGTGGGTTCCTTCTTCCATTTTACACACTGAACTCTCCTCTTCCTTTGAGAGCCTGGTGTGCAAATTGGTTATCTCTCACTCCTCCACTCTGAACATTGCTACCATTTGCCAGCCTCCAGGCGCTACCTCCCTGTTCCTCTTTGAATGGGCTGATTTATGTTCCTCCTTACTCTCAGACTCCTCCAACATGCTTCTCCTGGGTGTCTTTAACATCCAATTGGGCTCCCCTTTTCATTGCCCCCTGCACCTCTCTAGACCTCTCCATTCTCCCTTCTGGTCCAACCCACTCTGCTGCACACACTCTGGACACCCTCATCCACTCCGACCACCCTCTCTTATATCTCCTGGTCACCCCTTTCTCTTGGTCTGACCACACTCTTCTCTCCTCCCACCAGGGTCCCTATGGCCCTGTGATGTGACCACTCCTCCAAAAGCCCTCCTAACCTCATTCACAAACATCCGTCCAATGAAACGAGTGTCAGGTGTTGCCTTCACTTCCACCTTTATCCCCACTTGCCCTACCAAATCAGCTTGAAACCCGCATCTAAGCGCAAGGCTTGGTATGTCTTTGCAGACCTGAAACGAAAGTGCAGAACTGCAGAACAGAAGTGGCAAACCTCAGGCTCATCCTCTGACAAACCGGCCTGCCACCTGCACCAAAGGCAATACAGACTCTCTATCCGTGCCAAGAAAAGGGCCCACATTCAGACACAGGTATCTGGTGCATCCAACAACATGGCTGAACTTATCAAAATCTGCAGAGAACTTGCCAACCCTTCTGCAGTATCCTCCTCCCCTATTCCTTTTCAGGCCGTCTGCAATGCACTCGCCACTCACTTCACCACCAAAACTCAGGACATCCTGAAAAGCCTTGTCACTCACTCCCAACGCATCCCTCACCCCCTTGCCTCCCTTGGCCACTCACCCTCCTCATTCCTCCTTCTCCTTCACCCTTGTCTCACCAGAAGAAGTCACCAGTGTTGTCCGCTCCATGAAGGTCTCTTCCAAACAGGTTTCCCCTTGGTCATTCAGAACCAACAAGGGCAACATTTGCTCGCTCTCGCCCCTGCACTCGCTGACCTCTGTAATCACTAATTTACTGCAGGTTATTTCCCCTCGTCCCTCAAGCACTCCCTTGTGCACCCTGAACTGGATAGCCCCCTTTGATGAGCAGCAATTTCCTTCGAGATGGATGGGGATGCAGAACGTACTCATACATCAATAATTGAGGCGACTCAGGAAGTTGACAAAAGGAAGACTGTTTTAATGTCAATTATCTAAAACAGGGAGCATAACGAACATCAACGCAATCGTTTGATCTTAACTCAAAAGTACTTTAAGAAAATCTGCACTTTTATAAGGAGTATGTGTCATCAATTACGGCTTAATCTCATGTGTACTAACGTCATCCTACGTGGCAAACTACAAAAGCTTAAAAGCATGGGCTAATGGTTCTGAGTGAACATATCCATACTAGTCTAAAAAAGTGTAACTATGTGATTGGTTACTCAACATCAGGTGGGGAAATTAAGCCCTCCCTTCAAAATGACCAGTATCAACGTCACTAAATACACTACGTCCCATTGGTTTACACACTATAGGACCCGTAAATACGCAGGTCCTCTACAATTGGTTGGCACTCTATCCACCTTCAGTACTTTTCCACCTCCGTTAGCAGCCTGCAGGCTGGCCATCCAGATGCTGGTAAGGTTGCCTTAACTTTAGCTTCCTACCAATTAACATATCAATCCATTATCACCTCAGTGGTCTAGTGTCAATTAGGCTTTTGAAATTCATGATTGAGAGTGTTCTTAGCTCTGAAAAAATTAGGGAGTGAGAAGCACAGTCTGCCTCCGTGCATAGGTGTGACCATCTTGCTCATCCAACTTCATGCCTCCATGTGACTAGAGACCATAGAATCAAGACTTTTCATGTATTTAATTTTATTTTCTAATAGACCTCTGACGTCTTCCTTGTTACGTTCATGCCTTCTGAACAGGAGGTTTGTTCTTTTACATGATTTTGTATCCAAAGTCAGTTCACTCCAGTTTGGATAAAACCTTAGCTTCTTGGCTCGTCCAGCCTCACCTTTCGCTGATACTCTGCTTGTAATTAAATTCAATTTCTGTTTTTTAGCTGCGACACACTGAAATGAGGCTTTTTTGCTACTGTTCAACATGCTATAATACGTTTAGTGGAAACATCCATAATTCTCTCTTTCCTATGTATGTATACATTGGCGCTTGCCGCAGTCTATTTACTATAAGCTTAGAACTAGCTTCATGATTACTTTGCTTTTTGCGTTTCTTCTGCATCTGTACACTCGTAAAATGACTTGATATATTCATCTGTTTCTGTGGCATAAACTTCTTCACCTTAAGCCCAAGATGTCACTTATCCTTATTGCTTTCTTGATGCCTTATAGAGTATCCACATTCTCTGGTCACTGCATCTCTTTTATGTACTTCATCTTCAGCTTCATGTAACATATACTGGCAATGGTTACTAACACTACCATTCACCCTTGCCATTTATTGGCTCTGCTTCTTCAGGAATTTCATTCAAATGGCCTACTTATTTCTTTATATGCAGATATGGTTTTCTCAATGGGTACTTTGGCTCCCAGATTCTCTTAGGTACTGGTCCTTTTACTGGCACTGGACTGAGTCCATACTCTGCTCTTCGTCGATTCAGCTGTTCTGTATACGTCACATTTTCTGGTTTCCAGCATACGGGTAAAAGGGACAGCCGATTGAGGTGGGGCTACTTGGCTCCTCATCTACAACCCCTCCTTAAAAAAACATCAGCAGGCCCTTCTGTCCAGCCAACTACTGCCCCATCTCCATTATCCCCTTCCTGGGGAAATTGCTGGAGAAGTTGGCCCTGTCCTAAGTCAACTCTCACACTGAACTTGTTGGCGGTCTCCATGACCATCAATCTGGTTTCTGAGCATCCAGAGGCCCGGAAACTGCTCTTCTGAACACCCGTGAAGAACTGCTTGCATCCCTGGACTCCAACTCCCCTTCTGTCCTCATCCTTCTTGATCTCTCCTCTGCATTTGACATGGTCGAACAATCCATCCTCATACAAAGGATCCATGACACTCTTGGTATCTCAGAGCGGGAACTGGACTGGCTGACCTCCTTCCTTACTGACCACTCCTCCCAAGTCATCCTGGGCACCTTCTCCTCTCTGTTAGGAAAGATTTCCTAATTGTGGGTAATTTTCCTTCCATGTGGCAACCCCTAAACTTTTTGCTGTTGTTTTCACCATGATCTAGACTTTGCCAGAGAAGTGCAGCCTTCTGCCGCACTCCTCTGGGCTTTCGCTCCATTCTTACGGGGAAACTGACATGCCCTTAAGACAGTCAGTACCGGGAAACGTTGTTTTCCATAGTTTCTTTATCATGTTGCAGCTTTCGCGCAACATGGCACAAGAGGGCACTGTAAGCTAAGTTACTGCTCTCTTGGGTCTCTAGTCTTCTACAGGCCCTAGATACTCTCTTTGGATTGTAAATGAACGGTGCAAGTGAATCACGGACGGGATTGGTGGCAGCGATTGTTTCTTGTGTTTTTGAGCTCCTTTTGGCGTTTTAAGCGCGTTTCTCGTGTTTAGCCCAAAATGGTGGCCTGGCTCCCAAAATGGCCAGACCACGAGGCTCTTTGTCCTGTCCGCTGACCGTCTTGCCCCCTTCACCTCCCCCAGGTCGAGCCGACCCGGGGCCTTCCTTATTTGGGCATGTACTTTCCCGCAAAACACAGATGCTTTCGCGGGCTTCTACAGGCCTTGTGTGTGCCTCCAGGATGGGGGTTGGGATGTCTGGTCCCAATACACATCCTGGGCACCAGAGAGTCTAGGGTGGCGTGAATGCCTGGGACCCCTGTGGTCCGTGATAGGTCCACATATGGTGTGAGTGTTTTATGAGCGGATCTCCCATTGGGTCCCCTCCGTTTTGGCACGAAGGGAACCGTGGATAAGAGGGGGCTGGAAACGCTACTACCATGTCGATCTCATGAGTTCTCACGAACAAAGGAATACAGGAGCCAAGTATCCTGCAACCATGAGGCTGAACCGAGGAATCGCTGGTGACCCGCCGAAGGACTGCTCCTCTGCACTGCTGTCGCTTTGTGAAACCCTTTCTACATCTGATCGAACGAGAAGGCCTGTACTGGTACTTCGACCCCTTGGAATAGTGGGAACAACTATTCTTGGCATCTTTACCATCTCCTGCACGTAAGCCTTCTGAAGTGTCTCTGTGCCATCCAGCAGACTGACCAGCCTACCCAGGAGTCTTGCTCTGTAACCACTGTCAGGTTGTGTTGTATTACGAGTCCTTGTCACTCTCACACGATTCGTACACTTGGCATTCCCAGGTCTGAAGTGAGTAGTGTACATTTGGCTGAAATACACCTGGCCGCTCCGTTGCCCTGCTGTGGTAACAAACTGTGCGGGTTCACTGCGTTTGGGACATCCTCAACTCAACTTCTGCTGCTGCGGAATCTAAACGACGCCGAGACGTCCCATGCTCGTATCTGAACCTGCCAGCACTGAAACTGACGCGGAGAAGCCTGGGTCTGCTTGCATCTGGGACCGGTGAGTAGCATCGCTAGGAACTGGTCGCCCTCCTGCAGGAGCCCATAGCTTTTCCCCGCTGTGTCTAACAGCACGCCTTTCCGTACTCGCGCTCTGCTTCTGCCCACAGTGGAGGCTGCGCTTGAGTCGCGGAGCTCTGTTCATCTTCATTTGTTTACCGAACTAAACTGCCGATTCCCTCGAAGAGACTCCCCTTTTTGCCCATTGGCACCAGCGTGTGCAGGTACTTTTGAGCACAAGGCTCCACTCTTCATAGGGCTTGGACTTCCTTTTAGTTAGGTGCCTCTGAAGGCGGACTGGGTCTAATTATTATTCGCACTGCCTGTTTTCCTCCCCATCTAGGTGGTGTACACATTTCGTGCGTCTAACTCGTTAGACTCGTTTGTATTTGTATATATATTGTATTGGTTTGGTATGTGTTGGTTTACTTGAGTTTTATTGTGATTTCTCGCTACGGTCAATGTTACAAAGGCCTTGTAATAAATGTGTATATATTTTTCATATAACACCTGCTTGGAGTAATTTGTAAGTGTCCTTGCTTTGTGTGCTCATTGCGGGCTTTCAGTCACCCTCACCCCTCTTGAGACCTAGTCTTGACCGCCGCGATCGCTACCCTGATTGGTCTGGCTTGTCCAGAGGTTACCCTGTTCCAAGAAACTAGGCTGGCCTTCTGAACCTCTGCCCCTCCATGACTGTTCAGAAATCTGTCTTAACACTCTCCTACTTCCTTCTCCACCTGTGGTGTTCCCTGTGCTCTATTCTCCTGCCTTGGCTCTTTAAAATCTACCTTACTCAGCTGGCACTCCTCATCTCCTCCTTCTCCCCCAACTTCCAGTGCTATGCTGATAACACCCAACTCTTCTTCAAACTTCCTGCTGACCCTCTTATACCTTCCACCATCCCTGAATCCCTTTCTGCCATCCAGGCATGGTGCGCTTACAGTGAGATCTGCCTCAATTCCAGCAAAACAGAGATCCTTCCGACTGGGACACCTGCACCCAACTTCTTCCCTTCACTCTGGCCTTCTTCCATGAGTTCTCCCCCTGCTCCCACTTCTGAAGCCAGAAACCTCAGAGTCATCTTCGACTCCTCTCTCTCCTTCGTCCCTCACACTGAGGATATTGCCAAGAAGTCCCATTTTCAGCTCTTCTTTCTCAAAGGAATTCTACCTTTTCTCACCTTCCCCCAGAAGCTGTGGCAAACTTCTCAAATGTGGTCAATACTCATAATAGGAACCCGTCCTGCCCTGTGTTGGGCACATTAATCGCTGCCAGAGTGTATATCCCTGCTTCACATCGGACTGTTACTGTGATGTACCTGCCTTCATTGTCCCCCTCAGTGGCAATCATATGTTAATCAAGACTCCTCTCATCTTCCCCTGGGCATTGCACTGTAGTATGAGGGCATAAACTTTCAATTTCAGCTTGTGTTTGTCCCGCTTTTGAATGTCCATTTCCCGCAGTGCCATGAAGCCTGGTTTCCCCCTCCCCAATGATTGCTCCACCTTTCTCCTTTTGATCGGGGAGTTGGGCCCCCTGACATTGTGTTTGGTGAGACGAAACATCTTCCCTCTTCCCATGGTCATCCTGATTTGAACCCTCTCTTGAGCTGGGTGCCTGCTCCCTCCCACCCTCCCTACCAATATTCACCCTCCCTCCACACCTTCTCAACTGCCCATGTCCCCAACCCTCTCCCCCAACCTCTGGTTGGGCACAACCAATCTATAAACCATCACACCCTAGGAGTTGAGATCCTGTAACAACACAGAGAGAAAATATATGGGTCCTCCAAGACCCATAAGAACTATTCCAAGATGTTGCGCACCTCCTCTGCTTTCCCCCGTTGCCTCTCACTTGTCCTCCCACTCAGGCTGTAGTCTTGTAGCCATAATGCTTATTGGCCCCTCCCCTCAACATGGTGGGCCCTTATTGGAGTCTGAGGGAGTGCCCTCTGGATCATTCCACTTTGCAGGCAGACTGACTGGACTGCTCTGGGCCCTTTTCTTGTGCCCCTTGCCAGGACCGTTGTCCATTCCCAAAACTTCCTTTTGACAGATTTCCTCGTGGGTCTCTGCTCCTGACGTGGGGTCGCCTCCTCTTCCATCTTCAAAATCCTCAGACCTTCCTCCCAAAGGGTGACATGGTATTGCCTACCTTCAAATGAAAATAACAGTCTAAAAGGAAAGATCCATGTATATCTCACCTGCCCCGCACCAAGGCCCTCACTACCAGACCCATCATTCTTCTCTTCAAAAGTATGGACTGTGCCAATTCCTAAAACTGTAGATCGGACCCCTTAATCTTTATCAGACCTGCCCTTCTGGCGGCTACCATTATCCGCTCCTTCTGTCCATATTGCCGCAACACCGTCACCACATCTCTAGGTCTGGTACCCAGTTCTCCTCTCTTGGGCCCCACTCAGTGGATGTGGTCTAATTGTATCCCTGACCAATCTTCCAATTCCAGAAAGTCCACAGACACATGTTGTGTCATCTTCCGCAAGTCCTTGTCAGCTACCCCATCAGATAGGCCTTTTATCTGTATATTAGATCTTCTCAAGTGTTTCTCCAGGTCTTCGCTCTCGATTTCCAGATTCTGCATGACCCTCTCTAGTTGATCCACTAGCTCATCAATTTTCTGAGTGTCCTCCGCTATCTCCTGTTTGGCATTTTCTGCCACGTCGGTCTGCTCCTCCAAGTTCGCTATTTAACCTTTTACTTCATACAGTGACTGGGAGTGTTGCGCTCGTATTATACTCATCTGCGACTGAATTGTTTTTGTGACTGAAAGCACTGCCTGAGGACTTCTTGGGGGACAGTTTGCTCCCTCGCTGGGGTTGCCCGTCCATCAGGCTTGCCATCTGTGGGGGATCCTTGACTGCCCCCTCTTCCAGGCTCTCCGCCTTACCTCCGAAGTCTCTGCAGGTTGCCCTCCTGGGCCTTTTTGGAGGTCTTGTGAGTTGATTGCATCTCTTTAATTTTGTTTTTTGACATCAGGAAATCTCCCTTTGGTGGTGTGGGGGCTTTGGCCCCACCTCCGTCTTATTGCGTCTTTGTGTTTTTATGTCTTGCTCCACCGACCCACTGACTCAGTGTCTTGGGGTCCTCTTTATCTGAGACTGGACCCCTTTTCCAATCCCTACCACACTCTTCCTTGCTTGTCATCATGATCTGTGGTGCCGTGGTGTGTGTGTTCCTGCTTTCTACACGTTTGGTCTGCTATTATCACTCGGCTAGAGCCACCAAGTTCTGCTCTCCATCCTTTCTGAGGCCCAGCTGGGACCCAGAGCCTCCTTTACCTCAGGCAAGGGTGCCTGTTGCTCCTGCTACCACTCCTAGAGCTGGATCTGCTCCTTTCCTCTTCTTGTGTCTCCTTGCACCACAGTCCATGCACCAGGTGGTCCAGCCCACTGCTCTTACCAGGTGTGGTCAGCACTGCAACCCACCTCCATCACCCTCTTAGGCTTGTGGGGCCCATTATACCCCCGGTGCCCCTCTCCTCTGTGTAGCAGTCTGGGTGAAGGTGGGGGTTGGAGGCTGTCCTGCGCTGGAACTCCTTGTGTTCTTTCTTTTGTTTTATGTTTTTTTGTCTTGACCTGTGCCGCTTCTTAGATTTTTGCCCCTAGCCATGGGTGTGAGTCCACCGCCAGCACACCCACTGCACGATCCGGAGGCATGGCCTGCTTTCTGACTACCAGTGGCCACCTCACGCAGTGTCGCAGCTCCCCACCAGTTCCTCGCCTTCTTTAATCCCTCAGCAGGATCTGCTGCACACCAGTCCGCCTCACATCCAGTAGAACCGGGCTGCAGTCTGCCCCGTTGTCCGGTGGGCGTCGGGAGTGCTCCTCCTCCCTGGTCCTCTTCACTGGATCTCCGGCTGAGGCCGCCGGCATGCTGCACCTCTGTCTCCCTTCAGTCCGGAGAGAGAGACCAATTCTTTCTGTTTGTTGTCTGTCCTCTGCTAACAGCCACCTGCACCCGATTGCCACCTCGCCTATTCTGTTCAGCAGGCCACTCTGCTTCCTCTCCAAGACCCTGCCCATCTGCTAGCCTGCAGTGCCTCCAAGCCGGTACAGATCCATTGTCCCTGTCCGGTGGGTCTGGGGAGTGCTCCTCCTTCCTGGTCCTCTCCACTGCTGCACTGGTTATCCACTGAGGACGCAAGGATGCCGGCACGGCACACCGCTGCCTCCCTTCAGTCTGGAGACAAGGACCCATTTTCTCTGTCCGGTGACCGTCCCCTGCTAACAGCCTCCTTTGCCTGATTGCTGCCACTCCTTTTCTGTTCAGTCGGTCACACTCGCCCAGAGTCCACCAAGCTGCAAGCCAGCAGTGCCTCCAAGCCTGCACAGCCGAGGTTGGCTGAGTACCACAAAAGGAAATACACCAAACATGGGCTATAAAGATTCACAGATCTTTAATTTTCCTGTACAGTCTACAAAGAAACAGAAATACAGATAGCTATCTGACTCTCAGTACATCACAATGAGTACCAGCCAGTCAGAGTGAGGTGAGAGAGTGCTTATACATTTCTTACAATATTGTCCAGCCCCTCCAAATGTTAATAATCTGCGGTCTAGAGTTCGTGCCGAGTTCACTTATAGCTCATACAATAATATGCAGAAGGATTACACAAGTTTGCATTTCCATGAAGTTACAATGGCGATGTATATTCTCAGCTCCAGCAGTAAGCCTTAGTCCATATCCCTTCACAATGCAGTTCAACCTGTGTCCACGCTTGGCATTTGCACAACATTGTCGCCAATGTGTATTCGTGGATGAGGCTTGTTAGTGCAGACAATCCTGGGACAACAGTTCGTTCTTAGTAGAAGGTCTCATTACCTAGTCTAAACAGTCGGCCCACGGACAGTCTAACCATTAACAGAACTCAAAGGTCGGGAAGGCTTGGTTGCAAATTAGAAACACAGTCCACCATTTTAGAACAGAGAATAATATGAACAGAAATCAAAACGGCGGATGATTCTAAAATGGCGGCAAATTTGATATAAAATCAGAACTTTGCAAAGCGGTTTTCTTCGCAGAGCAACTAGGCTTAGGCCAACATAATCGAAAGGAGGCACTAATATGATTTCCGTTTAACAAACCCTCCTTTTGCCCTAAGCCAAGTCCTAACTAAAACTAGTCGCTTTACGAGTAACTCCACGTCCCAATGTCCATACAACCTGAATCACATTCATTAGATATATCAATCACCATAAGGTCTGCAGCAGAAATTTCCTTCAACACAAATTCGTTGGTCATTATTTTCGGTACGTGTACCTTTGGTCCTAACGTTCCATTGCCTGTGCACAACATCCCCCTAACACTGAACATATGGCAGGAAGACATTGTATACAGCAACAGCAACACAATAGAATACCCAGAATTATCAGAAAGACCGAAAGAAGCTTCCATCCCCAAGATCGTAAAGAGTCCCAAAGCCAAGCACTAAGATCTCAATTTCTCTTGGGAACATGCCCTTCTGAGCTTAGGATGTGCAGATTTTGTATAGCCTTAAAGAAGGTTGGGGAGGAATCTAATACGTAAATGCAACAAGCGGACCCCACTAATTTGCATACTCCACCACACTCAGCCAGGATGACGTCTAATGCCATCTGTTTCTGAAGTGCCACTAATCTTATTGCTTTCTGTTCTAGAGTCATGTTATAGAGTATGTCAGTGGTCCGGTTGATGGTTTTCTCCAGTACTCTCGCTAGTCTCCTGATATCCTCAGAATTAAGTATCTGCCCCCAAAAAGGTACGAAGGTTTTTACTACGTCGCCCAGAACTTGCGATGAAGTATCGCCATTCTCGTCCCACCTTGGACGAGCCCTAGAGATTTCTGTGGTACTAGCTATAAATACCCCTGGAAGGAGAATCCCTAAATAACAGGTTCCCTGCCAATCCCTAGGTAACCATGGATAAGCCTCATTACCGCAAACGAAGTGGACAGATTTGCCTACATACAAAGGTCTGTCCTCACTGTCAAGTTCGCAACATTAGTGCAGCCCTCGAAATCACCCATTGACTGAATACCATTCCTTTGTATGCAGAAGGAAACTGAGTTGGGGCTATGGTTAACAGTATAGGAAGGTGGCGTGGCATCCCCATTGCCTATAGAAGCCATCTTAAAAGAGATCAAAGACTGAAAAGGTCAGGAAAGTCTTTCAGAAGGCCTAATAGAAGCAACATTAAGCTTGCTCCTATTTGCGAAAAGTGAGCATCCCAGAGGCGTTAGAACTCGTCTTTCAAACTCGCTCAAATTTGTTCCATCAAAATTCCCCGAGATGCTATCATTCCATCGGCCAAAGAATAGTGCCTGTAAAGAAGCATAACATGCAGTAGTAAGAGGTAAAGGATGAATATACCAGCTCACCCTTTTTCCCCATGTTGCGGTAAATGTGAGCACACCCAACAATTAGACCTGTTCAAAATGGCATGAGCTGCGTTCATTATAAGCAGTAGTGTGTTGTTGTGGTAACTCTGTCTGTGTTGAGAGTCTCTAGGAGATAGAGTGTGCAGATGCACAAAAGGTGTAGATACAGTAGGTACATTCTCAGTAGGCAAGAATGTTTCGAGCGGATGTACTTCTTCCAAATACCAAAATCCTAAGGCAATTAATACTATAAACCCAGTTAACATAATCACAAGAAAACAATACGTTTTGCAAGACCATGTATTCGATTGTCCATTGTCTTTGCTGGCCAAACAGTCACTTGTTTGTTCCGTACGAGTAGAGGCGATAACAGGCATTGTTCCTTGGAAACGAAAACTCTTTAGTGCGTTTGCTGGTGATCTCCTGATCACACATTTTCTTAGTCTTTCCCTATCTCCAGCCACCTACTTTCCTTCAGAATGCAAAAGATAGGGCAAAAGACAAGCCCTGCAGTTGTTTTCCGTTGGCACAGCCGAACCGTGCAGTAAGTCTAGCCTGATGGCGCAGCCCAACCGTGCAGTAAGTCTAGCTCCGTGGACTCAGATTGTACCTTATGACTCCTGGTACAGTGTGATCTGCGAACAGTGTGTCGTTGCTTCCTGATGGAAGTGAGGAATTTGCAGCAGAACCTGACAGTGGCGCAAAAGGATCTGCAGAAGAGTGTGGAGATGAAGCGGCTGTTTCCCCAGGCCCCACGGGCTCAGGGAGTGTCTCTGAAGCACTCTCAGTACTGCTCAATGCTGAGTGATCTCTGGAAGCAGAACAAGTAAGTTTCTCCTTGTCTTCCTTGTCGTGTGACAAAGAGAAAGGTATCCTCTTGACATTCGACGCGTGGATCCAATGTTTCTTGCCAGACACTCGTATCACTGTCTGTGTGGCCAGGAGGACCTGATGGGGCCCTCTCCACCTTTCGGTTTGTCTGGGAAATTTCGGTGGAATCTTTTCACCAATCGGGGTGCGTGAACATGGTCACTAGGTTCCCATGACCTTTCCTGTGGTCCGTAACCTTTCCAGTCGATTAAATAAAAAAGTTTTGACTTTATCAGTTTGGAGTCCAGGATGTTCTTAACTTCAAATTCGGGTTCTCCGTCTACAAGGATGGGGTCTGGTGGCTTGGTTAGTCTTGTCCCTGGTTGTACCGGCTTCAAAAGTGACACATGAAAGACGGGATGAATTTGCATATTAGCAGGTTAGTCCAACTTGACAGCCACCGGGTTGATAATGGCCTTAATAGAGTGAGGTCCCAAATATCTGGGGTTAAAGGTCTGTGTTCCCTTTAGAGGTATATGTTTTGTGGCTAACCATACTTGGTCCCATATTTGGTATTGTGGAGAATCACTTCTATGCCGATCAGCATCTTTCTTGTATTTTTCTTTTGCCTGTTTTAAATGTGTAGTTGCTTCTTTAAAGGCTTGTGTAATCGTAGTGTGCAGAGGTCCACTGCGGGCATTTCTAAGTCTTGGGGAGAGTCAAGGTCTGAGGTTCAAGGATGGTGCCCATATAAGGTATAAAAGGGGCTTTGTCCAGTTCCAGAGTGTACTGAATTATTGTATGCATATTCGGCGATCCAAAGAATGTCTTTCCAATTACTCTCCGTCTGATGTAACATACAACGCAGGTATTGTTCGAGAGTCTGGTTGGTCCTTTCCGTTTGACCATCTGTCTGGGGGTGGTGACTGGTCGATAACCTCACATCGATGTGTGCCAATTGACAGCATTATTTCCAAAAATGTGAAATTAATTGACTGCCCCGGTCAGAGACCAATACGGACGGAAATCCGTGTATGCGAACAATGTTTTCGAGGAACTCCTTGGCCAGGATTGAAGCAGAAGGTAATCCCTTTAAAGGAATAAAGTGGGCCATCTTGGAAAAAAGATCTACAGTAACTAGAATGGTGTTAAATCCATTGCATGGGGGTAGATCAGTAATAAAGTCTAACGATAAGGTGTGCCATGGTGTAGGCGGAATGTCTAAAGGTTGTAAGAGTCCAGCTGTTTTTTTCTTTTGACTTTTGTTTTGGGCGTAAATGCCACAAGACATCACAAATGATTTAATATCCTTTCGCCAGGTGGGCCACCAGAATTGTCTTTTAATTTTAGCTTCAGTTTTTGCAATACCTGGGTGCCCCTCCATTAGGGTATCATGATAACGGGAAATGACTAGCTCTTGTAGTTCCTTGTGTGGCAGAAATAGCCGTCCTTGCTAATAAGGAAGATCATTGGTGACAGAGTAGTCCAGGCCTTTCTTTACCCAGTCCTGCAAGGCTGTAGAATCAAAGAGTTGCTGGATCTTTACCTGAATGTCCTCTAGAGTCTGTAGAGTAGTCATGCCAAAAATCCTTTGTTTGGGAATTATAGGTACTGGTTCAGGGTTCACTTCTGCCTCTCCCATCCCTATTCGGGATAAGGCATCTGCTTTACCATTCTTACAACCTGGTCGATAGGTTATCACGAAATCTAACTCGGCAAAGAACAAAGCCCATCGGAATTGACGTGACGATTGGGCCTTGGCTGTCTTTAAATACTGTAAGTTCCGGTGATCGGGGATCACAGTAATGGTATGCCTGGCACCGAGAAGATAGTGCTGCCAAGCCTTGAAGGCGGATTTAATGGCTAATAACTCCTTGTTGGTAACCACATAGTTTAACTCAGGAACCGAGAACTTTCTGGACCAAAACGCTACTGGGTGAAGCTGGCCAGTTTCAGGGTCCCTTTGAAACAGGACAGCTCCCATGGCTAGACTGGATGCATCAGTTTCCACTATGTATGGAAGTTCAGGGCGCGGGTGCTTTAATACAGGTGCAGACGTGAATTTTGCTTTCAGCTCTTGGAAGGCATTTTCAGCTTCTTCAGTCCACATAAAGCGTTTATTTTTTCGCAAGAGTGCTGTGATGGGATGTACAACATGTGAAAAATCTGGGATGAATCTGCGGTAGAAATTGGTAAAGCCAAGCATACTTTGTACTCCTTTAACTGAACTTGGTGATGGCCACTTAAGGATTGCATCCACCTTTCATGAGTCCATTCGGACTCCCTTTGGGGTCAGGATAAACCCAAGGGATTCAACTTCTGTGGCATGAAAAACACATTTTTCCAGTTTTACATATAGTTTGTGCTGGCGCAATTTCTCAAGGACTGCTCGGACGTGCTTCACATGGTCAGATTCTGAAGAGGAGTATACTACAATATCATCGATATATACGACAACACAAACGTCAATGAGTTAACGAAGGACATAGTGCATGAAGTATTGGAAGGCTGCAGGTGCATTGCACAACCCGAAAGGCATCACCTGGTATTCGAATAACCCATACTTAGTGCGGAAAGCAGTCTTCCATTCGTCGTCCCCTCTTTTACACGTACCAGATGGTATGCCCCCCGGAGATCTAATTTAGTGTATATGCAAGCGTCCTTCACTTGGTCTAGTAGTTATGGGATCAGAGGCAATGGGTATCCGGTTCTTAACAGTTATCTGGTTCAATGCGTGGTAGTCTATGCATGTTCTGAGGTCACCTTCCTTTTTGGGCACGAAGAACATAGCTGAAGATGCAGGGGACTTAGATGGGCGAATAAAGCCATTGACAAGGTACTGGTCTAAGTATTGTCGTAGGTGAAGGTTCTCAGTTTTCGTAAGGGCATAGATCCTGCTACAAGGGGGTTGTGCACCGGGTATGAGATCGATTTGGCAATCATACGATCTGTGAGGAGGTAAGGTGTTTGCCTGTTCTTTTTGGAAGACATCCTGGAATTCTTGGTATTCAGGAGGTAATTGCATGACTGATGTGGTTACTGTGGCCAGGCCTGCGCTCAGATTTCTTTTTGGGTAACAGGTTTGCGCACAATCCGGGAAGGTTATTCTCTTCTCTTGCCAATCAATACAAGGATTATGTGTTTCCAACCAAGGTATCCCCAGTATTATTTGGAACTGTGGGGCCTTGATTAGATCAAACACAATAGCCTCTTGATGCCCATCCGGTCCCAATAATGTCATCTCTGTGGTGGAATGAGTTACAGGCCCAGCGGCAATTTCGGTCCCATCATCTGTGGTGATGACATCTGAGGTGGTTTTTTGGCAGAGAGGCAGATTCATCCTGGAAGCCAATTCGTAGTCCACATAGTTTCCTATGGCCTCGCTATCAATGTATGCCCTTACTGCGTGCATACGCGATGGCTGCCCTGGATCTACGAGGACCATTGGTATGATGAAATGCAAAGTCTGAGTATCCTTCTTCAAGCTCGGCAAGCGGACCTCTACGCTTGTTGGGTGTGGTCGTTTCCCGAGTCTGACTCCATATGGCTTTTATCAGCAGCTCCTACCACCTTCTTGGGTGGTTTTACAGGGCAATCCCGTAGAAAATGCCCAGAAGTTCCACAATATAGACACAATTGCATTTGCCGTCTCCTTTCTCTTTCCTTCTGGGTTAAGGGTCCTTTAACCCCTCTGATTTGCATGGGTTCTGAAGCCTCTGCTCCTTTGGGGTTAGCGTGGGTTTTGACCAACACCCTGTTCTCAAACTTGGCTCGATCAGCCTTTCTGTTCTGAAGTCTGTGATCTAACTGGACCATTAAGTCTATATATTCAGCACAGTCTTGAGGTGGGTTCACGACTTCAGCCAAGACATCCTTGAGTTCTCCTCGAAGCCCTCGATTAAATAACTTGATTCGTTTTACCTCAGGCCATCCAGTTTCCACTATCAACCTGTTAAAGTTTGCGATGTAAGATAGAAGGTCCTGGTTGCCCTGTCGTAGGGACAAAAGTTCGTTATCCAGGGCCTGTCCTTGGGAGTGCCGGGCAAATAGTCTTTCCATGCTTGTTTGGAAGCCCCGAAAATCCCGAAGAATTGGGTCATCCTGAGTAACTAGTGGAATTGACCAATCAGCTGCACTGCCGCTGAGATATGACAATACAAAGGCTACCTTGGCTTGATCCTTTGGGAAGGCTCCAGGTCTGCATAAAAAGTGCAAGCGGCATTGGTTCATAAACACAGCGAACCTTTTGGGATCTCCAGCAAAGCGTTCGGGTGGAGCTAATGGAATATTTCCAGGTAGGTTTATTTGTACTGGGTTACTCGATAACACAGGAGCTGGATTTCCCCCGGAACCAGGTAGGGGTGCTTGCCAGCCTGGCTTTGCAATATTTGCCTAGCAAGGTCATCAGTTCGCTCCTTTGACAAAATCAGTTCCCTCCTAAGGGCATTGGTTTCTTGACGGGCGGAATGCACTTCGGCACTCAGTTCCCCTAGTAATTGGGCCAATTGGTCAGTCTCTGAGGTATCCATAATGCCCGGGTGGGAATTTGTAGGTAGGCTTCACGTTCTGTTACGCTCACCTGGCTCCCACAGAGGCGTCGATATGGACTGGACTGCTGCGGTCTCCACCAATGTGACGCATAGGGCCGAGATGACGGACTGGACTGGCCCACCTAGCTTCGTTTGCTTGGCCCGTAGGAATATTCTTCTGCAAATGGAGAAAGGGAATTAACCACCAGTGGAGTTGAGCGTAAATCCCCCCACCCCGCTGTTCTCCCCACTGATCACCTTGGATGTCCCCTCTTATAGTCTCACCTGATGATTTGAAAAGATGAGCTCTCCATCCTGCATTGAGCGCAGGGGCGCGTAGATAACCAGTAGCTTCACTGGCTCGAAGGAATTGGTGAGTTCCAGGACAATATTGACTTCGATATTCCCGGCAAGACGCCGTAAGTATGTAGTTCGCAAGAGTTCAAATGCCTGACTTTCACTCTTGTCCGATTCCTTGCAGGTTGCAGCTTGACCTTACTGAAGAGTTCCTCGTGACAACCGATAATGTTCTGGTAAGGATTTGTATTATCCAACACAGTTCGATAAAATAATGTCCATATGTAACCTGTTGCTTTCTCCCTTATTCAGGCGCTGAGAGAAAGTATGAAGTCTCGGGGAATAATGCCTCCGGCGGTAAAATCAGGTAAGTCTTTTGTGGTGAGGAGGGTTCCCCATGTTAGTCCCTTGTTTCACCTTGCTGTCCCTTTGTTTCCCCTGAGGGGCTGGGGTTTGGCTAGGATGCAGTGGAAGCTGCGCCGACCCGTGAAGATGAATAGTACCCCCGGTGGTAAAATCAGGTAAGTCTATGGGGGTATTCCTCTGTGTATTCCCTTGGCTCACCTTGCTGTTCTTGTCTTCTCCTTAGGTGCCGGAGTGCGGCGGGAACATGCAGGAGGATGCGGTGAAATGTGAAGATGCTGCAAAGGCCGGTGAGTTCAGCGCAGCGCTGCAGCAGGCGAGGCAACGCGCATAAAATAACTTCTTTCTTCCAGCTCGAAGGCTCGATGGATCGGGAATTCAGGTAAGGATCAAAGGTATTGCTCTTGTTCTAATCTTTTCTCCTTCTTTCTCCCTTTTTCTAGGAGCTCCAAACTCGAGGCGGGCGTGGCAGAAAACTGGATGCAGACTTGCAGGCACGGTGAGCGTTATGCTGCTGGATGCAGAATAACACGAAGCGTGTGCTGCTCTTCGGGCGTGGTTTAAATAGCCTCCAAAGTAGTCGCAGGTAAGTATTCCTCCCCAGCCCCACCCGAGTAAAAAAATAGTCCCTAGGTAGAATAGTCCCTTCCAAGCCTCGTTTGGCTTGGAGCTCTTGCAGCATGGTCTGCATCAGGTAAGTTTGCAGCATGGTATGCATCAGGATAATTTTCATCTATGAGCCTGGCGCCAGGACTGACTCTCCATATGAGCCTGGCGCCATAGGGGGTTGTTGGGCTTGCTTGGGGTAACTTGATGCCTGCTTCCGGGGTTGCTGGACTTGTTCTGGGTCCCCGGGGGTGAGCATCATGACATCTTCCCCCCATGTTCCTGCGTTAATACAGCCAAAGCACATCCATCAAGTTCATGCACATGCAACTCAAAGGCCTTTTCATAATTTGGTGTGCCCAAAGCTGGTGCTGAACACAGTTCAGTCTTGAGCAGATCAAAAGCTTTCTGGTGTTCCAAGTTCCATGGCAATGGCAAAGAAATGCCCTTCTTTGTCAGAGCCAACATTGGTTTAATCACTAGCGAAAAGTTCGGGATCCACTGCCTACAGTAGGAAGCCATTCCTATCAAGGCTCTGACTTCCTTCAGTGAATTTGGGACAGACATGCTAGAAATGATTTTAATCCATTCATGCATCAACCTTCTTCCTTCCTTTGACAGGAGATAGCCTAAATAGGCGACCTCCTGTCGACAATATTGAAACTTTTTCAGTGAAGCTTTATGTCCATGCTTTGCTAGGTGAATAAGCAACAGCAAAGTGCCCTCCTTACAGGCCCTTTCCGAATTTGCAGCTAAAAGAAGATTGTTGACATATTGAAGCAATGTACAAGTAGTAGGCAACTCAAGTGTATCAAGCTGTTCTTTCAAAGCCCTATTGTAGATGCTCAGACTCTCCGTATACCCTTGTGGCGCACGGATGAATGTAAACGAGCATCCCCCTAGTGTGAACGCGAACATGTATCTACTATCCTTGTGTATAGGAATGCTAAAGAAAGCATTCTTAAGATCTACAACACTAAAATGAGTAGCAGAAGCTGGGATCATAGTTAATATTGTTGTCACATCAGGCACAATAGGAAATTGTGGAGCAACAATCTTGTTGACGGCACGTAAATCAATAATGAAACAAAAAGGAATTGCATTATCTCCTTTCTTGTATACCGGTAAAATCGGACTTTTGCACAAACTACCTGCCATTTCTTCAATTACCCCAAGGTGTACAAAATCGGAAACCATGCACTTCAGAGGTTGCTCGCCATCAACCGAAATCTTATACTGAGGAATACGTGGCAACTTTACTCCTGGTTTTAAAATGATTTTAACAGGCTCAACTTGCAAAACACCAACATCATTGTCATCAATCGCCCATAAACCCTCCGGAACGTCAGTAAATTCCAGCAGCAAAGGTCTAGTCAAAAACTGTGAGGTAGAAGATTGTTTTGGGGAAATCGTCAAACGCCCTCCATCCGAAGAACAATGAATTACCGAATTTAATTCCTTCAACAGATTCAACCCCAACAAATTCTCTCCACAGTTTGTCATCAAAAGAAACTGACACTGATCCGTGAATGGACCCAGTGTAATCGGTACCGGCGAAGAAACCGGACAAACCACTGGCGTACCAGAAAACCCTACAGAAACATTAGTTTGCCCTGACAGTGGAATGTTTGGAACCCGTGAATGATCAATGGAACACTTCTGTGCTCCTGTATCTATCAAGAATAGATGTTTCCTATTTCCCACTATCATTTCAACGTAGGGACCTTTCTGATTAACGGGAATAGGCGTCGGTTCCAAACCCTGCTTTGGGCAATCGTAGCGAAACAATAAGTCTTCAAAGGGAAGGTCTTCAGAGAGATAAGCAGCAGAAGGATGATCAAAAATGTTTCTATTATCCACACTCGATAACTGATTGTCTTGCGAGAAAGATTGTGAATTCTGAGAAAACTGGCTTCTACCAGGACCCCCTACCCCAGGGTGGCCTATGGATCATCTACCCATGATACCAAATGTGTTATACGACCTCTGTTGGAGGATTGGGCATTGTGCTCACCAATGACCCTCTTGTATTCAATAAGCACATTGGTTCGCGTGTACAGGACCCAATGGCACATTACTTTGTGGAACATGCTGTCCCCTAAACTCCTCTAGGGCCTCTAACAATCTGTTGCAACAACACCTTAGTTTTCAAGTCTCCCTTTTTCTTCTCGATTCTTTCCTTCTCATTATTGACTCGGTGTTCGTAATACTGAGCCATATGTAACACTTCAGACTGAGACTTAGCTTTCCAAGTGCTCTCAGAAGTCATAATTTGCGACTGGATGTCAGGTAACAATCCACACACAAATTTGTCTACAAATAATCGTTTTCCAGACTCTGTGCTTAAGTCTTGTCCACTGAAATCTGAAAACACTTGTTCAAACCGATTAAAGAATTCGGTAGCACCCTCAGATTTTCCTTGGATACAAGCAGTAAGTTTGTCCCAAACAATCCTTCTCTCAGGAATTAAGGCTTTCAGTTTTGTCACAATTCTATCAGGTAAAGTCAGTATTACCTGTGGTGGTTTCTCACCAGCTGGTCTATCTCTATCTTGTCTAGCCATATTATCCCATGTGTCACCCAACCCTGCTATATCATCTATTGTCCTAATTTGTTTCCACAAATCAGCAGGTAGGAGAACGGCAAATAGCAAATCTATATCACTCTATCACTCAGAGTGAATACTGACGACTGCAAGACAGATTCTATTTCCTTATAAAACCCTGTCTGATTCTTTCTAATATCTGGGATGGATTGTCTAATGGTGTTCACTGCCTGTCTTGAGAACGGGACGTGAACAAACTGCGATACATAGTGTGAAGGAATGTCATAGGCAGCTGTACCCGCAGTGGCATCAGCTGGAACCTCAACTTTTGGGACAAATGTAAGAGGAACCTCTCTCATAGGCAACTGAGAAATAGGAATCTTATAGATATTCAATCATTCTGCGGGACAACAAATCTTTCTTTTTATACATTCATCCTGCAGGTATTCTACCATAACCTGTATCACTTTCCTCTGCATTTCTGGCGTATACTGACTATACGTGTCATATACTTCTACGCGAGATATCGACATGTCTGAAATCCATCTAATTGCATCTCTTGTGCAAATTCGCGTTTCTTCACTCATTGACTCACAAAGAGGAAGGAACCGTTTCTGTACAAAAATAGCGCTCAAACTATCACCATCTATTTCTTCATTCCGTAACCTTTCTAACTCCCTTATATACTCAAAATCCCTCTTAATGTGCTCAAATACTTTCTCTGCAGTATCTCTTGAATATGCTAAAACATTCAGATCCCTCAACCCTTGTGGGAGATCTACATTATTCAGTCTGTTCCACATTACAGATAAATGAATTCCCAGTCCTTCAATAAAAGCATTTTCCTCAGGAAAACTTTCTAAATTAGACAGTGTGGCAAAAACATCAGATTGTTCACCCTTCTCCATGCACTGTTTAGCCCATGCATTCAGATCCCGCTTCCTCTCTTTAGAAACTGTATTACGAGTTACAATCTTCGATTCCGCTTCCTTATCAACTACAAGCGGAGCAGAACCACTCGGAAGAGAAAAAGTAGACAAGTCTTGTACAATAGGTAATTAAGATGCTAACACTGATGGAAAAGACAAATCTACTAAACTTATGGCAGCAGGCAAAGGTGGAGGTACAGGTGGAGGAATAATAATAGGAGAAGGAACAATAACCGGAGGAAGAGGAGCAATAGGAGGAAAGATAGGAGGAGCAGGAATTGCTACAAGAGGAGGAACAACAGCAGGAAGAGGTAAATCAGCAGGAATAGGTACATAAGGAGGTGGCGCAGTGGCACCAGGACTCCTTTCATTTAAAAGCTTGTCAATTAATTCATCTGACACATGAAAATCTTTAGACGGGTATATTTTCTGAATGCCAAGTTGAAAAGCCCTGTCCATGTTTCTAACTGACTCTGACTGTTTCTGTTGATCATATAATGACGCTTTCTCTGCGTTCGACATATGTCAGCGTGCATGTTTTTCTCTACTTTTAAGTTGCTGCATAGCTTCTTTTACCAATTCTGCAATACATCAAATGCTGCAGGTCTAGCTTTTTTCTTTAATAAGATAGACTCTAAATATTCTATACGAGGAATCTCAAAACTACCATTGATTGGCCACTGAAGTTCGGAAGCATGTCTAGTTTGTCTGTGCCAAATATCATTAAACACTATACTACCAATGCTGTGCTTACAGTACATAGTACATGCCAGAGACCCCTCCTGTGGCGCTGGATGGCCAAATTCCGAAGATTGTCTGTCTCTGCGGAATAGTGCCCTGAAACAGGCAGACAATTTCTAAGGCACATCAGAATTCTAGTGTTACCTGGTCAATAATTGTTCTCGCAAGGACAATACGCCAAATCAAATATCAGGATACTTAAGAATCAGGTCACGACTCACCTGATCAAAGAACTAAGTCCAATCGGATTACAAAGGACAACTAAGGACCCTCGTGGTTGGTGATTTCAGCAAAACTGCCCACCTCGATATATGGACCCTCGTCAAGATGCCGTCTCGGACCGCGCGCTCACCGTCCTGGGATCGGGTCGTGCAGTACTGTTGAGGTGTCACATCTCATCCAAGAAGGGGCCCCCTTTCTAACCGTCTGATCCCGGTCAGATAGCCGCGTCAACACTTCAACGAGATGGCATCAATCTTGAGGGTCCCTATTCGGGCGCCATCTGTAAAAGCAAGGAAATATCGAGGCTGAGTATCACAAAAGGAAATACACCAAACACGGGCTATAAAGATTCACAGATCTTTAATTCTACTGTACAGTCTACAAAGAAACAGAAATACAGATAGCTATCTGGCTCTCAATACATCACAATGAGTACCAGCCCGTCAGAGTGAGGAGAGAGAGTGCTGGACATCTTAACATTCGCATATTTATAAATTTCTTACAATATTGTGCAGCCCCTCTACATGTTAATAATCTGCGGTCTAGAGTTTGTGCCGAGTTCACTTATAGCTCATACAATAATATGCAGAAGGATTACACGAGTTCGCATTTCCATGAAGTTACAAGGGCGATGTATATTCTCAGCTCCAGCAGTAAGCCTTAGTCCATATCCCTTCACAATGCAGTTCAACCTGTGTCCATGCTTGGCATTTGCACAACATTGTCGCCAATGTGTATTCGTGGATGAGGCTTGTTAGCGCAGACAATCCTGGGACAACAGTTCGTTCTCAGTATAAGGTCTCATTACCTAGTCTAAACAGTCGGACCATGGACAGTCTAACCATTAACAGAACTCAAAGGTCGGGAAAGCTTGGTTGCAAATTAGAAACACAGTCCACCATTTTAGAACAGAGAATCATATGAACAGAAATCATAATGGCGGATGATTTGAAAATGGCGGCGAAGTCGATCTAAAATCGGAACTTTGTAACACGGTTTTCTTCTCAGAGCAACTAGGCTTAGGCCAACATAATCAAAAGGATGCACTAATATGATTTCCGTTTAACACACCTGGGGAGGCTTCTTTGTAGTTTCTATTAATTATTTGACCCCGAGGGGCGAGAGCTCAGCGGTAACGCTGCTCTCCTTCTGGTGGCCATCTTTGACTTTTCCCAGATTTCTTGATGTGTCGACTCAGAAAGTTGAGAGTTCAAGCCTACATTCTTCCATGCCCAACCAAAATATGTAGTGATTGAGGTAGTTTGTGATTTTCGTGATTCCTGAATTTTGGAATGGTTCATCAAACATGATATGCTATGAGGAATGAAGTACAGAACTTAACATCTAAAAGAAACCAAAAAAAGAACCCTAAACAAATGCCTGCCCCAGCCATCATTAAGATAGCTGATGTGATGAAAACACAGATGATGAGGGCGGCAAATAGTTGTTTCTCTGTTGTTAAGGATCCTAAAAGGCTGAGTAGGCCCTGTGCTCAGATCCAGCCAAGGAGTCCGTCACTGCGCATACAACATACTATTTCCCACAAAAACATAGACATACTTCAGTCTGCAATATTTAGTTTCAAGGACTATTCTGGGCTACACATAGATTCCTTCTGCAGAGAGAAATGCTCAGAACTGAGGATTAGATTGAAAGGGGAATCCAAGTCAAAATTCTCCCAGGGAGAGAGAAGCCAATCACCATCCCTTGGACTAATTATCAACATAATTACCGTCCTTCTACTAGGTTCCATGATAACAGATTCCATTGCCAGGGTAAGTGATGATTCAACAATACATACAATAATAGTTGTCAGAACTACCAGAACAACTCCCCTAGAAGAGACAGTTACCATTCTAGAAAAGAACAGCGATCTGACCAAGAAGAACCCATAATGTGGAGAGTGGAACGGGATTTAAACAACATGAGCAACATGTCGAGCAATTGACTAAAAGCATTGGACAAATCATGAGATCCCAATAGAGAAATCCTGATTCTAATGCTCACAGAAACCTGGCCAAAATGGATGGACAGGTTGGGGTGGACAATGACAAGAGGAATAGTCACAGTTCAAAATACACAAGGAGAAGAGGATATGGGAGAGGTGACAGGATAGATATGGCAAGCCTTAGAGGAAGCTTCCAATACCTCGTGTGAAAATAAACCTAAGTTTGCAAAAAAATGAGCAAAGGCCAATGGTGTACCCTCTTTATTCCTTTAAACAAAACCACAGACAAATTAAAAAGATGAAATTGTGTGAGGAGAACAATGTGACAATGACATTTTATAAAGAAGAGAAGAGAGTTCTGTGGAGATGGAACCAAGTGTTTCTTCCCTCTCAAATGCAATGTCTCATGCAAAAGAGCAGAGAAGAGTTAATAGACGTAAAACAGATAACTTGAATGAAAAGAAAGAGAGTAACAAAGAAACCCAAATACACAAGATACAAGATGAACAAAATCCAACAATGTCAGCGGAAAACCCAAAACAAAAGGGCATTCCATCCTCCCTAGATTATTCAAGGCATAACAGTACACGTTGTAGTGGTGAACTTGAACCTGCAGAAAGGGAGTAAGTCGCCATTCCCTTTGAAATTTCCAAGTGTATTTTCATTCCTACTGAGTCCTTGACCAACCCACATGGACTTGGCCCTAAGGAGAATGCCCCTGAGGGGGCTGCTCAAGGTCAAGCTTATGAAATCCCTAATATTAATAATATACAGTCCAAATTATGCACTAACTCAAACTCTCTCTGTAAATTGGAGACAAAAGATGAAAGGATGCCTGTACCTATGCAAGTTCCTGGAGAGTTTGACTTATCAACTCTCATATATAGAGTTTCTCAGCCAACCTTGATATCTAGTGAAGTGTTTGAAACTCTAAACGGAGGAACCGGGAAAAATGGCTGTATTATCCACAAACCTATCCTTGGAGCATTGGCCAACTTTGAGGAGAAACAAATCCCAGTAGATAGAGTAGAAATCAAAATAGGATGACACAGACTCACCCATGTGGTTATAGACACAGCATCTCAGGGTACGTCTGTTTTACTTTTACATTATTTTCTTCTGAGGCTTTCAGCTCTAATAGAGTGTATAAACCAGTTCAAATTGACCCAAACTTGCAGCCCAACAAACTAAAAGGAGGCAGGAACTATGTTAGTTTGAATGGCACCTGTCATTGACCGAGTGAAGAATATTTTTCAGAACAGTCAAGTTCCAGACATCACTATCATAGCTGTGAAAGAGCAAGATGATTATGAAAAGAACCTTTGAGAATACATCTTCCTAGAAATAACAATTGGTTCTTCGCCTTGTAGTTAAAATCGCTGATATTTTAACTGCAACAGATATCCAGGTCCAACACCCCAAACATGAGAGGAAGTACAGATTGAGCAACTTCCTATAGCATGGAGAATTTGGTAATTTTCTGCGTCGCATCTTTGTCACCAGCAGTGACATTCTTGCTATGTGCTCACTAGGGTTGGTTCAGACACGGGTTGGCGAGAAGTCTATGATGAAATGTAGGGCCTCATTACGGGTCCGGCAGTAACCATGCTGGTGCTACTGGCGGGTTGCCGCTGAACCCATAAAAAATTACAAGCACCTGACTTCCCGGTACCACTGGGCTATTCCAAGTCTGGTCGCCAGGAAGTCAGGTGCCAGCAATTTCGTTACTCCCCATTAGGAGTGATTACACAGAAGCACCGGCACTGTTGTTAACAGTGCTGGTGCTTCCGTGATGGCTTTGCCTGCCGTAACCGCTGTGCCCAGCAGGGTCAGACCTGTGAGACACATCGGCTCCGGCAGGCAAACCTGTCATTTGCCGTTCCGGAAACAACAGTGCCGGTAAGGTTACCGGCACCGTTGTTTCCAGACGGGCAGACTTAGAATGGGGCCCATAGTATTTACCACACGCAGAGTGCAGGCCAATATGATATTGGGCATCTTGTTAGCGAGTAGCAGCAGAGTAGACATGGGGGTATGTTTGTAGGTAGGGAAAGCTGTAAATTGCACCTTCTGCAGTCAAAAAGCTATTTAGTTAGTTGCCACAAGGTGTAGGTGACGATTGATTAGTGAACGCATTAGGGAATGAATAGGGATATGTTGTAGCAGGCCAGGGGGTGTATCAGTTAGCGGTATGCCAGGTGGCATAGGGTACATTAGGAGTTGCAGTGTTTGGTTATTTAGATGACAAGGCTGCAGATGGTAGCTGGGTTGTTGTCAGTTAATCAGACTTCATTTCTGATCCCCCCCATTTGGTGCACAGATATGGCAAGCATCTGTGGAGGCGGTGTGAAGTGCCATGCAGTGATTGTCTCTGAGAGTATGGTTCAGCAGTTTCCCAGGGTGTGAACAAAGAGCAGTATAAGTTGTGTCCCAGACACTAGCTCAGCATCTCAGAGGTGACAGACATGGTGGAATGAGAACACAATAAGGTGGAGTGGCAGACAAGAGGATGTGATCAGGTTGGGGTTATACTACTTTATGGAAGAGTGATCATTTCACTGGAACTGCAACTGACAGGGTGAATAAAGCTCATAAATTCGAGAAATTGGTCTCCAAAGAGTGGTGTATTAGTGGCGTTTTTTATATGGCCACAGGCTCTCATAGGAGGAAGGATGTGATGTGTCCCGAGATGCAATGTGTTTTCAAACAGGAGTCGCATGCATGAGCTGCCAAGTGTACAGCCAAAAGGATAAGAAACATCAGGGGGTGCCAAACTTTCTGGCTGCATTGGAATGAGATGACATATATGTTTTTGTTGACACAATGTCTACACCTCACAGGGGATTGTCAGGTCCGACGGGCGAAACACACCATCAGATACTCGAGGAAGGTTCTACCAACGAGGAAAGGGCCAAATGCATCAAATGTATCCCAAGTCACCAGCCAATGGGAATGAAGAATTCTAGCTGACCAAGCTATTAGGTTACTGGTAGAGGGATAGTACCTGTTTGGTTATGGGGGCAGAAGTGGACCAATGTATGGTTTTCTTTAGGGGACTAATGATGCTAGCCAATGGGATTGGAGGGATTTAAATGTGTATTGTAACTGTTTCGATTTCATGCTTGGGGTTTTTCCCTTTATATAGTACCAATTTTTATAGGCATATTGAATGAAGGTTGCTTTCTTCCATGTCAAAATTGCATGTAATAAAACTTGTTTTTTTCTTGCAATTCATGCGCTCTTTATTGCTCCTTGGATTGTTTTGTTTGTTTGGGTTTTGGGGTTACCCTTCATGATGGTGACCCCGACGTGATTCCAGGCCACCTGAGGATATGGGAGCTCCCCTGCCACATAGCCTGTGCTGCGTCACCTATCTCCAGAGACCAGTACCTGTGCACACAATGAAGAGGCAGGCAGGTGCCTAGGTTGTGTGTTGTAAAGAGCCATGTGGTGTTTTATTGTTAGGTAGAAGAGAAAAGGAGTGCTCCAGCAGAGGAGAGAAGTGACATTACAGAAGTAAAAATTACAGAGATAAAGTGAAGTGGAGATCCCCTTGAAAAGAGGCATGGCTGCGCTGCAGCGAAAAAGATGAAAGTCCTGTAGTCGAGAGGACTGGGAATGCATCTGACCCGATGTGAGGGGGTGAGAGGAGGAAATATAAACCAAGAAAAAGTACTGATGATGGTGCAGGGGTCCAAGCAACCCAAGAGCCCTGACACTACAGAGCCCTTCAAAGCACTGCCCATTGTCCAGATAATTGAACTGCAGGTAGAAGTACGCCATGAGGAAAAGGATCTATGGATACAGAGAGAGTGCTCTCTCTCCCCCACTGACTTTGTGTAGAGACAGAAGAGCACAGGGAAACCGGCCATGGCCAAGACATTACTTAATGTAGCATTAGAGCAATTGCATAATCTGGCCCATGTTCTAAGGAACACGTAGCCACAGAGATGAATGAAAGGTGGTTTGTGCCAAAGCTTTATGAATTAGAGGCTGAATTCACAGGAAATAGCATGACCTGCCCGGAATTCTTGGCAGGACACACATTGAAATTGATGTGCCTCTTATAGGTACATGCTTGTTGTAGCATGTCCTTTCTCACAGTGGCTTGAGGTAGAACCATGTGCCCACAATGATGCAAAATTGACAGCAACATGTTTGGTATGGGAGGTATTTCCAGGGTTGGGCATATGTGATGAATTGAGGCCAGACAATGGGCAACACTCACTTTACCAATGATCTCTTCAAGAAGGTTACTGCCCGCCTGGGGAAAAAGCACCGCCTATGCTCAGTTTACCACCCTGAAACCAACGGTTTAGTAGAGAGATTAAATAGCTTACTTAAAGAAGACGTGGCCAAGCTAACAGTGACACTTGGAAAGTATTGGCTCCATTGCTTACTGCTTGCTTTATTTGCACTTCGCAACTTTGAGAAACCTGAAGGTGACTCCCGAACTAGACCCCAGGGATCTGTCATCCAGGAGGTCAGGACATGGCCATCACTATTGGAACCAGTTCCTGGGGGTGGACCTGGGGAGTCCTCAGCGGTGGAATGTGAACACCTACGGGTGAGACACGGTATTCCCCTTCTGTTAACCCCTTTTCACCATCTTATTACATAGGACACTCAAACTCTCTACACCCCCACCCCGTTTATAAACACAAACACCTTTGCACACCTCGAAAGATGACAGACTAATGTTAGAACTTGTTACCTAATGTGACCCAACACAAGGGTCAGGCAAAGTCAGGCAATTGACCTGAATCGCACACACCTGGTGGCCCTTTCCCTTCCCCAAAGGGATAAAATGTGGAGCATAAGAGCACAATACGAGCAAGGCAGACTGCACAACGAGACAGCCATCCAGGCATGGCTATTCAAGAGGAGGAGAAAGACAGCGTCAACTGAGATGCTGATTAGGAGAGAAGCGACCTTGCCCTTTCTGACCAAGGCCCATGAGACCTCAGTGGAACAAATTGTAAGACTGCAAACCATTGCCCAAGTGTGTTGCAGCAGATATTGATGGTACACGGAGTGTGCCTACGCTGATAAGCAGACAGAGGGAGACACCTGCTACCGTGGTACCGACCTTGACTCCCGATACGAAGAAAGCCAAGAAGTTCATCACAGCCGGTGAGTCAAGGGGAGGACCAATAAAGAAACCGAGTTGTGATGAACAAAAGTAGCAAATGGCTGATTTGAGAATGGTCAAAGAACTGTTGATGTAAAAGGGGAAAGCCAGCTGCAGATGAGCCAGGCACCAAGTGGGTGCTCACTCGAGAAACTCTGGGCAATTACCCACTTGTTGAAACTACTATTACCAGAAGGCCTTGAGAATGAACCCGAAGGAGGGATGCCGATGAAATGGGGCAAAGTCTAACGTTTCAAAGGGAACAGTGTTTTGACTAGAGTGAACCCGGCAGAGTTTGGTCCACATTGAATTAATAGTAAACAAACACTGAGGGGAAAATATTCTGCTTAATAAGAACGAAGGAAAGCACTGTGGGGCAAGAGTGACCACAACGGAGGGGTGTCCAACTGTGTGTTGTTTAAAAAGACATTGAGACTTTTGAAGTACAACAGGTGAAGGTATTTGCAAAAGACCAGGGGAAGTGAATTGTTCCCCTTGGCACTCAGGCCCGAGACCGGCAGAGGGAGATCCTGAAAGAAAGGCCTGAGCCTGATCAAGGGAGGCCAGAAAAATCAGGGGAAGTGGTTTGTCCACCTTGGCACTCAGAAAACAGAAGAGTGACGAAAGAAAGCCAGAGTGACCTGACGGGAGGGAGGCTGATATTAGAGAGGGGTCTGCACCCAGAAGAGGGGGACCCAAGGATGAAGAATCATCACGCCAAGTGCATTCTGAAATAACTTTTTTTGTTGTTGATTATTTAAACTATCAGATCTTTGGAAGCAGGAGAGACAACCTGCAAAGATCCTGATATAGATAGGAACCGTTTGAGGGGTCTGCACCGGAAGAGGGGGACCCAGGGGTGAAAGCAGAAAGGAACAGTTGTTGTATTTTTGGAACACATCAGGCCCTCGAATGTAAGAGACTTTAAAGCAAGAGTCTTGGCCATCGAAGATCCTGGTAGCTGAGAACAGAACTGTCATCTCGTTCTCAGAAAGCTCTAGAGTGTGCTGTGCTCCAGAGCCCTGCCTTGTCCCGTGCTCGAAAGACGGGAAGGG